>NC_134915.1:12593070-13218070 GCF_051014615.1 Bombus vancouverensis nearcticus
AACGCGATGAATTATATGATCGTGGCCGTCCTCTCTGGCATTGTTCGACGACCGCGAATATAACGCGGAACCGCTAACGAAATTTTCATCGCCGGAAATTAATTCGCGAACGGCTCGTCGCCGATGATCGTCCTCCGTGCGGGAAATCGAGTTATCGATTTTTATAGAAACGAGGCCTGCGTTTCGCGTCCACACCTCGACGAAATCTTAAGGAGACGAAGGATATTCACGAGGATAGTAAAGAACTTCCGCTCGTTCCCGTGGCGAAATCGGGAAGCCCGAAAGAGAAATCTTGCCTTATCTTTCACGACCTATTTTTACGATTCTCAGTTGGGAAAAATTCAAACGGCGTGACCTGCTTTGAATAAGTAATGCGTCCTGGAATGGCCGATCCTCGGGAATTTGCTTCGTTTTCCGTCGATCTCCAATCCCCGTTTGCTCTTCGAGATTTTTATGGACGCGTGTCGCTCGCGTGATTAATTTTCGCGTTCCTCTCTCTCTCTCTCTCGCTGTCATAGAGCGAGGTAGTGACGGTGGATAAATATGTTTGAATAAAGTTAGGAAGTCAGGAAGGAAGAACAGGTGTTCCAGAAAACGGTAAAAGAGGAAAAAGTTTGGAAGAAGCGGTGGAAGCGAATTAATCCGGCCCCTAGGGCGCTTACAGGTTGTCGCTTCTTAAACAAACAATTAATACAAAGAGGCTGGAGGTGGTCAGGACCGAGGGTGAACCGTAAGTAGGTTTCACTGCGATAATTTCGACGATGATGACCGTAATAATGGCAATAGTGAGCGAAAAGAAATTTTGCCGCAGGTGGAACAGGGTACAACAGGTAGTATCCCTCTCAAAGACACTTCTTTTTTAGAAACTTCGATAAAAGACTGATGAAACAAAGAACTCGGTAGGTGTGAGCGTGGCATTCTCTCCAAGCCTTTTCACGAAAAATTTTACGACATTGCTATGCGCGTGTCGATGGAACGTTTCACGGAAGATCGATGTATCCGAGGAAAGTTGAAGGAGAACGAGCCAGGAGGAGGATTAAAGTAATTTTCTGCTGCTTCGCGTACAGTTCGTTGACACCGCGAGAACTTGCCTGCTTGTTGAAGGAAAATTGTGGAAGTTGAAATTGGAAGTTGAATTAGATTTAACTTTAAAAGTCCATCCGGTGGCAAGTCAGCGCGCAGCAAAATAGCCGAAAGTGACAATTTCCTTCTTTCGGTCACCAGCCGGGAAACATCGTGCAACTAGTTTCTCTCCTGTTTCCCTAATCCCGGCTTTTCTTTGAACCTCGTCTACCTGTCAGTCTAACTGAAATATCCGGCACAAATTGCATCGCGTAAATTGGGCGCAACGTCTTTCGAGAAGCATACGTTTAAGGATGATGAACCGGTAGTTGATTATTCTTACGATTGTTGTGAAAGCCCCCTAACAAAGACAAAGCGCTTTACATCTTCGTTAATGACGTTTCAAAGAGCAGATCCAACGAAATGCAGAGATTCGATAGACCCGCGACGCTGGTTCGTGATATAGAAGACCGTTCCAACCACCCTGCAATATTAACACTCGTCTGTCTCTCGTGCTAGAAGCGTCTTCTTACGTCTCATCCTCCTTTCCAATTATCTCTAACCCAATCTACCTCGTAAAAGAATAAATCACGCGGCGATGCTCGATAACCGGTTGCTCGTCGGTTTATTAATGCGGGCTCGTCGATCCTCGTGAATAATAATCTATCCAGTCGCGTACACGAATCGACGTTATTAATTAATAGAATCGATATGGAAACTGATAACGCGGTGAACGTGACGAATCTAGGTCAACGGTGCGATGTGTCGTCGGCTACGGCCATGTAATTTTCTTGCCGTTCCGCTCTCGAGGGAGCGTCGACCGTGTTGTACCCTTTTCCGCTCGAAATAATTAATATACAAGGCACGAGAGAGCGATCCGTAGGCGGTGGGATTTCGGCCCAAGGAAAGCTCTTTCCGAGGGTGGTCGGCGAAGCCCATGAAGTGCTAATGTGCTTCCGTAAAGACCTGCACGCTACCTCGGCCCGGACCGGTTCATAAAAAATGCACGCGTTCTTGGAGTTTGCCTATCTCGCGAACCCTGCCCTACCGCTCCGCAGTGTTCGCGACTTTAACCGAAGGGGAAACGTTAAGGAGATCCGTTGAATATAATTTACAGCGCGAGATGTAAAGAGCAATACGGAGTAGCACAAAGATAAAGCGTAACGCTTAAACTTTGACGCTTGAAAAGAAAACTCGGAGGCGATAGAAAAATTCTACGCTGGGTTACAACGACGTCCCATTCGTATATCGTATATCGTAGAAAAACTTGCCCGATCAAACGCGAAAGGAATCGGTTTCTATTCTTCGTCAAACGTCGAAAGAAACGCGATTCGTGGTGCGTATCGTTATCGAGAAACGTATCATTCGCAAGACGGAGGGAGTGGAGTCGCGTGACGATTTTTCCAAGGGAAATGGTATTAATCGAACACGGTGGCGAGAGTGTAGCGTGGTTCCCTTCGACCGGCGTTCTTTTTCGTTCACGCGACACCATCGGCCCGCCATAAATTCGTCGGGGCACAAAGAGAAACGAAACTCAAGAAGGCGCACGATGCTTTATGTCTCGCATCACGCGACCCACCGATAACATTAACGAACCAATCCCAACCTCGTGCCCTTCTCCGACCGTTTTCCACCCTTCTGAGAAAACGCCGCGGGGTGAGAGTTATCGTTTCGGCCGACTGCTCTCGCGTTCTTCTGCTCACTCGCCCTTTCTTACTCCAACCAACCCCTTTTCGACTGCTTAAACCCTAACGAATCCGCTGGCCTTCTTCTCCCTGTTTGGCCCACTTTTCTCTGTTGCGTGGCTTTCCTGGTCGCTCGTGTTCGTTCGACGCGCTGCGGTTTTTGCGTCGCCTCTTCGTGGAGTGAACGAGCGTAATCATCGTCGACCTGTCTCGTAATTATCCTCGGCGTGCCCTCCCTGGGGATGGAACGTGGCTCACACACGTGGCCGGGGATGTGAATCGTGAACTTCACAGGCGCGATTAACCTTTTGTCGTTGAATTCGCTGATTAGAAATCGCTCCTTTTCAGGCGGGGATAAATGTTTTTGTTTCGTGACGAATCGGTAGCTCGCCGGGCACAGCCAGCCGTAATTCGTAAATGTCAGACGCTGCTAGGAGGTCGATCTATCGCGAAGATCTATCGCAGGTTTTCGAAACTTTAGAGAAGCCTAGAAAATATCGCAGGACCCATTTATCGAAGTGTAACGAGGTTAAAGGGGAACAAAGCGGAATAGATTTGTTAAATCGCGGTTCATAAGGAACGTTCAGTTCGTGGAGTGTTCGCCTCTCTGTCTCTTCACCCGACGTAGCCACTGCCCGAGATCGATTCGATTTGAATTCCAGCCATACCACGGCACACTCGACGTCGAATACCACCGCACAGACGTTTTCATTTAACCGCGGGGTCAACTTCTTTTTTTCCCGCTTTAATTCCCCGACCCCTTTTCCTGCTGCCTGTGTTCGCGTCACCTGTTCGCTTTCAACGAAAGCTGAAGTACGCACGAGCTCCCATAACGAATGCATCCTCTCGTGGCCGTGTAACGGCTCGATAACGATCGACTCTTGCATTGCGAGTTATATACCTTGCTTTCTCATACCCTCGCACCGTCGTCAGCGAGGCGTCGCTCCTTTACTTCATGGAGCTGTTCCTCCGTCGAAACTTGAAAAACTTCCCGTTGTCGGTCGAGTCGAACAAAATCCACGAGAATCTGGAACGTTCTCCTTTAACACGAGGTTCGAGAGAAATCTGTTAGCTTTGCCAGGAACATCGGTAGCGGCCCTGCCATCTAACAGACCGTTTGATCTTTCGCTAGTCACCTCGTCGTTCGCTAAAAGATTCACGAGAACGCCCGCCCTGACAGCGAGTTTCGTTCAACGGTTTGCTATTCATGGTGTCGGCTATATTCACGAAGGAAAGGAAGGGTTTCTCCCTCTTTCTCTCTCTTCTTAGGAGAAGACGAAACATCAGCGGAACACGCGCAGTCCCGACGACGAGGAGCCACGATTTTCATAAGCCCTTATTGCCGTGTTCGTTGCCGAATCGCGGGCACAACGAGCTAAGGGAGAAAGGGAAGAGGAAACGGGAGAAAAGGAGAGCTTAAGCGTTGACGACAGTTTGAGAGATTCTGCTGGTATCCCGTTTGCGGCTAATGTACAGCCCTTACCCTCCATCGCAGACGTTCTTTCTTCTCGAGTCTAGCCGCGACTTTAACGCCAGAGGAAATCCGCGCCTACCCCGTTGCGAGGAACGTTTCTGCGTACCTTCGCCTCGATACCGTACTTCCTTTCCTGCTCTCGTACTTTTCTTCTCATCTTCTTCTCCTCTTCCCTCCTTTCGTACTTCCTCCCTCTTGACTTTCCCCCTTTTTTTTTCGCTCCCTCTCAACGCCAGATGCTACTAACTGCACCCTCCTGATGAGATCCTCCTGTAGGCTGCCTGTTCAGCTTCTTTCCAGCGAGCCGTCTTCGCGAGGAAGGGCTGAATTCTCACGCACGCGGCCCCTTTCCAGCACGTAGACCAGCCCTGGATCGAACGTCTCGTGCGCTCGTTCGACGCCCTTTGCCCTCGCTATCTGCTCCGCCACCCCCGTGTTTGCGGTTGTTTGCGTCGCCAACCGCTTCGTCGAGCGCTCTGCTGCCTTTCATCACGGTGATTGGGTCGCGAGTGCTGTTGCTTATCGGCGGCAAAGTTGCTCGGAATAATTGGAGGACTCCCATTTGCTCTCCCCTGTCTTTTGTCGCTATTCGCTGCCGGCTCGTCCCGTCGAATCTACGACTTGCGTTCCGACGCCGCTATAAATGCATCTGCGTTCTATTATTTACCAATCAACCATGATACATCGACTAGTCGTTAACACTCGTACGCTCCGTGGCCGTATACATCAGCGATGCTAAAGCATGCGCAGCGTTGCAACGCCGCGGCAGCCCTCGCAGCAGATGGTTTCGCACGTTTCACCGTGTCAATTACCAGCAACGATGAATCGTTCTCTCGTTAACAGCGAGAGGAGGAACGACGCGATAAACGCTCCGGTTATTTGATCGGCGCCGAGGCCCTTATTGTATAAACAGTTTTGCCGCGGAATAAATTGTGCTGCGGGGAAAAGAGGCGATTGTGGCCGAGCGAGCCGGGGAATTTTCGACGATATAACACGCGCGAATACGGAAGGTTTTGCCCGGTGCACGCGCGGCCAAACAACGCAGGCGTCGCTGTGCTCGGGCACTCGGTGATTAATTAAAACGGAGGTTAATATACGGGTCGAGGCGCGGCTTTAAGAGCAATTCATACTGTCCCGAGGGGTCAACCACGGAATACTTTTTAGCCGGTTCCACGGTAGAGAGAGTCAACGAGCGAGTCTGATTCTCCGCCCGGTTTAATGGGCCACCCTGCTAATTCCAAGAAGACTTAAATCACGACTGCGTATCGAATGAATTACCCATTATTTTCGTAAATAGTCGCCGCTCGCGCGCCGGACGGACGCGACGTTTTTTCGTCGTTCATGAGTCTTCTGGGACAGCGGAGTCCAGCTTCCTCTGAAGACGAGTCGATGTACGACAGTAAAAATACTGGCGAACAATCGTGATCCCTTACAGTGACACAGAATATAGTAGAATATAGTATTTACTGTTTCAATTTAGATGTAAACGTTCAAATTCAAGTATTGGTATTTGGATGAAAAAATTCCAAAATTTTGAGATCTCGCATCGGGCTGAAAAATCTTTCGCGGGGAAAATCAATTCTCGGGGCGAAAATGTAGAAATATGTCCGTGTCGGTGGAGGAGCGGCGCGTATCAATCTTTGACGGATCAAGCAAGTTTTGTGGCACCGCTTGAGTCCGTGGTATCCATTAAACTCTCGTCAGACAGGCATCCACGCGTCGAGCTATGGACTTAACCAAGTTTGATGGAAGTTTTCCCGCTGGAAGGAAAATTAGATGACGCGAGATATCGCGGCCCCTCTTTCCTTTCGGCTTACCAGCGAACTGCTTCTCGATTCCTCGTGCCTGCTGACGCCAGATTATGAATATTTCATTTTTTCCTCGACATGGTAGACGCGTCCATGCTCCTCGAAACCCAACATTCACCTCGATGGACACGAAGCGTTCATTGTTTGCGGACAATACGCGCTCCAGAGTAGCTTTATCGGTGTCCCGACGACTCGCTTCGTAGGATGGCTCTGAACGTGTTGGATCGTCGTTTTCTCTGCTGTCTAAATAAATTTCCTGTGGAAAAGAATTATTTAAAAATATATTTTGCAACGATGAATTATTAGTAAACTTAATTTCTCAAATACTAAAGTAGCGCCGTTTCGTTACGGTGTAGAATCTAGAAATACCGACTGATTTTCTTTTCTCTATTGCAGCTCTCGGAGCTCGAGCAGCGGGTGTTGGAAGCGGAGGGCCGAGCCGACGAGGCGGAGGACAAGGTGAGAATAAATTTTCCAGTCGCGATCGTTTCGTCATCTCGAAGAGATTTCTCCTCCTCTGCGCTTTTCGCTCAAGAACACCGATCATCCTTTCGATTCTCGGCTCGTTAACGTTTCCTTCAGGTCGTAAACATCGATTCAGGCCGTTGAGAGAAATCGAAACGCTGCTGGTAAATCGGTTTCGTCTCACGGCATCGTAGCTCACGAACGTCCAATCGATTCGGTGTAAATGATTGCGCTGCAGCTCTGCTATTAACGGAACGCCAGTGTCGTTGGTTAATGCTCGACCAACTGGCCCGAAGACACCAAGGATAAATAATTAATTTAGCGAGTGGTAACGACGTTCCTAGCAAGTCCTACCGTCCGCTTTAATGACTCGCCTCCATCAGGCCAGTATTTTATATACCGAGTGTTCCGTTATAATTTTCTCTCCGGTATAGCCTTATTAGCTTATCTAAAAATCATATTTTACAGGCTGAAATTGGAGCGCCGCTTTTTCTTTCGATCGTTCAACGAAATGGAGAAATTATACAATAAGATTTATAGATAATTTTGTGTAATCGATAGAGTGGCATGAGAGAGCGTTGCATTGCAGCTATGCACGCCCTTTGACCTTTTCAGAACCTTGTCCCTGAGTTTCTGCCGGAGATCCTGACTTTTAATCGGGCCGTGAAACATTAAATTCAGTGAACCAGGTTAATTAGAAGTTCGTGCATAAGTTGTGAAGCCGAACATACGCCGAATGGAGTCGTATCTTAATGGACGGATGTTCCAAGTGTCTGATCTTCCATCTACCAGCGTAGATAGGAACATCGAATAGTCTCCTCTCATCGACAAAGCACTTGTTAAGTGAATATTTAAATATCGTAAAACCGGTTAAACTGTTACTTAGTTTTATCACGCTTCGCAACGCGAGCGATCAAACGGCGGAGTTCCACGTGAAAATATCGATACTGCGTTACCGACTAGATAGATTCGAGGGTGCACCTGGAAACCCACCGACTATCGTCTCTACCGAGTTTCGCATCGATTTTTTCCCCCGACCTTGCAACCCGGTTGCCTGGCCTTTACCGACGGATACTCAAATTTTCGTAAACCATCCGGTTCTGACTTTGTACCAACCGTGGGCAATCGCAATTCGGAACTTTACGACTTCGCATACGACGTTTCGATAAATCGATCCTTTGGAATACCAGCTCACCGATTCGTTTGCTCCGTTTTCTCTAATCGACATTAATTCCCTTTTGATACCAAAGAAAGAAGACGTAAATCGATTCGGAACGTTATTTACGGAACATAGACAACAGCCTTTGAATTAATCTCTAAATTCTGTCTTCGTGGATTCTTCGAGGATCCAGCAAAAAAGGGAATCGTATAATTTGCAAAGCAACGATGTGGAACCGAAAAGTTTACTTTACCCTGGAAGTAAAGAGAATTCGGGAGTAAAAGTTCGGTCGGTACACCCGGAGGATCCGGGTGTCAGGGCGCATGTTACGTCGCATTGATTTTTGCGTTCGGCTAGCGAGAAAGACGGGGACCACGAGAACGGGAGAAAGACGACCAGCTGGAACCGCTGATGGACGAACGAGGAGAGCGCGAGAGGCAAGAAGAGCAAAGAGAGAGAAAGAGAGAGAAGAGCGACAATATGGCCGTACGACCGGCCGGCAAGACCGTCGTTTTGTTATGACCTCGAAATTCGGCCAAAAAGTCGGGCGTTCGTGAACCACGTGCATCCGGTGCCGGTGCCGGCGGTACATCTTCCGCGATCGTTCTTGCCCTCGATCCTTGGTGCACCCCTCGATCGTGACGGGGAGAATCGGCCGGGACAGCGGCGTCGACGAACCAGCGCGTTCTTGAAAATTATGGAGACCGGCAGGTGACACCGATGAAAGGTAAAAACCCTTTGACACCAGTCACCACACACACTGTCTTTTAAATTCAAACATCTCGTCCATTTTTTCCTTATAGCTATTGATTTTGACGTTTGATCGAGTTTCATAACTTCGAGGTCATGGTTGACGAAGCCATTCCTCGCAGTTGTTCTTCTTGATTCTTTAGTCTTGCTCGGTTCGAGAAGATCGTGCGTGGTTTGTAGTTCGACTTGCTCCTTTCGATGTCGATACCATCGTTTAACCATCTTATGGGTCACGGAGAATTCTTAACGAACTCTGTTTCCATCAAGAAAGGGGGGTCATCGTAGCGTTTTAGGTGAACAGCGATTTATATTATATTCATCATCGTAGTGTTGAAGAAATGTTCTCGATCGTGGCCGTTGTAAGGACAATGTCTAGAAGAGTGTCTTAGTGCTCAGTATAGATGCAGGTTTATCAGTGTGTTCGATCAAGATTGAATCCAAGCAGATCTACGAGTGCGTGGACACGAAGCGTCGCGAGGGAAGAAACGAGAGACGAAGAGCGTCTTAGCGGACGCGGGTCGACTTAACGACCCGCTTTGACGGGACGTGTCGCGTATAGAATTGGCGTGCAGCCAATTCATGAGTAATCCACGTTTCCCGTGAGCTGCCGCGCAAGCAAACAAAATAAAGCTACTTACGCGCAGTCGTTGCTTTCTTACTCCCCGTGTACAGTTCCCCTTTAAATATTTCAAAGCAGCCGTGGCGCCGGACTTGTTTCGATGTTGCTGTTTCTCTAGGATCAAGCCCCTGTTTCGAACGTCGATTCTCCGAAACTGCCCTTTGAGAACAGGGTTCTTAAAGTCACCGTAGGATCGCAGCTTACTTCGTCGTGCGATCCAGGTCGCTTAATCTCTAGGGTTTCGGTACCTCTCTCGCTGGGCTTGAGTCATAGGGATGCAACGCTTGATTTCGTTGCGCATTGCTATCTTTGGTCTTGGCGATGTGATATTCGAACTTGAGTTCTTTGGAATAAGGTATTGCAAGTAAGATAAAATTATACAGTTCACGGTTTCGTTCGTGGCAAAATATAAATAACGACAAATTGTCAGGTAAATTTAGAGGACAGTGTTTGTAACTGTGCCTTGTGCTTACTTATCACGAGTGGAATACGATTATAATATCTGCAAACATTCTTGGTAACTGATAAATAAACCGCGGATATATATTTATGCAAGTTCGTAATTTGATTAAAATAATCGAAAAAATAAAACTCGAGCAAAAGATTGTTTTATCTATGAAACATCGTAAATGACGCTATACTTTGCATATCTTTACATATTACGCGTGCAAATCTGCGATATACTTAGAAAGAAACGACAAACGAGGTTCATCGCGTATCTTCCAAATATTTCTTTCGCTACTTCTTTGAAAAACGTTCTTTTCAAACTCACCGTCGACCGTGGACTATACTTTTTCTGGATGAACTCGCGTCTAGCTCCACTCGAGCCTCAAAATTCCAATCTTCTCAGTCTCTTGCAATTCCTCGTTAACGCGGAGGTCGCGCGATATACGCGGAATAGCGGACAATGTCGAGCCCTTCTCGGTCGACGACGCGTTTCTCACGCGTTCGTCGGTCGTTGATCCATTTAGCCAGCCGCAGTCGTGGTCGTCTGTTCCCTTTTTTTCCGCGGCTCGTTCCCCTCGACGATCGCAGTTGAATGAATGTTTCTGCATGTACATGCACGTTAACGGGCTGCTTTTGGCGGGAAGCCAGCACGATTCGACGATGCGTCCGTGAGAGGTGATACCGCTTTGTCGCGTGTACGCGCACGTGCGTCGAACCACCATGAAAAGATAAGGGGGCCAGCCTCTCAGCTCGTCCCATGGAACCCGCTACGATTCGTGCGTCCCCTTCGCCAACGAAAACAAAGTGGCCCTTTGCCATTGAAAGGTCTCTGTGAGCTTCCGAACGCATACGAACGATTTTGTTCAAGAAGCTTGTAATACCGTGGATTTAGGTTATTAGACGTGGGATCGGATCAGCCATGTAGTATCCTGAATGGATCGATCTGATTTCCATGAAACGTTATTGCGATCCTCTATCAAGGGGGAAAAAAAGGAAAGCGTAAAGACAATGCAAATGGCAACAGACGTGACGTTTCTGTAGATCAGCGGATGGGATTAGATTATTCCAGCCAGCAGCTATTTCTAGTTTCGCAGTATTTCGCTTTCAGGGTTGTGCCTCCGGAGACGCAACACGAATCGATAAATCTTCGGATAGAGTTCAAACGTCCGCAGAAGTCGTTCGATCGAATGATAAACTCGCCGTAGCCGGTCGTTGTCTCTGAATTAAACAGCTCCGACTCGGCTGCCAAGTCTGCCTTCCTCTGTTTCCCTATTGAAATCCAATGAACCGAGTAGCATTGAAAAAGACAAAGAGTTTCACAGACCATTTGATTCCTTGGAGATAGCTAATTTCTAAATACAATCTCCTTTAAAAGTGGGAAACCCTAGAACTGCTGTACCACCCGCTAGATATAATTGAAAGCCAGCAACCGTGAATCCTACGATCCTCGACGACGAATCAACTTCTGCGTTCAGAAGTCGACAACCGGAAGGCTCGTCCCTCCCATACAGCGATCAGTGTCGCTATGAGACACCCCGTGGACGATCGTTCATCGCAGAACGTGTCGCGTGGTGACGACGGGCGCAGGCCTGCGAGATACAAGCGTGGAGCAGATCGATAAATCTCAAGACGTAGAGTCAGCGTGGAACGTGTTGGCGATCGGTCCGTCGCGTATTCTTCGGTTTCCCTCCGATCTGGGTGGTGTTAGAGGCTGCGAATCGGCAGAGAGCCTAAGGAAGGAGCTGCCGTCTATCGTCTACTGTCAGGCCGACGTACTTGCCTGAGGGGTGGCGTGTGTGCACACGAGGACCTCTACGAATTCTGCCATTGGCTGCGAGCCAACGTGACTCATCGGCCGCAGGAAAGGCCGAACAGTTTACGTGCATTAGTTTCGTTCAGTTCAGTTCGATCATCGGCATCGTGCGCACTCTTATCCCCGTAGTTTATCCCCCGAGACTCGTTCGAGTTGCGGTTACGAGGCAAGGGAAAACTCGTGTCCTGGTTCGCTGTTTGTGGGAGTGTCCTCGAGAATCGAGCAAGAGCCCTCGAGGAGAGGAACGAAGGGTTTAAAGGGGTCATTGGTCGATTCTGATTAGCTCGCGATCGGCTATCATGGCCACTCGTAACCTGGGTAAGGAATCATCCAATATCGTATTTTTTAAACGTCCGGTAGGATACGATTTCTTGGAAAAAGTTGCTGGAAAAACAAGAATCGAACGTACGATCGTCGTATCGCGTGTCGAATAAATTGTATCGGGGGTGTAGAGTAACGATGCGGCACGTGGTCAGATGAGATTTACAGTGAAATGGGCCAGTGTGCTGACTCGGTGTGAAAGAGTGATCGAATATCTGGAACGACAGTTCGGTGGAATGTCGGTGCTATTAATACTGCTCTGCCAGCGATGATTCGCGTTGCGGCCCAGCTTTGTTACTCATCGTCCGCGAACGGTGCAGCCTTGTTCGATCAATCTCGCAACCGAAAATACGAAGCTTAACGCGTCTTCTTATTCCGATTCGACTCAAACTCTAAAATTTTTTCCTCTGAATCTCTGAATTAGCTATTGAGAAGGAACAGAACGCGATCAAACGACAGAGAGAAGCGAAGTATCACGGGATCCTTGACTCTGGAGAAAAGACGACAATGAACGTGAAAACGCGAAGGGTGATCGATATGATTCGCAGAGCACATGCAACCACACGCGGTGCCAGGAGGAAAACATTCGGCCAGAGGATTTCTCCGTTGGCGTATTGATTTTCTCAATATCGCTCTCTGTCTCTCCCCTTTTCCTGCTTTAGCGGTGGACGCGCGGAGTGCAGCGCTTACGTATCCGTACTGCGTGAGCGTGATATCGATTTTTGACAGCTGCTGTAAAACGAGCATTGCCACCATCGTGGCAGAAAAGGGGTGCACCAGGTCCACACGCAACGCCAAACGTCCCTTCCTTTTTCTCCTCCCCTTGTCCACCCTCATTCTCTCTCGCTCTGCACGCTTTGTCATTGCTGTTTACTCGACGATCCCACGCCACGCGTCTCCGACTGCCATGCTTCTCCGATCGCGCCGGAAACGTGGCATGCTCGCGTGACGCTTTCCGAACCGACGAAATTCACGGAGTTCCAGTTATCGGTTGGAAAGTAGGCTGGTCAGAGGGTACGCGCAGGCAATGTTTTTATGGGGAGGAATCGGTGAATGGGTGTCTTCTGGGCCATGAGTTAAAGAGTACTTTAAGAGACAAAAGCGGAGATCAACGATGTTGAAAGTTCAGAATTAAGTTAGTAAAGCGATATGTCGTAATGGATAAACGGATTTGCGACGACTGGAAGGACGTATTGGATGTATTACAGGTACGGATGATGGAGGAGCGGCTAGTGAAGGGTGAATACTGCTTGAGCACATCCGGTGTTGGTTCTCCACCGCATTCGCTGCCGTCGACTTCCGGTACGCAGAATGACAAGATCGAGGATGTACATTGTGCCTGCATCTCGAAGCTAGAAACACAGGTCGAGGAACAGGTAATGCAAACAAATCCAAACGTTTCTTCTGAGAAAAATATATGAATCGATCTGCCCTCAATCGGAACCTCGTCAGGTTCTTCGTAGTATCAGCTTGCTTTCGAACGTCTAAGAATTCTATACGACAAACGGATTTAATTTCATCAGCAATTTTGCAGAATCAGTATTCCGATAATCTAACGCGGTTGCGTCATGATAAAACAACGCGCCGTATCAAAGAGCGGGCGAGATAACTGATAATCTACGAGCGATTACGAAACGCTTGCAGAGGCAGTTACGGCTTCAAGACGCGAGGCAGGTCGAGGCGAAAGCCGCGAGAATAAAGGAATGGGTGACCAATAAGTTGAGGGAACTGGAGCAGCAAAACCAACACCTAAGGGAACAGAACAACAAGTGCAATCAGCAGTTGGAGCTATTGAGAAATCACATAACCAATATCGGCCTGAAACCACCTGTACGTAGAGTCTTCGGTATCGGGAAAGAATTTTAAAAATTCATTTACCAAAGGACCTGTCGTTTCAGGCACCTACAAGGGCATCCTTATCTCTGGAAGTTGACCCCACGTTACGCAGACGATCGGAAAGCTTGGAGGGAACACCGCAGGCGATACCGGAAAGCGTGCAAAGCGCCGTAGCGGAACCACAAGCTGGTACAAAGCACCGAAGACACCTGTCCGCCTGTGGAACTATACAACGAGGGATCACGACCACCAACATGGATTCAAGGTAGAATCTCGCGAGAAACCTTCGTCGTCTGACGCTTCGCGCCTACGTACATTATTACATACATCTCGCTTGTTTTCGTAATGATCGCTTCTTTCGCTTCTGCTTGCGCGTCGTTCGTTAGCCTGTAGCGTCGCGTAAATATGTCTCGATTCTCCTTGGGAGGTCTCACGACGTGATAGCGGCGCCCGACTCTCGAAACTGTGGTACCCTGTAACGTCCTGAGACTTCCTGCGGGGATCTGTCGACCCCGTGTATACTTTGTTCTCTGTTGCCTTCCAGTATAGAGCTTCTCTTTTACTTTTCATCTTTATTTCCTTCGTTCTTATTGGCACGAGCACATCGCTACGGGGCTGTCGCTGATCGTGTATCTATCGAAGCGATTAAAATGCGTTTGCCGGCTAAATTAGTTCCGTGTTTTATGCTTGCCGTTCTTTTACCGCTCTAGCTTGCTATCGGAGGAGCTCGCTGCTGCGGTGGAAAACTTGGTGATGTTACCGAATATACCTGGAGTCTCGGAGACGAGCAGAGACAGTGGCAGCTCGGAGGCTATTCACGATTACGCGGAGATCTATACGCCGAGCAGGGAAGGAATGAATTGGGCTCAAAGCGCGCAAGGTCCTCGACCACCCACTCCACCCTTGCACCGATTTCCTAGTTGGGAAGCCAAGATATACCAGGTACAGATATATGCGTTGATCTTATTAGGTTCGTTTGTGCGTGTGAACGGTTAACATAAGTTTCTAGAGTAGAAAATCAACGAGTCTTATATTTATGAGAAAACACGCGTTACGAGCATACTCGCCAAGTTGTTACAGTCAGGAAACAAACCCGTTTACGAATTCCATAGGTAGCGGATGGCGGGCTTGGCATCGGTCCACCGACGAACGAGGAATCCGCGCCTTCCACAATGACAAATACAACTAGCTCGTCGAAACATTCCCAAGCAACAGGACACAACTTGACTGCGCACAACTCCCAAGGCTATTGCGATATTTCAGTTCCAGTCTATGCAACGGTCAAGGGTAAGTGGCTGTCGTTCGTTTCTTAACAAGCATTCATTTTAAAAGGGCGAGTGTCTATGATTCTTTCGATTTTTTAGGGCGAGCCAGTCAAATTAGGTCGATGCCCTTTGGCGACAGTTCCGACGACAGCTCGGACGGCGAAGAGCATGCCAATCAAACGGAAACCAACACGAGAATCACCAATAGCTCTTCAGACAACACGGACTCTTCGCTTGGCAGTGGAAGTAGTCCTTCGAAAAGCGTTAAAACCACCAGCAGCCTTAGTCCTGCCAAGAGAAGCTCCAGCGGTTCCCCTAGCAAAAGCGTGAAACGTGGTAAGCATTTCAATTATCATTCGCAATCGTCGAACACTGTGATCGTACATCCAACAACTTGGAAATTGCCGCATCGCTTACAGACACCTCTCTGGAATCTGGTCTGTCGGAAGATTACGCGATACCTCCCGATGCTCTAAGCTCCACATCCTTCGAATCTAGTATGCCGAGTTTGCTAATGCGAGTCTCCGGCGAGAGCCCAAAACGACAAGAATCTTTAGAGAAGACCGGCCACCTTGCGAAACTCGGTGGTAAATTAAAAACCTGGAGAAAGAGATGGTTCGTGTTGAAGAACGGTGTGCTGACCTATTGGAAAAGTCAGAACGATGTCAATAGAAAACCTCAAGGCCAAATTGTATTGGATGAAGTGTGCAGGTAATTGTGCAACGATATATATTTTCTCGTATTTTCCTCGTAGAAAGTACGATTAAAATTAAGATTATCCGTGACTTTTTTAATAGGATAAACAGGGCGGAAGGTGCTGCGACGTTTGAGATAGCAACAGGGAAGAAAACGTATTATTTAACGGCAGACTGTATCGCAACGATGGAAGACTGGATAAGGGTTTTACAAAACGTACAAAGGCGGAACGCGACGAAACTTTTGCTCAGTAAGGAAGATAATAAGCCTACGATACAGGGATGGCTGACGAAAGTGAAAAACGGGCACGCTAAGAAGTGCTGGTGCGTCCTCATCGGAAAAATGTTCCTCTACTTTAAGTGCCCTAACGATACGGTAAGCCACTGATCTTTCAATGTGTATATTATTCGATGACTACACGTGAATATTACCAAGGCCTCCGTTTCATCTGTCTTTCAGAATCCTATTGGACAAATAAATATGAGAGACGCTAGAGTAGAAGAAGTCGAGCACGTGTCCGACAGCGACAGCGAAGAAAGAGACGCCGAGGGTCCTCACGAAAGAACAATCGGTATTTTTCCTACTCATCAAGGCCCTACATACTTGCTGATGCCTCATAAACAAGATAAAGACAATTGGCTGTACCATCTGACGGTGGTATCTGGAGGCGGACCTAGTGCTGGAACTCAGTACGAGCAGCTAGTACAAAGATTAATGGAAACCGACGGAGATCCTAGTTGTGTTCTCTGGAGACACCCGCTGTTGCTCCACACGAAAGAGAACATCACTAGCCCACTGACCAGCTTGACATCCGAAGCCTTGCAGACCGAGGCTATCAAGCTTTTCAAGGTTAATACATAAAATATAAAAATATCGTACATCAGACACTTTATATACGAGGAAATGTTATTTTACGCCACAGGCTTGTCAGTTGTTCATGTCGGTGGCAGTGGAGCAAGCAGGCATAGACTACCATGTGGTATTAGCGCAAAACGCATTGCAACAATGCATAGATCAACCTGAATTACAATCTGAATTCATATGTGCATTGGTAAAGCAGACAAGTCGTCATACTCAACATCGTTTGGGCGTACAGGTAAAAAAGGCCGCCAGACTTGTGTCGCTGGGTACTGCGCGCGTTGTAAGTCCTGCTTATTGTTTAACAAACACTCTGAACCCTGTACCATTTTTACAGCCGACGAGTTCGTCGCGTAATTTATAATAAACGTTTTACCTATTGGCCGAAACGCTACTATCAAGCTAATAGGTTTAAGATCTATGGTATTCTTCAAAAAAGGCTAGTTAAAAAACGAATGTATAATTGGATATATCGCTTCCGTATAATCAGAAGAAATGGTACATCGGGTACGCTTAGTCAAGTATTATACGAAGTAATTCCGTTGAAGTAGCGGTGAACTGTTTAGTTGTCTCTCTCTTTATTCTTTTTTGTTTTCTTTTGTAAAGTAACTCACTAATAATTAATACAGCTGGTTGTCGTTTATTTGCCAAAGCAACATATAATTAATAATAGTAATGATAGTAATAACAATAACATTAATAATACTTGACAAAGTACTTAACAGAAAACGATTTTAGTTTTAACATTCATTCACATTTCATTTTCATTTGCTGCTTTACGTGTGCTATTCCTAGGCTACTCTAAAATCGCATGCGTTTTTTTTTCGATTCTTGTTATCTTTTTTCATAGAACATCGTCATGTTAAGTTTGTTTTATTTTTATTGTGTACTTTTTGATATTTATACATGATACCCGATCACCTGTACCCTGATGCCCTATCATGTGAGCCGAACATATTTCGACAGTTCATTCCTCTCATCGCGGGAGAATCACTTAGACTCACTCTTTATTTCATCGATCATACTTCATCATCGATGCATTAACGATCGATCGTCCGATTCGCTAATAAAATACCACGATCTCCGGACTTGTCAAAATACGTTCTGCGGCACACACACTTGCAGAATGGTATGTTGGTGTACATAAAAAACCACACACAGAAAAACATCTTTTTACTAGATTGGTTTTTTGTTTCTGTTTCCGTACGTTTTTTTGCTCGATAGCTCATTACAAAATATTCTCTGTTTTTTGAATGCTGCTTAGAAAAATTAGTCTTTGATTATCTGGTCATAAACGGTTATATAAGAAAATTGATTTAAAGAAAAAAAAAAAAAAAAAAGAAAGAAAGAATAGCAACAACAGCTAGAAGCTCCTTACAGATTCGAACGTACGTCGTGGAATGTAATTAGATCGAGAGCTTCGGAAGCTATGCATCGTTGAGTACAGTGTATCAAGTGTCAAGGAGAATAATAAGAGGAAAGAGCGCGTTCGAGCGATTCGTTCGTGACAAACGAACGAGAGAAAAATGGTTTCGAGCTGTAAGGTAGACTCACATGGCCTAAAAAATTACGAAAGCGCTTATCTCATCCACATTTCTCTTAATTCATTCGACTTATTACAGTTCATGCGTTTTATGTGATTAACACACATAGAGTTATGCGTTAATCAGACCGATTTCGATTGCTTACATTACTAACAGGCATTATATTATGACGAAAGTGTAACGAATCTAGAGTGTTCCATCAGATCCGAGGGCATTCGAACGTTTGTCCCAGACACTCCTCGTACAATTCCAAATGCATATTAGAAACTCGATGAGCTGCACAGGTCTAAAAGATTTTAAAACACGTACCCTCGATTGTCCTGTTAAAATAGATTCTACAAACGAATAATAAACGAGGACAGTGGAGCGCGATTTATTTAAAGAAAAAAAAAAAAAAAAAATAAAGTAGTAGATTAGGTCTGGTTCGATCCAGGGATATAGTAGTATGCCAGCATACCATTGCAGCAGCTCCTTCTCTGCGCCACGCAATCGCTGTTCACCTGCGATACGCAAAGTCCCGCGGCAAATGGCAGCGGTGAAAATGCGGACGCACAGTCGACGGCCTCCACTTCTCACAGTCCTCCGCTCATGCAGGGCCACTCGACGTCAACGATCTTGGACTGCAAAACTAATCCCGCCCAGTACGTTCTTATCCAGGGATGGCAGCTGCTCGCGCTCGCTGTTTCTCTATTCCTACCAAGAAACAATCGGCTACTCTGGTACCTGAAGTTACACTTGCAAAGAAACGCTGATACTAAGTAAGCGGCCTTCATTCGTTCTATTAGCGTTCAAATTTCAAAATTTCAATCGAAACATGTTAATTTAAACGTATGAATTTGTTATTTTGTTAGAACGGAGTGCGGCAAATACGCAGCCTATTGCGAAAGAGCGTTGGAAAGGACATTACAAAACGGCGGAAGGGAGGTGAAGCCCTCGAGGATGGAGGTCCTATCGATATTAATGAAAAATCCCTACCATCATTCCCTGCCACATGCGATACCGGTTCACTTCTTGAATGGGACGTATCAGGTTGTAAGCTTCGATGGCAGCACAACGATAGAAGAATTTCTGAATACTCTAAACCAGGAAATCGGTTGCCGAGATGTTCATCAATCGGGTTTCACGTTATTCAGTGACGATCCCATCGAGAAGGATCTTGAACATTTCATCGATCTTCAGGCAAAAGTATGCATCTCGGAAGAGTTTGGAAATTACGGTAGACGAAAATATTCCGACGCGATAATTTTATTCGTTCCAGCTTTGTGATATAATCTCCAAATGGGAAACCGCATTAAGAGAGAAGGGCTCGGGAAAATTCGAGAATACCAGGGTGATACAATTAACGTACAAATCGCGATGCTATTGGAGACAGGCAGCTAAGATGGAAACCGACAGAGAAAGGCTTCTTCTGTGTTACCAAATAAATCAGCAAGTCGTACAAGGCAAATTTCCGGTCAATCGAGAACTTGCATTTGAACTTGCGTCGTTAATGGCACAGGTAAAGTTACTCTTTGAAAATAATGGTGCAGTTTTTTAATGAAAATACTGTTAATGTAACGATGAAACGTTGTAGATCGATTTTGGTGAATATAACAACGATAAAGCTCGAGGCAGCGGCCCAGGATGCAATCCCCATCATTTGGTGCTTCAAGCTTTAGACAAATTTTATCCCATACGATATCGGACAAACATCACTGCCGAGCAATTAAGGCAAGTACCATGTAAATTACAAAGAACATAAATAAGTATCAGCTATGTTTAAATTCACGGATTTCTTGTTGCAGAGAACTGCAAGAAAAACTTCAAGAAAAGTGGATCGCGTTAAAAGGTCGTAGCGTATTAGACTGTGTTCGCATATATCTAACTTGTACCAGGAAGTGGCCTTTCTTTGGAGCTACACTCTATCAAGCAAAGGTTAATAACGGGACATATTTATAGGTAAACAAAAATGAAAAAGAAAGTTATTTAAAAATGTCTTGTTTCATAGTTGAAGCAAGCTGAGCCGATAACCGTATGGATAGCCGTTTCCGAAGATAGTGTTACTCTCCTAGAATTACAAACGATGGCAGTGATGTGTCGTTATAATTATGCGAACATAGTTACATTTGGAGGATGTTTGGATGATTTTATGCTGGTCGCTTGCCCTGACGAAGGAGCAGCTGAACAAAAACTTTTATTTGCTCTATCAAAACCTAAGGTATATTATCGAGCAATCTAATTAAAACAAGATTTCTAAATATTAAATATTATCTATTCGCATCTATCCAGATTCTGGAGATAACATTGTTGATTGCCGATTACATGAACGCCTTGGGACATACTTTACCTGGCACGCCACAGATGAACACGTTAACTCGTAATGGGTCTCACAGATCCATCAAATCGACCCTAAGACCTACAACGGGTTTGTAAAAATACATACTTTTGTATTTCATTTTTTCTCTGTTTTTACTGATTGAATAACAATTGAACTAGGTTCAGGCTGTCTTCCAACGCAACCAGATATTTTAAAGTCGACGCCAGACCACCAAAGACCTTAAAAAAAGACTGGTCAATCGAATTGGGAAAAAAAAGCAGGGGAATACGGCACTTCGTTCATGAAAGTCTGATCCTGCCAAGGCACTAACTTTATATTCGAAGGTACTACAGGCTGTATTGTAAGAATTTGCGTAAAACGATACACTGGACGACGCTCAGCAACGTGTGCGCTGTAGTTGATTTTAGTTGCGTTTTGTGTAAATTAGAGATGATGCTTGACAGACAACGTTTTTGTGTACATACCTGACAGCATGCAAAACTCTGTGGTCCACGTTAACGCGATTTAAACGTGGGTGACTGAAATTAATCGAAAACGATTTGCAACACTGCCTAAAATAAATTAGTATGTCTGAAATTACATCGAATAATTTCATTAAAAAAAGCTAAGGCATCGTGCTGAAACTTTTTGCTACCGTATTTATATACCAAATTCAAAACGTTTAGCGTAAGATAATGATGCAGAAGTGATGTATCACATATGTATATAATTAATCGGAGTTAATGGATGTTTAGAAGTCTAGTGAGTGATGCAGCGATACCTTTGTCTTTAATGTGAGAATATGTCGACGAAATTCTTATTTCTTGCCAAATCGATCGCAGTACACGTACGAGGAGCCTGCAATTGCTTTGCAGTGCAAATAAAAACACATGGATATAAGTATTTAGATTTTTCAAATATAAAGATATTTCAAGCGTAATAACTGTACCTACTGTCATTGTAAATTCAAAATTTACCTTCGATCACTACATTATTCACATAATGATCTGTTTTAATTTAAAAAGTGTTGTACACGATTTTTTATTGCATTGACTAATTACTTCTTTTATATTTTATAATGACTAATTTGAGAAATATGGTTGATTGGTGACAGTAAGTACAGACAGTATTAACTTTAAGTCTGGTTGAATTTAAGCTCAATCATAAGAAAAAAATTCTTTGTACGGAAAGTGACAAATGCAACTTACACATTATCATGTTATTTTGATAACAGCTAGTCTCATATTTTATATTTATTTAATGTTTAAGCAAATAAGTTCGTTTTATAAGGACACGACCAAATAGATGTAATGGGAACGCGTTTTCTTTAATAATTAGTATCGTTCCTGCGGTAACATACGTGCAACATTTTTGTACTAATTAAACGATGATCCCGTCACGTATAGAAGTTTTGTACTCGCTTGACGTGTCCTACATAACTAGCAAATGTCTTCCTTCTCTTTAGTATCCAGAAATAAATAAAAGTTTAAAAGTAGGGCTTTCGTGCAATATGTACAAGACTTCTATAATTTTATAATTCCTGAGATAGGCTGAGTGTGACTGTGCCTCTCTGAGCAGTATAGACAAAGTAACTCTATGCACGGCTTTGTTTAGCGCATTGAAGATTTATATAAAATAAAAACGATAGAAACCTCAGATTACTGGGAGCAGTACAAAGATATGCAAGAACGACATTTTGTCTTTAATTTTTATAATACGCAATGAAATGCTACTATTTAGGTGCTTAGCACCTTTGTATCATGATGCAGTAAAAAAGAGTCACTGATCTGTAAATATCACCTTAGTCTTAAGTTTCTAAATATAGTAGAATGAGAAGAGGGCAGCTGATAAAGGCTACAATCGTGGTAGAAATTTCTTGCGATCGTCTAGCTGTCTACAAAATATTCTGAGCCTACCACCTTACATTTCTATTTATTATTTATTCGCATAAAACGACGCATAAGGGCACGAGCGGTGTGAGCGAAAAGCATTGTACTATTGTACAGGAAGAGAAATAAACTGCTCGGATCTACACTTTGAGAGACTTATTTACTTACTGTATATATTAAAAACCTTATCACGCGATACAATTTGTATGCTTCTTATAAATCTATCGTATATTTTGGATTAAATCCTTAACAATATACATAATCATAATATTCATAGATTCAGTCTATTTCTTCAGGTCTTACAGGATGAGTTAATGGTATTACTGATTTTTTCTTTACATCTCTTGAAAGTGCTTTTCTCATGTCTGAAAGAAGAAAAGAACAGGATATTCAATTTATATTTAAACAATTGTTTACAAAAGTAACAGTAATTTGTATACCAAAAGCATCTTCATCTGGGTTTCCAGTATAATATTCTAAAACAGTCCTATAAACAATATATCCTAACTGTTGATACATTTTGATTGCCACCTTATTACTAACTCTTACAAAGAGATCTACAAAATATGCTTGCTTCCTGTAACAATATAAAATACATTGAAACATAGAATATATATGTTAATATTAAATAAATATGTTATATTAAACTTACTTTTCTGAAACCTTCTCTAAAAATTCTATTAACATTGCAGCCAAACCTAATCTCCTATAATTAGGTGAAACTGTAAGAGCTGTTATATGACCATGCCAGTTCTCTCCTTGCCCTTCTGCCTTTCCCATAACTTTAAATTTCTAATATTAATTATAATGCACTATCAAGGAGAAGTATCTTATACGATACAAGAAAGAAACTTACTATAACCCATAATTTCTCCACTTGGCGATTCAGCTACTTGAAAATACTCTGGCCAATGTGCTAGATAGTGTGTATAAAAAGAAAGTCCATACTAGTTTAAAATTTTACCAAGTAAAATTTTAACAAATTTAAAATTAAGAAAAATATATACCAAAATTGTGTAGGAAATAAATATGTTTATTTTAAACAACAAACGTAATAAGGTATAAGATATTTAAAGGATACTGTCTCCGTAAGTGGATCTAAATTTCTATAAAAAATAGAATAATTAAAAATGTTAATAAATAACTGTTTTTATTCAAAATTGTATATTTAGGTTAAACACAATATTAACAACGGATAAATACATATTTCGATACTCACACATTGTTAAATTTAAATAAATCGTTGCATGTGAAAGGCCTAAGAGTCGTCATGTTTTAAATACAATAAAAGATTAAGTAAATAAACGTGATATAAATGTGATTTATGACAGGAAGACACTGAATCCAAACTCAGATCTGCTCAGGCCCAGATCAAGTAAATGCGACTAGTGTAATTTATTCATCTGACACCACACGTCGCCACTGCACCACCTTGTGGAATTTCAAAATTTCATTCTACTTCAGTACGCATGATTCATTAAAAAACGTTTTATCAAAGGAAAAATAAATTAATGAATAATAATATAATAACAAATTAAATTATGCAAAAATAGTTTTATACGTAATTTAAAAACAATTTTATTAAAGTTCTTATAAGAAAAGAATACAAGCAAGGTATTTTCTTGTAAAATTTCGGGGACTTACGCTAAGTTACATCTTTTTTACATTTGTTTTTATATAATATTTATGAATATCAATATGCAGTCATACCTAAGATGCAGTCAAAAACACGGCAAATTGTGTAAACATTTTTATGATACAAATATGAAGTGTAATATATTTGCCTCGTGCATTGCACAGAAATGACCTATCATTTTTTGAGCGTTACACATCTCCTTCGCGGATATTGTTACAATGACTTTCTTCTGAAAAAATAGTTAAACACTTTTTTAGCTATATGTTTATACTTTTTAAAAAACCGTATGCAATGTACAAGTATAAAATCAAAGCTTCTAAACACCTTTCATACAGGACACTAATGTTGCAAATATCAGTATATACTGTAAAGTCTTCAACTTCGATATTTTTATTTTATCTATAACATTACAAATCTTAAATGCTACTTATGTATATCTTTAAAAAAGAATATAAGGTAATAATATGTAAAACACGCTTTGATATTGTAATAATAACAAAGCTTTGTTTGAAATATAATAAATATAAATGCCTCTTATAGAAATACTTTTATGAAAGCACTAAGAGTAAAAAAATTAAAGCACAAGCAAACACAACCAGTTCTTCATTATTTAGTTTTCTTCTTCATACTGATATTTTGTTAGAGAGTGTGCTGTATAAAATGTGATAGGTTTCAACAATATGCTTTGTAATTCACACACAGCACAGAAATAAATGCTTAATGTAATAACCATAGAGTTATAAATATATTTTGTAATAAATACAACATTGTTTTTAATTACAGCATTTTGTATTATTAATGAATCTTGACATTTTAATTTTTATTGTACTATATGTTTTATTTTAAATCTAATGTAGCTAAATATCTCGAAAATATTGGCCCTTATAATGGAGTAAATACGTTATTATGCAATTAGCATTATGTTACATTTTGTTTTGTTTCCTTTCTATATTCTTAAACATAAATAAGAACTTATTTATGCTATTTTTACATTACAATTAAGTATTAGCAGAATCTTAATGTATATTTTGTAACCTTTTTTTTTTATTAGCAATATAGTTAATTTTATTTCTTTTAATTGAATAACTTTAAACGACGTACTGCAGTTTTCGTAATGCAAAAACATAAATTATTTTCATAAATTTAATAATCCCTTATAGTACAATTGGTGACATATTTAGAACCTCGTTTTATCGTTTCTAAAATTTGCTACCAAGACTAGAGATTTCATCATGATTTAAAGTATTCTCTTAAATAAAACAATAACAGCGTTTTATCATCTTATCAAGTAAAAATGCATTTATGACATAAATAGGATACAAGAAATCAGTGAATTCGCAAATCTAAATTCTTTTGATTTGATCATTTTTTCCTATCATGATACTGCCTATAAGATACTTGAAGATAGTTTGTGTCTACATATTTTATATTAAATGCAATCAAATGCAAAAGATGTCAGGAATAATAGTATATTTTAATAACACACTTTCATATAAATTTGTGTTCGAAATTTCCGTGTTTTAATGCGCGCAATCGTATATTATAGAAACTTAATCTTTTATACATAAATAATATCTATGTCTATCAGTTGATATCAACATTGATCTTATTGAATTTGTTACATTTTAAAAATTTCCCATTAATAATAATCATAACCAAAATTTAACTACTACAGCTATTCCATGACAAGGAATATTTATTTTGTGTGTGCATTGGCTAATTACTTCTTTGATCCATCAGTCTAGAAATTGCTTTCAATTTGGACTATACGTTTATTTTACAATAACCAATTAGGCAGCATTAAAAACCTGTCTTTAATAACTCTATTATTTCTACATACATGCAAAATTCCTCCTTTATAAAGTGATGTAATATGAATATCTTAAGAACTAATTGTAGGCGTTGATTTGACTATGAAAATTATGCATGAGATTTGCATATGCGTATATACAATTAACACTGAGGTTTGTCCGTAGGAACAAGGCACGGCTGACGTATCGTCTTCTTTCACTGAACAGCGTTATTATTGGTTGAAGATTAACAATAAAGTACACACCTTAATTATTTTGACAGATTTCCAAAGATATTATTTTATTTTTATTTCTGCCAAGTTTCAAAACAATTTACGTCAAATTTCACATCTACTTCTTCATAGAGTTATGAACTTATATAAGTTTTCTAGTATGTAATTTAAAAAATTATGTTTATATGATTGACTTCGCATTGAAAAATACTTTTTTCTTATCATGTATCACAAATAAATGGATATTCTTTGAAATGGTATTTACTATCACTGCTTCAAAACAGCAGTAACAATTTACTATTACATTTCGCAATTCCATTTCAAGATAATATTTAAGATATCGTATTACAAAACATACGTGCAGGATACTATGAAAATCGCCTGAAATGCTGCCAAGTCCTCCAGACAAATAATCAAATATAGATACATTTTCGCAATTTATAATAAATGAACAAATAAAAAGATAACATTTATATCAATAGAGAATGTTTTAGAACTATCATGCAACTAGTAGCATTAGATATTATAATTGAATCAACAAACATTAAATTATTCTTTTATATAGGCAATATGAATATTGAAGTGTAATTTTATCGTGAATTTATTATAAAAAAAAAAACTTGAATCGTTTTTAAAACGTAATAGTATTTCATGCAAAATATTATGAAGCTTTATATATCCAGAAATTTAAGCGTTGATACTTAATAAAATAAACTGATATTATCTTGAATTACTAGTTATCCAAGTAAAATAAACTTATTAACGAACTATTATTATTAATTTTGTTTATCAAATATAAGCGTTTTATACTATACCGCGAACTGTAAGTTATTGTTGTGAAGTCAATATGGAAAAATAGCAGCAAATAAGTGTCTCAAATTAATATTTTTGGAGATCCCAGTCCTTCATAAAGTTGTTGATAACTTATTGTAATATGAAGCATACTTGAAATTATATTCGTACCATCAACAAAATAGGCAAATAATGACGATTAAACCTGAATGGTAACGAAACGGGTACTTGCAATTCACTACCTATGGCATAATTAGATTACAAACATTCATTTGAAATTGACAATCCATACATCCGTTAGTTTTGTTAGTTAACATCAAGAATAATATTTGAGGCAGGAATATTTTTACTTTACTACAATTTAATTTTACTTACGTATCTGAACGTAATTTCTTGTATAGTATAAAACGCTTTACCAAAAGCAAGATAGTACATACGTAAACATATTATAATGTATATAACTAGATGTTATAAAAAATAAATGAAGGACTAGGAATCTCAATGGATCCTGATGGATTTTAGAACCTTCATTGACAGGTGCTTGAGTGCCAAGAAATGATCCATACTTGTAAAAGTTTTCCAAAAGTGATTCTTTTTCAACCCATCTATCATATAACCATTTAGACAATAACTCTGGTTCTCGTGGGACCTAAAATCAATGATGTAATAAAATATTCTCATGGAAAATATGAATGAGTGACGGTCTACATATATTTAAAAAACTCACCACTGAGCTAGGAAAAACTCGGTAAAATAATACTGTTTCACATGGTGGTCGTGAACCAGTTATAATTGTTGGTAAGTCAAGTGGTTTACCTTGAGGATATGCTATCGTTATATCTAGAATCCAATTGATTTGTGGTTTAGCTGCCGTCATATCTATAAAAAGTTTATACAGATTAGCAATACATATGTTACTTAATATATTGTAATTAAACAAGAACTTAAGTTAAACTACAGTTTCTATAAAATTATTTACTTGGCCTACTGTTCAATTGTTGTTCTGCTGTATTATTTTCTTGTGATGGACCAATCGTATCAAATATAGTTTGCATTGCTCCTACTCGCGGTAACGTTACATTTTCAAGAATTGGCAAATTATTCTTTTTAGCATATTTTTGTGATGTCTCTCGTCTTTTACATAAAAATCCTCCTTCTGGGAAGAGAACCATCCATTTTCTGCTCAATGGAATATATGCTTCTTTTAAATGCTTTTCTAGCTTTTTTAAACTCCCTTCCCTTTGTTTTCGACCCTAACACAAAATATCATCAAAAATAAAGTAACCCAGTTACTTAAGATATTATTAATAAACTAACAAATCTATAATCACTTACAGATACAATGAAGAAGTCCTGGTGTAAAATAGAAACTATACCAAAGTTAGTAAATTTAAAAATCCTATCCATAATCCACATTAGATTAGGTAATACATTTGGCTTAGCATTAAATGTTGTCATGAGTATAGGAACATCACCAGTACTTTGATGATTTGCTATTACTAATGTTCTTTCACTAATAATTTCTTGTATATCATCACCTTGTTCTATTACTATAAATTAAATGTTATTTGTTATTTCAGTATTATTTTAATAATGCTATTTTAATTAAATATATAAATTATTTGTATACTCACTATCATAACCTGCAGACCAAGTCCACGTGGATACCATTGCTAACAGCCAATGGAAAAATAATCCTTCGATTCTCCAATATACTTGTGGTTGATAAACTTTTATAGGGAACAATAATGTCATCCATACTACATATGTTGGTATACAATAAATATTGTTGAGTATCACAAAAGTGGTTCTAATAGTACATTTTACAAAATTTAATACTTTATTGATTACCCTGCAAATTCATAAATACACTAAAATTTATAGTCATAAAAATAATTCTTAAATACTCAAATATTTATTTTTATTTCTTTTATTAAACTTTTGAGGGCTCATAAGACTATTGTTTATATCTTTCATAACAATATGGCTAAACTATAATTTAATAGAATAATGTGATTCTGTCACATAAAATTTAATTTGCATCCAATAAATATACAAAAACATTCTTTGTTTGCAATAATATTTGTCATACTAATGTAAAATTTCATCATATAACTTTGCAAAAAGAAATAATATTATTTTTGCTCGTAAAACTCTTATTGATATTTTGTTCCTTGATTACAATAATTAACTTTTGAAAACATTTATTTTAGGTAATTATACTTAAACCACACTTTAACTCACAACTTAAACAACATCTTAAATAAAACCAATAAATATCATACAAAATTTCTTAATTTTAGAAATTGCCTCTCCAAAGCACATTACGCTTTCTAAACTTAAAATTAAGCTTTTTTCCAGAATTTTAATTGAAAAATAAATATAAGTTAATCTAACATTAATGATCGGTTATGTGCAATGGTTATATACCAAAGTCGGGTTTCATATCTCAGTTAAATAAATTTTAAACATATATTACAAGAAATTAAAAAATACAACTGATTATGCTAAAATGCTATAATGATTTCAAATTATTTTAGAAATTACTTGAGAACAAGAAGCCCGGTACTCGTGACATTCTAGGTTAAGGATAAAAAACGTATTTTTTATCAAATTAAAAGTTGGAAGACATGTTGTTCGTAAAATAACTTGTAATTGTAGTAAGAAACGTTTGTTTATTTACATAGAAGTTGGGAACGGGACATGTTGCATTTGATAAAACACGTTTTTAACTTACCTCGTAAAAGTAGAAAAGGAAGAAAAGTCAGTCATTTTCGAAAGACACCACTTGTAATGCAAACTCGACGAAGTTTTAACCACAATTTTTTGTGCATAGCATTCCCTTTTGCATAAATTACATAATAAGGATCATTAAGCGGGATGACATGTAAAGATTCTCGTGCTGTTTACATGAGACGTAAATCTTAAAATTTTGCTAAAGTTGTTAAAATTCAATAAACGCGTTAACCGCTTCGTTTAATCGTTGAATAATTACTCTCGATATCACTAGAAATTCCCAGTCCCAATTGACACACGACTAGTATGATAAGACCGTGTTACACAAATTTATCGGTTTGTTATCGACTACTATTTAGATGACGTTTTTTTCAAAAATACACCATAATTTTGTTACTTCAACTACACGCAATACCACCACGCACATATAACATAAATACAATGGCGACGAAAGTTAATAGGTTGGTAAAAATACTACATAATTTAGCCGATAATTAACATACTATTAATTGGTCAACATTGTATTCGTAATTGAAAGAAGAACAATTCAAAAAGAAAAGAATTTCATGTGTACGTTTATATGGTATGTTTGAAAGTTCATGTTTTTGGAAACCAGGATGGTAGCTCACCAATCAGAAATTTCAAATACCAACATGTAAACTTTTCGTTTACTTCTTTTACATGTTTCTATTAAAATACATCTAAGACGGTTTTTATAAGAATAACACTTCATAAACTCCAAATAATCTTATTGCAATCTAACAGAATACATTTTTATTTGTAATAATATTAAACTAATTAAAATCAGTTAATGTACTAAATAAACCAATCACGGTCTTATTTATTTGCGCACAATATCTTGACTGTATGTTTGCAACTGCAATAAAATTGATATCTTCACTCAGCTCACGTAGAATCTATCTAACTATAACATATTTTGTGCTTAGTTTTCAAGCTACTCGTTAGTGCACACTTCTATCAGAGCTTCTGCTCTTGTGTCGTTTTCAGTCATTTTTACTTATTCTTTCGATCCTTTTTAACTTCTGGAACGATTGTTGAAAAAAACTAGACGTTAAAAATTATTAAAATGACATTAAGTTTATTGAAATGTTCACTTATCAATCATGGATTATTGGAATTAAAGAAATCATCGGCTTTTTTAACATTAAGGCTGTCATTGTATACATCGGTAGTTTCTAAAGGCAATAAAAAGGTACCACTATGTCATATAAAATAAATCTTATGACTTAAAAATGTATCATTTCTCAATAACGCTTTCTTAAATTTATAGCTAAATTATTTTATTTATTCTTTCTCGCAATTTACTCTTTTCTACTATTCTCGTCTAAAATCTTTAAATTAGTTCGTGCATTGTTTTTACATAATCATTAAAGAACTAGTTCTTGAAATAATTTTGCAGAATATTATAAACAAAAAATGTACTGCCTTGTCATAAACAATTTTTTTAGCATACTTTTGAGATGTTACGATGTCATTTGTAATATAACAATTGAACACGTTTGACATTTAATCGAATTAATCATCTCTAAACGAAAACGTAAACAGGAACTTTTTCAATGAAAATAGAGATTGTGGAATGAATTTTATGAAACAAGATGGTATGATACAAATTTTTTATTTTATAGAAAATATTAATTAAACGTGACATTAAATCCTTATGTTTATGTAATGGAAGATACTATATTTATATATTTCATTTTTATATTACATAATTATGTATATAATTCTTTTATGTTGTGTTCCCTTTTTTTTAATTTGATATTGTACAAGCATAAAAACCTATCTGAGTACATATCTATTATCACATACATGGTTTCATCTGACTGACCTTCAATTTCCTCTGTTCAAACTGCTATAGTACTCATTTTGAAGCTATATTCATTCAGTTCTATTATATAATTTACCTTCTCAATATGGTATATGAGCATAAATTATTTTTATAAACAAATTTCATCATTAGTATTATAATAAATTTTTAATGTTGTAATTTCAGGAGTCCAGTGGTGAATTTCGAATTGAAAGAGATACTTTTGGTGAACTAAAGGTTCCTGCTGACAAATATTATGGAGCACAAACAATGCGGTCAAAAATGAACTTTCCAATTGGTGATAGTTTTGAACGAATGCCTGTAAGGAAATCTAATTATTTATTATAGAAAAAGGAAGTTTTAATGCATATAACATTCTTAGTTTATATTTTGAATATTTCTTTAGTATGGGGTTATTGTCGCAATGGGTATATTAAAGAAAGCTGCTGCACTTGTAAATAAAGAATATGGAATGGATGCAAAAATAGCAGATGCTATTAGTAAAGCTGCAGATGATGTTATATGTGGAGACCTTTATAAAGATCATTTTCCACTGGTAATTTGGCAAACAGGTTCTGGTACGCAAAGCAATATGAACACCAATGAGGTATTGACACATTATTAAATAATTTAAGTATAATTGGATAGACTTGTAACTAGTTTATTTATTCTATTTAGGTAATTTCAAATCGTGCAATTGAATTACTTGGTGGTAAACTTGGATCAAAGGATCCTGTCCATCCAAATGATCATGTAAATAAATCTCAAAGTAGCAATGATACATTTCCTACTGCTATGCATATAGCAGTTGCTTTGGAAATTAACAGGGTATTACTTCCTGGTTTGGAAAAATTACATGAAGCATTAGAAGAAAAGGCTAATGCATGGAAAGATATTATAAAAATTGGTAGAACTCATACTCAAGATGCTGTGCCCTTAACACTAGGACAAGAATTTTCAGGTTGGGGTTAAAATATTCAGGATTAAAATATATGTATTAAACTATTTTTATAAAAGCAAATAATTGTAATACAGGTTATGCAGCACAAGTTTGTAATGGCATTAAAAGGGTAAAAGATACTCTTCCAAGATTATATGAGTTAGCACTTGGTGGTACTGCAGTAGGAACAGGATTAAATGCACCAAAAGGTTTTGCGGAAAAATCAGCAGCAAAGATTGCAGAAATTACTGGATTACCATTTGTAACTGCTCCTAATAAATTTGAAGCTTTAGCAACTAAAGATACTATGGTAGAAGTGCATGGTGCGCTGAATACAGTAGCAGTTTCGCTTATGAAGGTATGTTTAAAGAATATTCAATTAAAAAAATCTATATTTGTTATTTTACGTTATATAAAATTTCTATTTAGATAGCTAATGATATTCGATTTTTGGGAAGTGGACCTCGTTGCGGTCTGGGGGAATTATCTCTTCCTGAAAATGAGCCAGGAAGTTCTATTATGCCTGGTAAAGTTAATCCAACACAATGCGAAGCAATGACTATGGTTTGTTGCCAAGTCATGGGTAATCAAGTTGCTGTATCTATTGGTGGAAGTAATGGCCATTTTGAGCTTAATGTATTTAAACCTATGATAGTTGCAAATACATTAAGATCTGCAAGACTATTAGGTGATGCCTGTGCCTCATTCACAAAGAACTGCGTCGTCGGTATTAAACCGAATGTAGATCGTATCAGTAAACTTTTGAACGAAAGTTTAATGCTTGTTACTGCTTTAAATCCACATATTGGTTATGATAAGGTATTACAATTCTTTAATTAAAAGAAGACTGGTTTATTACAGTCTTCAAATATAATATAAAAGTTATATTTTTCAGGCTGCTAAAATTGCCAAGCAAGCCCATGCAGAAAATCTCACGTTAAAAGAATCAGCATTGAAGAATGGCATAACTGCAGAACAATTTGATCAATGGGTGAAGCCGGAAAATATGATTGGTCCCAAATAAATTTTAGCACACAGAAAGAAGTTAAGAATAACAATTTTTTAATTGTTAGCTATTGAATAAATTTTTTGTTTACGTGTTGTAAATTGTGATATAAGTATTATTATTATCAAATACTAAAAGTATTTTTATTGCGTATTAATTATACATATCTAATAATAATTTATATAATAAATCATTTGTAAGAAATGTTACACATAATAAATGCGAAATATTACGACAAGTAGTAATCCTCAATTTAATATACTTTTTAAGTTTTTTTTAAGTTCTGTTCTTGCACAACTATGTTATAATTTGTACTGTAAATCTCATGTGTTATCTATATTACAACAGATATGTATTACAACAGTCTGAGGGCATAGGTCAATAAACAGTTACTTTAGCTTATTAAATTCTACATTAAAACAGCATATATACAAAATGAATATATTAAAGAAAATACAAAGTGTTATTACCAGACTTGGAAATCGCAATTATGGCAAAGTTGGAATAATTGGGGTGCCATTTGATAAAGGACAGGTATTATAGTACATGGTAATATAGTAACATAATGTATAAAGTAATAATATACAGCAATTATAAATATAGCATAAGGAAGGTGTAGCACATGGTCCAGAGGCAATTAGGACAGCTGGATTAGTGCGAGAATTAAAATCATTAGGTAATTATTATTATATATTTCACTGATTTCAAACAGTTTTAAAAACTAAAAATCTAATTTTTGTAACTCCTTACATTAAAAAAGGGTTAGATGTGAAAGATTATGGTGATATTTCATATAAAGCAAAAAATGTAGATGGAGTAAATAACATGTCACACTTGGGTGATGTTGCTGGCTGTACAAGTTATTTATCTGAGAAGGTTCAAGAAATTTTGAAAGATGATCGACGAGTATTGACTATTGGTGGTGATCATAGTGTAGGAATTGGAACTATAGATGGTCATGTTAAGGTATAATTTACTTCTTTAAAAATTACAGCTTTTTCTTTCCACATTGTATATTATACTTTATACCATTACAGGAAAAAGAAAATGTAGCTGTTATATGGGTTGATGCTCATGCAGATCTAAATACAAATAAAACTAGCGAAAGTGGAAATGTTCATGGAATGCCTGTAGCATTATTAACTTCTGAATTAGCTGATTACTGGCCACATCTGCCAGGAATGGATTGGCAACAGCCAATGTAATTTGTAATTATATTACAATAATATTACCAAAACGAAATAGATAAAATAATATATTAAATATGTTATAATTATTTACAGGTTATCAATTAGAAATGTAGCTTATATTGGATTAAGATCTGTTGATCGTTATGAAAGATTAGTTATTGAAAAATTTGGTATTACTGCTTTTGGTATGGAAGATGTTGAAAGATATGGTAATATTATATACTTAAGCTGACCAAAACATTAACAAATCAATTATTAAATGATATCTTTGTCCAGGTATTCATGATGTTGTTTACATGGCACTAAATAAAATAGATCCTAATGAATCAAAATCATTACATGTTAGTTTTGATATTGATTCCTTAGACCCATTAGAAGCACCATGTACAGGAACTCCTGGTAAATTATCTGCTTTTGCCTAGATAATTTTTATTCTAATTCTTACAGTTTATTTGTTTTAGTACGTGGTGGATTGTCACTCAGAGAAGCTGTTCACTTAATGGAAATATTATACAGAACTAAAAGACTAAATGCAGTGGATCTTGTAGAAGTAAATCCTTTCATTGGTAATCAACATGATATTCAATTAACTGTTGAAGCTGCTATACACATAATTCAAGCTGGATTTGGTTATACCAGAAGAGGTCTTAAAGTTCCAAAGGGTGTTACAGATATGCCATTACAGACATTTAGATAAATTATAATCATCTTTATTGATGATATTATAACATTAAAGATAATCAAGTTGCCATGTCAATTCTCCTTTGAAGCTTATATAATAACAAACTTTTGTATACTTTTAAACAATACCACAAAAATATAAGGGAGAAACAAAAGAATACAATATATTTCATTATTATATACACTAATTTTTATGAATCACAAATATCTTATCAGCAATATCATTAAATTTAATTTCTACCTTCTTTATTTCAGTACTTTCATCCGGTTGAACTTGATATTCAAAATATAGTTTTCCTGTAGTGTTAGCCCCCTTTACATTAATACCGAATTTCTTAATATTTCCAGATTTATACTCTGGAAGCGTTATTCTTCCTTCCTTTATAGGTTCTCCTAAATGTTTAATGGTTTCCTTATGATCATAAAATAATTTCAATGCCTTTTTATAAGTTGTTGTTTTCCGAATTTTGTTTTCTAAATCATATCGTACAATAAGTCCTGTAGCTGTAACAATAACACTTCCAAAAAGGGCTATTGTTGATAAATTTTTAAGTGAAGGTATCTAGATATAAAATGGAAAAAAAGTTTTATTGTATTTACAAATTGTTTCTTTTATTTTATACAATTTGTAGGTTAGGTTTTATGCAAAGAAATAACAAGCAAATCTCTTAAATAATAACGTATGTAAGTAATCACAATACTGATTTATCACATGTATTAAATACATACCTTTAATTGTCTTGTAATCATCATCTTTTAATCAATTTGTAAGGAAGTATTTTCCTACGGATACGTTTGAAGTAACCTTACAAACACCGTAACTGTCTCGTGTTCAACATTCAATTATGTTTTTACTTACATTATTCCATTATCGATAAGTATAAATTGGTATTACAATATATAAGTACAATATACAATAACGAAACAGACACTGCTGATAATGAAATTAAATCCTATTACATGTTATTAATAAATCCTAAATATATATATACAGTATATAAGCTATACATACATACATATATATATATATATATATTGCATAATAAATATAAGATAATAATAGAACATCTTTTCGTCACGTGATCGAATTATGGTTACAATACTTCACAATTTTTAATTCATTAAAACACAAATGAAAATTGATAAAAAAGATCAAAACTATTTAACTAATAAAAAGGAATATGAATTATACAGAAGAAAACTTGCCTTCTTATGAATAAAAATAACACTTTTCAATAGTAAGATTGTTCAATTTATTTCTTTATTTCAACAAACACAATATCTGTAATGTGTGTAAAACAACTGTGTTGCCGTACACAAAGTGTTCAATGGCATCTTGTATGTAATTATTAAACAGATTTCAAGTGTAGATTCATAAGGTTGTTCCAGCAACAAGATGTTTTTATTTTTGCGCGATACGTTACTAGATAATTCTAGGTACATGAGCATTACAACAATATATACTAAATTCATAAGTTTATATGTTGTAATCTACAAGTTAATTGGTATATTTTTCTACATAAATATAAATATTTTCGGTAATATAGTAAAATTTGTTCACACATTTCGATAAGATCTTTATGTACAAAAAATTACAAAAAACTGAATTGTCACGAAATTCATGATGACGTATACAAAAATGAAGATTTTATAAGTCGTACACGATTAAGAGGTATTTTATAGAGCGCATACATAGATTATTAGAAATATATCTTATGTAAAATAATATACACGTGATAATATATAAAGTAAGACTAGATGTGAGTGTCACGGATTCTATCTATGAATCTAAAGTCGATACAGTGTGTAGTTCCAGACACAATTTAGAAGCAAAATCACCTGCCTTAACGCAAGAATATGCGGCACAACAACGGCTGAAAGCGTATTGGCAAGAAGAGAGCAAATTGTATTCGTTAATAATTAATATCTTTCTTTCTGATTTTTATCGATTTCCGTAAGGAATTTATGGTACGCTCACTAAGTAGGACACAATACTGAAAATAAGAATTATTTCTTTTAGACATTCAATTTACACATTTATTTGAAAAAACTCAAGATTTCTTTACTTACCTTTGAGTATATAATCTGTTAGTAAAGTAGGTACAGTTGGACTGTCTTCGCTAATTGCTTTTAATACTGCAAAATAAAATACCAGAGTTAAGCGTTTAATATATTCGCATAATTATTCAGTGATACTCACTTTTAATGAGAACTTGTAATGCCTGATTGTCTGGTGGGCCACTGTCCATATGATACGGAATTACGGTAGTTAAATACTGTAAGCAACGTTATTCAAATGAAATATTTCAAATTTATACCTACGAATTCGACGTTCTGAAACAACCGTCAATTACCTTAGATTCTTGAAGCGATCTATGTTGTGGTAAAGGACTAGTACCATTTTGCATTTGATTTCTCTTTCTCGTGACATGATGCTGTCTTCGTCGATTTTGTACTGCTAACAACAACGAGATAAATTGATTCTTTAATTCTTTCTCATATTCGAGCTCGTCGCGCAATGCAAGTTCCGCGATGAGAGTTTCGCTCAGAGCTCCCACCAAGGATTCCATCTCCCCGAGTAACTCAGTCAGTTGGCTGGAGGTAAGTTGTTTTAGCTCTAGAACAAACGATCATGATTCAAGATTATGAAGCCCATTCTGATGCTGTTTATTGGTTCGTATCTGCTTATGAAAATATACTTTTCTCGTGCAGCGGAGAGCCCAGAACTTCTCTGCTCCTCTCCAGTGCCTCGTCGCTATCCAATAAAGACCCATCGGAATCCGGTGATCTTTCCATTGACGGACTTTCCTACGCAAAACAGATGTTTTTCCCTCTTTCCCTGTGAATTTATCTCTTGAAGAAATTGTATATTTACCTGCATTATATCGTCTATTTCACGGAGTACTTCTTCCGCAGTCTTAAGCGGTTCCTCTGGGCTGTGAGTATCGGTGCTACTGGACAAGATCAAAGCATGCATGTCCAAATCAGTTGCGACAGCCTCATCTTCGCTACTTAAATCCTCTAGTTCAGGTCTATAGCAAACAAAATGAAAGCGTCTAATTTGCAAACGTCGATCGCGCTTTGTATATTTTCAAACACATTAAGAGATGTCCCTTCTATCGTTATCAACTATGTATTCTTGCGGAAAGAAAAGCAGCAAACAAAGTACAGAAGCTGCTTAAAACGCTGCTGTAGGAACTACAGCTTACCTTTCGTGTGAAACCGGAGCCTCGTTCAAATTAAGCGCGGGCATGTGCATTTTTCTAGCGTACGATTTGCTCCAATCGATTGGTAATATGTTACCAAACGTACCGGTAATCGTCCACCACATTCTACAAGAAAAAGGAAAAGCATTAAGTTGAGAATCTCCCGTTAGATGACGAGATAACGAGCAAATTTTTTTTCTTCCAGACACATTAAATTTCATTAGGCGTATTATTAATTTCAATTACGCAGGCACGACACCAGTTGACTCATATCCTCCCGCTGAATTGTCGTCTGCCGTTGTTTCAAAACCATCAATCGACCAAGCGACTGCTATTTTTACGTCCTGAGTCTTAACGATTACTCGGGATCAACAGCGAAGTATAATCTTACGTGACTTCAGAAAGGCACGTTTGCTAAAAGATGGTGTACATTAAAATTCGGGGCAAGGATGTTTAAGAAAGTGCCACATTTCTAGCTACCAACTGTTCTATCTTTAAACTAGCCAAGTAACGGCAACGTATCGCGAACGAATTGTCTCAGCGAACTCTGTCGAACGGAGAACAATCGTGTGAACATCGTAATCTAAATTTCATTGAGGCCTACACATCCTGTGCATCATCCTCGGAGACGCGTTATCGTTTTAAATGCTTGTCGAAAGACGCGATAAGATTCGACGACGGAGACAGATGTTCAAACGAAGTCTCTGTTTTCTGGGATACCGTGTGAATCACTAGTTCCCCGTAGGCGGTTCCCGGGTCGTGTACACACGTACAGATAAGTCGTTCGATCCCTTGCAAACAAAGTCTAACTCATTTCGACAACAATGCATCCATTCTAGGGAAATGAATTTTCGCATAGAATCGGTAGCCGTGAACGAGATCCTATCAACCAGCCTTTCTCATACTTCCGATTTGTAAACAATCTCGATTAGATAATACGATATACGATCTGCAAGACGATTCTGTCCTCATTCTTCTGTCTTTTTATTCTTATTTATTTTCTATTCGTTGGTTTAATTAAGTTTGTTCCCACTACGATTACCGGATAATCGAGTGAACCAAACTAAACTCGAACGAATCGATTAGACTCAATTAGCAGTGCAGCAGCAGTTTCACGGTTCGCTGGCAACCTTCAAATTTTTTCTTGTAATTATTCGTATCGATCAAATTAACTTCGTTTGTCTCGGTCTTATTATTCTCCTCATTTAGCCAGTTGCCGTACGGTAACGCTCGAGCGGTTCTCAGAAATAAAAGGAGAATAGAGGCAACATACGGCGGCCCGGTCGATGGTGTTGGATTAACAAATGGAGGTCAATTCGACCCACTCGAGTTTCTCATTAATGTTAAGTGCATTAAGGCAGTGACTTCATCCTGCGCGCATGTTAGTCGCATCATTCGGGACAAACGCCTAAACAACCCGACCAGATCCGCCGACGAATGAGTTATCGAAGCAGAAACGGTTCTTTCGTATCCGTTAAAATTTCTATACCTCATTGGAATCGGCGCGTGCAATAATTCAAAGATAAACAACGATACTAAAAGATGTATTAAAATTGAATGAAAATACATGGAAGAAAGTAACGCCCGTCCAAGGGGATGGACGTCCCTTTTGAAACGACCTGTACATTTTTCCCCATTAACTGGAACGAGAAAAACGCAGTGAAATTGAATTCTAGGGAAGGCGAGTGTATCCCCTTGCTTATTAATTCATTCTTCGGTTCAATGATCCATGACGGGGCTTGTACAGTCTTCGTACGCTATCCGTTGCGTAACACGACCAGCTTACGAGCAAAAACAGCAGCTTTTCGACGATTCGTTATCCTAACAAATTGCCGCGATCCAATCTATTTTACTTAGTTCACAGTGAGCCAGATAAAATAGCGCAGGATACGGGTAAGACGCGAACAAAATCTACGACGAACGTTTCGTTATCCCTCGCAATCCTGCCAGTATCTTCTTTCTTTTATTTTTTTCAGACAATAGAAAACGTGTTACAATGCAAAAGAGCCGAAGCACTTTCGCTACATATTTCTACGATATTATCGGCGTGCCTCTTCCCGTGCGCTCTTCATCGACATAAATAAATAAATTGAGAAGCAAGGAAAGGGGACACGAAAGAAAACGCCGCTCGTAGGAACATCGCACCGTGGTTAGCTGATACAGCGCAAGCGCTGCTTTATTGACGTTTGTCCACCCGGAGGGGTGGCTCGATACGAACGACCGAACAAAACACAGAGATCAAATTTTCATGGGGCACCCCTTCGCGATTCGATCGATGCACGATTTCTCGCTGCCGTGATCGCGTTACTGACACCTTCCTCCACCGGCACCCGAATTTTCGTATTACTTTACGTTTCTCGATTCCCTCGTCACGAGTTCTCTTCGACCATTTTTATACTCATGACCATTATTTAATCGACAGTAAATAGCTTCCTACGAAACGTACAAGTACTCCATTGAACCGCACGTTCCAGAAAAATTGCAACGCGTACTTGTCCGAAGATTTGTTTTATTCCACGAATACCTAGTCGGCGATTCTATGGATTTTGACGGCGAACTGTTTGGAAAAGGATAAAAGGAGGACTACGCGCAAAGTGCTGGCAAAGAGAACGTACGACCCGTGGCCTGAAAAGGGGGCCATGAAAAAAAGGAAAGGAAGTTACGTGCCGTGGGGCGAGAAAGTCTTTCGGAGGTGAAAAGAGAAGGCTACCGCGTTTCGCGTTCAAAGGCGAGCGCACCCATTGGAGCCACGACCTTGGCTCTCTAAAGAGGAGAGACGCGTTTCATCCATCGAACAACGCTCATTCCTGAGCGACGAACTTTGTCTCGTGGCAAATTGGATTACGAACAATAGACCGGATACGCACGCACGGATGCGTTTATTCTTTCCGGCTTGGTGCATGCATATGAAAGCGGCGCCGATGCCGAATGAGACACGTGCGAGTGCACGTGTCCGATCTCTGCAAACCTCGGCCACTGACCTCTCGACTTCTCGCTGACGCTTCAACTTTCGATACGTCGATGCTCGATCTAAAACCGTACTCGCGTTTGCGCTTGTTGAAATTCGGGAAATTGACTTCAGATGGATCTTAGTTTCCATCAAAGTGAAATACCAGGGTACCAGTCGATCTGATGCTTCTCGAAGAAGATCTACTCGGACGATCCTTAATTAAAGCTTCGATTAAGCTTCCCGACTTGGATAATTTCATTACATGTACGTATAGCGGTTTACGACGTCGAAAGATCCCACTATGGTGCCATAAAAAACTTTACCCAGTACAGAGGATCTTTGTAATAAACGTACTATGGTTGAAGCAAAGTAGACGTAAGCAACGTGAAAGAATGGAATTTATTTCCCCTACAGCTCCGCCCTTAGAGTTCTATAGCAACGGAATAAAAGAAGAAAATTTTAGGTAGGCGCCTGCCTAAGCAGCAGGTACATAATACGCAGGTATACGAGTATACAAGGCGAAGAGAACTATGCGTGGGTCACTTGGACCTCCCCTAGTGGGTGAGAGTTAATTCTTTCCGTTACAATCTCAAAGTGGTTTTCCTTTGATATAACAGCTCCGGCCCCTAAAGACTACGCGCCCTACACCGACGCCGTTTTTATAAGTTTATTTTCTTTTCTTCTACGACCGCATCAGAGCGATGAAAGGCAGCAGGACGTCTAGACGAATTTGGAGAAAGGCAGGACTTCAAAGAAATTTATGCACAACCGGAGTTGAAACGAGTTTAAGAGCCTCGCCGTGTTACTCTACACTCTACAGCGAAGAAGATACAATTTTGCGCTTCGTTGAGCTTCACCTGCACCGAGTGGTTACGTGGTTGGATATATTCGGTCGGACACCTGCACCGAGGATAACAGCGTCGATTTTTCACGGAGAATATTCTTCCGGAGTCTCTGGAACCTTTTACGCGTCTCTCCGGTCAGGAATTTCAACTATTTTTAATTAGCTTTCACGATGCTCGACTTTTCCTGGAACTCTTCTTATACGTCTGTTGCTTTAATTAATACACAAAGGACGAGCTATTTTCGTCCTTAATTGCGTCAGTACCGCGCATAATGAAATATATCAAGTATTCGGGAATAGAAATACCGCGCAAGCAGTTAAATAAGTTATTAAATTCGTGCTTAATAAGCAAAAACGGGTATATTAAAAGTAAAAGTTATATATCTATGTGGCTCGTCTTCCAAACGTTGGTTTATCGGAGAGACCACGTATTTGTCTGATCAGCAACTCCTATCGGAATATACCGAAAGAGGAAGCGCGTCGTTACGTAATGCACTATGGCCGAGAAAAAAAGATTCGCGAGGATGAAACCGAGAAAATGTTATAGAAGAAATAACGAGAGCACGCCTTTTGTTACGTGGAATTTAGAAATCGAGAAGGAACCGGCCGATCAAGCATCGATGTGCCGGTGCACAGCGCGCGACGATAGTCTAATTAGAAGGTAAGTTACTTTCTTGTTACGCGGTCTGTCCACTCCGCGGAGAGAAAGCTGCAGAACGCGCGCCGCAAACGTCACGTAGAGAGTACTCATGGCGGCACACTTTTCTTGTAAAATCGATACCGTGATCTTCAGGATCAGACATGTAACGAAAAGCTGGCGTCTCGTTTAAACGAATTCGAACGCCTCGAATTACCATCAGCAACATATATACAATTACTTTGCTCCACTTTTTGTTCCAATTTTAACTCACAGTGGGCGTCCGTAAATCAAGCTCGTGTACGAATCATAACCCATTCGCTTTTTACTTGGAAGAAAAAAATCAATGGGGTCGATTCATGTACCGTCGACAAAAACAAGAGTATAATACCCGTTGAACCGTATCAATCTGGCGGTTTAGTGCAAGTAGCTGTAACGCTTCCTAATGAAACCATAGGAGTAACGCAAGTTCAAGCGATATCGGTTTAGCCAGAGTCATCGAGTGAAACTGTTTACGCGTCTTAACGAGAATCGAAGAAAGCGTTAACACGAGATTACTTAAACGGAATATGAGATATTACTCGACGGAACAACCAACAGAACCGTAATGGTATAACATTTGCACCTCGTTTATACCATCTATAAACTGTTGCAAAAAGTTACATTAAACGGGATAGGTAGGCATCTTGAATGATGTCATTGAAATACCGAAGCATGGGACCGGTAATTATTATTCACACGGGATATAATATCGTAACGGTGATGACCGTAAACGATTACTTCCGTTCGACAAGAAGTGTGGCGCAACTATCATTACTTTATAACGAGGATCGCAGAGCTGCAAGGCGTAATAGATATCTCAAGGTAAACGCGACAATTTGAATGCGATAACTCCGACGATCTTCGGGGTATTCATTTACCAGGGGAGCCGCCACGCAGCGTCAGCAGCTTTACTTTTTTAATCATCGAACATGGCCGTATAAACCGGTATAACTGTACCGGAGATATCGCGTGACCCAAGGGTAATAGAAACTTCTCAATCGCGCACGTACTAACGTAATTTTCACTTGCGCGCTTTATAATTTCTTTTTTGCTGTCGACGATCCGTTAAAAAGAGGTCGTTCGATGATAATGCACAAAAGGAAAGGAAGGAAACGAAGTGAACTGCTGTATCTTCCATTCACCAGTAGATTATCTCATGTCTCGTACTAATTGACTTATCAAGGAAGCTTTTTCCTTTTGCAGCTACCGTTCGTAAACTGGTTGCCATTTAAATACTCTGACCAACTTCTACGTAATACCTACATTCGACAAACAAAATTATTACAATAAACTGTATAGTTTGTAAATTTATATTTGCGTACGCCATGGCGATAGGATATTCGAGAGAAAGAAAGAAAAAGAAAAAAAAAAAAACGATTGACGCTCCAGAAACTTACTGGCACTCGTTCATAATTTCTTCCTGCGTGCGTACTTGCACGGGTGCCAGGGACTCGACGTTCGTGCCGTAATCGCGAAAGCAGGATGTTATCTTCTCGTCGAAGGTGTTAACGAGATCCTCGAGACTGCCGCTGAAGGGGCTGAATGTCCCCTCTTGCAGTATATCGGTACCATTTTCGTGCGTAGTCGCTGGCTCGTTCGCGTTACAATTCTCTCCGTAGCTCGTGTTTAAACTCGTGTCCAGCAATTGCTCTAAATATGACAAACAAGAGAGACCATCATCAGTATTTATATTATCTATTATCTTCTTCTATCTTTGTCCTACTTTTAGTACACAGTGACACGTCAGTTTATCAGTCATCGTTCTTAATCCAATTCAGAGTAAAATAAACATCGATAAGTTTCGATAGCGTGAGACGCAATAAATCATATACACCGGAATGGCTTATTGTTCCCATACATAATATGTAGAGGGCAGTGTCACAAAGGACTCGCTAGGGAGAGGCTATTAACATTTCCCTGTCACTAAAATAATTACACGAACAACTTCTAAAAGCTTTCTGACATTTGCATGCTACTGTGTAATTGGATATTGTATACTGCTACAAACGCTGTATACATATACGTAATTACATAAATCAATATGTCTTGTTTGCTAATTTGAAACTGAAATTTTAAAAATATCATTGGCATATAATTAGATACTAGAAATCTTAGACTCGTAAAACGAATGAAAAAGAAATTGATTCTTCAGAGTAAAGACACCCACTGATAGCCGGTGGGAGTGTTAATTTACATTTGCTACGGGTGTATTATCAGTTACATAAACGCGATGGATCGTACTTTCGCGTAGACGTCAGTGACGCATAGCGGATCGAATGTTTTTAGGATTAAATATCCGTGATTTTTCTATGAACACCGTAAAACATATATTTGCGTTTCTCTAGCCCCGGAGGCGTTTCCAGGCCAGATTTCCAACGATGTGTGTTCTACGATGTCGTGAAAAGTGATACGAGAGTTAAAGCGTATATGAAGGATATTAGACACCAATTGTACGCATGACGTAGCCTTTTGTTACGCGTTTGTCGCCCGAAGGTCGCTTCTTCACCGCTGCCTATACTAAGCCACCCTCGTCATTTAATTTGCACGTCCGCAAAATGAGCGTGACCACGCGTGCACGCACGTTTTACACGCTTAATGCAGAGAGACACACGAAACCTGTTCCCGCTACCGAGAAACTCTTTTGGTTTCGAAATTTCCGCTTATAGTGCCGCACTGGCGTTGTACTGGAACGCCTTTTTTAGTCAAAGTAAAGGAGAACATCCCAGGACAGCAAGAAAACCACGCGTTTCCCTACTCGTAAATCATTCTTGTTTCGTAACCAGACTACGGATGTTGTTTATGCAAATTTATAATTTAGTAGACTGAACCAAAGAAATGGAAACTAACTGTACGGATTCGTTTTACTCTTTAAACGCGTTCTTATATTCTTCTATATTGCGCGCATTCTTATACATTTAAATTTCCCGTAGATGCATAAATAATGCCCGCAGTCTATTCATAAGCGAACAATCGTCACCCACTTTCCGAGTAATCGAAATCGATTGTCATAAAAATAGAGAAGGAGTAAGGATTATCGGAGCTCTATATATACTGACTCTCAGTTTCGCGAACGACCGTTAAGATCAGAATTTTGCTAATTGACGAAACGCATTCGTAACAGAGACAATTCCGATTCGAAAACATCGCGATAAACTTTGATCCACAACGAGGTTAACAAGAGTCCGACACGGTAAGATGCGTCACAAATCGGGCAGGAAAGAGCAAAAGGAAAGTCGGCACGCGTGTTCCCTCGCACCTGTCAGTAGATTCATATTTTTCAAGCTGGCCGTGTCTTCCTCCTCGAAACGTGCGAGGGGTGCCTCGAACTTCAACTCGGCGATCTTGCCCGCCATGTCCCTCATTATTGACCGTGTGGAGAAGAACCGGCAGCGAAGTCAATCACCGTGATGAAATTCGGCACCGTACACTTGCGGCAGCGCCTCCGAGGCGCACCGTTTTCCTCGTTGTTTTTTATGATTTTTTCTTACAGAGGGGTAGAAAAGAAAAAGACCAATAGACACTACAACCAATTGGCGAACTGCGCACTATCCGCCGCCTGCAAGGCTTCGCGAACGACTGACGCAGAGGGAGCTTGCTCGAAAATAGTGGGGGAAGATGATTGCCAGTCGCCATGACAACCGCTGGCTGAGCGCGCCGGTGACACAAAGCATCGACAGTAACGTATGCCAGAAACCAAGTACCCTGTGAAATTAGTAAATATATTTTGTTAGACAAAAACTTTTAATAATTGAATTTGAGGTACACATATATTCAAATTGTCGAAATAAAATCGTATAGGAGATGTATAAATAATACAGCGGATAATAAAACCATATAGGATTTCTCTTAACATTTTCATGTTACTCCCAACGTTACCGATTACATACAAGTATAGTAGTTATCTGTATTTTATACCTAATCGATAATATCACATGCGATTCGAAAATGTAGATTGTAATTGTTTTCCATGAGACTGTATGAATGCACTTTAAGAGTACAAATAGTTTCTAATATCAAATAGGCAACATGTAACTACAAATGGAGATGAAACATAGATAGAAATAATCATTTTCCTAGATAAGTCCCTATACTTATCAGTGCCGTAACGAATTACAGAGGGCGTAGGAAACACTCCGAATTTTTCGAAGTCGGTATTACAGAATGTGAGATGTGAAGTTCCGTATGACGTCAGCTCTATCCTGTATTTAGTCAAGGATTTAATTTAAATGTAATAAGAATCGCACGACAAGTTTCAGTACTTAAATATATTAAAATTGTTAATCCGGATCAAGGGCACAAATATCGTATTAAAGTGTCTAAATATGCAATTAAAGATTTTTCGTTTTGCAGAACCGTAAACAAACCGTATAATGACTTATATCGCCATTACACATCGAATTCATTGGAAAAGAACCACGATGAATGTCTAGTTCTTTTCATAACCACACCTCGTTCATTTTCGAGCAAAAAATAATTCATCATGATGTTGGCGATAACGTAGCGTGGCCTTACTAATGCACAAAGCAATTACTCTTAGGTGGATTTTGCCGGCCGAAGGTCTGTTTTTGACATTTTCTGCTCTTTCGATGACCCCAACAAAGGCCAAAACAAACATCCTCGAGCGCGATAAGGTAATTTGGAAAAGGACAAACTCCGATAATACTTGCCCCCATGGGTGGCTGCTTAGTAATGCCATATTATATAAGCGATTTACTAACACCTGCAACATTTCGATGCGAAACTCGGATATTGGGCCAGCGCACAAGGTAATTCACATACATCGCGAGTCGCGTAAAGAGTGTAATAAAAAACACCACTATAATGGGGGATTGTAGTTAACCTTGATAATATCGGAATTGTTAGCGGGAGGTGGTGATTAATAGTGACAAATAAGATTTCTTTGATACACGATCCAGGATCGATATCAAGGAGATCGCTATAGTTGCATTATTAGAAAATCATCGGTGTAACAAGTGCCATAGATAAAAAGAGAAATTTGCATTACAGGAAAACTACCGAGAGGAAGTTTGAAGCGTATAATTTTAAGTTTTGTTTCTCGCATGTCGATTAAAATTTATCTGAATAATCGATGGTACGATCATTTTAACAGTATTGGTAATAAAACAACGTTCTTCTGCAATTAAGAAAAGGATGTTGGCATAAAAGATTCATGAGGCACGGCTTATGGCAAGAAATAATGCTGCTTACTGTTGTGTTGGCGGATTGTCAGTCGCAAAATAACGTTGCTATTCTGTACTTGAAATAAATCAATGCGGTTTACGCGCGGAATGCAACAATGTGCTGAGATAAAGAGAAACTGGAGCACGAAACGCGAATTAAGAGAAACTGCACAGTCAATGAAGAACCTGTTATTCTCTTTATTTATGGGTAGTAAGTGTTAGTATCAATAGATAGAAAAATATTTCTTTCCATACCAATTCATTGTATTGCTGCGCAATATCTACATGCAGATGTACATTATACGCATATCATTATGCTCGCCGCGTAGACGTTGAAAAAATTCGATTACGCTAAAATGTAATCAATCATTTCGCTACTGCAATTAGTTGATATTCGTCTATGTCTGAGTATTAATTCGCCTATTGAAATTAATCCATCGATGACTTTAATTGATCTCATCGATATAGATCGCAGGGTCTACCGAAGTATGATACTTTGTAATTACGCTATGCAAATAGTAATTACAAGCGTCGCGGTAATCATACGTGTCGAATGAATCATTGATATTTAATACGATTTCCTATTTATACACATAATTATCCTGCATCGCGTATTTTGTAGAATATTGTTAAACCTATTCGCTGAATGTAATCTGGGCTAATAGCGTTAAACAACAGAGTCGATATCATAACGAATTTGACACACTGGATTGAAATATTAAACCGTACCAGGCTATCTGGCGATAACGCATCACGGATTAATTAAAATTTCCGTCGTTTTATCTCATAAACAGAGACTGACCTAAACCTCGAACATCACGGCGTGTATGGTAAAGCAACGGACGGTTAAGTTGCTTAACTTAGTTATGGCTAAATGAATGCTGGGGAGCATTTCTATGATCGGTCGACCCATCGAATTGAGGGTCCAATTACCGATAGTTCCAGATCTTGCAACCTAATCAAATTCAATGGAAAAATAGACCTGGGGCTACTCTTTCCATGGGCTGTTGTCGAAGGGACATTACGTGCTGGATGGTAATGACCCTCCCTATTGCTCTCACGTTGGCAGTACGTAGTTGGCGATAGACCGAAGGGGACGCGTGTGTTTGAAAACAACGAAAAATCGTCTGAAAAAACCGTTACTTCTTCAGGTATGTAAGTGTGTCGTTACGTTCGTATTTTATCGAGAAAGAGAAAAAATTAAAAAAGGGGAGATTTCGTGTAAAATAATACATTTTGATACAAAGATACCTTTTGCTTCATATATTCCCTCATATTTCCATCGGATAAATAGGCAATAGAAATTGGACGTTATCGAATACATGGCCGGGTCAACTGGTTTCATCCAACAAGTTTGTTGCACGTAACGATAAATCGATTTTCTCACGTGTTAGAATAATCCGATCACCGGATTTATCGGATAAAGAAACGGTAGCGGAGTTCAAAGACGAATGTTTCACTGACCGAAGGTATACATTTTCCGTGAAACGAAGATGCGAAAGTTCACCGAGTTGCCGAATAAATATATCACCGACATTGGCAGTGTTCTCCTCGAAGCCTTTGGCTTCTATTCTCGGACGAATCCGTGGTGCATCTCGTTTTACGAACAGAAATAGCCGCCTGTATTTTACCTTAGCTAAGAAGATTTTATTAAATCTTTTACTAAATATTTCTTTTGAATCAATGTTAAATTCTCGATACTACTCGATTTTTTAAAGAAATTTTGTTCGTTAGATAGCATTATCAGTTTACCGCTGTTCGCGAGTTTAAAGCGTAGTGAACAATTAACTGTGACGTATCTATGTAAATAATTTTATCATCAAAGGTTAAACGGGCAGGAGAATATGACCAAAGTATATAAACATTGACGAATATGAACAAAGCATTGTAGACGCGGACAACCGGATTTGTATACAAGAATTGTTTCGTCCTGGCAGTGTCAGCTGTAATTCGATTACAAGCCCCGCTTTCGAAGTAGTGCACGCGCCTCATGTACAAAATATCCTAATGCCACGTTTGGTATATTTGCATTAAGAGGTTCAACTTCGATATTTGGATATTTGGATTGGTCGACGCAAATTTGGAGAGTTTCACGTATCAAGATCGTCCGAGCAACGCCGGAAGACCAGCGGAAGTGGGAACTATATATCCTATCTGTTTCTGAATTTGTTGCGTGAATCCACACGCGGCACGATGAGTTCCAACTCGTCACCTATGCACCAGGTATTGGCTACTTTTCCATCATGCGTGTCACGTATCGAGCTTCAAGGTGGCAAGTCTCTTAGCAAAAGGGGTGACGCTACGATCAAGACGTTCGTGCTTGTTGTTATATTAAATAGCGAGACTAGCATCGAGCGAATACGTTCGACAGAAAAGTTGAGTTTCGCATTCTTTTGGAAACTTCGTTATCCAGCCGTGTTCGGAAACGTCTTTAAAACAAGCACGAGGAGAGAGCTTCGACTAAACTCTAAACGAGATTAGCCTCGATTGGAACGATAGAGCGCGATCGAATGCCCGGTGATCGGGCATACAAAGCTTGAATACTAATTTTCTTCGCTATATGCTTACTCGATGTTGTTTCAAAAGACTACTGCGTAGGAAAAAACCGTGATATGTCGCGTATTTGATTTAGCGAGCATTATTATTCGATCGAATCTAAAGAGAACGAACATTTATACAAAGTGAAACGGGGAACATGATCACCGTTCGAATGGTCGGACCATTTGCGTAAACCGCTCGGCTGAGCTAACTGTTCGTGTTATCCGCATTTTTTTTCCCAACACTTAAATAATTGTCGTGCAGCGAGCGATAACGTAATTGTACGAACTCAGTCGAGTGCAACGTATTATTTTTTATCTTTTTGCGTCTCGAGCAAGCTGTCCTCAGCATATGTTCCCTGATTGATAAAAGATACAACTCCATTGTAGCGTCGATTACTCAATAATTGCATAATCAGAAAACTATATAAGACGGCATTAACTTATATAAGTTAATTACCGCTCAGTTTTGATTAGAAGTTTCGAATTGATCGAAACATTGATTAATCGGTACTTACACGTGAAAACGATGCTCTTATTATTGTCAAACGACTCGTACAGTACTACGAAATAAAAATCTCAACGTGAACAGGTATTAAACGGTACGTGAGTCTACCTAGTACATTTGAAATAATCATACTTCCGCACATAGATCGATTCGAAGGCGTATCCTGTATAATTATCCGCGTAAATCTCAATTAATTCCAGGGTACGACAGAGGGTTCAATGGTAATCGATACATTTATATGTCGGTTAATAGATTTATTACGCAGAACATGTTACACTCCGGTTTCAAGGTAAACTCGCATGAATGTCACTCGATATTTTATGCCATAGATCAGCTGATTCAACGATATATCAAGAATTTTTTAATTACAGATATATATGTATATAGAAAATATATAGTGTATAAAATTACGAATCATAACGTATAGATTGAGGATCTCGTCTATATATTTGTGTCTCGTGTTTTGAATAAAGGTTACACGATAATTGTTGATAGGTGAGCAAATGGTTCGAAGGAAAAAGAGAAAGAAAGTCATCTTGACTTTATGAGTCATAACTTTTTAAAGCAGGTACTCTATACTCGAGGTAAATTTACATGCAATTATTGCTACTTTATTCCGATTGGTTTGCATTTACGGATCTGGCACCGCCTCTGCTAGTCGATAGAGAATCATTTATGTGTACACGTAACACGTATCGTGATCTCTTAACGGATGGATGATTAAGTTACGATCATATATATCATTGATCGATCGACTAACGTTAGGAAGGGATTATTAATGAGCATTAAAAATCTATCGCATAAATCAATAATGCGTATCGGTCAGACCAAGTTGAATTCAACCTTTTTTTGAACTCGATGAATTAGCTATGAACATTGCTATCTGAAATTTGTAATATCATTTTTTCCGTAACTTATACGGCTTACGTTACTCAATGTCCTAAATAACGGTGCATTCGATACGCGTATCCTTCTACGCCTCTCAAGCAATTCAAGTTCTGATTGAATAAAGAGACCCGATCTATTCGCGTCTAAGAAACACATCAATGGTATAAATAATTGCATCAATCATAAACGCAACGACACGTCGCTGACAATAACACCTTCGAGATAAATCAAAGTCGGACAATTAATTCTTCCATCGGTCTACACGATTTTTCATATCGCCACCTCCTTCCCCTTTCATCTTTTTTCAATGGGATCACGCGATGCAATGGCTGCACTTGTTCCAACTTGTTTGCACCATTATCGTTTCATCTCGGACTAGCGGCGAATGATTTGTAACAAATTTGCTCAGGAAAGCGTAGAACGATGAAAAGACACGATAGAAAACACGAGAAGGAAGATATAGTGAAAAAGGTCAACGTCGTCTGACTACGGAGATCGTTAACGGTTTAACACCTCGTATCGAATCCGGTTCGAAAGGATTCCTAGAAGAAACGAACGATTGTTATATTTCATTGTCGTATGCGTTAGCGATCGCCTCGTTTATCAGGCCCCGCGATCAAAGGCTGCAGAAACCGGTGATTGTATTCGCGTTGTCGACCATTACAGAATACCTAGCAATGTCCATCGGAGGTCCGATCGAAAGATCACCGGACGACCGACAGGATGTCCATGTAAACGCCTTTAGAAAAATGAAAGAAAAATGGGTCAAGAACTCTAACTGAGCTTCACATTGTTACAAAGATCTTGAAGGTTGCGAGTTACTATCCTTTTTTTTCGTTTTTTAAATTGAATATGACATCGAAAGAGGATATGGAACGATACTCAATGCCCGGCAACTAAAAGTCGACGTCATTGAATGCCACCTAAGGCATGGCTACGGTTCTCTTCGCTGACCTTCGCGGGTTTAGATCGACGACAGTTCCGTGACTGGTCCAGAGCACCTTTTGCGTTTCGTATAATTCAGTGGAATTACATAATTCGAGGGTAAATAACCTCAGCTCCGAATCCGGTTCGCGCTTCGTGACAGATTTCTTTTGTATCGCCGAGACAAACGGTGGTCCACGTGACCAGACATTTCTCGAAGCGGAAAGCCAGCACATTCGATAATCTACATCTTGAAAGTTTGAACGGTGCCTCCACTAGCCTTTGATTGGTATTGCAGTAGATCGACGGTAGGGAAGAAAAGGACGAAGGGACGACGTAACACGCGAATCGACTTTCAATTTCGAAAGACGGTATTAAAGTTCGAGCTATTCGATATCCACGCGTGCATTGGCAACCGACACACAAGCTCCTTCCTTTACATTTAAATAAAACCGCGATATCTTTCTATTCTACGCGAACGTTTTGATCCGCACCAAGTGAAGTAAAAGCGAAACGTTCGAGAAGATACTCGGTGATTTTCCGAAACGAATGCGTCTTTGCGAGTTTAATCGGTTTTCAGTGTCACGAATGTCTGTCAACGCGTGAATGACGGAAGTCGATTTATCGGTAAACGTTGTCCAATTATTTTTCTATCTTATCTATCGCCGCATATGTACACTGAACTTGAATTAAACACTTTGCGCCGGAGCGGAAGAACTTGCTCGTCCACCGACGCAAATACTAAGAAATTTTTAATGTGAAAGGAAAACCAATTGGAGCTTTCTGTAGGCACGAAACTGTTATATTTCCGTGTCACGTTGCAATATGTACACGAATTGTGAGAAAACGTGACAGTTGTAATATTGTACGGGATTTTATTGCGTATCGCGGAATGTCATGGCAGCTTCGAGGATAATCAAGTTAGTTAATACCATTCATTCTTATAGGACCCTATCGTGCGCCAGGGTCTTATGATATATCGCTGAGTAATTGGCATAAGTAGTAATTTCACTCTTTTTTTTAATTTCTATTAAACGTCGATCGCGTGTCTCAGGCAAACATGGACATGTGTTTAACGCATATTATCTTTATGCTTTTTGCCTCCCTGAATCGATTCATTTGCATAAGCGATATTAAATGCTAGAAGCTGTACAAATGTATCTGAAATATTAGATCTTCCCTCGGTTGTTGGGTCCATGGTAAATTACACACGACATCATCGATAATCAAGAGACTCGAAAGAGGAACTCGCGCGACTAATTATTAGCGGAAAGAACGGAAATACGTCGCGAGAGAGATGATCGAACGTGTACGCGAACGTTATGTAAAGTATCCTTTCCAATTCCTAAAAGATGCATATCAATCTCGCTTGAAAAATGTTCGTTTCCTGGCGAAAAGATCGATTGTTTAAGAGACAAACCATACGTATAACGAAAAAATATAAGAATACAAAAAATCGAGCAAGACACGCTGACGATCAAATGTCGATATTTCTGATCGCTAAGCATCCTAAACAGTATTCGTCTGTCCCTGAACCTGTAAGAATGGCTTTTGCCCGTACTGAGAGTATATAAGACTGACGACGTCCTATCACAAAGCGCAGTGTTAGATTACCACCTCGACGTCAAGAACGAGCCTCGCGTTATTGACAAACTCGACGGTGTTTCTACATTCAGTGGTCAATTGAATCAACAATTGTCATCGTTTCGAAACGATATCATCGCCCAAATTTTAACAAAACCGGTTTCGAACGTATAAGATTCACGTTGAATATTACATTATGGAAACTGCGCTATCTACGGACTTGATCAATTCTGCTCGTAGCGATGTCGGCAAGAGTCAGACCACTTTCGCGAAAGATGTGCCGAAAATGGTCAAGTATACGGTAAGCTGGCAATATTTTTCGCTTGGAGATCCAACGATATTGCATTGCGATAAATTTTACTAGCGCGATAGCTTTTTTCGTTGTATCCGACCTGACTGGATCATACGTTAATATAGTAGATTTAATAAACATAAGATTTTTCTAAACGATACAAACTTAAGTATCACGTTCTCGATAATATTCGATAATTTTGTCTATATACATTGGGTATCAATAACTAATTTAAAAAAATATCTACATCGAAATGATTAAATCGCGAAACCGAGAAAATGTACAATGTGGTAATAACAGTATAATATTATTGATGAGGCTTTTCTTTAATGTCCTGTACAGATGGTGGAACGAATTCTTTTACAGCGAAAAAGACGTAATTGTGATTCTGGAAATCAAAACCTACTCAACTTGTATTAGCTGTCACGAATCATTGCATCGAAATAGATTAACCGTAATTCAGCCCTCGCCAAAGTTGGTCATTGATGATCAAGATAAAGCGTTGCGCAAATAAGAACACGTCGCGAATTGCTACGTTAATTGTTGCGTGTGAAAGCGTTAATTCAATTCCCGTTGTCGCGAAAACAATGAATTGTTATTGTCCTGGTTGCATTAAGTTACGTTTACTTATATATGCATTGTTGCACCATACATTGCTATGCAGAATTCGTGCAATCAGATATGCTGCTACTTTGTCTAAGCAATGATCCAACTACCAACTATCAACAAGCGTAATCGAACAATTTATGCGAATCTTTACACATTTGCAACTTTCGTAAATCTTTTCTAAATTTCTTGTCTGCTTCAGCTGGCTGATTCAGCGAACAGCGAAGAAATTGACATGGACTATCAGATTCAATCAGTCACTAAAGATGATAAGCTCAGGGTACTTAACTTTCTCAAGCAGTACTTCTTCAGAGACGAGCCGCTCAATCAATCGATCCAATTGCTAGCAGGTAGAGAAGACTTCACTTGCACGGAATTGGAGCAGTATAGTCTAACTTCCCTTGAGAACGATCTCAATCTGATGGCAGTCTTATCGGACGGTACTTTAGTTGGTGTAATATTAAATGGTAAGAATTTGATCTATAAGTATCGAATATTAACAATGTTTTCATTGTTCATTGGGGTATTTACGCGAAAGCTGCTGGAACCACGATTGTGTTAACCAAGATCCTGATATATCTGGGTTAACAACACAATCGAGTACCAAGAACATTCTATTTTCAGCAGGAACAATGATATGCTATGAGCTAAAAAGTTCCACGAATAAGAAGTGGTGACAAGTCGGTCGTGATGAATAATTATTCCTCGAGTTTGTATATTAAAGTGAATCTAGGGTAATAGGATGAGCAGATACTTTAAAATAGTGTACAAAATATTCGTTCATAATCTTTGGAGGCCATTGCTATATTTACGAGACGTATCTTGTTTGAGCATCTAGCAAGTAGTCTATTGTTTAATACTACTAGATCGGTACTGAAGATAGGAAGAATCGTATTGAAAGACTCGCGTGATCTTATGATTTGGCTGAGGAGTTAGATTTAAATGAATCAAATTAAAAACAAAGAAAAGATTCAAAGAAAAATAGTAGATACACCTACTAGAAAACGTTACTAGTTAACGTTACATAAATTGTTGTGCCAGTATCGAGCAAGCGTGAGACTTATTAATCGCTACCAGTTGTCGCAATCACAGTAATTAGATAATTTTATCGACAGATCTAGTTATCCATATGCTTATTCAAATAAAAAGAATAAAGCTAAAAATATATAAGAGAAATTACAGTTTCCTATATCTCTATCTATATATCTATATATAGTTTTTTATTTTCGTCCATAAACTTTTTGGTGTAGACCAAAAATACTCAGAATTTCAATTGCGAAACTTGAACAAGAAACATCCTCGTAGTTAGTGTAAAGATAATTATGTTTTAAATGCAGAGCCGATGTTAAAAAGTTACCTTCGAGATGTAAATTATTAAGGCTGAATTACATCAACTACCTGATATTTATGCAATATAATTTATGCAACACATTTAGCTTTATGGAGACGTCATAATAAATTAAACATTTACTACATAAATTAGAGTTAAGCACGCAAATTCTGCGCGAGTATAATCGATAAATTGTGCTTGTTAAATGCAGGAAAGATGGATCCTCCATGCGACGAAGAACCACACTACATATCTAAGTGTCGAAACCCAAAATTCAAAAAAATTCTTCAGTTACTGCATCACGTGGATCAGAAAGTAAATTGCGAAGAAAATTTCCACGGGTTGGATGTCTTGGAAATTAAAATAATTTCCGTAGATTGTGAGTGGCGAGGCAGAGGCGTTGCCAAAGCGCTGCTAGAAAGAACACTGTAAGTCTCACTTTGTTAATTAAGTCTGTGACGAACACAGTGAATTAATCGCAATGTCATTTTATTAACTAAAATATTGTTATATATAATACATTATTCAACTAATATTTAATAATGCTTAACGGTATATAAATAATTTACTCACGAAAATTTGTCTGTAGTGAAATTGGGAAAGAGAGAGGCTTTCAAATGGCGCGTGCCGACTGCTCGTCCTCTTTTTCTGGGAAACTATGTGCACGAATGGGCTTTGAACGAGTCTACGAACTCAACTATGCGGATTATCTAGACGAAGATGGTAATCCTATCTTTTCCCCTGAATCGCCACATACAGAAATTGTTTCGTACATTAAGAGATTGTGAAAAGCGTCATAATACGTATTTGAAATCAGGTACCCGTTTAAAATCGAGTATAACTCAGAAACGCACTCCTATATCTACGTTATATTTTTCTTATTATCAAATATCCGTACACGTGATACATTTCTTTTCTGAATGTTTCTTTTCTTTTGTAAACATTTTTTTTTTCTACGAATTAATCTGATATCTCTATAATTATTTCATCGCGATGCTATAAAAACGAATTGTGCCAAAATATCAACAATAATAAAGTTTAAGAAATAACTCGCACGTTAAGAAGTACACTTGATTTAAACAATAGATGAATATTGCATTATTAGCAGCATAAATAGATATATAAAAGTTACACGTCCTAATTTTATTGAATGTGTTTAAAATATGTATGAATTTGTTAGTATTCTGTTGTAATGAATTTATACACAAAAATAAAGATGACACATGATTTGTATATAAGCATAATTTCTATTATAAACAATTTTTTCACCTATAAATACAATTTTTCTAATTTAAAATATGATCTATTCTACTTAAAAAATAACATTTTACAACACATGTATTACTTCGTGTAACGCATTGTATGTTTTCGTACAGCAAAATTTTTAAAAATTTCTCTATGTTACAATATGTAAATCCAAGTAAATATACCTTCACATGTGTTATTTATCATCCGTAGGCACGATACCTTCTGCCATCATTTTTTCCAACATTTCTAGCTTCTCTTCAAGTGTTTTATTTTCATACTTTTTATTACTGTTCTCAACCTCTAGCATAATCATACGACTCTTTCTTAATGCTGCATTTTGACTAGCATTTGACCATACTATAACACGTATCAATTGAATTAGTAATCCTATAGTCAGTAGGAACACCCACAATATAATTGCTTTTCTTTTCTCTGCTTCAGAAGGTTTTCTTCTATATCTTGGATAGTACATATTGTATGCATATTGGTAACGATTATAAGATCTGAAAATGAATATAATTATAATAACGATTAAAAATAATTTTGGAAAATAATTCTTAAAATAAACGTAGTTCCTTTAAAAAATATACCCAGCATTCTGATAATAGTGATTTTCACGAATATTATTCTCCTTCAAACCAATATCATAACTACGTTTGCTCTGTTTGTTGCTTAAAATACTATAGGCTTCATTTATTTTCACAAACTCATCATGATTTCCCTTATTGCCACAGTCAGGATGCACCTAAAAAAATACTTAAATTACCATTTATTTGCTATATACTTTAAATATTTTAAAATACCACGAAATTAAACATAATTGGAAAAATATTTGAAATACATAAAAAAATGACTTATACCTGTTTAGATAATTTGATATAAGCGTCTCTTATTTCTTTTTGAGTTGCATTTGAAGAAATATGCAAAACTTCGTAATAATTACATTTACGTCTTTAAAAAGCATACTTATCATTAACTGATACATGTATATACGTGAAATATGTTATTTTCAGATTCTAACCTTTGATTATAATTTCTATAGAAAACATGAATTAATGTAGGTACTTCAAATTTATACACACGAAAAATTTGTGCCATATCCTCAAAATCTTTTCTGTATATAATTGCAAACTTAAAAACAACAACGCAAAACACTATTATGATTCTACGACATTACTGAACTGAAGTTAGTGATGTTATCATGAAATTATATCGATGACGTTAAACTTTTATACCAATTAACTTCGCCATATTTCTTTTTAAATTAACTTGTAAAATGAAAATGTTACAAAATGTAAAATAAATTATGTAATAACACATTCTGACCAAAAGATTCATGAATTAAATATTTATTAAAAACCAAATTCAATTTTTATAATATAACAATTCTCATTTACGTTTGGTGTATAGTATAAAATATATTACAATATGTATACAAGAAACATCCTTAATTATATAATAAGATAGGCCTCAAGCCCAGCTCGATGTCTATGCATTTCAGGTTTATCATATTACGCAATTTATGCAATATTTATTATGCGTTTTGTATAAGCTCTATTATTATCAAAAAAATTATTATGTACGTAATTTATATTGTATATCTTATGTACAAATTGTACGTTATGACAATGAATTATAATGCAAGCCTTTATTAAGAGATATGAGATTAACTAATAATGTATAAAACCTTCTTGCAATTTTATAAAAATTGACATATTACTTAGGTTTTATCTGATTATTGGCTTGCCACTGTAAATAATACTTTGAGTTCAAGTGCATTGGCACAAATAATTTTTGTTTTATATTGTATGTTAATTATGTATCTATTTTAAATGCATTATATAAAAAACATACATTCAGTTCGCTAAAGAGTTGCAATGTAATACATTAATACAATCACATTCTAATAAAATCTCTTATTAAAATAACGACTACAATTTGTAACTTCAATCAAAATATATAAAAATTTTTAATTATATTGCGCGCATGTACGCTATGCATTTTTATTTTCTTTATGTTTATGTCCTTAGTTCAATTTGTAAGAAGATCGTAAACGTATTCAAAATTTTCTATAATATTTGTTTACGAATATCTATATACGGTCTTCTCAAAATTCAAGATTTACATATGCATAGGCAATAGAATAATTCACTTTTTTTTTTATATAATTTGAGATAGTTTCAGTTTGCAAGAATTAAATTTGTCATTTACTAGTAGTAAAATATATACGTGTTTGTGAAGTTTTTTACTGTTTTTAACAATTTAAATATGAAGGCAAGTTATTTTTTTTCAAGCAATCTGAATGCTTTCAAGATCACTACATATTCAGAGTATGCCTACTCGTTCCTGTTTTCTTGTAAAGGGACATACGGATATTTCGGAAAATCTACAGCATCTACTGGATTTTTAACTTTAAAACTAGGAAATAATCCCGTCATACTAGTTCTAGTATTGTATCCTTTGGAATAACCGTCCCAATGATTTCCAAAAACTTCAATTAAATCTCCTACTTTCAATTCAATTTCACCCTCCTTTCTCGGCTTATGATCTAGAATAGCTTGATGAGGGTGTGGATTTTGACCACCATAATAGTAAATATCATCTAATGACGCGAAACGATTATAAGCGTCTGGATAATATGTTTGCATTAACTCATATGCTACACGGCACACTTGAGAACTGAATGTGCACACCAAATAATCACATTCGGATAAGAGATGTATATCGATAATTATTCCTTGTAAAGAAGAATCGGAATATCGTTTCGCAACTGAAGCTGTCTCTGCTATTTCTGGATCTCCTATTATTTCATAATTTGAATAACGATTTCTTGCCGTTGTGATCACTTTTGGATCATCGCTCGCTAGAAAAACTCTTCTCACTTCTGGTTTTGGTTCAAGTTCGTCGAAATATTGTTCAACTTTAACCATATATTCGTCTATATCGTGATAAGCAGCTTCAGTACCAACTTTATCTGTTCTCCGTACATGAACTCCAACAATAGGTTTTTTGAAACCTAGTTTTTCCTTAGCATTCTCTAATGTTCTTTTCACATGTTCTTGAGGTCGCATTAAATACTTTAAAACTTGTCCTACCCACCACACTAAGGGATGGCCATGAAGTTTCTCTAACCTTGAAGCTAAATCAGCTGGTACACTTGGTGGTTGAAACCTCGGTTTTGGATAAACATTATCCACAATTGGCAATGAAATGACTTGTTTAGATGAGTCACCAGGCCAGTTAGCATGTGATGCTCCAATTGTAGATACACAAGTCTCGCTAAGTGGTTTAAAGACTGATTCCCAACCATCTTTGTGATACCTCCAACCTTTAGATCTAATTATTAATGTTCGCTCTGTACCATAAGCAACTAAGAAACAATATGTAATATGATGAATCTAAAATACAAAATAATGTACAAAATTTCATTTATAATGATTTATATAAATTCTTACATTTTATTTAAGATAATTTTTATTTACCTGACATCCAAATCCACAACCTTTGTTTAAACTGCAAACCAACTTTCTTGCTTTATTGCAATCACTAGGATTTTGTAAATGCCTGAATCTTCTTTGTACAAGATCAGATAATTCTTTTGCTTCCTTTTTACGCCATTCATCATAGCCATCTGCTTTCATTAATTTGTCAATGTCTATTATGAGAGATTTTTTATGATCCCAAACATTTTTTAATGTGTCCTGTATTTTTTTTTCTCTTTGTTCATAATTAAGTTTATCAATAGTTTTCCTAAATTTACTTAGTTCTGCATTAATATAATACCTGTTCAAAATATTAAAGTACCGCATGTAACATTCCCATATTTTCATATACAATGACAAACTATACCTTAGATGCTATATTTACCATGTCTCTTGAATATTATTTCTTATCATTCTTCTTAATTCTTCATATTCAGAAGAAGGGACACCGTGCTTAATATTATCCTGATGATCCAACAAATCATCATAAAGAGAAACTTTCTCAAGTTTTTCTTGTATTGAACCTAAATGGTCTCCTTGAATAGATTTTGATCTTTCTCTGGAAATTACGTTATCCTGTACAACGAAAAGATCACAGTGCTCTTTGTTTTAAACTTCAAATAAATCTGTCTGCTTTTATAATTTCTGGTATAAACTTACCCTAAAATTATATTTTTTAATGCTTCATTTTGTCTCTTAAGAATCTCAAAATCATTAACCATTTGAGCTAAACGTTGAGCATTTTCTTTATTTGTAGGACTCTCATTATTGGATGATAAATTATTAGCCTTAAAGATATGTGATACTGATATTATTAGTACCAAAAGCCATGTAGCCAATAATGCTATTCCTACTTTCCCTAACCAACCAGGTCTCCCTGACCAAAATGTTGCCATTTTATATTATGGTAATAGAATTATATTATATTTGATGAGTCGCATTACGTCATCTATAAATGTAAAATTATCACTCTTTTAATGGAAAATTGTATTACACGACAACTGTTATGTAACAAAAGTAAAATATTAAAAGTACTTTGTAAGACAGTATTTTGTGAGTACTGAAAAGAGTTACTTGAACTCCTTTATCAGGCAATTAAGAAATATATATTGTAGGTATAACTTCACAATAACAGTACAAATTATCCTCAATAAAACTAATTTATCAGTAGGAAGTATGAATGTACAAGGTAATACATAATGAAACAAAGTTAAAAAAGGAAGGAAAAATATAATACAAGACATATTATTAAATTATCATTGAAAACTTGACATTAACATGTTTTTATATAAACCACGAATAATCTTATGTTGACGAATTGAATAAAATATCAATCTTACCGTGTGCTTCAGCATTTCTATAAAAAGATTTCAAATATGAGATAGAGAACATTCGTTATCATCAACGTAATCATAGGAACAAGTTCTTTGCAACAAATTGTCAAATTTTTTTTCATGTGCGGGTACAGTCATTAAACACTGTTTCATATGGCAAGAGCAGACAGTGTGAGTTACAATTTACAATTCTTCCGCACACATTATGAGCCGTTTGCATTGGAGAGTTAAATACTCTAACCATAGACTCTAATCAGTAGCTACATTGGTTTTACGATATTCAAACATGAATTTCTCGAATAAAATTATTACTAGCTATTTGTTCACTTAACAAATTAGCTGCACAATATCGTAAAGTATATGAAATATTTTATCGACAGTATTACACGTACATTTTCAAATTATCCTCCAAACTATACAATTCGATTAATATTTAAGAAATCGATCATATATGAGATATTACAAGTGTGAACAATTAATTTTAAAACACGACTTTTATATCAGATGGCGGTAATATGCTACGTTTAAGTCTAACATGAAACATCGCTATCTATTCGTTTCATCCATGATTTTGTCGTATAACCTAGAATCTTGACACTTTAAGTACGGCGTTGTGTAAATGTGAAACGGACGATTAACGCCGAACAAAGTCTGCGAACTTTTGTTTAAACGTTAGTTTTAGTGTTATTAACGAACCGATTGCTGAGGTGAAAGTAAAAATCAAGTCGGAAGTTGCGATTGGAAAAAGCATGAAATTGACAGAAATAACGTATTGGTTTGGTATCGTGTCGCGGTATTTCTAAACGCGGGTTGGTTCTTTATCCTCCCCTCCCCTCTTGCCCTCCGAATCCCTTCTGAAAATCTCGTAGCATCCTTGCGCGCGAAACACGCGTATGCCGGTGGACGCACATTGTGTGCCAGTACTTCGATGTACATACCTGTGAATAGTGTATTTTAAGCTTTAGTTTTACGGGATGAGCGTGTGAAAGACCGAAGCGTACATAGTAACTGTGAAAATATCGAGTAGTATAGAACGAAACGAACGATATTTGTCAATTAATTTCGACTATAGTCATCGCAGTAATTGAGGTAAAGCTTATAACGTAAATCGAAAGAGGGAACACGTCCATTATCGTACCTGGTATAGTTTCGGGGAAAGGGATTTGTTAACATCAACAACGATACAAAGAATCTAATTTTACGAATCTTTTGGTTCCTCCCCCTCTCTACTTTCCTACCCTTAATTCCCTCTCGTCCGTTGATGAACAAGCAGTTGTCGTTTTTTGCATGTTTCACTTTTTTTTCTTCGGCATCCCCTCAGTTTCATTCGTCCGTCGCTGAAGCGGTTGTGTCGTTTGGTAAAACTCGAGGAGCCGTGTAGACTTAAAGTTGCATTCGGTTCGACAATTCTCTTTGTGTTCTCTTGTTCCCCGTGTCCGGCAGTGTTGTCAAAATTCCGGCAGCACCGCTGTATTCCAGCTGCCATTGCTGTACTGTCTAGCGTTCAATCACAGGCATTCATAAATACGATTCTATTTAGTGATTATTCTTGTTATCGTTGCCGTTCTCGTCGTCGTGGAAACAATGAAGATGTCACATTGTTAAGAGTCACACGTAGAACATGCTCGCAGAACATACATAGCGGGTGATTTTACCTTTAGCTCCAGACGCCGGTTCTGAGCGAGCTAACCTTCACAGTGAGGGAACATCTTATCTGTTTGATCATCGTTCGTCGGACCTGAAGCAGTGGTACAGATTGACAGAACGATGAAGTGGCTCGGTGCGAGTAGCGCTGGTGCTGCGGGTGAACCGGCACCTTCTATGCAATTGCACCATCCTTCCGCGAATGGACACATACCCACAGTAAGCACTTATCTTAATTTTTTTCTAGTTTCCTATCTCGTAATTAGTACAACGTGTAAAACGATTTAACGTTACAAAGTTTTGCTCGGATCGAAGTGTTCATAACCTATCATTTCATGTGTCTTCTAACTAAAATATTATTTTTCGATCGTTACTCCAGAAATTTACTATTGTACTTATTTATTTTTTATTTGGTATATTATTATTTAACGTAGAAAGTTCTATTCTACTGTTGAAACATGAGAAAACAGTCCTTTATATTGTTCATATGCATAAATATTGCATATGCTTATGCTTTGTTTAATCCATCATGGCAGGATATTGTATAGAAATGAAGATGTTTTGGTTGCATTTATCAACTTGCTTACTCCAGTGAAACAAGACTAATCCTGCATACGTTACTAATTTCTTTGAACTGTAGGAATAATTATATGTGTTTTAATATCAAAAAGAGATTTTATTGTTTTATGTTCCTATTAGTTTTCTGATAAAGCATAGATAAAATACTAATATATGTATATTTTAGAGCACTGTGATACCATGATTGATTAAACAGTTATGACATACTTTATAATATATACATTAGTTATTAACAATTTTATAATGATATCTTTAATAAATTTGATATGATAATCCTTCTTTGTATGTACAGTAGTAAACAATTACCTAGTAAACAATTTTCAGTAATTGTAATTTTTTTAGTATTATGTACTCCAAAATAATGTATTGATTTGTACATCTTAAGTTTATATTAATTCAAATACACTGATTTAAACTTGGATTTTATCTGCAAAAGTTATTATTCATTTAATATAACTATAAATTATCTATGAGAGTAATAAGGAAAATCTGAAGTAATGAAATAATTGTTTATTAATAGGATACAGAACAATGTGGGCAAGTAATGGCTGGTGGTGATAGTATGCGTATACAACCTGGTCAAACACATCAAATTGGTGTGAACAGAACTCAAGATGATGCCATGGTGGGTTACGTATTTCAACGACCTACGGAAGCAGAATTTAATGCCCAGTCTTCAGCTTTCCAAACAAAACAGGCACCACGTGCTTGGGCTCTTGCAGATGATGCTATTATTGATAATGTAAGCGTACAAAATATTTTTCAAGATATATTAGATGGTCTATTGTAGGAGAAAAAAGAAATTTGTAGACTTATGCTTTGATACTCCAAAAGTACTATAGATAAGTAGCAAGCATATCTGTTGCTTTCATTTGATTGCAAATTTAAATGATTTATAGAATCCAGAAAAATGGAAATATCCCATTACTAAACTGAGTGTACCACAACAGAATCAACCACAACAATTGGGTCTGCAAACTATGAACAATGTTCATTTACCTTATGAAATCCATCCAATGCAACTTAAAGTAAGTTGTATATTACTTAATATCAAGATTAATAAAAAAAATATTCTATAATCTTGTACTAATATTTGCATTTTTTATTGTTGTGCAGAGTGGAGCACCAGGAACAGAACATTTAGTTTACCTTAATAATCAAATGACAGCACAGCAACAAGTTGCCCTCTTTCATCATCAACAGCAGCAACAACAACAACAACAATTCAGAAATGGCCAGGTAAGCATAATTATCATTTCAATAGCTTTAGAATATATTAGAATTAGAGATTGGATATTTGAGATATGTTTACTCAATGTTTTATATTAGTGTCATTGAATGGAATGTCTGTTTGTGTGTGTGTCTGTGTGTCTGTGTATATATATATATATATATATATAAATGTATATATATATTTATCAATGGAAATGTGATCAACTTTATAATGAAGATATGTCTATATCCAAGAAACAATGCATTGAAATACGTATCTCTTTCCTCGTCCGTACTATTGACCACTATTTTTCCGTTATATATTTGGCTTAATATTGAAATGCATACAGTTTTGACCGTCATATACCTAAATTTTAATGTCAATGATGCTGTCATATATATCATATCAATCAAGAAATTTTAGGCGTTTTTATCATAACTTTCTCAAAATTTATTATATCAATAATATTTAAGTTTAATTTCCATGTCGCATAATCAAGATTAATAAAACAGATTGACTTTTGAGTCTTTTGAAACATAAAACTAATTTGGGTTATATCCAAAAAAATATCTTCGGTATTCTTTTATGAAAAAATATTTTATAATTTAATAATTAAACATTATCGTCTACTGGTTCATAGTTTCACGTTGTTGTTTATTATCTTTCGATATAATTAACGCATTCGATTTGGTAGGAGTTTAAATCTCGTACTACTAGTTGTCTAATTAGAGAATGTCATTGACATTGTCGGTAGTAGTTATCAATCGACTAAATAGAAAGTTTAATCGATGCGTAGGTCTCCTCGACAAAACAGTGTCAGGGCCAAAATTTGGCGATTCAAACTACGACATTTAATTACGTAGGAAACTAGTCGAAACACAGACTTGTATTTTAAAAGAGTATGCGTTATATTATTTATTTTTTCGTTACAATTTTCAAGGAAATATTCTACTACATTTTTAAATACGTGTTTATTCTAAATAGGAGATATTTCTTTATAATAATGATGTAAACTGTAATTTTCAATTTTCAATTTGCCCTTTTTGTTTTTAAATACCTATTTTACTCATTATTGTTTTCCTCGTTCAAGTTTATTTTTGTAAACTATAACGAATGCAGGCATTTGTTAACGTTAATGGCTTTTATACACGGTAAATTACATCGCAGATTTTTTTATCGTTATACTTTCTATCTTAATCATAGATGAAATTTGTAAAAAATAGAAAAAAATGTTTTAGTTTCTAGTTTTCTTTAGATATATTTGATATATTTTGAGAATAATCTGTGATAATCGAATAAGAAACAAAAATTTATTTCTTCTGGTTAAGATCATCTGGCATTGTGTTAAAACAGTTTTTGAAAATTCGCGAACGTATATACGTTAGGTTTAGGATAGTATTGTCCTTCATTCGTGGCGTTAATACTTAGTCGGGCCAGGTAAATTTACTAAGCACAATCAAATTTTCATCCGGTCGTCGTGAGAGGTCGTGCAAAGTAAAAAGGACGATGATTGGTCAGTATCTTTCGCCAAGCGGAGAGTAACTGTCAAAATGCTCGGTAGAGGGCATACCATTCGAGCGTCGTTCTTTGTTTCGGTTAAGAGGGCAGTCTCTATCGAAGAGAGAGGCCGGTTAACGAAAATTCGAGGAGAGACAAGTAAGAGCATCGTGACGCCGAGCGTTGTTTCAACGCCCGATAACGACGCGTCTTGCGATATGTCAAGACGGACGTGAATTTAGGCAAGAACACGTAATCGACTTACTCCCCCTGTAAATAAATAAACGCGTATTCGCGGAGTGAGTGTGCAAAGTGCGCGAGAGGAGAAAGGAGGTGGAGGAGGTGGCGGCGGCGGTGGCGGCGGCGACGGCGGCGGCGGAGGAGGAGGAGGAGGGGGAAGAGGACGAGGAAGAAGAGAGGAGCATAGGTAGCAGTGGCAGCATCGAGGCACCCGAGGTGTCGAACTGTTTGACAGGCGGCCGAGCGCTTTTCTTTCTCTCTCACACTCCCGTTCGTGGTGCTGCGATTTGTATTGTTCAGCGGCGGTGTGGTGTGTTCCGTTTACGAGAGGTCTGTCCGCGTTCACAGAGGAAAAACGAACGTGAAAACAACCGGGAGTGGTGTGTATTCAGTGCCGGCTGAATCGGCGTCCGCGCCCCGACGCCGCCGTTCGACGTACGATTCACTTATTTTTCAACAACGTATCCTCAACATTCAACGAATCTCCTCCAAGATAGCCTCGTCTACCGGATAGTGCGTGTTAAAGAGTGTGTGTTCGATTTTTCGTTCGCGTTGTTGGTGTACTACGGGGTTAACGGTGAATCTCTCGAAGGTGACGCGCCGTGCCGAGGGTACCTTGGAGACGGTGGAGAGTTTCGGTGTAGGGTACGGCCAGGGAGCAGGTACGAGCACAGGCGACTGGATGAAACCACCGGGGGATCTTTTCCTTTACTGCGACATGAAGGATTTGGGGGCCGACATGGTATTTATTTCAGTTCAATTACACTTTTTTATTTTCAAGTTTTTCGTATTTCTGCTTCTCCACGCGACACGAGTCGCCGAACATTGCCAATTTGTAGGTTATGTTTCGAAGTCTTTTATTCCACAATGGAAACCTCCATGTTTATGAAGCTTTAGGGGGAACTTGACTTGGTTGTACAAATCACTGTTGCTGCTCATGTATCGTAACTTAGTTAAAATGGGTATTATTCGTCAGAGAAAGCCTTTGCAAATTTGGAAACTTTGTATTATCACGATTTTATTTTATTTATAACCTTTTTATTGCTCATCTTACACTTAATGAATATAATAACGAATACCGTGTGTAACGGTGTATTTTTATCTTGTGTCTCGTTTTCCTGTTGGCGTTGTTTTTGTTCATCGTTCTTTCGGTAAAAAAAATATTTCAATCAATGGTATTAAATAACGATGAATTTTTTTGTTTACTTTATTTAAATATAGTGTAGCGTCGTAGTGTATCTATCAAAATATTTTGTGTTTACGTTATCTGATAGTTGCAAAAAGCACCGTTTTGTTAAAAATTAGTACAACTATATTTTCATTGTTACTTATGCAGTAATTGCATTGACAAGTTTATATTGCCAGACTAACATTCATAAACAAACGAGTACTTTGTTATATTATTAGGTTTTATGCCTTTTTCAAGGATACTTCAAACTTTTTATGAAAAAGCTGATAGCTTTGTTTTATGGTAGGTCAGAAATGTCCGAAAGAATGACTTTAACCTTTTTATTCAGTTTTTATTCATCATTGATATAATTACAACTCGTAAACAACATCCTTGTTATTGTTATTTAAATGGATAGTTTTGCAGAAAACGAACGAATTAATGATCATGTTTAAGTGGTGTGCAATCATTAGGAAAGCACTTGCAATACGTTAAATTATATCAACATCGGTGCTTTCTTTTGCATCGATCCTAGATTGTTTACTACGATCGAAATACATTCGTATACATTCGTAAGTACATACTTGATATCGCGTAACTATCAAGGTAAAATTTTTCGAAACTATCCACAAGTGAAATTGATGACTATCATCAAACACCTTAAAAAAGAACGGATGGTCTGAATCGTAAGCAGGGATAGTCGTACGAACGTGCTCTCGCATGGAGGTATCCTACAGTAACTCAGCCAATCAGGTCTTCGAATTCGCTTAACCTTGTAATATAACAACGAACCATTAGCATTACCTTGTATCTTTACGACAAAAAGATGGCAAGTTTTCGAGCCGTGTTTATTTTAATGGGAACTAGACAAAACAATGGGTTTCGAACGGTCGTGTTATAAAATGAGTAAATAATTCAGAACTGTCTCGACGATGGGAAAAAGGACTCGTTGAAGAAGAGGGGAAAGTTTCTCAATACGATAGCTGTAAATTTGGACCCATGGAGCGCTGCCGGCACGTTTCAACCATAGAAAAAATATGTATCTAGACGTCCGAACTGAATCTTTGCAGCGCTCCGCTCCTTCAACTATTTCTTCGTTGTTTATGTCCTCGAACTCTACAGTAAAACGCCCGGAGTTCGGAGTTCTATCCTTCCTCTCTCTCCTTCTCTTCTTCCCTTGAGCTCTTTGTCTTTCTTTTATACATAAGCGAGCAAACCGGAGGTACGGGAGAATGTTCGCGTTGTTTTAGGTTAATGTACTTTCGCACGAACTAAGAATGTTTCACGCGGTGGAATTGTATTGTATAATATTAAAAACGTGTTTCGTCTTCTCGGAGGATTTCTTCGTTTTTGGTCCGATTATCAATCAGTTTGTTCCTTTCGCATCCTGTTAGATTATGAATACCGTATTTTGTCCGTAGCTATTCTTTTTTTGTACGAGGGCCATGTTGTTTGGACCGGTGCCATTTAAATTTATACGGCTTTATGTTTTGCATGTTTCCCCTTGCTTGTGGTTCCCCCTTTGGGTGCACCTAATCGATTGAAATACTGTCAGGGTCTTCTCTGGACTGTCGTGACACATGTGAATTGTGCGTGTGCCGAAAAACTCAATGGAAATTTTTCACTTTGATGTTCGTCGTTCATGGTTTACAGTTTGGTAATATAGGTTTGATAATATCGTCACGATTTAGCCATTTCGTTTTAGAATTTACGAATATAATTATTCAAAATTACTTTACATAGTTTCAGAATACATTTTCCATTGTATATCGTAGTAAAATGCCCTTACCAGTCTTTCTACTCGATTCTTTACGCTGACGGCGAATTTCGTCGCGGAACGTTTCATTCGACTCGCGTCGAATGTTTTTATTTGGCTTACCGACCGAGACGCCGACTCGGACGAGCTCCTCTCGAAACCGTGTGCATTAACGATACTGCATTGATAAAATCGTAAAGGATAAATACATTTATCCGTGAGTCAGATGCACGATGCCGCGCTTCTCTTGCACCAATATAAACGGCAAATATGCCTGGAGGTAATATTGATTTGCGTGAGTCACTCTATCTCTTCTAGTAGGTTCAAGGTTCAGGTTTGTCCTTACTTGCCACAAAATGTTTTCAATTAGCCTCGTCATTCGCATTGCCACGCTTTCGATGGCAGGTAGTCGTAATTCGACTTTACAAATCTCTGGTAAAAATATTACACGCGAAACGTTTTCTGATGCAGGATGTCCCGAAGAAAGTTGGTATTATAATCCTCATGGATTATGGACATGTACACTGTAAAGTATTACACATAATGTTACAACATAAAAATATCAGGTTGTCACCTCGTTGCAGCGAACTTTCTCTTCTCTCTGGCCGACAGTAACAGATGGTTATGGATAGTTATGCAGTTAACGCCCACGGTTCGCAAGCCTCTCCACGATAATCGTTACACAAGATCAGTGTCGCTCTTCGATTATGTTGCATCCGTGCTTCTCTGCAACATAACGTTAACTCTCCTTTGAAAGAAACGGTAAACATCTCACGCAGAATCTATCCAAGAGACAAGAACCGTTCTCCATTGTCTTCTCTATTTTTGGCGGCAAATTATCAGGCTGTTTCCTTTTTATCCAAATTCTCGTTTTGTAGTCGCGCTCCATGAGAGTTTCGTCTAGACGCGATATTTTCTCGCGAAACACAGGAATTCTCGGAAAAAGTAAACTATCGTCGACAAAATATTCGGACTTGAATCATGGCCAACATTATGGTTGACTACGCTGACCGGTAAAGACAGGACTGGTAAGAAACAACTCCCACGCGCGCGCGTTATCGTATTCTATTCGCGATAAAAGAAGAGTGAAACCAGTTTCCGGTTTCTTAAGTGACGTCAGCCTCGAAAGAAATGTTCTGCAACGCTATGCAAAGGAGTTATTAAGCAGTGGATAATCTGTTTTCCTGAAATGGCAATATGAGACTTTTTGACGATAAGGGAAAGCCGTCGAGGGAAATGTTTATTGACATCGGCTTATATGTCTGTGAACTTACGCAAAGCGTCATCGATAATCGATAGTTGTCGCTGATTCGAGTCTCGAAGCGAGTGGATAAAAAAACAGGATTGCATGTACTGATCGTTTCAATTTCAATAATATTTCTGTTCTTTCCTATTAAAATTCGGAATAATTCGTATGTTGCTTGTACTTTCATTCTTAGAACATTGGATACCAGTTTTATAAACTTCCTATCGTACATATATATAAATTGCATAATCTTTTACATATTTTCAGAGTGATTTAAATTCAGATGTTATATGTGTATGTAGTATGCAAATTATCGTATTAATAGCTGGCGTAATCGTCTCGTATCGTATAATCAGTTTCTCTAATTTTGTACTTTCACCTTGTAGAACTTAAAGCGTAATTCAAAAATAGATATTCATGAAATCTTCGAATCGTCCACGAGTTCGAATGATTTTCTCCTCTGGAAATTTATCCGGATAAAAGTCGATCGAGCTTTCCCGGCTCCCTTCGACCGTTAGGGGTGAACAACTCGGACTGTGTAGAATCGTATCGTGGAAATTTATACGTAGAACGGGGCGGGGGGAGCAGTTCAATTTGACCAGCATTGGGTACAAAATTTTGTAGTGTTTCTTCTACGAACGTGGCGGTTACCTCGTCGGATAGTATTCCCTCGTTTATGCCGTAAAGTGACGTATCGCGTCGTGACTTGTAGTGACGTGACGCGCATGTCGTTGAACCTAAACGCATCGGTTACGCTTGCAGATTCGTCATCGGGAACAGCAGTGTGTAGTACACAAAGAAGAAGAAATTTATTTGTAAACGTCTCCTTCGCGCGGCCACGACTGTGGTAGCCCGTGTCGCATCGTTTCGAAACACATCGATTTGCGTATTTTGTTCTCCAGGATTACGTATCGCTATCATTTATCTAAAATTTCTACAAGCTAAACCATCGTACTATGCTTTCTTACACGAACGAGAATGTTGCTCGGATTACTACATCGGTTAACCGATAGCGATGGCGTTAGCTACGAATTGCCAGATCCGCGCCGATTTCTTTTTAATTAAAAATCAAACCGGGGCAACAAAATGCAAAAACCACCCCCATCGCGCGTTCTTCTCTGTTTCGTGTCTACTGCGCACGCATTTGGCTCACGCAGGCGCACGCACACGCACAATTGGAGAAAGAGTCGAAAAGGGGTAGAGTGAGGAGGTCGAGGGAGAGATGAAGAAAGAGAGAGAACAACAGGGTTCGCCTCCCTCGTGCTGCTGATTCTCCGCGAGGACAGTGGCCGTGACCCGAGGCCGAGGGGCCTGGGGAGGGGTCGGTGGCCCCGTGGCAGTTTAGCGACGACATCCACGCTGCCGTTCCACTGGTGGGGGAACCTCGTGGGTGTGCGGGGTGAGTAGGGAGAGAAGTTGGAGTGGCGGCCCGCGTGGAGGGGGTTAGCTCCGTCGACGTATGGTGGGGTATAGCTTAGGGGTATAGCGAACTATCGTTGGCTTTGTTCAATGAAAGAGAGATCCAGTATTCTTTCGTCTCGTCTCATTCTCTGTTTCCTTTTGTACTCTTTCGTCCGATATCCCTTCGACTTGTTCTCTCGCTCGTTCACCCTCGTTTTTCGTCTCCTCGCAATTCTCCCTCCAACGAGGTTGCGGCCAACGTGCAAAAGAGCTTCTGCTTCTGCTGCTGCTGGCCGGTTCGAATGGGTAGAACGATATTGTCCTCGTCTAGCGTACGAAAGATGACGACTGCGGCACGTCGTTTTACCTTCTCCTTTTTCCTCCTTTATCCCTTCTTGTTCCACTCTTCTCAGTCTTCGCTGAATGTGCAAAAGTTTTCGCTGACCGGTTTCAGGGGACGGAATGCTACCGTTTTCGTTCTGCTAACGAACGAACGGAATCAACGGGAATTATCATTTTCTCTTGTTTGTTTTCTATTCCGAATCGTGTTCATACTTGTTCGTTTACAAGCTAATGGGCTTGCGGTACACAGGAATCGTAATGTAGGGAATCACGGTGTGGAGAATCGAGAAGCCTCCCTCTTGGAAGTTTCTCGGTGGTGGAACGAGAAAATTTGCGATGGGTTTTCTCTTGCTCGTTCATTCGCTTCTCGACCTCTTCTCGTCCCTTTCTCCCTGTAGTCGTGCTTAACGTGCAAAAGCGTCTCTGCCGGCCGGCGACGCGGTCGATACTCACGGCGTATCGCCCCCGGTTGACCGAGCCTTACCCTTACCCTTACCCTTACCCTTACCTTACCAAACCTTTAGACGTATCCTTCGTTCCACTCTGTAGCTCCGATTCGCATCCCATTTGTGTGCGTAAAAGAGAACTTCGTCGTGATTGTTATAATACAACGAAGTCGCCGGAACAGTGAAGAACGATGGGAATCGCCGACGTACCCAGCTGGCTCGAGCACATCTTCCTGGTATATAAATCCTCGGATATAGAATTAAAAATCGTAACGTGTAGCGTGACAATGGTCCAAAGTCTTTCAATCATTTTCAAACTTTGCTTCTCATTGCCTTTACGTAGAGTTCGTGTATCGCATGACGGGTACGTGCCGCGCAATCTGGAAAGTCATTCGGACGTCATCGATGCGCACAAACGGAGAATGTTGCTCGCCCAGTCCTTTCGAAGGATATTTTCACTACTACGTTGTGGTCAAAAACAGTAACAGCAGCACTGCTGTGTTACAAAAGAGACAGAGAAAGAGAGTAAAACCATGACCCGGTGGAACGGCACGAAATACAGGTTGGACAAAAATGTGCCGTAAGATGATGCAAACGAAGATTCGCTTTCCAACTTGATACGCGCGAATCATCAGCTTCGTGCGCTCCTTCGATCGACGTTTTCTCCCGTGGGATTTCTAACCGGTTTCTAAACTAGTACAACCCGTTCGATTTTTTCTTCTGTTCCCTTTTATCCGCCGATTTGTCGAACTAGGTGAAAAGACGCACGCGTTTCGCCAGGAATCAGGCCTTAGAATTTCATGTTAGACCTCCAAGTTCTCACGTAGATATATTTCGTTCGTGTGACGTGATCAAACGTTTCTTTATCGGTGGTTTTTTACGACTTGCATGCAAAGCGATACACGCGTAGAATTGATAACGATTAATTCGTTGTAAAGGACACACGCTAGCATGTCTCGACACGAGATATAATTAATGCGCTTACAGATGCACCGTAGACGATAAACAGCGTCGTTTGATATTTCGTGGTTTATGTATTCGAACTGTTATACCCACTCGATGAATGACGCACGATGCTATTGTACCTGGTATCGTTTGCTTGATCAATAAAATATAAATATCGCGTGTGTCTTCGTCGTGGAAACGCGTGAAATTTCGAATCCCTCGTACTCCCACGGTACTTTTTCTTTTTCTCTTTTTTTTTACTTTTAAGCGTCTCGTCGATGAATCATACTGATTCATCGAAGGTCTCGCAACGTGTCTTGTCCGCGTACCGATTAAATAATCTGCTACAACGCGCGATTTGTCCGAGCAAGTGTGAAATGTTTGCACAGAAGCGCCGTCGCGTCGATGCGGTAACGTTACGATACCACGCGTTGCGTGTACACGCTCGATTCCTCGGTATCGTTTTATGAACTACATACATACCACGCACACGGCAATCGAATTCACCAAGCTACCAATTCGCCAAACTTACAAAGTCTGCCGTCGCGCCCGTAAAATCAGCTGATTTTACTTCGATTTCTTTGTTTTAAAAGATCAATCAGAACTCGTATTACAGAAGTCATACAGAAAGCACATTGATCGACTTTATCAATGGTAATCATTTGCTTTGAAGGTTAAATAGTAGTCGTATGTTGTAGAGTTAAAAATAAGATTTTTTTTAAAAGTGGAGTTAATCAGCTAGGATTTTGAGTGGCTCATATACGTCAGCGATAAAGGTGAAACGATAACTATATGCTACTTAATGAGCTAATTTACCGAGAGGAACGTTCGATTGAAACGCTTATAGAGATTCCGGGGAATCGAGTCGTTGACGTTTCACGATGAATAGTGCTTGATGAAAAGAAGCGACTTGAAAGAAGAAACGGGGTAGCTTCGAGTGAATCGAAACCCATCCCTTCCCTTTTGGTACTTTCGTTTAACGATCCACGGACCAGGCGTGAGTGACGATGCGGACGAAAATGCATCGAGACGCCCGCACTCTTGAGCTGCACTGTCACCATCGCACGTGCAGTATACCTGCATCTAGGATCCCGCAATCTGCGGACGATGGTTCCCTCCATCCCCACCGCTTCTCGTGGTTACGTCACTGACCTCTAGTTAGGTGAGGTCGGGAACAGTGCAGCAGAGTTCAGGTCACGATGGAACGTAACGACTCACCTCCGTTTTCGATTCGAGTCTTTTCCATTCCTCCGTTGAGATTATCTTTTTGCGCCAAACTTTGCGATCCCGAACCAACTTGCCGCTCGAGAGAAAGAACGATGTCAATATTTGCGACTGCCGATAGAGAACCAAGTCACATTTCGACCATTGACACTGTACACACTTTTCTTCGTATCTCTTACGAGTGGTACACGTTGTGTAACGAAAAATGAAAGTTTTAAAGTTTATGAAAAAAGGGGAAGCTGTAGAAGCAGACTGGTCTGCTGGCACGAAGGGTATTTGCCAGATTCTTATTTCATTGAGAAAGGATGCATGTATACAAGGGATATCAAGCTCTGATGATCGACTCCGTAAACGGTAGATACGCTAATTTTAAGCTAGTCTCTGTAGTTGGTTAGTGTAATTAATACGATCGTTCGCATTTGTATCTTTCGTTGCACGAGGCGGCGCGAGCTCTTGGGAGTTTCGTGTCAGCACGCGCCGAGTTTGAAAATGTGTTCACTGACCCCGTGTACTTACGACCCGTTTTCTGATATTGTTTCAGATCGCTCCCTCGACAAAAAAGCTTTGGGGCGTGGACGAGGGCGGCTCCAAGGACGAAGGGGGTGTAAAAGGCGGTGGGATACTTCACTTGGGCGACCACCAGATGTGGCGAGATTCTACCTGGAGCACCTCAGGTATGATTACCTTCGGACTTTTAAAATTCAGAGAATAGCGTAATGTATATGTCGGAGTCAGGTTGGCATTTTGGGGCGTTCGATGAATCTTTATTTACTTTATCGTCGCGAATGTAGCCAATATTTATCAGTACGAATGTGGACACTACAAGAGGCTATGAGTAATGGTAATAGGATGGTCGAGATGATGGTGACAACGAATTCAGGTTCGATAACGAATCCACGGTCCACGGGAGGACAAGTACCAACGTGCTACTCGATTCGGGTAACTTCCCGATAACTCAATCGGCAATTCGTCCAACGACTCACTAACAAACTAACTCCCCTAATCCCAAAAGAGGCTGCCCTTATACACTCCTGTCACCGCTTCTCGGGTTAATCTTTGCTTTTAAGGAGAGCCATATAATCATTTCATACCTCTGTCAGGTACATGTCCCTCCCGTGACCGTGGCTACGTCCAGTGACCTGCCATGTCACTTCGAGCCCAAACCCATCGTCGTAAAGTCAGATTAGAACATTAAGACTATTTCTTATCTTTATTACTTAAGGGCGGCTATAGTAAAAATCTGGACTATTGTATTGGGATTTTTCCCAACATTCCGGACGGGAAATCCCGCTGTCTTTCCATCTCCGACATATATTTGTTGGTATTTATGTGTTTCACAGTCATGTTGGTTCCTATTACTTTCAATGAAACACATGCGGAAACGTTCGGCTCCATTGACTAACCGCAGCGAGTACACACTGCTGGCGTGCTATCGAGCGTACTGACACGTATCAATGACAATAGGGCTGAGAATATTTGGAATAGGGTTTCGAGATGGGGATAATCCATGAACGGGGTTAATCGGAATCGATAATTCATGGATGGCAGGCATTAACGCTTGACCACTTTGTAGGTCCACTGTATCCGTGGCTTATCTATTCTATACGCGTTTTGAAAATCTCAGATGACCCTTTATCGTGTTTATTAATTGTCGTCCATTAATACCCAGGCTATCTGCAGCTTTCGTTCAGTCAGAGTTTGAATGGTTACCTAGCCTGACCCAGCCGGGCCATATATAAAGGCAGACTTTAATCTCGGCCGCGTTCATGCGTTCCGGCCGATGATGCCTCGTCGAAGTCCTTTAAATCCCTCGAAATATGCTGGTCTCCTCCAGACACGAAATTTAAGCGCGCGAGCTTTGATCGATATGGATTCGGTCGACACTACTCGTGGCTGATCGTTACATAATCTCAAAGGGTAAATCGGTTGCACTGCACGCGCTAATTTCTTCTCGAAAAAGAAAGCCGCGTGTCGTTGAGAAAGGAACGAGATCGCGTTGCGTGAGTCAGTCAACCGAAGGAACATGACCTACTGCGTTTTATGCTTGTTTGAGAAAATTATCGCGATAAAGAATATTTGCTATGATTTGTAGAACATTTTTATCTTCGCTTCCTTTCTTTTTTTGCAAAAGTTTCCAACGTAAAATATCTTATACGGACTTATACATATCTATGGATCTCGATCCTTTATGCCTGAATATCGCTTTCTCCAAGTATGTACATATATTGATAGCAATTTAGAGTATATTGAGCTTATTAGTCCAGGTATTCGAGTATTGGCTTCTCTCTAATCGCGGTTAAAATAGAAGCAACGACGTCGTTCAACTGGCTTCTTTACCTTTGCTATTAGCGACTTCGATATTAGAATCTTTTTGTTTGTAAAAAAATAGATGTAAAAGAGGCGAAACGTTTTTACAAAGTTCATTTCGTTCAGTGTTAAATTCGATTTTTAATATATTCGTATTATGTAAATGGATTTTGTAAATGGACAAGGCGAACAGAGCTACGGCGTGTCCAAAACAACGAGCTAATGAGCTGATTCCGATTAACGCCGTATGCTCTTCGTATTGGTACAAAATGCGTGGCGAGTCAACGATCGTCGAAGGTCCTCGTCGGTTGACGTAGAATTCCCTGAACGTCTGATACGTATTTCAGGCCCGGTAAAATTAGAGAGAAGAGCGAATTATATAAAAAAGTCAAACGAAAACGAATAAAGACGAACGTCAGAGACTCGTCGTCCATGGGGGAGGAGGGTACAACGAGATGCGAGCGATACCGTGTGTTTTACGTCGTGCACGCTTATTGATTGGTACAGCACCGAAAGAACAATATATAGATGCGAAAGTAGAAATACTTGTGTCTCCGCAGTTTCGAGCGGAATGTCAATAATCGATACTCTACCAAAACAGATCTCTTCCAATTGTTTGCTTTTACGAAAACCAAGGAAATCCACAAAGTCTTCTCCCTCTGTCTGTCTGTCTGCCTGTCTCTCTCTCTCTCTCTCTCTCTCTCTCTTTCCCCTTGCTTGTACGATCAATCGATACCAGCCAAGCTTCTGGTATTTTCGAGTCCGTGTACAAACTTCTCTATCTCTTCACCTCGGGAACCGTTTTAAACTTCTTGTTACCATCTAATCCAGACGAGTCCATCTTCCCTACCGTGGTTGATATTTCGATTTCTTCCTGGTTATTCCTTGGTCGTTTCGTGTCGCTGAAAATCATCAGAATTTCTCGTCAATTAAACGGATTACCGCGGTAATTGGTGTAGGGAAAGGAAGGAGTAGAGAACGAGAAAGAGAAACGGAAAGAGGTTGTGCGTTGGAAAGGTTGAGCGAGGTTCTTTCTCGTTAAACGGAACCTTAAGTCGTACGGGGTTGTTGCGCGAGGGCGATGGTACCGTGGCGGCGATGTTGTGTGTGCAGTGTATGCACGAAACACCTGATTCTCGCGACGGCATGTACCGGCTTCCATGTGCACGCGGGCCGAGTTTGCATGTGTGCGTCACCTCGATGGGTGCAACGCGGCTGTTGCCATGGCGACAGACGCCCGGCATCAGCGGCGGTGGGAGCAACGTCCCAATGCCCAGGGTCGTACCTACTGATCCACCCTGAGCGCCGGCACACCAACCCCCTATATCCACCTGGACCCGACGAAATTGCGTCATATGGAACCGTAAAATTCATACAGTACCCTAGAATCCTAGCGAACGTTTTCTTCTCACAATGTACGAAGCCGATCTTCTTTTTTTTCCCTTTTCCATCATCGTTGAAACCCTTCGATTAGAATGGTCTCGCGGGAAAGCCAGCGATACAGTGGCAAACTGTTAAGGATTTTTATGATAGAATTTCCGTTACACCTTTGCGGGTTTCTCGCTCCACGCCTTTTATCGATTACTGGTTGATACGACACGAACACGATACGGTTTCGGGACATTGTTAACGTTCCCTTTTAGAATCGTCGAATTTTGTTCACGTAAAAAAGATGGCCCTCTTTCAATATTTAATGGTTAAATAGCTTCGAATTAAAGAGCTTTTATGATGTAATGTGATGGAATCGTTGGTTGAGATTAAAGGATAACGGATTATCGGATATCTGTCTTACACGCGAGCGTTGATTGTAATTTTTCGATGGGGATGGGTGTTTGATTGAAATATACGTCAGCATGGCATCGTGATTAATGGCGTTTTTAATTTCAGACCATGCCGTCTCACAACCGATCTCCATGGGCACAGGTAGGCGTGTGGGTGTCGGGACTGGTTATCATCATCAAACATCAGAAGTTGGGACGGTCCTTAGCCCCAGAAGCAGGTTAGCGTATGATTTAAGTATTTAAAGGAATGGGACAAGTTTGTTGTTCCTTGAGTCATCGAATTGTTTTGTTTTGCAGTGAAACGGGTGGTCTGGGGGTTAAAATGGTCGAATACGTTCTTGGGTCGAGCCCTACGACACCTAAAGATTTGGAACCCAGAATGGTTTCTCTGAGATTGGTAAGCATATAGGCGAAATAAAATATCGAGCAGACCAAAACAAATTTTACAATTTTATTAAAAGATATTTTTGTTTCCTCGTGTAGAACACCGATGCAGACAAGAAAGAAAAAGAGAAGGGCTCGGCAAGTCCTTTTGACAGTTCTAAAGACGACACAGGTCCACAAAACAACGGATTAACATCTCAAAATGGTCTCGATGACGATAAAGGATTTAAGTGAGTATCGAGATTTAATTTCGAGTAATATCAATTATTATATCGTATAAAAAGTATTATAAAAAGATGCAAAGATAATTGTATTAAAAGAATATGAAAAAATGAAGGTATTTATTAGGCGCAATCTGCGGTACATTCAGGGTTTGCGTAAATAAGTTAGGAGAAAAACGCGTTGCTATTCTTGCGTAGCTATAAATAATTGCTTTCAATTGAACGACAGTAAATGTGTCATATGCTGTTCGTGAACAATTACTATTGCTGTGAGGAGCACGATCGAGGAACGTAAAAGTGGCAACTGTCAAGGGCGTGCATGTTCTACCTACTCGGCGGACGATGACATCATAAGTTTGCCTCTCTGGTGTTTGTTGCACCATCATTGTACGCCATCTGGTGCTCCGCTTGTACCTCATCTACTCGATATTACCGACATTCTCCGTGCTGTTTATACTGTATCATTGTGGTTTCTTTTCTTCGTTAAATGACGATAACATTCTTAATTCATTTACTCAAAAAATTTATATTTTGTAATAATTAAAAAGGATGGTAAATTTTATTGTATATTTAAAGAACTATGTGAATTATCGTGCAAATGTCTTACTCGGTCATCATTCTTTGTTCTATATTAGTGAAAATCGAACATTGAGATCAATTGGATTAAGAAACGTGGCAAATAAAGCAGAAAGAAGGAACGGAACTTATATAGTAGCGTTGTCGTTGTTACTTAAAAATTTCATTATGGTAATGATGTTTGTTCATTATTGTTGACCGTCATGGTCTAGGCATCGAATTTCCCCTTTTTATAAGATCAAAGGTACAGGTCCCTGAACATGAACATTAAATTATATTATGCCTGTCGTTATACAGAATGTACCGTTATACTGCACTGCTAATCGTGCATTCGTAGAATCTTGCTCGACTAGTTTGTAAAGATTTTTTAGACATTATTCAAGGTATCGACTTGGAATTTGATAACGTTAACGACAAATATTCGTCAAAGGCATAGAAGTTAAGATAGCTCGACGTTTAATGTTCTTTTTTATCGTTAATTTTATACTTGATTATTCGTTAGTATTAGAGAAATGTGAAACAAGTTGATTTCAGAGGAAACTAATTGCAATTTTCTAGTTGTTTTTGTTTTTTTTTTTTTATTATCCATTTATTTCCAACGCACTGTAATTATTTTTAAGATAGTTGTACATAGTTATACACGCGTACAAGTTCAAGCGCGCGAGTTACATTGCTAATAGATTGTTATCACAATATGTAAAATAGAATTCTTTTAGCCCTAAGAATTGTATACTCATGTCACGTAGAATCAAGTTCGTGACATTTACGATTGTAGTGTTAGAATGGCTAACGAAAGCGGCGTCACTTTCTTTATATAGGGAATAATAACAACAGTGTAGTAATTCCACTGTGCAACGGTTTCCTTGCCATTACAATCAGAGGTAGTTTTTTAAGAAATTTAAGAGATCTTGAGTATAATACAAATTAACTTTGCAAATTCGTAATAGAAATTCAAATTTAAATTATCAAATGCATAACGAAAATTGAAATTCATTTCTCGGTAATCGTTGTTTGCTTTCGTTAATTAAGATATTTTTCCACGAAAGGAAAACAACTGGCCTTATCGAGGCATAGATACGCATAGATATCAAGCTGTATATTTTTTCATGGATGTTACAGTACACGTTGATTCGCGAATGATTCACGCTTCTTTTATTTTCATAAGTGTATCTAGCAAAACGGTTTATATTTCCGTATATCATGTGTTGAACGCATTGTACTCTGGAACGTACCGTAGGCTGCCTTCAATCAGAACGAATCAGTGAAATGCATGAAATAGAGAGTAAAGAGATGAATATTTGATTCCGCGACCCTCAAGACGGTTGCATAATCTGCTCGTCTTTGTTCCCGTCTCTCGTAAGTTAAAGTGGAGTCACGGTTAATTGTGATAATATTACGGATGCTGGTTATTGAAAAGCTGATTGCTATTTACACCTGACAATTATTATCGTTGTTTTCAAATGTTATCCGCTACATGAATGAAGGGATTCCCTTTCGTTGGAAGAACGACCGCTTAATGCCGTTTTTCGTCTTTTATTTGCAGTCGTACACCCGGGAGTCGGCAACCTTCTCCAGGCGAAGAGGAATTTCAGAAGAACGCAGCAACGACTCTTGTGAGTGCTGGAGGTGGTGGAGTCGTGTTATTGAAACCTGGTGTCGATGTGGTTGGAAGCGAAGAACATTTCATGGCCGCCTTTGCAGCGGCTCCACCGCATCATTTGCAACATCATCAAGCACCACCGACGCATCATCTTCAGCACCCGCACTCGCATGCGGCGCAACTCTTTGGTGCACAGGCTCCTCCACCCCCACAGGGTCCGCCACCTTCGCAACAACAACAGCAGCAACAGGGGCCCCCACAGGCGCAAGACACCACCACTCACTTTGATGTTCAGGTAAGTCTCGACCTTATTGTTTTCCCTCTTTGATTCCACGGGACGAAGTCGGAGAAAAGAATTTTTTTCTCTCGGTGGAATACGCCTTTTAAGACGATACAAGATGGTATGCGTGAGATACGAGGAGTAACGAGCGAGCAAGACTACATATCTCGTCTCTAAGATTTCATCGCGCAAGCGAAAATTTACTTGAACGGCTATGTTAAGTTCACCTATCTATACGGTTGATTGTTGTTTTTGGAGCCGGTTAAGGATGATTCGAACGAAGTATCAAAAGGTTGTCCCAGTTTTGCGTTAGCTCGCAGTATATTTTTGTGTAACGATTAATAAATCACAAACGTACTCGTAAATTGTGAAAGCAATCGTACCAGTTTAAACGTCCTACATAGACGTGCATCGTAAGGTTGTTGATTATTATCAAAGGCTGCTTGATCAAGTAGCTCGACGAAGCTCGTGCATTAACTGATTGCGACGGCTATCGGTACACTTTATACACTTCCGTTGCCATCCAATTTAAACATTTCGACGAGACGTTTCGCAATGAAAGAAAATATTTGACTTTTGGGCAAGCTTGAACTCGATGCCCTCTCTCGTGTCCGTCGTGAATCTGGGAAAGTATTCAGATTGTCGTAATATCTTAATTAGTCAGCAAACCTGCCCGTGGATCATACCGTAGGTTTGTACGTAATTCCATAAACGCCATCCTTTCTTGTTAACGTTACGTTGAATTCTGTTTGGTGCAATAGAGTACGGTCTGACTAGTGTAGGACTCGAGGAATCCATAATAGTTCTAGAACGGCGCAGAGTATTTAAAGTCTGTCGATGGTTTTCCACGCGAAGGGCGTCGCGTCGCTGCTGGCGTTAATTTAGCGATTGTACTGGCGACTAGGAAGAGGTTATTTTTAAGCAGCAAGCAGCTGATACTAACGAGCGGTCCAACCACCGAGCAACCCTCTTGTACGGGTTCTCGACGGACTTCCTTCGCTTTTGAAGTCGCGTTTCATTCGAACGAGCATGCCTGTCGAGGGGTGAAGGTACAAGCGAGCAACAATAGAATAGACGGAATAGTTTGCATGATTTACTAGCATTTTCACGAAATTATCGATGCATTATTAACCGCGTACCGATTTTCTTAGCTAATGTTAATTATAGAAAGGCGTATCGTAAATTATGATAGCACTTGATGTAACCGTCGTAATTACAAATCAAAGTATAAAACATACATTGGACGTTTATTTCGCCGCTGATCAGACTTGGCAAACCTTCGACGTTTACGACTTTTGATTTAGTTGACGAATTCCTTTTCGTGCAAGATCAGATGGCACTGTAAAAGCGAGTTTAAAAGCAATTCAACGATACGGGAAACCTTTGAAATTCCAAGTGTTGTTCGTTCTTTTTTTTTAGAGCGTGGCCAGCAGAAAAAATAGACGTGTCACTTTTCAAGCTTGCGTCATTGTCGGCAGCTCACTTGCAGGGCCGTTATCGTTACTGACCGTTTGTTTCTTTCGCATATTTTTGACGTCAATACTTGTCTTATAATCCACTTATCTCGTCATTCAGATAATTTATTGAAGTGTTTCATTCTAAACATCAAGATACGATCATAGTTTGCATAATTTTGAAGATAAGTTCCGCTCCAATAAGTTAACTAGACACGCTCGGAGCATCCTGCCGCAAACTTGGCTTCGAGATGCGACCAATGATCGAATCTTTCCACTCTCGGCAACCTTGGCTAGTTTTATCCTTGAGAATGTAGCCTCGTAGGACATATGTAGCTACCTTTTCTTTTTTTTTTCCTTTTCTTCTCTTTATTTCGCTTAGCGAAAAAGCGTCCCCCTCCACCTCCTTTCGTATTGGAACTCGGTATGACCTGACAGCTTAAGAGACACGTAGAAGGGGAATGGAGAACGATCTCGTCCTCCGGCAGGGACAAATGTATAAATCACAGAGTGACAAGTTCTCGACATCTACTTCGAATCCTATTCAGAAAATAGAACAGACGTTATATAGCCATCCTAGCACATATTCATGTTTATGCACGTTACACTGCATGTCCGAACGTTATATCGGCGAATGCATCAAAATGCCTTTCGTTATGAAACCTTCTTCATACTTCGACCGTCATCCAGCAATTTCGTGTTACGTGGCTGCCAGTGCTTTTCATCTTTATTGCAACTTTGCGCTCGATATCGAGGCGATTATAACACGCTACGTTATTACCTATAAATATACGTATGTACATATCCGACAGAGTATCCTTTCTGGTCAATTGTAATCTCGGCAATGTAATTGGAGATGTGTAACATTTAATTTAGTCCGTGGACGCGATCATCGAAGTCGAGATCGATTCGAAGGTGGCTGATTCGAAATTAGATCGGGGGACCGGAACTTGAGGACATCGATGTGTATTCCGTTCTCGTCGACGTCTCGTTTCAAGTATGAATCTACGTAGCCTGGTCTATGTTCCATATTCTTATGTGTTTACAGCGAACCGTTCTTCCTATCCTAGAGCGTAGTAGCTAGTCCGGTCGCGGTATATTCCTGCTCTTCTTTCGAACAGGACTACGCTAAGCTGAAAGCTTTGACGGCGTGCTCGATTAAAACGTGAAACGTCGCTTTTAAAGATAGAATTTTTGTAAGAAAATCAATAATTCCATGTCGTGGACGTGTGACGGATAGCAAGTTTCTCTTTGTACGAAATGCCCGCGGTTCCTCTGAGCGTACAGACGCAGGGAAGCGTTGCCATTCGAAAGCGTATGCGTTTCAATAAGAAATTTGGATTAACGAATTACTCGGAAATTTTTTGTGCGATTCACAGCAGTGTCTGTGTGACAAGACAAATAAGAATATATGCGGCGTATCGCATAGCTAGACACGTGAATATACAATTCTGCTTGGAAAAGAGGAAATCACAAATGAAAGGGGAGAAAATGCGGTGTACAAGACCTCGGGTCGTCCAACTCGTTTTCCACCCCCCTCATATCCCCATCTCTCTTTCTCTCTTGATATGTCTCTCCGTGCGTGGCGTGCGCGCGAGCTCGCGTCCCCTCCCCTCTCCTACGGGAAATAGTACCCATCGTAGGCAGCATTGTTCCCAGGGTAGGGGCCATAGCGCTGTATTTTCCACGTGACGAACGAAGCGCGTATGCACAGGTGCAGCTTGACTGCCATGGCTCCTGTAATCTCTTTCTTCCTTGCACGTTCGTTCTACCTTTTCGTTTCCGCATGCCTCGATGAAAACGCGAAATGTCGCACAAAGCATGCATCGAGCGCGGTGTACGCGGTCGCCGAGGAGGAGAGAAAAAAATTGCAAACTCGCGACGCGACTTGTGTTTCGCCAACGAATTCGTTATAATTTTTTTCTTTCCTTCTTTTGCCCTCCCCCGCCCTTCCTCTTCCCCTTTCCATTTTCCCTTCCGCAATTAGTGCCGCATTATACGTCAAACCGGATTCCGTCAGTGGTTGTCGTATTAATTAACACGCTGCGCGCCGTTCGTCTGGCGTGCGGTGGTTGCGTTTCAGCGATTTCCATCGGACGTCGCGAGTTCAGATACACGTGCCACCCACCCCCCAATGACACCCTCTTACCGAATATTCGGCGACACGGTCGCTGTCCCGCCACTTCACCGTTATTTTCCCGTTTTTGTCCCTTTCTTCGTCGCGTCTCGCGAATATTTCCACCACGTTGTAGCCTATGGTCTTTCACGACGTAACACACATAAAAATAGAACGCTCGTGCAGCTCGTGAGCGTATTACGCCAGCGTTTATGCACGCGTGCTTGCCTTCGGAGCACGAGAAAGCGTGTGCGATGGTACGAGAGAAGTGCGTGCACGCATGAGACACGGCTGCCCTCTGATCGCGTTATTACGCGAAGGCTCGTGCTCGTCAGTGCATGAAGCGATTCCCAGACCTCGTCTCCTTTCTCCCCTTCTCTCTGCAGTTTGCTTCCCTTACCTCTCGCTCTCTGTTTCTCCATTCTGCACGTTCTTCGCTTCTTCCTTTTCTTGTACCCGACCACTCCACGGCATTCTCGTTTTTCCCTCTTCAACTTGTTCAGAGGCACCCCCTCCCCTTCTCGCTCTCCTAGATTCGCTGGCATTTTCTCCTCTCTTTCCTTCGTTTTAGCTCATCTTTGGCTATACATACAGTGCTCTTCTTGTGATCACGCGAAAAGCAGGAAGAGGAGCACGAGAATGGAGAGAGGGCAGGGGGGTGAGAGCGGGAGAAACCCTTTAAAGGTGTGTACACACATATATACACGCAAGCACGTAGACAGGCATCGGGTTGTTGACTCGGTGCCCATTCAGCATAAAGTGCAATGACTTCCTCCGATGAAAATCTGTATCATCGCCCGAAGGCTACACTCTTCGGGGGTAAGCACGACGTTCCTCGCCGTCGTTGCAGTTCCGGTCAGAAATCCCAAGCCACTGTCCTATTCCCAGTGGCCTTCTTTGTTGTGGAATATCGAGTTCCGCGGCAGCTCCGTTTTCCAACTTTTCAGCTAGCCAACGTTTCCGTTTTAAACGCTTTACAGTTCCTTTGACGAACTGACAAATATGCACGCGAGAGCTACCCTATCCACGACCGGCTATTGTTGCTCCCGAGCTATAGCTCTCTCCGCTGTGGCTGCTGCTGTTGCTGGTGCTGAAGAAGTCGATACGATTGTTTGGAGCCCGAAATTCTTCGCGAGCAGAACGGGTTTCTTCTCTCTTTCTTTCTCTTTCTGCCTGCTTCCATCAAACGTTCGAATTTTAAGCGTAGCTACGGCCAAACGATGCACGTTGCTTGTACTCAGTTAGGTTTTAAATGTCAGGTCGTTTTGATTTTGCTCGGAGCTCGTATAGCTCGTTTAGATGCGTTTTTAGCCAACGAATTGACTTTGTTGTTTCACCATTGCGTTGCTACAGTTTTGCAAATAATTGCTAGCGAGCCTCGAACTGCCTGACGATCGGCGAACAAGCCAAGTGCTTGTCACTCATTCGACGATATTTTTGGTGGACTTACATAATCGGCCATACTTACGTAGCAAACCTTCCTCCTTTTCCCTTCCTTCATCCGCGTGCGCGTGCTCCTCAATTTTTCACGCTGGCTGACTCACTTTGGCATAGCCAGCCACGGAAGCCGCGCGAATATCACCGTGTCCTTCACATACGTGTTTCGCTCTACAAAGGGATTTGTCCAGCTTATTACATTAAATTTTCTGTACTTCAACTTCATCGCTCCTATCTCATTATTCCGCACTGCAGGTTTTTTTCAGCCAGACCGGCAATTTTTACCAGAATTTTTTTAATGGACCGTATAACTATTTTTTTCTCCTTCCTTTTTTCTATCTTTCGTTTAGTCGTTTTTTAGTCGCGCGCGATTCGACTTTCGGATAATGCAACGCGTTTCCACATTCTTTCTAATTATCGATCGTACGAGCCCTCTAACTATTCTGGCATGCGGTTAGTTGACTACGAAGTTCGCAGGTGGCAGGCAACGCCAGTCCTGCCAGTGAATGCTACGTGTTGGCTAATCGAAAACAACAAGGATTAGCAAATCCATGACGAAGTAGCGTGATAGAGGCTGAAGCAATTAAGGACGGCAAGAATGTGCGCACCATTTCCTTACCTCGACCAATTACACCGTGCTTTCATCGGAAGGCTACACTCTAATTAGATAGCATAATCTACTTCGTTCGCTCTATACTCCTCTCTGCAAACCCGCTCGCTCGACAGATTTATTAAACAACGATTCATTTGTCGGGCTTGTATTCTACCCGTTTCACGGCGTGTTTCTCGTGGCTAATCGAAAACTGATTTATCGCGTTCCGGATAATTAGGAAGCCACGCGCGGTCTCGGTGCCTCCCGTTTTTCTTCGATTCTCTCGTCTTTGATCGTCGTAGACGAAGATGGACGCGCACTCCACGCGTCGCGATCTTTAAAGATGAACGTTTCCTCCTATTTTTCCAACACCCGTGCGTAGGCATCGCCGTTCTGCAAGTTTATGTAAGTGTCTCGCACGTTGTGTTCACTGTCGCGGAAACCGAGTGAGCAGGTCAAAGGACCTTTCCACCTCGGGGACTAGTCTCCTGGAAGACTACCGCCTCAGCAATTAAGTGGAAAGATCCGATCTTTCCAGACGCGCTACACTCTCGTAAATTTTCCTCGCTCCCGACTAACTCGTAGATCGAATTTTGGAGACAAGAGAGCTCATTTGTATTCTCGTCTTTGCTTCAATACAGATTTATTAATTACTTCTATTTTTCTTTCGTAATTGATGCAATCGATTCTACGACGTTACAACCACTGACGTAGTTTCGCGCGAACGTTCTTCAATATTCGATGTCCAAATGCCATTGCCTTTAAATATGGAAATTATGAGTTTTCAACGATGCGAAAAGTTTCTTGGTTTTCTTTCAACAGCTATTAAACCCGTGTTTTTTAGCTGTCATAATATTCACGACCCTTCGTGTTCACAGTATATCCCGGTGTCAAGCTGATTATTTCCCCGGAGGCCGAAATTACCACGTAATTCCTCTCTCTCTCTCTCTCTCTCTCTTTTTCTCTCTCTCTCTCTTCTAAGCCCGTTAATAGGTCATAGAGAAAGGTCAGGGTTGATGTTCGTTGAAATTTGTCGAAGTATCGTGCGATTTCCCTCCTTCTCCTTCTCTCTTTCACGGAGAAAGCTCTTTCGTTGATGACTCATCCGGATATCCACGGAATGTTTGCTCGAAACGTCGATTGCAAAAATGCCGGGCGTCGGCGCTTTTCGAGCTATTTCGTGCTCCACGCGTACGCATAACCAGCAACACCGATAACATTTTCAATTAAGAGACCTCCGCTGTTCGGCGGATAGGTGGAGAGAAGTTAATTAACCGACGACGAACCGCGTCTTGAGAGGCGTAATATCAACGAATGCTAAGAATACTAGTTTTAATATTGCTTTGTCATGCAACGCGGCCTCAAGACGAAAATGACACTTGGTCTGGAGGTTATTAATGAAACGAGAGAGATCATTAGTCTTAGAAGAACAGCGTCGTGCCTCGTGGTGGATCCTAATTAAAACCACGGATCACCCGCGGAGTCGAATCTAGGCTAGAAACCAACTTGAAGTAGCCTCTCCACCTTCACCTCCAGCCCTGTTTCAACGTGTAGCCACCGCATCTTTCGTCCCCTTTTTTTTTGCAACATCTACCTACCATCTCGAGCATGGAAACACAAAGCAAACGCCCTGAAATCGTGACCAAGTGCAAACTCTAGAACCGGCGGTGCTCAAAATACTTATTCCACTCTCTCTCTCTCTCTCTCTCTCTCTCCCTTCCTCTCTCTCTGTCTGTCTGTCCTCTTTGTGTTGGTTAATCATCGAGAAATGAACGAAAAAGAAAAACAACGATCAATGAGTTACATAACTAAAGCACAGGAACGAGGAGAAGGATCGAACAATCTAAACAGAGACACTTTAAAACGTTCTACCTGGAACACGGTTATTTTTTCAATATGTAATCGGAGAGGAAAGAGAAACTCGGGCTCGTAAACGGTCAAGGATTCCTTCGTCGATGGTGGTAATTTCAATATTTACGTTTTCGTCGAGTTTGCTTTATCGATTACTCGTTAAAGAATTTCAGTCGTGGTTACACCACGGCGTTTAAAAGAGAGGGAAAGAGAGAGAGAGAGAGAGAGACAAAGGGTGGAAATTTCCAAGTGTCGCTTGATCGGTGTTTATCACCTTTTTCCTCAGAACGAAGGCTCTTTAAAAACCACTTCCTACGGTAGAAACGCGTTTGTTGCACCGTCGTCACGGGTGCATGTGCACACAGGTAGCCGAGCGAGCGACTCTAAGTGTGGGCAATTGCTAGCTATATTTTTATACGTATACCGCGTTCAGCTGGAAATTTTTTCTTATAATAAAAGATCCTAGGGTGCGGGCAGCGTTGCCGTGTTTCACAAGGGTTGGTAGGGGTCGATGAGAGAGAAAGACATCGTGCGGAGAAACGGCGAAGACGAGGAGAGAGCCTCGCGGCACCTAACACGCGAACTCGCGTGCTCGCCCATCCCTTTGAATCTAGAGGTTCTCAACTTGCCTCAGTCGGCCAATCGAATTCGTATAGGCCGATTGATACGTTCGCGATATCCCTCCGGGGGGTCAAAGACATCGATTCGATTCAGTCGTGGAACGAAACACCCGAGAAAATACCGGATATCTCCTAGACGAGCGCTTTGGGAACGTTCCGCCGTTTCTTCTTACCTCCAAGGTAAGTAGGGGAAGAAGGACACGAGAAAAGGCCCAATTTCCTTCGACCGCATAACAGAAAAAAAATAGCAATATCGCGCTTTCACTGACCTCTTTTCTTATCGCATAAGATCACGCTCCATTTTTAACGTGTATTAATTAATCGCGTGGTGTATTAGTTTGAAACGCGGGGATGTAGCGTGCACTCCGTCGCGTTCGTCTTTTTTTTTTTTTCGATCGAAGCCACGAATTTGTCGAAGGCTCGAAAAGGTGGAAGAGAAGAGGAAGAGACGAGTCGAGTACGAGAAAGCCTTTTGGCTCGACGACGCTTTCAACGTTCTATCGCTCCGTGTGCCATTGATTTTACGCAAATACGCGATACCACGGATATATCAGGAGACGTGTCGCGTTGCATAGTCCAGTGGCCGCAAGGTGAATTACCGTTGAGATTTTAATTCGTTGGCGACGACTACGCAAAGGGACGACTCATTGACCATAGCTGCTGCCGCTCCCTTCGATATGCAGCTCGAGCGTTTTTTTGCTGCGGAGCTGGAACGCGCGAGCCTCTTTTCAGAAATCAGGCTAGTTTAACGGATAGTACCATCCTGACGGTTACCATTCGTTCGTACAATGCCGCTTCTGGTGTGTGTTCACATTTGTACTTTGCTCGCCCCCTCCCCTTCCACGGGCAGCTATATTCTCATGGGCAACCGTATTTGCGCATTTATGTACATGGAAGCACGAAGTTGCTGATATGTAAATAATAGCTGCTGCAAGGTACGGTTGGATAGGGGGTATGAATAGTCCTCTCCCCTTTTTGATTGCCTCTCCTCCTTTTCTTCGTCGATACATCGAGTCCTCTCCTCGTTCCACTCGCTACATTCTCTTTTCCCCTATAATTACTTCTTTTTATTTTTTTCCTATAACTATCCATCGGTTTTCTCGCCCAGTTTCCGTTTCTCCCACTCATCTTCGATCTACTACTCCACTACTACTATACTGTCGGTTTCATCCTCTCTTTCTTGCTCCCTGCTTCTTGCCCCTTTTTCATATTCCTTTTCTTTCTCTCTCTTCTTTTTTTTTTTTTTAACTATTACCCACTGTCTTCTTTCTCTCCGTCTCCGAGCTTTTCTCTCGCTCGCACTCTCCTTTTCTCTCCGCTGCTCTGCTTCTCCGTCATGTTGTGTATTTTCCTCCTTTTTTCTTTTATAACACGCCCCTTCCCTCCCCGGTGGCCGCTTCTGTGTCGGTGGTTCCCATCTCTCTCTTTGTCACTCCCCGCACAGCTCCACTCTGTGTGTCGCCGTATCGTTCTATATGTATATATGTGTGGCCGCAAAAGGGAAAGGGGGAGAGCTCCCTGTAGACAATAGGCTGTTGGCTACGGGCGACGACAATGTGCCGGCTGCGCAAGAAAGAGGGCTGCCTTCACCCGTCTGCTTTCCTCTCCTTCGACGCTCTCGTTTCTTCTCCTCCGCGCTCTCCTTCCTCTCTTCCGCTCCCTTTCGACTCTTCACCGGCCCTGAGAACCCTCGAGGTGGTACAGCGTACATCAAAATTAAGGCACGGCCAATTAAAGTCGCGCGAAACACGCCTCTCTCTCTCTCTCTCTCTCTCTCTTTTTCCATGACGCGTTTCTCGGCTGAACAAGGAAATTTCACGGGCGAGACGCGAAAAGTTGGCGGGATTTTTAGCCGGCGTTCAAACGATATTTCGGGATCGACGATATTTTCGACGCCGCGGTAATATACGCAGGGGAGAGAAAAAAAGAGTTGCCGGTGCGTCGTAATAATAACGCTCAGCCGCAAAAGCAGTCTGCAGCTTTTCTAAACTTGTCAGGTCGACGTGAAAATCGATACACGCACACGAAGTGGAAAGAGATGAGAAAGTGCGACCTGTTTTGCGTTCGTATTAGTTTGTAGTCGATTATTGGCATTTAGAAGACATATATGTATATATATATATAGTGCTGCGTTTTGAATCTAACCCAGTGTTAACCCTTGCCCGTGTGCCGGTTCGATCGAAGGAGAAACAATGCCAGGAGTATTGTAGGCCAATTGATTTTATTTTTTCCTCCCTCTTTCAAAGGATCACGCTCGGTATACATCGAGTATACACGGTTACTCTTTTATTCTGTCCTCTGTTATCCGGCATACGATATCATCTCGGGATACCCTTCAGTTTCATTCGGAGACTTGATTCATCATACCGTCAGTGCATCCGTGTCACGAGTACGGCTTTCCCCGGGGGATGAAATTTTCGATCTTCGATTTGTTTCCTTCTTTCTCACTTTCTTTTTTCTTCGGCTGTACGTTCCACGCGTAGTCTCGAAGTCGATGGCAATGGGAGATCGAAACGCGAATCGTATCCCGATTTCTTGCACCTTTATTCCTCTTATTTCTGCCCTCGTCGACGTTATCGTCGCCGTTGTCGCCGCCGTGCTAATACTTCTAGTTACTTTTTCACCTGCGAGCAAGTTTCTGATCTTCGTGCAAACCTCTCGACTAGCAAGGCGACACCGGGGGCAGGCAGGAAGAACAGGCAGGGCCGTACTTTGGGGCGAGCCAGTTCCCTCTTGGCTTCGCTCTGTATGCCAAGGCACGAAGGGGGTAGTCGTCATCTTCTTTTGAATCTCATGAAACTCGCGCGCGCGCCTGCCTTTGTCTCACCCTCGTCCAAGTGCAGGTGGTTGGGGCGGCAGGGCCGTACGCTCAAAAGCACTTGGACGGGAAGAGAGAGAAGGGAAACAGAGAAGGAAGGAGCCGAGAGGATAGAGAGGAGGGTGCCTCGGGGACAGGGTCTCAGGAACGTCTGTCAATATTGGAAATTACATGCAAAGTCTCGTGCTACTTTCACTGGGCAACTGAATTATTCAGAATAATCATAGTCGCGCCCGTACGCGCGCCGGACACCGCAAGAAATCGAGGGGTTGCACGGCACGTCGCGCAGAATCTCACCCCCGTACGTGTGTATCGGCTTCCAAGGAAAATTTCATTTGCCGGAAGTCAACGGCATTGCGATGCTCACCCGTACTCGACTCGTTTTCAGCAAACGACGCTTAACATTCCACTGGCGGCGCTTTTTATTGCTTGGTCGTTTTAGGAGCGACGGTGACCTCTCAAAGTTTCATTCTCGTCGCTCAGGCAGTGTATCAAAAAAAAAAAAGAGGGGACCGTCTCGCGGTTATTTCTCTCTATCAAAATATTTATTCGTTCTTCAACGAGGATGATGATGACAGAGATCGTCTCGCAAGGTCTTGTCATAAAAAAGAGCGACGAGTTAAACCAGGCAAGCATTCCGCGTATCTTAACGTACGAACGTTGATTCACCTGTTTCGTTTGAATCGCTATGAGCGCAATTAAAAGTCGAAATTTAATCACACGCCGTGAACACGCATGTTCGCTGTACAACCAGACTCTCGAGTACATCAACGCTCTTGAATGGGATCAATGAAATCTCTGCACGTCGGTGTACGACCGTCGAATGTTAGAGGAGAAATGGTTGGATTCGCTAGGTTCGGCGTATCCTCGTCAAAGAAGCGAATGAAAGGGAGCTGGAAGGGCCTTGGAAATCGTCGAAGTTGAGTCAGTTGGTGTGCGTTCTCTCTTCGATCGGAAATGGTACGACGAGGAAAGAGAGCTCTCTTGGTTTGCAGTCTGTTTGCCGATCCCGAGAAATGTTCTCCGGCGCAGAGAAAAACGCGGAAATGGTTCGGTAATGGGAAAAATGTGCACGGGCGGTACGAGCGGCCGTGCTTATGCGTACACGAATAGGCGGAACACGGAACACGACGCGTCGCGACGATTAATCGGTCATTAATTCCCGGTCGATCGGCAGTACGGTTGTGCAGGGAGATACGTTTGAAAACCGGCAAGGCGAATCTTCCCGCGAAATCGTGGAAGCTCTCGTGGCTTTGTCGTGTCCTCGGCAAAAGAAGAGCCCACTGGGAGGGAAGGGAGAGGGTGAAGGAGTCTCTGAGGGCGACAGGGCTGTATTCTCGTTGGGTCTTGCCACGAGTAGAACGAACTGTCTGCTCGTTGGCGAGAGAGAGTTCGGAGCAAATCACGGCTAGAGGAAAGGAGAAAGATCGAGGGAATGGAGAAAAAGAGAGAAGGATGAGTGGGAAGGGGAGAGAGCAGGAAGACGGAAAGAATGAAAAAGCGAAAGAAGGAACGAGGAGCGAAAGAGTGGAAACGAGACGGATGCACGACGATGAGAGCGAAAAAGAGGGAGCGATAAAAGGAGAATGAGCACGGAGAGCCAAAAGAGAAGGAGCGAGCTCAGGGTTAGAAGAGGGAAAGAGAAAGGAACGGGGGCTAGGATGGAGAGAAACGGAGAGGCAAATGGAGAGTGGGAAAGGGAGGAAGAGAGAGGGGTGTACGCGTCACACCGGCCGCGTCGCGTCGCGTCACTCAAAGCTCGGGCCATGGGAGCGAGGAGGCTCGAGAGGAGGCAGTCAGTTCTCAACTGCCTTTCTATGCGGCAACCGTTGCGAGCGCGGCTTAAGCCCGGATCACGCTGGACTTAACGGCTCGCTACGGAGAACCGGCCTTCTTTACACCGCGCTTTCGTCGAAGCACGCTGGATACCAACGAAGCTCGAACAGCTTGAACGCATTATCGGGACACAAGGAACCTATTGTCGTGTCGTACGTGTGTGCTCCATCCGCGGTGTCACAAAGAGAAACTATGACTTCTACCTCGAAGGTGTATCATCACCTGATCTTCCGTGTTTAAGTCGCATAATCTTCGTGCCTTCTGCGATTCTTTCTAAAAGAATCGCCCCCGCGTCGCTTTCCTTTTCGCCTTTGTTATTACGATCAGACGTATATACAAGTGTCTCGTCGAGAGCGATACTATAGTTTTACACAGTGTCCAATATCGGGAGTGTGTGCAACCAAGGAAACACCACGTGGTTCCGCGTAATTCTCGTTTACCTTTTTGACAGTGATCGATCGTTTGTTCGTTCGCGGAAAGCGATGTTCGACCGTCGAATCGTCGCGCGCGACAGATCATTCTGACGGAACAGTGATCGTTGGCGGATCAAAAGGGGGAATGCCAGCATCGGTTTACCGCAAAGTTTCACCGATCTGTCGTTTCCCTCCTAAACTTGGTAACTTTACGAAACATGAAATCCAACTTTAAATTCCATTGAAACGTAACTCGTGAAAAGTGCGAGGAAGTACGATAGAAGGAAAAAGAAAAGAAAAGAGAAAAAAAAGATAGAAGAACGGCAAAAAGAAAAGTTGCTTCGATTTCTCCGTGAATTTTTGTGCCCGCGTGTGTACGTGAACGTTGTATAGATTCGAGGCGATTATCGAAGCGGACGCGATAATAAATGCTAGCGTCTCGCGAAGCCCCGTCCGTTGGCTGAGCGGCAGAAGGATTAGGGGGAGAAAAAGAAGAGCGGAGGAGGAAATCTCAGCCCTGGGTCTGAAAATATGGTGGTTCTCGAGCTGGAGACCGTATATGCCCAGGCCGCCCCCCATACGAAATTGCTGAACAAGCGTTTCGTCGGGGCACACCATTGGCTGGGTCCTCTCAAGGAGGCCCTGGTCGCTCGTCTTGCGGCTGACAAGGTACGGACTTAATCCACTGCGCATTTACGCGCCATCTCCCCACGATATACGTATTCCACTCGATAGATCTGTCTCATCGGGGGTTGCCGCGCGATCACCTTGAACGATCATTCTCTCTTCGAACATAACTTGTGCGAGTTTACGATGACTTTTGGATACTCGGTTTCTGAACGTCGCCACGAACGATATTTATAAGCGTGTAGAATTCCTGCACGATGCACTCATCAGCTGGCATTAGACAAAACCGTTCATTGAAGATTTCGTCGGCGGGACTAATCCACGACGAGCCGTGCGAATGTTATTTATAATGCATCGGGACCGCGAAACGATTTCCTAATACTGTTGCACGAGCAAAAATCATCCGGGAGAAAGGTGGATTTTTGCCGGGAATGCGGCTAAATCGTTTTGCGCTCCGTAGATCGAGAACCGTTTTTTCGCAGCGTTAGGGTTCTCTCTCATCGGCGCCGCGCGAGGTATGAAGCAACGCTTCGAGGCAGCCTTATATATCAGCGTTTTAATCAACACCACGATACACGGTTAATCTCGATCGATTTTTTTCCTCTCGCCACGGGAGCTAATGAAACGAACGAGATCGGTTACGTCCAGTTTCCGAACGGTTTAACCGAACGAGCGGCCAGGCTATTGCTATCCGTTACACACGCTATTCTCGATGGAATATGCGCAATAAAAAAGTTACTCTATTAAATATTTAAAGTTTTGCCGTTAATGAGGCTGCATATGTGTATCAGCGTACGCTAACTGTATTAGGTCAGGAACGTGCATATGCGCATATCGAGCCCTCCTCTCTCCACCGATATATCCGAGCAGATATAATCGAGTAACCTGCTTTAACCTCGAATAACACGCGTCCTGATTTAAGAACTGCATCTCCGATAAACAGAGGGGAATATAATTTGTCCTGCGGTTATCGTTCCGATACAAATTCCTCGAGTTTCGCCGTGCATTGAACATACAATGTAAAAAAGTGTCAGGAAATGGTGATTTCGATTAACGAATTATCGTATTTCTCGCATTTTTTATCGTTTCGCCCGGAAGATAGATAGAAGCAGCGTAACAAAGGAGTATCGAAGTTGTAGACTTCGTCACGAATCAGAACCGATGTGCAGCGACACGTTTTGTAATTCTCGTTGGAAAATACTCTTCACGTTCCGATTACCGGTTACACAGCGCATCCGCGCTATTTTTCTCCCCTTGGGAGGAACTTTTTCCTAGGGAAAATTGGTTCTCGGATGTCGCCACGGTCGCGGTTCTTAATTTACCCTGGTGAAGGAAAGAGGAGAACCGAGTGAAAGAAATGGAGGAGAGGAAAGGAAGAACGACTCAAAGCGGAAGACCGTGAGACACTCGATAATTAAGAGAGAAAACGAATACAGGAGCTGTGTTTTATCTACGCAGAGTCACGACAAGTTCCAACGGAACTCTGCTCGTGGAAAACGAACGGTTGTTTCGCGTTTACGAGTTCCTTAATCCTCGTTGGCTCTGTACCGACTACAGGCTACGATGTTCGGCGAGTTTAAAAATTTGTTCGTCGATCACAGCGCGACTCGATCCACCTCTGTGGAATACTAATCGCGGATAGATCCGTCGCAAGGACTATGAGCCTCGTACAGAAGCACTTAGCGCACTCTTTTTTTCTTTTCCCTTTTTCTTTTTTTCTTTCCTTTTTTTCTTCGCGTTCCACCACCAGCAAAGACGTCGTTAAAAAGTCTTACGAAGCAGAAATCCGGTTACATATTGTTCGCCTGCGCGAAATTTAAGCGTGCAATTTTTTCGGATCATGTTTGAGCAACCGGCAGTCGGCTAGAGAACCTCGTTGAGTTCCCGGGACATTAATTCGATTCACCGGCAAGCCACTATAAACGGTAATTAATAATACAAGCGTTACAAGGTTCTTAGGTTCGTTCGGTAGTTGTCTTAATTAACGACGATTAATTAAGACGAACGTGACTCGATTGCGCCTCGATTCGAAGCATCGTTGTGTAGGTAATCCGATCCGTTGCGTGTGCGATTTTCATTGCAAACTTGCAAATAATTTGATCTACGATGATCCTATTCTCTATAGGCAGCACAATTACGTATATATACGTATAGGATATTACGATGCGATTAATTTAACTTTCGAAATCCAATATGTAATAGTAAAGCCAATGTTTGTAATCGGAAAACATTGTGCAGCTATAATCGATTTACTCGATGAGCGCTTTATCTTCAGATTGTTTCATTTCTGCGTTGAAGATTAGATTAAGGATGCTCGAAAGTAATGCAACTGGTGATACTTAAGAAGTATATTATTGTCAAGTTTTCTAGGATTTGTGCAGTTCACCAAAATTCGTACGATACGAGTCGGACAAAGTGTCGGAATTCTTGTGTTTGAGCAAAATATATTCCTAATAGGATAACTACGTTAGAGGCAATGTCGAATAGCTCGTCGTTTCTGCCAAGGGAATCTTATGAAATGGAAATACAGGGAGATCGATAATGTTCGGTGGTTGGTTAGACTCGTCTGGCTGTCGGCTGAATAGTAGCGTGTTTGTAACTCGAGAATTTTCGTATCGTTCTCGGTATATTAAATTTGATTATGCAATTTGCTGGCTAGTGTCGGATGAGCGTCTTCTTATCAGCGGGGAGCTTTTTGATTGGCATTTTGACAAATAGACCTGAACCCTGTTTGCTCTTATGTGCACGTGTCGTGCCGTGGTATAAACCCAAAGTGTCTTTGATAACCTCGGTGAAAGCGCACGCGATATGCTAATGTCTTCGATACTTCCGACATGCGGGCATTCTCGAACGTGGCGCGGCGACGAAATACCACTCGAAACGAGCAGCGACTTCTCTCCTCCTTTGTCGGTACGCTTCATCCTCAACTGTGACGTCACCTTGCAACCAAAACTGTCCTCGACTCTCTACGGTCACTCGTAACATCGCGTCGAACGTTCAACGAACCTTGAAAACGTCTGTGCGAAGGAACATTTCGTTTAAAATCTCTTTCGATCGTTCTCATTCGGTCTCTCTGTTCTATTATATTTTGCAGTGTTGCGTTTATCGCTGTCACATATAATATTCGGGCAATTTATTATCACGGTATGAGAAGCGTATTTTATTAACGTGTAAATGTTCAAAGCAACCCGAGCTAGCTTCAGCCACGATTTATCGAGATCTCTCGGTGTTCGCGTGCGGCACTGTGATGCTCCGCCATAACCACGTACGTTATACCTCTCCAATATATTTGTCTTATCTGTTAGTTCACGTCTTCCTGGCCGTTTTTCCGCCCCACTTTTGTGCAGCAACTCACGAAACCACGTTCTCCTCATCGACTCTCTCCCAGCGAGTCACAGAGAGGAAACGGCTATGTTGTAAGGTGTATTGTTCATCGTGTCGTATGTCTCGTCGATAGTATCGCGTAAACGATAACGACGTCAATTAGAATTTTCACGAAACTAGTTCGATAAAAATCGCAGGTTCGCGCGAGATAATTGGAAATTTTTTACGGTATGTCCCCGTGAGCTTGACTTCGGACGTTCGGATATTCTGTTCGAGATAGAAGCAAATCCAGTGGACGCGGCAGAACGTGCGCAGCGTAGCGTGAGTTAATTCACAACGACGAAAGTCACGGGGGGAACATAGTTTACCATAATTCCACCTTTTACCCCCGGGTTCTTCTATCCGCCAACGGTTTTCCTCTCACTCCACCTTTTCATCCGTAGTCTTCGTCTATGGAAATTTAATTATCACGCCGGCTGGCTCTTTCTCTCTACGATGCACACGATAATGATTTTCCTCTATGCTCTCCATAATCATTCCGCTCCCGCCTCCGAAGGAAGGAAGAAAAAAGATCGCCGTTCGACTATCGCCATCATCGGTGAAGAACAGATTTGTACTTATTTTCCTGTATTCTTCCTCTCTCTCTCTCTCTCTCTCTCTCTCTCTGTTTTCTCGACAATGAGAGACTGGCGCTGCAACGCGAAGACGAAATACGAAACCTATTTCGTTCTTGGCTTCCTCCGTCCCTGAAAATCTAATTATTACCCCACCTTGAGCGGTGTACTGGCCGTACTCGCCAACACGCAAAGTAGTTCTCGATCCTAATCTGGACAAAAGAACTTCTATATAAGCAATGCCAATTCGTTCCGGCGCGAAGGTTCGCGCGCATTTGACCCGCTTCTCGGCTCGGACACGTCGATCTTTCGTGTTGGAGAATCGAATTTAAAGTTCCACCAGGATATCGAAGTTAGCGTATGCCGACCGGGGTGAAAACAAACGAACCTCGTAAAACGAAGTTAACGCCACGCCTGGTCTCGGTGTACCGCGCGCCACGCTCGATTTACCTTTACCTCCCATTGTGCGGAAAAGTTAAATTCTTCCTAATTGGTCCGCGAGTTGCGCCTACCGCCGCCGAGCCTTTCCGCCTCTTTTCACCTTTCCTCCACGCTGAAAATTTAATTATCGTGCGTCGACCGAGCACGACCCGTTTACGCATAACGTCGCCGTGGCTTGCCGCGAAACGATTCGTTCCACCGGATTTTCCGTTGCTTCTCCTTCTTCTCCCTTTCTCACTAATCTCCGTCCTACGCTGTCCTTTAATAATACGATGTAAATTACGCACCGGTTTCGAGACGTTGGGACGGTAGTTGCGGAAATACGCGACGAACTTGAAAACGTTTCTTTATATACATACATTGTTTGTAGTACGTGACAAAGAAACGCGCGACTCTTGGAATCGCGTGCAAGATTTTCGCGATTATCCGTTTCACGAATGAAGACGTACTGCGGTTCACAAGCTTTGCTGTCAATTTCATCGGCGGTATCTCGCGGATGAACGCGCTAAATCGTTAGATAACGAGATCACGCACTGTCTGGTAGAAACGATCGATAGAAGAACGGCGGTCTCCGCGTTTAATGGCAATTGGATTTCAAGAATCCAGCGAAATCCACGACGCTTAATATCGCGTCAATGGCGCGTGCTGTGTATGCCCAAACGAATGGTTCGACGCTTCTTTCGTCCTCTTTCAAAACCCTTTTCTTCCAATGCTATACCATTTTGCTCGGTGGTTAGTCTAACCGCGAACCACGATGCTCGATGGAATGCTAAGAACACAGTGGAGGGCTTCTCGAGCCCCTTTCCACCTCCTTTCACCCCACCGTCCCTTCGCCTGTCTTCTTTCGATACCGTTGCATCGGCTATTGCATAAACCGCTTGCTTCTTGCCACAGAGACCCGGAACTCGAGTAGTTCTCAAGACGAGCCTTTCAATTCCCAACTATGCCAACAGAAAAAAAAATCCATTTCGATAAACCCCGTTGTAATCGGTCTGGGGTTATTAAACGTCTGGTGATGGAGCAGCCGCGATTTGAGGTAATAAGCCTCTCTCGTTTTCTCCGCTCCTCCCCCTTTTCTTCCTTCTCTTCCTTTTTCTTGAGCGAGGGGATTATTGTTCGTCCTGTTAACAGAATATCACGATGTAATCGTCGTTGTCGATTAAAATATTTTCGCGAGCCATTGGAATTCGACGCGACCCAATTTGCGGTAGCCAGTCGAGCGAAGTAAATTGCGTTTTCGCGTACTTTACCAGTTAAGTCATCGAGCCATCCACCTTTCAAGTCTTATCCATCAGACGTAGCGGTGTATTGTAACTTGTGGTGCAACTCGTGGTGCATTCGGTAACGACCTTTCGTTTGCGAACGAGAGGTCTATTTATACGCCTCGCAGGATTTATGCGGCGACTGCCAATGTCAACATGTTCGATTGTGCGCGGGAAACGAGCCACTTTCAACTCGCGAAAACGTGTATACCGCGTAATTTCATGCAGAGCGCTAAGTTTCCCATTTTAGAGTAGCTTAAGCACGTCGTCGTGATTCTAGAGCATTTATTATCACTCTGTACGATTTTTCAAACGATCACATTCTACGTAACTTTCTCAACTCTCAACTTTTCCAATATAAGAAGGAATATTCATCGAACTTCTCCGACAAGGAATATTAATTCGCGATCCGAGATGGAAAGTACGCTTTCGAAGTTTTGAAAAACAAAACGCGTTCAGCGATTAGATTGATCGTGAATGGCAAGGTGGCGTCTGATACGCGAACCACGTACGCAATTCCGGTGCCCGATAGGAACATCGTTCGATGCATTTCGATGTCATTGTCGCATTTTCCTCTGAAACGGTAGCACTTGTAGATGCATCTGGCGATTTCTATGGAGCATTGTCTGTGGCGCGCTGCATTGACTAGCCAGAAAAGCCACAGCTGTCGAGGTCCGTGAGCTGGTGACTCGGTTATTCGCGCCTTCCTTTTGACACGTTTCGTCCTTATCTACTTCCGCGTCCTTTTCGCCGTGAAAGTGTTTCGAGCGCGATCGATCGCGAGCGCTCGCCTTTCCACGTTTTCCTTTTCCTCGTCTGCCTCCTCCTCTTCCTCTTTTCCCTGGTAACTCGGTCGTCTTCACGATTCACGGTAGAAACATTTTAAACGTTCACAACGTGAACGACGGTTCACAACAGCCGCGCCAGGATTCCAAGTTTTTACGTAACCGATCGATGCATTCCTGTAAAAAGAAAAACGCTTTGAATAAGGATGATACTTGGTCGATAAGCTGAACGGAATCGAAATCGAGCTACGTATATGCTCGGTAATGTTCGCGATACTTCTCCCTGTCCGCGTGGACCGCTACGAGTTCCAGAAAAATATAAAGCGGAGAACGATGCTAGGCGATCGTTCTTTCGTTGAAACGCGCGGCGGGAAAGTGAAATAGCTAAGCAGGGATCGAGAAAGAGGAAGAAAAAAGAAGAGAGGAGAGAGGCAGAGGGAGATTTGCATGGAACGACGCTTTATTATGCATACGACAGATTTGCCGTGAATTCAAGGCTGCACTTTCAGTCGTCCTGCCATATCTCGCTTACGGAGCTATACACGGTATACCGGCACGTATACGACGTTCTCGTATCTACGATTCATCCTGCGGTGAAATCGGCGCGATTCGGTGATCCCTTTTCATAGCGATCTCGCGTTCGAAGTATGGACATATGGAAGAGAACGAGTTCCAGAGGATCCCATAGACTAGGAACGCACGTGAAGCGTCGTGCAAACAGCGTGAGCGCGCACCGAGGGGAAAAATGGGACTTTTATCCGAGAATTTTAAAGTGAAAACGCGACGATGAACTCCCGCCAAGTACCCGCCCCGCGCTAATTAACATTATTTCCTTTTCGTTGCGGCTTTCGCGGATCGAGGGAGTGCCGTCGTTGTTTTTATTGCGAGAAAAACGGATTAAAATGTGTAACATCTCTTTTGCGGATTGTTAAACTAACTTTTCGAAAAGAGCGAGCCATGTGCAGACCATAGCGATGCCAGTCTTTTATCCTCTCTCGTGTCTGGCATTCAGAATAAATCTAATCCTTTTCCCTTCTTCCTTCTTCGTTCGCTTCTTTTTTAAATAAATTGGAGGCGCAGAGTCTACGCGCAGATGCCAGGAATATTTCATTTGTGCGTCCCGTGCTCGTCCGAGTTCCGCCGGCTTTTATTCTCTCGGAGAAGCGCTCCGTCTTCGGTGTCGGTCGCGATAACAGCCGCTCGCTGTTCACTCTGGCCTGATTCTGGAATTCCTGTAGGATAGAAAACGGCTGCGATGCGTCTTCCTCATTCGGAGCGAGATATACACGAGTTTCCGTTCGCAGCCTCGGGCTTACGTCGCATTCCTCTCGATGATCGCCCTTCTTACGGTTCGATGCGCACCGATCACATATTTCACTCCGTTTCCGTCCGCGAAATTATAACACTACCATCGATCGTCCTTCGATATTCATCCAATAAACGACGCGCAAATTGTCGTCGACGATCTTACATCGCTACGTATATACATCATTTCAGGTCGCGTGTAAATAAATACCGGTTATCAAATAGATTGATATAAATAACGATTAATTAGACGATAAAGGTGGCAGTTTTCTGGTAGGATGTCGTTTAGGGACGCGATAATTCACGTTCCGGTTGAACCGCGTCACTTCCTCCCATCTCACGGCGAATCTACCTTACGTATATACGTCTCACACGAAGGGAATGTAATAATTACCAGGGCAGGTCTTATTACCACGGAGGTCTCGCGTTACCGCTGAGCAAGCGGCCACGATGAGATAGCGCTCCTCTGCCTTCGTGCTCTCACGTTGGCTGACTTCTTGTTGGTCGAACCAACCAGAGAGATATGTATACCGTGTTACCACGGTGGCTAGTTAGTCACTTAGCGGATAGTTCCCTGTGGGATCAGCCTTGTCCTCGAGATTGTTGTAGCTTTCAACGATATCAACCGTCTTATCATACGTACAGAATATTATTGGATAAATCATGGAGAGGTGTAACCTGGAGATCGGTAGGCCGATCTTTCATGCGGTTTTTCCTTGTCGATCGATTTTTATTGATTTTCGTTCGGATTTTTCACCGGAGTTCATCTCTGCACGCGCGTAAAGATAGAAACGAGAATACGACGTATAGTAGGTTTGGTATCGTCGACGTCGACACCGGCGTCGTGTAATCGAATATCGTAGCTCGGACAATTTTTAGCAAACGACTGCGGTTGAAATTTAATTCGAGATTACGCGGAATCGCGAGTCTCGAAACGTGAACGACGTTCTCGACGCGGGAAACGGATGAAATAATAGGATTCTTGTTGAATCGCATGTCGTTTGACGTAATCAGAGTATCGCGCTTTAAGCTTAATGTCTTTATCGTCCATATAATGGACGAACGTTTCTACTATTATCAGGTTTTTCAAGCGCTGACTATCTCGGGTATTATCTTACTGAATTTTTCTAATTAGTTCAAGCAGTCCGGCAAATGTAACCCGCGTGCGAGCGTGTACGAACCGAGGAACGATCTGCTGGCAAATACGCGAACGTTTGATTAATAACAGCCGCGTTTAGTTTCCTAACGAGCTCCTTCGACCCCGAGGAACGGACTTCAGGCTGGTGGTTCGCGGGACTCGATTATTCTTATCGCGACGAATTTCCGCTGCTAGCTTTTTTATTCCGGAAACTGCCACTTCCGCTCCCTCGACTCTGTTTTGCTTTCCCTTCTTTTTCTCTCGCGCGCTACGTTCAGAAGAAAACGATGCATAGACGTGTTGTGGTTAATATGTTTTACGGTGGCACGATTAATAATCGTTGCAGGTCGCGCAAGAGCTGCCGTTCCCCCTCAACGCCTGAATACAAAACGGTGTCTCATCCTCTTTCCTTCTGTTCTATGGCAAAGCATTCGATACAATAATTCTGCGAAGACTGGTGAGAATGACGTTGATCGCGATATAGAAAAGTTATCGATTCGTGCGATTCGTAGGCGTTCAGCAAAGACTATCGTCGAAGGAATCGATGACGTTGGCAATTACCATCAAGGTTCTGCTCGTCCGCACGATGCAGCGCGACAGTCGCCAGTGATTTCGATGCGACGCGAATTGCTGGCTGCACGTGAAATTCGATCGTTTTTTCTCCTGATCTGGCAGCGTGACACGACGCCACGCGTTGTTGAGCGAGCTCGTCTCTTCTTCGACGAGTTCACACGATGATAGGTATTACGATGATGCCGATGAAGCCGGTTTCGTTTATTATACCAGGCTCCAACGAGGAATTTATTATTCGCGATTGTACAAGCTCGCGTCCCACCCGCCGTCCTCCTTTCTGTTTCGTTCACGGATCACGTATTTTCACGTGTTTTATTTAGTTCGCCATTGTTGCGGGCACGCGCGCGCGACGTTTTTCACAGTCCATCATCAACCGCCATCACAGTCAGCGGCGACTTCGATCTTTTATTCTGCTTCGTTTTCAAACCACCGCAGATTTCTTTCCTACCGAGCTATTAACGGCCGACAGAAGAATTCCATTTGAAACTTGTTCGATGGAAGTTTAACCGAGGTGTCCGAAAGCAGTAGCGAGGGAAGAAAAGGGAAGAGGAGAAAGCCAATCGGAGAAAGGGAGATAGAGAGACACGGTTTGCCTTGAGAGCGAGGTAATAAGCCGGAAGGTTCTTTCGTAAAAGGAAACAAAATTAAATTCTATCTTGTGGATGGTATATTGACTCGAACACGCTAGGAATATTGATGAGATTTTTAGGAGAACCACCTCGCCTTCAATTGCGTAATCTGTCGAGTACCGGATTGGTAAATAAACCGACGAATTGCAGCCTACGTGCTTTCACGAGAGCTACGATCGCCGGTTGGTCGACCGATTAAGTTTCGCCGTTTATTTTTATTTCCACGATCCCCCACCGTTATGAAAATAATTTTCGCGGCTTTGGTCGCGTAGATACGACCAAGACGAGGAGAACAAGATCCGTCGAAGGAGGCGAAAAGAGTCAACTTAACGGTCAAGCAACGTTTACGACCGCGGAAGTACCGTTGTTTCGCAGCGGAGCTATTCGTTGGAACGATATCCCTGCAATTTTCTTGCCGCTTCCTTTGCCCCTTCGTTTCTATTTACACTGATTACAGCCTCTTTTCCACGAACCACGTTATCAGCCCCGATTTTTTATACTTTGTGCCTACCTATACTCGAATTATCAGCGTCTACCTACGACTTTAACGCTACAAGAGCAAAATGAACGAAAAGAACTCGTCGAAAATGTATCACAGAAGTAGATGTGACTCTCTCCTCTTGGTCGGTCTTGTCCTCGAAAACGGTTCGGATACTACGTAGCGACATAGAACACGAAAGAATGGCTTTGACCTCGATGGTGCGCGCGGGGCGTAATGAAATCTAACAGCCTCTCTTCAAGCAAAGTTCGTCGCGACTCTCAAAGGAAGTTGCAAACTAGCGGCAATTCCCAGTGAGATGACAGATACGAGCTTCTCTCGCATCGGCGACAGGTCTAAGGCGAACGCGTAAACTCGTCTAAACGTATGTAAACGTCACGTAAAGCCATGTTTCCATCGATCGATGGACCTTTCCTTGTCTGACAACGCGACACACACACGAGTCGCGTCAGCCTTTGGAAATACGTCGGAGGATGGTGTACCGAGCAGTTCGCCTCTTCGATACGGATACCACCAGCCGTTTATCTTTCTTTCTCTCGCAGAATGCGATACTGCCGGGCAAACCTAAGGCACATAGTTGGAAGAGACGTGTATGTTTGAAAAACAATGGTTCGTGTACAGCCAGACGATCCTAAGACACTGTGTTAGGCCCGCTTTCTACATGTACACGCGATGCACATCGCGCTCGCGCTTTCATACCGCTTTGGTATACGTGTACATCTTTGTGTAGGCGCTCGAGTCTGTGTACGCCTCTCTGTATATACGAAGAAGTGCAATCAGGGCTTACAAAGGTTGTAGCATTTCATAAAGGTCACATCTACAACCCCTCTCTCCCTGGGGGGTATTAAAATCAACCCCATGCTTGCAGCATACGCCTCGACGAGGACCCGTTTCTCTTCCTCTATCTTTCTTCCTCTCATCCTCTTGATATTCGCGCCGATATCTTTGCGTATTAACGGTTCTTCCGTGTATTTATCGTCGTTTATTTATTTTTTCCTCGACAGTGCGCGCTCTCGACAGTTTCCCGTACGCCTACTCTCGTTCCCTCCACTTCTCTTCCTCGTTCCCTCTTTTTCTATGTCCTCGATGTACTCTTACGATTACAAATTCATCGATTCCCGTTCAGCCGTGTTAACGAGCACCCCCTGGTTTGTCGTGTTCGATTGATGTCTCCCAACTGCAGTCTCGTCGATGAGATCGCGAGATCCCATCGATGACAAATGCTGGGAACATAACAGCAGGAAAAATCGAACACAGTCGGAAAAAAACACGACGATTAGAAGATTCATAGATAGAACTGTACACGCGTTGATAACATTTTCGATGCGTTGACTACGTAAGAAAATTCATCGCTCCTCGAAATCGAGCATCGACAAATATTGATACATCGATGTTGCGTATCGGTCTCTATTTGAATTCTTCGAAGCGAAACGCATATCGTCTGTAGGCTTTTTCAATCCATTCACCGTTCGTTCGCCGTTCACATATTTGCTTCGTTTATCCGATCATCGATGGCCATTATTTGATAAATCCGATATCGCGAGGCGTGAACCGACTTTGTGACCTTCCCTGCTGGAAAAGTCGAGCAACGTAAGTTGCGTGTATATGTACACGTGGGCGTGAGTGAGGCTCTTATACACGTGCAATCGTATACACACGACAATGTGTTCACCGCGCAACACGCGCGTGAGCAAAGCAGAAGGTCGAACAAAAGTGGACGGGCACAATTGCGGCACGACAAAGAGGCGAAGCGAAGACAAATATTCTGTCTGGTGCACGATAACGGTCTAATAAAATCGGCGGCGCCACTGAGAGAAGACCTTCCTCGCTCGTCTTACGTTGCTGCACGACGCCTACGCCGATTTCTCTCCCCTTAATAAAACTAATTGGCTCACCTCGCTCTTTTCTCCGCCCAGTTTCCTTCGCCAAACGTCTCAATGAACTGAAACGTCCCGCAGTCCACGGAACAAATTTGCCTCAAAACGAATTTGCGGAGGAAATCGTCGAGAGGAGCGGCGGATGAGGTCTTCGCTAATCAGCCGAATTGGCCGATGAACGAAGACGCGTTGGACGATCGACTTAGCCGAGACGCTAGGAAGGTTTAGCTAACTAACCGTGAAATATTTTCGACACTTGTACGTTTTCGATGGCGCGTCGATACTTCAATCCGTTTCGATTTTCTAAATCCACTTTCCGCCTCTAACCAGTGCTCGCTTCGCGTCAGAGGGCACTCCAGCTGGTGAAGTGGACGATCGGGATCAGAAATCCTAAACCACTGGTGACAATGGCTTTTGTACCAATAGCATCGAGTGTACTCCAACTCTTTTTTTACATTTCCAAAGTTTCAACATCGGAGAAAACTTTACGGGTTCTGCCAGCTTGATTAAAGTAGATGCTACATCGACGGCATTACCAGGAAGTTATATTAGATATTTTCGTTTTAGATTTGCCGTGTATTTGCATTTAAAGTTTTACTCTGTTATTTATTCAAATGAGTAAGAAATATTTAGAAGTAGTACAGCGCGTGTTCATGTAACGGTGTTCAAATTGCACAGCAAATAATTCGGAATATCACGTAGTAGAAATTAGTCTCGTCTTGATGACCAGGTATTCGGCACGGTTTCCATCAACGACACGCTTTCTTGTACGCTTCCACGGTGGACTTCCTTTAATTCCTCCCAGAGTTTCCCATTCTTCGTTCTAGCGACAAAATCCAACTCGGTCTCGGACTTTCGAATTTCTTCGCCGATCGATTTTTCTCTTCGAGAACAATTACACGGCATCGGTTTCGCCGGATACTTCCCGCCGACACGCTTTCACGAGCGATCTTTCATGGATGCGGTTTTGTCAAAACGCAGATCCAACGAAATTCTAAGTTTCAATGACACTTAGACGAAATTCGTGCGATGTCTTCGAAACACGCTTTCGATTTCCTTCTTCGTCGTCGTGATTTTACTTTCGTGGTAAAAACGTAGAGGAAAGTCAAGCCACGCTTTCGCGAGTATTATATTATGATACCACGTATATAAAGATTCAGTCCATTTCGAAGAAGTATTATCAGGCACGAACCAATTTGTCATCCTTAATTTCGGCTACTATTCTTCTCGTGACACGTGAATCTCAGGCTCGTATGGTGGAAGACGAAGGACGAAAGGTTCGTTCGTGATAGGGAGAAAAAAATGATGTTTCTTGTAGGCCTCTTTTTACGTATACGATAGAGTCGCGTGTCGGAGGTCGATCCAGGTCTCCACGTGACGCATAACGGGTGTCGCGTGAAAAAAAAAATGCCAAGAGGAAGGTGGGGCTGGTTAACGGCCCATTAGACTGCGGCAGGATAACCGGGCCGCACCCTTAAAGGCCATCCAATAATAAAATCCGCGTCATTTGGCTAAAAGCTACCGCGAAGGGGTATCTGGTATCAAGGTGTGGTTCCAACCCTTATCACGCGAGTTCTCCTCCATCGAGTTTACCTTTGTGTCTTCTCTTTCTCTCTCTCTCTCTCTCTCTCTCTCTCCTTTTCTCTCTCTATCTATCTATCTATTTCTCCCTCGTTTCCTTCCTGTATCCGCCTCCGCTCAGTGTCTTTTTTCTTTGTTTTTAACTTTTTCACTCGTCTCTCCCTATGGGATCGGCCGTCACCGAGAACAGGACGCGTGTCCCAACGAGAGAGTTTATTTTAATTGAATTTTGCAACTAGGCTAGCGCCTATAACGGGAAACGCGCTGCGTGCGAGACCAGACCACGAATAGACGCTCACAATAGGCATTGTCTTCAAGTCCCGATGTGGATGTCTACGGACTACCTCGATAATTGTGAATCCGTTCCACATTCATTTTTCGAATAGTGGATAGTCCCACGAAACCACGGGACTGATGTATGTTTCATGAATGAACCGCCTTAAACCGAGACTCGCCACCAGTTCCAGCTAACGGTATAACAGAGATTGTCCGCGACGCGTCTGCTTGAAAAGTTAAGTTTGTTTGTCTCATCCTGACTACAGGTTTCGTCACCGGCGTCGTTCAACCTGTTCGACGTCGCATATTTTCTATGTGTCTGTACGTCGAGACGAGCGACGCGATACCGGACGAATTTACAGGTGGCATCCGCGAAATTCTTTTTCTTCCCGTTTTCCTCGTGACACAAAGACATGTGTCGTGACAGGAGCAGAGAGGCTCTCCCTGGATGACGTTGACGAGATACGCGACGCGAAAACAACGAATCATTCGGTGGCTGGTTGGAGAACGGTACAAAGTCAGGAGGGTATCGTGCGTTGAGCAAGCTTGGGTCAATTCGATCGATTCCCGGTGTCTGGGGAACCGGTTTCTGCCGATGGAACATTAACACCAGCGGTTCTCCGCAACCGGCACACACACACATACACACACATACACGTGTATACATATACGCAGAGAGCGTTGCCGGCCCGATCGCGTGATTTATACCGGGAACTGCGGAAAGAACGGACCCTGCACACGCTTAGAAAGTTGGCATCGCTCTGAGCGACGCGTTATCTGGAGCGAGCGGTAGCCATCGTGAAACAACGTTTTACACTGTGCTTTTCTTTCGCGTTTTCCTAACACTGGTTGAACAAGCTCAACGATAGATAAGGGTATTTAAAACTTTCCCCATATCCTGTCTGGCCTACTTAAACCTGCAAAACGATTCTTCCACGCGTTATCAACGAAATTTGTCGTTTCAGGCGTTTCTAGAATGCTCCTCGATCGCACTTCCTTTGAATCGAGCTGTATCGCAGCCGAACACGCGAACGTTTCTACCCGATTAATTAGTCATTCCACTGCTTTAATCGTAACACGTCTGCACGCGATTTCACGTCGCGGAACGAACGCAGCCGCGTTACGGTCAATGGAAACCGGACTGGAATACTGGCCAAGTTCATGACTCGGTCAAATCTGCCTGCGAAATACCAGCTTCACCAAACTATGCTGCGCAATTTCGGCCTTGTACACATCGAAATACCGTGCCGCTGAACGCAGCGGTAATTTCATGAAACGATCGACGTCTCTGGAAATTGTCGTTGCAATCGGACACTTCGACCCTTGACCTCTTTTCGTTGAAATGAATCCATCGGGGAATGCGATCTTCGCCATCGTCGACGTCGCCGTTATCGTCGTCGTCGTCGTCGTCGTTGTCGATCTCGTCGTCGTTCTCGTCGTCGTTGTCACGAATCCTGCTCGTCTCTACCGGCTGGCGTATAGGCGGGGTCCGAGACGGTCGCCTCCGGGAACGAATAATTTCTTCGGCTCTCTGCATTCACAGGGTCCTCGTTGTTTTTGTATCGTCTTAATTGTTGCGTCCCCGATTGTTCCTGATGGCTATCGAACCAGTTCTTGAATCGCGTCCATGTAGAAGTAGACCGGAATTCTGTTGTTCGAACGCCGGAATATTTTTCTGTTTAAAAGAATTATCATTATCTATCTAACCGTGATCGTGACTCGTGCTTGGGAGGAACGATCGATCCGAGAGGAAATTCGTGATAAAAGTACGTTCGGTTTAATTAACATCGATGTCGGGGAACGAGCGGAGAAACACGAGATTTGCCAGGCTTTTTGGTAATTAATAGCACGTGATACAATTGTAACGATAATCGGAGAACGGGTTACGACGTCGATGGGGGATTTAGATTGGAAAATTACCTACGCGAACGTTTTCGATATAGAGCCAAGTGGGAATATGTCGTTGTGCAGCCACGTCGAAGACACCCTGTATATTCCGTACACGCAGTCAGGTGAGTTAACGGTGCTCCGAAGCGGTTAAGTAACGGGCTTCTCCGCTATTTATCGTTGTACTTTTATTTCACGCAAACAGCCCGTGTTTCACAAATATCCTGCTTCTGCTCTGCCCCGCCAGTTTTCGATTCATCGATACGCGTCCTGCTTTTCATGCCACATTTCCCATCTGTCGTTCTGCCAATCCGAACGACTCTTTTATCGCCGGAGAAATGAATCGTCGATTCGCGATCATCAATCCACGATCATCGAGATCATTCCCTTGGCCAAAAGTTCTAATTTTAAAAGTCAAGCTTCCCTCGTTGCGCATCGCTATTGTTCCCCGCGGAAAGCGAATGCGCACACTCTGGTTGCTTATATCATAGATAGTTTTCGCGGGGCTCGTAAAACGCTCGTTCAAGGTTGATATTCAGATTGGCGGCAATCAAAGCGAGCTAATGGCGTTGCCTCGGCCGCGAAATGTTAATAAATTTCCCTGGCGAAATTCGTCTTTGCCAAAGCGGTTTACGTGCACGCGGCACGCCGCGCTGCTATCCAAGCGGAATAGCGACTTTGCTCGGTTAGAATCAATAATACGCGCTCGCCTAGGAGATATGGTAATGTGCAGGCCGAAATCTAGATTCAGTTCAATTCAACCTGGTGGAAAGTTTTACCGGCTAGTTCCATCGTTCATTACCACTCGCAGATGCACGAACATTACGGTCTCTGACGTTCGCGCGCGCTTGTAATCGAAAAGTTTCAATAGCTGCGCGCCATCCTCTTCGGTGGTCTGTCTTACACAGGTGAAAGATTAGTTAAGGAATTAAAGAAACACGAAACTTTCTATTTTTTGTCGCCGAAGTCGTCGGTAGTACGAAGTTGAGAGAAGAGAATGGAACGCGTGATACAACATCGACGATCAGGCATCAGAATACGTAATTATCGAGGTACGCGTGACATTACAAGGCCAATGGAGCATACCTTGTCTACCAATACTTACTTGCAACCCATTTTCAAGTTAGCTGCCTGACGTCAACATCGATCGTGCACTGAAAAGCACATTTCGGCCAAACAGATGCGGTCTTTCAAGATTTGGGTCTCGATTGTGCAAACCTTTCCCGATGAAATTTATAAATTTAGATAATATTTTTCATACTCCTCCGCGGTATTTTCTCAAGATAACGAGTAATCGCTATTCCGATTGTAATAAAAATCATCTTTAAATCAACGTATACGCCGTATCAAGTAATTGGTTGCTATGTATATTGAACTTTTGATAAAGATAAGAATCTATCGACACGTTTGGAGGGACCGATCGACTTGATCGTGGTGGTGTGTTCTCGATTCGCGCACATCAGGTTAGGAATAATCGTATCAAAACGCGTTGCGGTCGATCGGCAAACCGTAACGCGTTGAGAATTGAATGTTTGTAACGTTAGTGTCAGCGAAACTAAAATGCGTTATCGAAACACCACCGGTACGATATCCACGCCGTTATCAAAGTTTCTCGCGATTGTCACAATGCATGAACGATAAAACGCTGCTGGCGGATGCATGCTCCGATTCGAGACCTTTTCATGCCCGTATTACATCGATCTTTCTCCAACAGAGTTTACGCGCGTAACACACGAAGGGAACACAACACGCTACGTATTAACGACAAAAGTTATCGGCGTTGCGCGTCCAAACGATTTCTCTTCCTCTCTTCGAGAGTGTCGTTGCTGGCACGTCCTGCCACGTCGAAAGTGCGATGTCGCTGATTGTTGGACTATGAAAGCGACAGAGACGGATAAAAAGAAAGACGATGAGAAACATCGTCTCCTCCCTTCTACTTTATCCGCAACGACGTCGCAACACCATTGGGCCATCGGCTGCCGTAAACTTGGTGCTAGTTTTGCTTGGCTGATTTTCTACGTTCGGCGTTCGGCCGAGCGAAAATCGTCGAGTTGAAAATTTCGACAGCGCGGCATGACGGTCAAAACGATCGATCGTTTCGAACGTGGTTCACTCGCGCCGCAAGAAAGGCAGTTCGTGTGGTAAATGTTAAAGTTACCATTCGAAGCACGCCGTTTTGAAAGTCAAACGAGCACGCTCGAAAGTTCGTTGAACTCCGTTCGTTGAAACCCGTTTTCACGACCGCGTTGCGAGGGATTTAGTAACGAATATCTCTCGCTTAATGCTTCTTATATCACTGATTACGCCGGCTGTGGACCGCTTCTACCGTTGGTAATCGAAGTTCGGGCTTTTCGCCAATTCTACCGTTCCTCGCTGGACGTGTAATTCTCTGGCACTGGAGACCGAGCTCCTCTTGTCAAAGCTCGTCTTTTTAACGCTTACCGATCCAATGAAATTTAATAAGAAACGAATCGTCTCGTTTGGAAGGCGATCGAGCTCTATGAAGGCGTGTTAAAATACCTGTTCCACAAAGAGAATTGATCGCATTCTCGCGAACCTCACCAGGCTTAATTTATGCCATTTAACTTCCTCAATCGAATAGTAGTACGAGCTCGAACGAGCGTGCGCCAGCTATATTCGATTAGCAAGCACGAGTAGAATGATCGTTGCGCACAAACTGTGCGGTCGTGTACGCATCGTGATCGCGGTCGTATAAGCGGAAAACTCGAATGCCACCAACCATTAAGGACGGATAATGCCCGAAGGGTTTTCGAAAAATCTGGCAACGATTGTCACGGTCGACTCGTGCCAGATATTCTCTCTTCAACGTGTGTGGATACTCGAGCGTGTAGAGAGCAGGAATCAATAGGCCTGGTATTGTAGCGCGGATTTGTAAGCCGCCGGCGGAAACCTTACGTATTCAACAGTGAGTCACACTTCCAGGAACGTATAGCAGCCCTCTTCTCTCACCTACGACAATGTTCTCGGGCATTGTTTTCCACCCTTGCCAAAATCAAACGGTTCCCCCGGTTCTGTGTCGAGCTTCAACCCCATTTTTTTTTTCACCCCTTTTCAAACGCAATCACCGTGATTTCCATTTAGGCGTTCGTTTTCACCTCATCCCGTTCGAGGGCACTAATGACTTCTGCGGTAATGGCTCCTGCTGCAACTTCCATTGAAAACTGTGCCGTGAATTGAGTAGCCCCTCGACCGTTCTTTTCTACGCTTTCCTATGGTAAGCCATCGACGTGTCAACCGTCAGCTGGTGACACCACAACTCGAATCCTGTCCGCTTCCTCTTCGTATCTGCTTTGTCAGTATCGGTATAAGATATTGCAATCTTTCTTTCACATGCCTGCTGGAAGATTGAAAATTACAGCGTGTTAAGTAATTGAAACTTAATCGCTGAATGAGATTGAAAGATAGAGCAGGATAGTAGGGTGTGGAGTGCCGTTGTATATCGTTGGTGCCACACGGGTCAGGCCAGCGATAAGATAGTATACAGCGTTATTAAACATTTCGTAGACGCAATAAATATTAAGAGCCTGATCTGGCGCCTATCGTTTAGCCGGTTTAGCGAATTACACTGTGCTGCTCTTCCTCGAATAGATTCGTAACAAGAGATGTATCTGGAGATAAAATAAACAAGTCAGTCAGTTTTATGGCCCTTAGTTACTTCGAATGGCTACACTGTACCATATCGAGAAGTGGGTTAACGTTGATTGCAACTAGGCCCTGCAAATTTTCAAATCCTGCATATCAAAAAGATTGTCTGCATTGCGTATCATCGATGTAAGCGAAACCCCTTCTAGCCTCATAGATTTGCGAAAAGACGTTACGTTAGAACGATCTGTAGCGGCACATGAACGTAGAAAAGTCAACGGAAAATTCGAATCTGGAGAGACTCATATTATTGTGCCAATGTTGTTTTGGTTTACAAGGGCAGAGCAAACGAACTCGGGACAGATTGTTACAGCCGTTATTTGTAACCTTCAACCGGAGTTACATAAGAACTGTAACTTTGAACTTTTTGTAATAAGTCTGTCGATATAAATGTGTTTATTAGCAGGTTGCCTAGGACAGTCGAATTTTTATCCTTTGTGTGATCGGTGTAATAGTATCGGGCGCGAGCGACGATTACTACCGGTATACGTTATTTTTGTACGTGTGCTTACACTAAATTTTAGTATAACATTATTAAATATACCTCATATCCTAATAATAGCACCTCAGATCTTTAAAATCGCTTTACTTAGATAAATTTGCCTCGGTATCTCGAGTTTCGTTGGGTCGTTGTATAAGCAGACTTTCCGAATTTGTTAAACCTTGAGCAACAAGAAAAGCAACCTGTACACCAGATTGGGAAAGAAGAGGGGTCCGCAAGGTTCGCGCATGGAACAATCACCGAACGTAACCGTGGCCTTGGTTGAAGCTCGAGCCGCTTCCGGAAGAGGTTAATACCCGAAACGCATCGCTGACTCGGAGGGCTAGAGCGTGTCGTGAATGGTTCAAGTTTCTACGCTCTCGCGGAGCAACAACCTACTCGGAACAATGCCTATTTATTTAGACACAGATCGTTGTGTTCGTTAAGGGACCTAGAGGGATTATTTTTATGGTCAAAGTTAATGACGGCACGGGAAAAATGTCGTAGGTGGTCCTCTTCCATAACGAGTAAAGCGTAATTGCTGGGGAAGAAGCCAATGCATTCTTCCCGGCTAAATGAAACGTTGACGCCAAAGACTATTCGTTCGTAATAGCGTCTGTAATTTGTATTGCAATCCTAGCAATTAACGTTGACGTAACGGCCGACGCTATTCGATCGAACCTCGCGTCACTGTTTCGTTCTTAGTCTATTTAGAATCAATATATTGGAACTTTTCTACGTGAAATTGGTTTGCCAAAATTAACCAATTCTATTCTCTAGTCGCCGAGGCAACGTGATACGAATATTCGAGATATCGACAGAAAGATATGGATTGAATCAAACGCGATTCTTTGGTACGAGCGTTCCGTCCACGGTCAAACTGTACCGCGTTTGTCGGTCAATTAGAGAGTCCAGAACGAGTACCGGTAACATAGAGGCGAGCGCTTGTCGGTGAACGTCCGCAGGGGGTCGTCGACCCAAGCCAACCAGGCCTTAGCTGTCTACAACTTTAACGTTGCTTTTACACCGATATCTGTGAACGTGGACAATCCCGCCTCCTGGCTTCTCCTCTCTCATGTTTCGACCTTGGTTCGAAACTTTAAACCTGGCCCGGCTCGATTCTCACCCGGTAACAGAGTGTCGCCATCGAGCCTCGAAGCACCGATTACGTTACCACCGTGGAGATTTACACGACTAACAATTCAATCGGCCGCTTCTCCGACTCTTGGACGCTTTAATCTCTGTCCAACGCGATTGGAGTTTTGCCCAGAGTTCCTCGGTAAACGCTCGCTACGTATTGTCGAATAAATTAAGACGGTGAGGAGAAGCTGACGTCATTTGTAATGCTTCGTGGACCTGCCACGTATTACCGAAAATTCGCAATCGCCTGTCGCTACCAACTGCTCCTGCTATTTGACGTTTTTGCAACTAAATTCCTGTACATGATGGTAGCTGGCTGTTTTCCCATTTCATTAATAATTGAGCATATTAAGTTGTACGGTATCTCGTAAAAGGTAATAATACGAAGGGACGTGAAATTACAGAGGATTACAACGAGTATCTCGCGCCGTGAACCTACGTGTATCTTTAACAGAGTCCGGTAGAGTTATTACCGACGACCACACGTAACCGCGGAAGAAACGAGTAAAATTGTGCTTAACGAATACGATTTCCTTCTGTTGCAGCAACTATTCCGAAGTCAGCCGCAAGGAGCCACTCCACAGCAGTTGCAACTCCTGCAGCAGCAGCAACAACAGCAGCAGCAGCAGTACCTAGCCGCCTCGCAAGCTCAACAACAACAACAGCAACAACAACAGCAGAACTTTCCCACGGCACCGTATACCGTAATCAGCGGTCAAGAACCATATGTCGGAGCATTGATAGCCGGTGCACCACCTCCAGTGGTGCCGCAGTATTATGGAGTAGCGCCGTGGGTTTATCCAGCCGGATTGCTACCGCAGGCACCTCCTCAAGCTGCCGCTCCGCCGCCTCCTAGGAGACCATTGACACCATCTTCGGCTGCGGCGGCAGCTGCCGTTCAAGACACTGCAAATAATTTGGCTCAAACTGTAAGCAAGTTAATTAGCTAGCCCGCTTTCCAATGGGACATTCGGATCGGACGCATGTGTTTAGAAATAAATCCTATTGTCGCGACGCAATTTCAGCTATTGCCGATATGTGTTTCGCTGCGTGCAAAGTCTCTCCCGTCGCTCGCCTGTTGAACGTTTCTCGATTAAATTTGGCCGTGGGGATTAAATATAAACTTCGAGCAACAATTTGCCAGCTCATTAACGTTCCTACGTTTCTGTGTCAAACAGAGCTGCTACTTGCTTCTAATATACGGCGTTCTCAAATTAATATTACGTTTGATATACAGTTGATTTTATATCGATGTATTGACAGGTTCAAGGCCAATATCAGGTGATACCGGCGTACTACGATCAGAATGGATCCATCGTGATGGGTGGGGTGCGTGGATTAAGCTCCGCGGCAACCCCTATGAGATTAGTCAGCCCAGCGCCCGTTTTGGTAAACAGAGCTCCGTCACAACCACCACCAGGACCACCGGCTCCACCACCACCGAGTCTATATTCCCAGCCAACTCCTACGTCCCATAGTAACGCAACACCGGGAGAATGTTTGGGTAAGAAGCGTTGTAGTCATAGAGATTGTAATTAAATATCCGGACTGCTCATCAGCATTGTAGATATGTGTTACTTTTTTTCCGACATATTGATTCTGTTCTACGTGGTATACATATATATATAAATCTATATACATATTATGTATAGCCTATACATATGCATGACTCACGATTAAATATATCAGTGAATTTTTGAGAAACAGTTATGCGTATAAATATACATATGTATTTATATATATATATTAACGTCGAATAACTTCTTTGTTACTTGTACATACGTGTATACACGCCACGTATTAACCTGGTGACTAAAAATGTCTAGTACGAATTCGTTGTCGATACCGGAAGCGTGCGTGTGTATGTGTTGGAACGGTGTACCGCTAGGCTTATAGACGGTATAAGGTCGGTAAGGTACGGCAAATTAATTGATAACTAAGAGCGTGTGTGGGTTGCGGGCTTTTGGTGCAGGTCTGGCGGCGTGCAGTGCAGCAGCAGTGGTTGCACAGGCTCAAGCAGTTGCGGTACAGCAGGCACAACAGCAAGGATCGGGACTAGCCGCAGGTTTAGCGGCACTAGGATATGGCGGCTCCCCTCTGGGAGCACTAGGCTCGCCCGCTCAGCTTCAGAGTACAGGTACACATTCCTAGCCAACGAACAACACACTCTTTCGAAACGGATGTTTCAGTTTCAGGCGTCGGCGGTGTCCTCGATTTTTCTCTTTTGTACATAACGACCGCATATGTTTGCATGCTTTGCAAGAGCCTTATCGTTTGTCTTTACACACTTGTCATTTTGAACGTATTCTCCTAGTGACGTCTTTGTATACCTTAAAACAATCATACATCGACAATCGTGAGCTTGTCCCTTAGTGAAATTCGGCTTTTAGAAAATCTCGCATCTCTTCTTATCTGTTCTCAGGTCTAGGTCTTGGAGCTTCTTCGACCGCCCGGAGAGATTCGTTCGATAGAAATACATCTGCTTTCAGCCCTAGCTTGGAGTACAGCCGTGCAAAATGGCCTCAGAGTTACGGAGCCCTAGGTACTGATCCGCTGCTCTGTGTGTTGTATAATTCGGAGGGTTAAGTACGTTCGTCTACAGTTGCACGATCTTATTTGCAGGCACAGTAACTGCATCGCCAAGCCCATTAGGATTATCCTTAACACCGCCGCCAACTTTGGGAGGGTCTTTAGGTGGACTCGTCGGTGGAGCAAGTCGGGTATCTGCTGCCCCTGGCGCTGAAGCCAAGTTCCGTGCTAGCGCAGTTCCAGCTTTAACAGCCAACGGGGTTTTCGGCTCTAGTAGCTCTCTTTTCCCGAACTTGGTGGGCAAACCTGGCCGCAGTGGCACGACCAGCATCGGGGACAAAAATGCTGGTGGACGATCACGTTTGTTAGAAGACTTTAGGAATAACCGGTACGTGCTTCCCCAGTTATCACTCGAGGACACGAGTGTCTCATTGTCTCGTAACACAGCTTATGTTACAAGCAATTCTCATGTACTTCAGATTCCCGAGTCTTCAGCTACGTGATTTGGCCAATCACATAGTTGAATTCAGTCAAGATCAGCATGGTTCCCGTTTTATTCAGCAGAAATTAGAACGTGCTTCGGCTAGCGAAAAGCAGCTTGTATTCCAAGAGATCCTTACTTCTGCTTATTCATTGATGACCGATGTTTTCGGGAATTATGTTATTCAGAAGTTCTTTGAGTTCGGTACGCCGGAACAAAAATCCACCCTTGCCCAGAAGGTAATTACGACGTTCATTTTTATTTACGTATGTAGGAAGTAGATTAAATGATGAATACCTTTGCGTGTCAACTGATACTTATTGATCGAAAATAATTGTAGCTGAACGATTAAAGTAGATGCATAAAGTCTTTTAGATCTTTACTAGCGTTCAATTAATCGTTGATGTTAGGTTCGAGGACACGTACTGCCTTTGGCACTGCAAATGTACGGTTGTAGAGTGATTCAGAAAGCTCTCGAATCGATCGGACCAGAACAGCAACAAGAGATTGTCCGTGAACTGGACGGGCACGTTTTGAAATGCGTTAAAGATCAAAATGGAAATCACGTTGTGCAAAAATGCATCGAGTGCGTTGAACCACGAGCACTGCAGTTTGTAATCGGAGCATTCGCTGGTCAAGTGTATTCCTTGAGTACTCATCCCTACGGTTGCAGAGTAATTCAACGTATTCTCGAGCACTGCACTCCTGAACAAACTCAGGGCATTCTTCAAGAGTTACACGCTGCAACTGACCAACTTATTCAAGATCAATATGGAAATTATGTGATCCAACATGTGCTTGGTAAATGTCGTTGCTTAAAAATATATTTATAACTTTCTTTTCCTACCAGAGTAATTCATTCGTACGTGTTTGTTTTATAGAACATGGAAAGCCGGAAGACAAGGCACAGTTAATCAGCAGTGTTAGGGGTAAAGTACTTACTCTCTCTCAACATAAATTTGCGAGCAACGTCGTTGAAAAGTGTGTGACCCATGCTACAAGACAAGAGCGTGCTGTACTCATTGAGGAAGTATGCGGATTTAACGACAAGTAGGTTTCGCAACATATAAAACTTCGATATTTATCAACGAGAATTATTTCCACCAATATTCCTTTTGTTGCAACTTGTTGCTAAAATTCGTTTGTACTTGCCATTAACTGCTTACTTTTTATACTTGTTACGAAATAGCGCATTGAACGTCATGATGAAGGATCAGTATGCCAACTACGTGGTTCAGAAAATGATCGATGTAGCAGAACCAGCACAACGTAAAGTACTGATGCACAAGATCCGCCCACATTTAGGTAGCTTGCGCAAGTACACCTATGGCAAGCACATCATTGTCAAGCTGGAGAAATTCTTCATGAAAACTGCATCTGCAATGGGGGTAGCAACACCAGCTGGTGCTACGAGTGGTGGAGGTGATCTTGGTCCTATTGGACCGCCTGCTTCTGCTGCTGGTGCAGTATCTACACCAGCTCAGCAGCCAACGCAGGTTTTATAAGCGTACGGTTTCGGAAAGTAACAACTTGAGGATCTTCGTACGTTCAAAAAAATACGTACTAAGATCTACGTAATATTTATGCAACGTATCTATCGTCATTAAACATATAATGGACGAGGAAAAAAAAAAGAATGCATTTCAATGTGCCGCTTGTCACGTTGTCCCTTCTTGAAACTATAAAGCTGAAAGAAGAGAATACGCGCGTATTCACTTAAGACGAAAAAAAAGTACTACCGAGATAATTTTTCTTATTTTTGCAAAACCATAAAGAACGAAAGACGCTAACAATTTGTACAGATCAACAAGAATGGACAACGCGAAATTACGGTACGAGGAGAACGAATTTTTAGGTCAAATATGTGTCAGGAAAAATCAACTTCTAAAATAACGTTAGTACAGTGCATTTTTTCTATTAGTAATCAAACGTGCTGCCGAGTAATATATCAATAGCGATTTACATTGAAATGTCGCGAAAGTTGCATTAATAACGTTCGAGAGCCGAGTTTCCTCACAATAGCTGGATAAGCTTCAAGCAACTATATAAAAGAAACTAGTGCTGAGATGGCTGATTGTATTTTAAACACCACTCGTTTTCAATGAGTTTTAGAACAGTTTTAACGGCATGATAGTTCCAACAATTTATGACATACTTCCCCTCATTTTGGGTAAAATTGTTAAGCTCTTTAAACTCAGCACTCTTTTGAAAGAGCGTAGGCCCTGTCCTCTGGCAAACATTTAGACACCTATGAGAAAAGCATAAAACAATGGAAGAACAAGAGGAGAAGTTAGTTGAGTCATACGGCTCATCGTGATTAAAACTCGGTAATAACAACAAAAATTTTGAAGAAGAGAAAATTGTGTTTAGACAGCTAGGATAGATCTTAGAGCTGCATGCATTTATATCGAGCTGTAATGAGGGTGCGATGGCCGTTAACACCATGCACGAAATGTTTTGATCGCAAGTGTACCGTACTATCTTCGCACGCTGAAAATAGTGTTTGTGCGGTATACGTCCGATCATTGAATCGATATCGATTCAGATTCGATAGAGGTTAGGAGCTACAGATATGTTGATTAAATCTAGCATAGCGTTTGACATGGGAATGGAGCTGAGTACCCCATACCTGACCGCTGATCTGCCCCCTTGATTGCTTCAAATTGTTCGTAAAAGAAAGAAAAAAAAAAAGAAAGACAAGAGAAGCAAAGAGAAATCGATTTTATTACTCGTTTAACGTTTATAAGAATTTGGAAGATGAATCAGTATATTATGTATATGTGTGTACATCTCTCGAAGACAGAACTTAACAGGAGATGAAAAGAATGAAACTAAAAGACAGAAACAAAACAATGAGGAGAGACATCAAGTCGTTAGCACGGTTCTCCTTTGTTCATTTTTACGTTTGTCGCTCTGAAGCGCGAAGCATTTTTTTTTCTACTCTCTTACATCCTTTTTGCATCCCTTTCCTTCCGATCCTTGCCCCTCCGCCCTGTTTCTCCTTTCTCCTATTCCCGAGATCCCCAAATTTTGTAAATTGTGATATAAATAAATAACAAATGTGTATAGGTACGACGTGACAACCTTATCGTGAGGAACCGTAAATTCAATGAATATTTTATTTTTCATGGGAATTCTCTCCTTTTTAACGCACTTTGTGAATATCGTGTATTATAATAATTACTAATTATATTAAATTTAAATATGATTTACGTTCTAATGCTGCTGACCCTCGATCAATATACGTTAATATTTCCCTTTCTCCTACCGTTTTAAAAATGGTTTCAACCACCCCATCGATCTCCCCATCGATCTCCCCCTCTATACACGTACAGGCACATACATTTATACATACTTTTCAATTGTAAAATATGAAGATTTTTGACGAAGGAAACACTCTAGAGAAAGGAAATCACTTATGTTCGAATTCATCCAAAAATCCCACCCCTTCTGACCCACATCCCCGATAACTCCCTTCCATTTTTAAATAATCGCAGCCATCGCGATTATCGCGGTGATTTTTGAACGTAACCGAGATCCATTGTACATTGTATAAATGATAACGCGTTCTTTAAAAGAAGAAAAACGTCAGGAAATTAATATTCCCAATGCGTGTGTATCTATATCTTTTCGCGCCATTCTTTCCCTACGCCTTTACAACACGTTCACACATTAGTTCAACATATTATACACACCAAGCATTTCAATTGTATTATATATACTGATCACACAAGACGGTTGGAAAGAGCACCTCTCAGCTGTTTTCAATAATATCGTACTTGTTCCTTTTAATCGAACTTTCGCATTGTAAAAGGACACGCATAACTATATTTCTCGTATCTTTTTTCTTCTCTGTCTCGCCTCGTCCGCTTTAACGATTAGCTTCGTACATCGTGCATGCATCACGTATTTTTGCATCACTTTCTGTATTCCTAAGATTTTGTACATTCGATGAAGCAGTTCATCGATCAAAATCATCAATTTCATAGCGTTCTTTTCCGAAGGATTTTCTTTTGTACAATTCACCTATATACTTAGTTCATTTCGGCGACTTTCACGCATACTTCGTTGCGTAAGATTTTTATATTTGTTAAAGACGTATTCCTAGAGGAATAAAAATTCAGATCGGAATTGGAGATTTATTATTCCATTTTTAAGATAAAATTGGAATAACTTGTAGCTCGTTCTTAAGAGGTTTTCTGAGAAATTCGAAGAACAGAACAGCGTTTCGAAGCAGAACGTTTCATCTAAATCACTTCACGAGTATGTATGTATATAATTATTCTTCATCGAGAGATTCTCGACGGTTGTACAAAAAGAAAATCTTGCTAAGTTTTTAAATTCGACGTTCGTGTGCGCCGCACATTTGCCACACCTATTTGTATACATTCGAAAAAGGAAGTTCGTTGCGTGTTGCATTCTCACAGCCGATAGGTAGTTGTAATAAGATCGAGTTGTATCTCAACTGTGTACAATGTATAATATTTTGTTAACTTAGATGTTAAACGTGTAGAATTCTAAAAAGAAACAAAAAATAGAGGAACAAGAAAATAAAGATAGAAGGAACCAGCGCAAACAACTCGAGGTCCGTTAGGGTTTTGTACAAAAAAGATGTGAAAAATAAAAGGGAAACGGAAAGAAAAGGAAAGAGCCAAAAAGAAAGAAGAGGAAGAAAATAGCCGCTTTCTTTGTAACATATTGTAAATAACGATTTATTAACGAAATTGACAAATTCTTAGGTAAACCCTTTCTCTCTTTCTCTTTCGTCTTTGCTGAAGGATTGCTGTCAAAAAGTAATAATGGCGCGACAGGTTCAAAAGTAGGGAGGAAAAGTTTGGAAATGTTTAGGAGGGGAAGTGCGTAAGACTCAGTACTTATCGGGTTTTAAACGACCGTTCGTTCTTTCTCGTTTGCTTCCCTCCAATCTGCCCACGGATTCTCTGAGTAATTCGATCGATTGGTACTGGTACTCGTGGAGAATGGATGATAACGTACGCGAGCTACCGTTCCCCACACCTGAATTCGATCTTTTCGGAAATCGCTGAGAGGAGGCTGCTCGTTTTAGAGCCGCGAATAGCAAAGAAAAAAAATGTCAAGGACATAGAAAAACAAAAAGAGAAATTAAAGATGAAAAACAGTGTCACATGTACGATATAACGAAACGGAAAAACTCAACATATACAGGACAGAGACATTCCAACCGCCACTTTTCATCCTCAGCCGACAGGATACTTTGCCGTTTTTAAAACGCGAGTTACATAAATATGCGACGTCAATATGTTGTATTAATATTTAATAAGGAATGACGATAGTTCCTTCGTCCGTGTAAATCGCGCGCATCATCTGTAAATTAAACGTCGGAATTCAACATCTCATTTGTAATAGAACCATCACGATAATCACCCTGTCGAGTTAGGAAAAAAAAAACGCAAAAAATGAATACCGAAAAGTCACTCAACAGAAGCGAAAATCGAACGCAAAATCTCATGTCTTATCAGCTAAGGTTATTCATTATTATTATACTTTTATTATTATTATAATTATATTATTAATATTCTTATTATGATTCTTATCATTATTATTATTATGATTCTTCTTCTTATTATTATTATTATTATTGCTATAATTACCAATATTGTTTGATTAACGACCTTCCCTCTACGGATTATTATTGTTATTACTAATAATTGCTTTATACACACTTTTATATATATATATACATACATACATACATGTATATATATATATATACATATATATATATGTATATGTATATGTATATATATATATATATGTATATATATGCGTATATACATATATGTGTGTGTATATATATATATATATATACATATATATATATATATATATATATGAAAACACGAGTATGACAAACTCACGTATATAACGCTTTATAAATATGATACATAAAATAGTACGAACACATTTTTTTATGCTCCGGCTTTTTCATTTTGTCCTTTTGAAGCAAGAGTAAAAAGAAAAGATACAAATCTTTACTTTAATTAAAAGATAAAAAACGAAAAAAAAACAGTTTAGTGCAAATGTTTAGCGATAGGTTGACAACCTTATTGCTGTCGTGTTATATATATGTATACATCTCTAAGCTTCTGAGGAATGGAAAAGAAATTCATCAATAACTTTTGATTATAAATAGTGTAAATTTTTTATATAGCGCGAGAAGGACGAAATAATTATTGGTTGCGCGACTTCTACGATGTGCTCGTGCACCATGTATAAAACAAAACGTAAAGAGCGGGAAAAAGATGGAAAAATCGGAATTATACGTTCATGATACGCATAACATTACACACGACGATTTCTCGACTTTTTTTTTTTTTTTTTTTTTTGTAACTTTGAACTTTGTATTCTTTCACCGTTCGTTCTTTTCCTGCATTACGGATTGTGCGATCTCAGATCCGTCTGCGAAATTTGTCTAGTTATAGCGAATCGTACATCCTATTCCTTAAGAGCGTGTACTCTTTGTAAAATATGTAAAAGTGCGATACACATTATTTAGTATTTCTGTACACACAGTTTGGTATGTCTTTTTGTAAATTTCTGTGCGATTATACGATTCGTCACCGAGTAATGAAAAATTTTGTTAATAAAGGATCCGAATCGCGGGATTTGTAACGCAAACAGTATCGGACTTATTCTTGCCTTTAACGAAGAAAAGAGCAAAATAAAACCAGGGGAAAGACGACCGACCGGCTCGTTCGTCTCTTCCAATTTATAGAAGGCGTGTAAACATCCCAATCTAGCAATTCAATTGGACAAAAACCATTGAAATTTGCCGCAGCACAATTCGTATTCATGAAGTTTCGCGCACGCCGATCACATTATCAAAGGAGCATCTTCGTGTCGTAATATCTCTGTATATGTAACGGATCACATGGAACAGTATTTGATAAACGAATATTTTTTACTGTCTCGTCTAAATTTCAGTTAAATGCCCCACTCTAAATTCTTGTAACTGTAAATGTTCACCAAGAGGGGCACGACGAGCATTTATCGATTAAACGAAATTTATGCGAAAGATAAATTGACTACTGTTTTATATAACAACATTTATCTGCAAACGATCAACACGATGTTCGATTCGGCATATACAGAGATATCGTGCAAGTAATATGACAGCGTTCCCACGTTGCGTTACGTATATCCCTTTGCGCTCCCTTTAAGCCTCTAATATTTGTACTTTAGATACAATCATCTCTTTCTCTTTCGCCCCATCTGTACCCGGACACACGTCACTCTTTCTTGAAGGTATCTTGCGAACATCATGATAAAGAAACAAAGATATACAGAAAACGCAAAATCAAGAAAGGATTCCCGGTGGGAACGCATATGATCCGAAAGAGGAGGACAATTAAGCAACCCTATAAATAATTGATTATACATATATATACATATAAATATATATATATCTGTATATGTATACCTAAAACCTTTGAAAACTATCGATATATGATATATATGTAATAAGTACTATTTAAATATTGTAACAATTGTATATGATTTTAATACTACATGCTAATTGTATTATATATATATGAAAGATCTGCGACCTCCCACTTGTAGAACACACTCGATCGTACACACACACGCAACATACACTCATCTACACACACGTATACGCTACATGTGCATATATCACGCATGCCCTACACACATAGGTAGACATACAAGATCGATATTATTTGGTGATGTGATGATATGCCACGGTATCCGTTTACAAGTATTCAACGAAAAAAAAAAGCAACAGCTTGCCTCTCTTCGTTGAATGCAAGCTTGCGAATACATACAATATACACGAGCGCGCTTGCGCGCTCACACACACACACACACATACACGCGCGAAAGAAGCACACAGATCTAAGACATCGCGTTCTTCTTCATTTTTCATCTTCGCACCCACCGGTTTCAACTGCCATGGCGCTATACAGTTAATCGAATAACAAAGGAAAACGTGAAATAGTAAATTGATTCGCTACATCCTTGGTTCACCGTTCAGCGTTCCTTTGGCTGGCTCTTTAGGTGACGGGACGTGAATCCGCGCGCGGTCGCACGCGTGAACCAAGGAAGGACGAAGAGGACGTAGAAGAACATCCACGGGAATGGTGCGCCCTGATATTAAGACTGATGTACAGTAGCGCGCTATTCTCACCGCAGAGATATCGTCATTTTCATTACATTACATAATCTCACAGTATACACCTACACATCTATCCTCGACACGGTTACACGAAACAACCACGGATTCGCAGGGCTAATTGAACATATATATATAAATATATATATATCGTATATATTTGTCAGATATATGTCATATATGTATGCGTACACTCGTTTGCCACGCCACTGGCTCTTACACTTGCACGCGGGTCGACTCGTGTCATTCATGATTTTTCTTTCGATATTTAATCGTATGCGCGTGTACATTGTTGCGAATTAAATGTCGTTCATTTCGGCGAAATGAAAAGAAAAAGGCGTCATCGGCTAAATCGTAAGCTGTTTGTAATATATACGAAGCATGTATAAGCTGTAATTATAAATTGTTTGACATGTTGCGTTGCTCGATTCGCCTGGAAAGGAGAGGTGTGAAATTTCGTGACAACACGGTGTAACGTTTTTAAAAGCTCTCTTCTTATTTTTTTTAGCTTCTTGTTAACATTATCGTTTCATGATAACAGTCGTTCATACGTTGAACGTAATGAAAAAGAAAAAGACAATTGTTGTTCGATAATCGCGCGAGCAATGTACGAGCCGGTGATGCTTCTGGGACACACGGTAGATGCAGAGGGATATAAAGAACAAGAAATGTATTCCATGTTAGCGGATAATTAGATAAGTGGGACGGACAGGCATACGGATTAAAACAAAAAAATTGCGTAACTTGTATATTAGTGTATAGAACGTAGAAACGATGAAATAGCCACGAAAAGAATCATTTTCGACGATGTTTTTTACAAGCAGGCAGAACAGTGCGAGTAGATTAAAGAGACAAAAAAAAAATGATAAAAAATACGTCATTGTACCATTTAAGTAAAAACTAAAAAAGGAAAAAACTAACGAAAGAGAGCATGTCAAAAAAAAACGGTTTATAAAAAATGCACTAGCGACGAAAGAGAGCCACTACAAACCGCCACCTCGAAAGAAAAACGTTTAAAAAGAAAAAGAAGAAAGAAATAATAAGAAATAAGTAATATACACTCACTCCTCGGTAAAAAAAAAGAGCGTAGATTTTTTTAAATAGTCACGCGTCGATGGTAGAATCGACGTACCGGAATTTTTCGAGAATAAAGAGTACGCGAGAAATAACGCACGCGAGATCACTTTTTACGAGCACATGAAAGCCAGAAGACGAATGGTTTCATGCAATAAGTTTTGTTCTTCCCACGATTACTTGTTCCTTTCTTGTTTAACGACATACCGTGTTCGTTCGTTCATCAATTATCGCATTCTTGTTTTTCTGTTGATCGATTCTTTAATTGGGATATACGAATTCGTTTTGACTCGTGGTGGTAGCGGTTCCTTAACATTGCCCAGGTCCAAAGAGTTCTGTTTTGCGGCTTTACGTTAGACGTTCTGTCAAACCAATAATATGCAAAGCGTTTCCGCCGATATATATGTATTGTAAAACTATTTCCAAGAACGATACACATCGTTACGGTATTATTATATACTAATTAGCGTCTTTGTCGATTGTATTTCATATTTTCTAGAACGTTAAATAAAAAGGATTTTCGAATCTGAATATAATGTGAAAGGAGGATGTCGTGATAACTTATTACAATAAAACGAAAAAAAAGGGAAAAAAGGAAAACAACACGAAACGAAGAAAAATTTCCACATTTTCCTGTTCATTCAATCGATTCAGTGTTCTCGCGCTCTTTTAGATTTTCTCGTCGCGCAAGCTTTGCTCTTTGGATCCAGTGCATTTCCGGTTACTTCGAATCAAACGTTATTCCAACTTATTTCGTCGTTAGTGTTCATGCTTTTTGCTTATGCGTTTATTCTTTTCTTTATTCTCTTTTCTTTATTTTGTACATCGTTTTGTATTAAATGCTGTATTTTTTTTTGTTTATTAAAACAAAATATTAAAAGTAAAAAGTAAGGACAAAGCGTGTCAATGCAATTGCATTTTTACAACCGTAAGTGCTCTCCATTAAAATTGTCGCACTAAATAAAACTACAAGCGTTTACTTAGTCGAGTTAAATATTCTTTAGTATATTTTTTAAATGGTATTTGTTCGTATTGTAAACCTTATAACTAGTAGATGCATTAATTAATTAGTATGATAATTATATATATGCTTTCTGTTGCTTGAGTTTTGTCTTATTTTTCATTTTTTTTGTATACAAGAAATACCTACCTTAAATATTATTTATTGTCATCTCCTACACCGATGATTCGAGACAATTTACGTGTAGGGCGATCTACGTTCTCGCTTCTAGTGAACACTTGTTACTTTTCTTAAATTTTTATTGATAGATTCACAAATAATTCAGTGGATCACTTTGAATTTCGAAAGCGCGCTTAAAATTCCAAAATAACTATTCGAAAATAAGAAAATTGAAATTAAAACGTAGGTAGCCGTACTGGTAGTTTGTCTTGATTAGCATTTTACTCATTAGTAGACGTACCTAATGCATCAGGTATACACCACACCTTTACACACTTACACACTCGAAAAAAATAAAGAATTAACGGTATTCTAAATGTAACGTGTATATGATGGCTGTACAAATGTAACATTTTTTTCCATTATGTATGATGATATTAATGATAATGAAAAATGGAAAGATTTGATGCAAAAAAATGTGGTATAATTGAATTTACAAAAAGAGAAAAAAGAACTCGCGCGTGTACGCATCGATCGGTACGAGTCCGACTATGTAGTCGGTATGAGTATCGATCAATTCACTCCCGAGTGATTTACCAATAAACTACTATTACTTTTAATTATTATAAAATACCATTTCTGTAATAACATTATGATATAAAACCATACATTGAATGGCAAATCTTAGTAGTTTTGGTGTCCCGTGCCTGTTTCCTTGTAGATCTACCAACCACAAATTTATTGTAAATAGTGTAACACGTATACAATACGCATTAAATATGAGGATTGTAATGAACATTTTGTATCGTTAAAGATAAAGTTTATTGGTACTATCTATAACTTATTCGTCGGTTAGGATCGCGGAGAATGTCATACAAATCTTGATCAAACGATTTGTCGCTGTCTCTTAAGAGTTCATGCGACAATTGTACCAACATATATTCTTGAAAGTAACGTATGAAAAATTACATTATTAAATGAATCGACATCTTAAATTCAGCAATGTGATTCACCAATGTGATCACGGATATTTGTAAATACATATTTTCTTATTTTTATTCGCTCTCTTCTTTGGAACGTTCTCTTTCAGAGCGTCTAGATTTCTTCTTACGCCGACTTGGGCTTCTGGACCTCGATTTGTGTCTACGAGATCGCGATCTGGATCGATGTCGATGTCTAAAACAAAAATATGGCGAGTATTGTTATTGTTCTATTGACACGGTATCAAATTTTAATTCTGCAGTGCTTCGTTACCGGTCTTTGTGTCGATACTGAGATCGAGATCTGTCACGATCTCTTTCTTCATCTCGCGACATCGAGTCTCTTTCTCTGTCTCGTTCTCTAATCATAGAATCCTTTTCACGCTCACGATCGCGATCTCTATCCTTATCTCTTTCTCTGTCCCGTCCCATCGAATCTAGTTCTCTGTCGCGATCTCTTTCTCGTTCTCGATCTCTTTCACGATCTCGAGAATCTCTAGGTGGCATTATAGGAGGAATATTTGTAGGAGGAACCATAGTTGGTATCGTTTTTGGGCCAGTATCTTTATCATCTTCTCCCTCTGTCATTGGAATAGCTAAATTTGTCGGTTGCCATGTCTAAAGTAAAAAGAATAATCAAATTTTTTTTAGAAATAAAAAGCTACTTACTGCTTGACATCATGCAGTGGAAAGATCAGATTTGTAGGATAAATAAGATTGTTTGAGATATACCGGATCATTGCCCCATTGATTATCTTGTGTAGGCTCATAGCTTTGATAATATGGATCTGTTTCTGGGATATAAAAAGGAGCTGGCTCTCCAGGGTATCCAGGAGGAGGTATATCAAATGCAGGAGGCATTCCTGCTCCTGGAGGTGGCACACTCATATCAGGATAACCTGGCTTCCTAGAGTACTCTCTCCTATCTGCAGTCATTACTTGTATCACATTTCCTTTTGGCGGAGATTTATCAAGATTTCTTCTGGAAGCCAAACCTGAACTACCAATTACATCTATTGTCCCTGCCATTTTTCTTCCTGGAGGCGGACCTGCTCTTTTTGGCCCCATTATACCAGAATATTTACTGTTATCATTAGTAATTGCAACTTGAGGTACCCTCATGCTGCCTGCATTACCACCGCCTCCTCCTGCATTCAATATTAAGCCTACTCCAGACTCACTTCTCATTCTCTTTTGTCTTTCGCAATAAGCTCTCCATGTTTCTTCATTAAAGCCATAATTAAAGTAATCAGTAATGTCTGCACCAGGTTGCCTCCAAGGTTTGTCTTCTAATTGATCTAAATTAAACTCATGAGCAGGCATTCCATTGATAACGCCTATAGTTTCAAATTCATCTATACTAAATTTTCCAGGTTGCTTATTCAATTTATCTGGTACTCCCGATGCATTTGTGAGTAATCCTCCTCTTTTGATATTGAGGCTACCATATGCCGGGGTCGATTTAATGTCACCTATGACAACGTGTACGTCGTCATCGGAATCCGAATCACTAGCGGCTTCACCATCTTCTTGACTGGAAACTTCTCTTACACCATTTTTGTTCACTTCTGTATTGTTTTCGTTCTGAACGTTATCGGCTCGAGAAGACTCTTCCTCCTGTGGTTCTGTTTCTTCAGGCGTCTATGAAAATAAATGTCATTTCAATATTGTATTTAGTTTCAGATCGTTTACCTCTCAAATAGGTTATATTGTGCGAGTAATAAGGTATATTTTAATTATGATAAAATATCTTTATTGATACTCTAATCATGCATATATTCCGTATCAAAAGAGCTTAAACATTTAGTTCATTGTATTTATCTTCATTCAATTTTTTTAATGGAATCCAATAGCAATAACCGGATGAATAGGTTAGAAAAGGTATACCTCTGTTGGTGCATCAGGAACATTTTCTGTTTTTTGATCTTCCAAGGGTTCTGACTTTTCTTGTATCGTAGCAGGGAGCGAATCATTTTCTTGGCTTTCTGGTTGAGCAGACGTTGGTGTGTATTCTTTTCCGTCAGTCGAATCTCCATACAACCATTGATCCTCATTTTCATCCGCCATTTTTCCTCTCCTTTAACTTGACAACTAAAGAAATACCATAGATATATATTGCTATGTTCATGAGAAACATAGAACTATACATCCTTTGACACGCTTAAATAATCAACGAGCTCTTCTGCCTGCAAGTTCGCCAACCTTCCAGAGACTAGTATAATAATTAACTCTCTGTAATTAATTATAATTTAAAGCGTTCAATGTACAATATTTTTATTAATTTATCTTAAGAAATAATTTGTCTACATTTCTTTTAATCATTCATAAGGATAAAAGTGTGATAAATCATGTACCGACTATCCATAGTAAAACAAAAGTATTCTTAGAGTGGTATGAATGTACCAAAAGGTTTAATGATTTGACGTGTACAACTAGAGATCATCTCTGGTACAACTCTATATACTGAATTACCATAGTTATAACTATAACTGTTTTGTTACAAGATTGTGGTTAAGATGGGTCCGGATAAGAATGCAGAAAATCTTGTAAGTTTAATTGTATGACTTTACTAAATGAATGCTTAATAAAGTATGTATTCTGAATTTTCTAGCACCAGTGTAAAGATTTATTGATATACAACTTAGCTATAACATGTGTTAGAACACGCCACGTATGACGCTTCAACAACATAAAAATTGTAATTTATTTCATTTTTCTGTGTTTACTAATGGGAATTTATTCGGAATAACATTATGTTTTTTTCTAATCATTATCAATTTATCTTTTATACATATCTGAAATAAATTTCTGTTCGCCGGTATTAAACACGAGACGCTACTGTAACACACAATAATTTAATTCATTTATTGCTTAGACAATTTAATTTTTTTCTAAAATTTATTGTTTCAGGTAATCAAAATTAACAAATGGGATGGATCTGCAGTAAAGAATGCATTAGATGATGCAGTTAAGGATGTACTTACAAAAAAATACAATTACATAGAGAATTTTGCTTTATTGGATGGAAGATTAGCTCTATGTGGAATTGCTATAATGGTTGCAGTTGTTGCCCTCCTCTGTGATTATTTATATCCTTTCCCTGCATCAAAGCCTGTGTTACTTGTTTGTGTTTCGTTATATTTCTTTTTAATGGCACTTTTGACTTTTTATACAGCATACAAAGAAAAGGGTATATTTGTTGTAGCCATTGAAAGGTAAAGTACATTAAATCTGATATTGTTTACTGTTTCCTAAGACTGTAAATAAGTTGCAAATTATCATATTTTATTTCAGAGATCCAGCAGGTTTTAATCCAGATCTGGTTTGGGAAGCAAGCTCATATTTAAAGAGACATGATGACAAATATAATCTTGTACTATCCGTCAGAAGTACAGCCACAGGAAACGTGAATGAAACTAGTGTTACAAAATCTGTTGCAAATTTTATTGATATCAATGGTATTGTTATACCAGAATTAATAGAAAACGTGGTAATAAGTATGCATGATAGCTTAACTAATCAACGTAAAGAAAAGTAGCAGGAGGAATGATATTCAATTGAACGCAATTATTTCTTTCTTTACAATTCATGGAACAATTATCTTTTTAATATTCCATATACATACTTCATATTGGTGTAAATCTGTCTCAAAAATAAAAATCCGACGATTTTTGGCATACGTATTGTAATTCGTTTTTAAATACAATAGAAAAACAAATATAAACTTTTACATAGTTGTTAATAGAATAAAAATTTTCTGTATTCCTTTACGTTACTAGTGAATTATTTACATGATTACGTGATGCTATATTTGACAATTTCAGTTTCAATATCACAGCTGAAATTAAATGAATGATGGCCATTGAAATGTGATTTATGCATATCTTTAACAAACGAAGAATAAAGAAAACAAAGTAACAAATGTTTAGAGTATATAAATATCTCGTGACTTACCGATGTAAAATAAGTGATTATTCATTGTTCCCTAAACAGGTACATTAACATAAAATGTGCAGTTTTATTTTTAAAAAAGTTGTAAAAAAAAAAAAAGAATAAACGCAATATAGTTCGGCTAATTTACACCCTATATAAACCTCGCTTTTGAAAAAAAATAACCGTTTCCAGATCGATGATATAATTTATAAATAGTTCATATTTTACATTAACCGTGGGTTGTATCGTCTTCTACAAAATCTGCTGCTTCTTCTCGTGTTACACATACAACGTGAGAAACTTTATTTCTGAATTTGACGCCATAAAATTTGTTCGCGTGTTGCAGCAATTCTGGTCTATAACACAATTAATTATGTATGTGATTGTACAAGAGATTATATATTAGTTCAGAAAAAATAGTAGAAAGTTACCTGAAGGTTGTTGTGATAAATTGTGCATCGGAACTAAGTTCATGGATCATATCCGCTACAGCTTTTCTGTGCTGCGCATCTAGCGCTTGGTCAATTTCATCAAATAAGTAAAATGGTGCTGGGTCACATTTTTGGATAGCAAATATCAATGCTAATGCTACAAGTGATTTTTGTCCTCCAGACAATTGATTCATTTCTCTCATTTCAGCTCTATGACCAGTGAAAGATACTCGTATGCCTGTACCAAAAAAGATTTCGTAATGATTTATTTATTTATTGTTTACTAACAAAAATAGAAAGCTGCTTCTTTTCTTACCAACACCGATAAATCTATCAGAATCAGCTGCTTCTGTCGTCGTATCGTCTCCTTCGTCACCATCTGCTGTTTTCATAACTAACTGAGCATGACCTGATGGTACAAGCTTTTTGAACACTTCGCTAAAATATTTACTTACCTAAGTATGAAAAGAACGATTTGAGTGCTTCACTTGTAACAGTTAAAAGGTAAATGGCGAAACAGTACCACAATGTAAGCATAGAATAAAATTACATTACATACTTGTTTGAATGTAAATTGAATTGCTTCGCATTTACGTTGTTCAAGTACTGACATTAGCTCTTTAATTTTTTCATCACCTCTATCTAATTCTTCTTTTCTTTTTACCAATTTCTCTTTCTGATCACTAAATGACATGAATTGATCTAATGCTTTTTTATTTACATGACTAAAACAAAAGGTAATAATAGAAGTTATTATAACATAACATAAAACATTTTCATATCTTTATATGTGTTATTTTATTGTTAGTTTACCTGTATTTCTTTAAATGATTATTTGCTTTTTCCATTTCTTTAAATAACTGTTTAGTAGTCAGAGTACTAAATTTGGAATATACTTCTTGACTAGGTAATGCACCAAGTTCAGTAATTTTTTGTGTACATTCTACTATTTTCTGTTGTAAAATGTTCAATTTGCTGGCTAGTTTCTCTAGATCCTTAGCATCTGCTTCTATTTTTTCCTGTGCTTCCTTCTCCCTGGCTTTCCACTTTTCGACCTCTGCAGATTCCGCTTTTTGCTACAAAGGACTTTATACATATATAACATGTATTAGGCTTAATATATTTAGGTAATAATTTTTATATTTACCTTCTTTATAGCATTAGTTACTCTTTCATTCTGAGCTTTAAAATCTGCATTTACTTTCACTAATCTTTTTTCAATATCCCCTAGTTGTGCTTTTGATGATTCTAATTGACGTTGTCGATCCTCTACTGATATCTCTTGCAATGCCTGAACCAATTCGTCTTTTCTTCTGACCAAATTATTGGTTAATAGATTTTCCAATTTATTTTTCTCAGCTTCTAATCGCATTCGCTTAGCAAATGCTTCTTTGTTATCTTTTGTTAAGCGCCTTATGTCATCGTTTAACGTATCAACTTGACGTTGATCAGCAACAGACAATTGTGCCATGAGTTCTTGATGTAATTCACTTTCCAAGCCTTCTTTCGTTGCACGCATTGCTTCTAAACTCGATGTACATTGCGCTAGACTCCTTTCTTTCGGTGTGCGATATCTTTCTATTGCACTTAATTCTTCCTTCATAAGTCGTATTTCTGCTTTCATTTTATCGTATACGTCTCTATAAAAATAAGAAAATTGTCGGATTTCTAATTGTTATGTTTCATACAAACATTCATTTTCATCTTTCAGTAACCTACTTAGCTTTACTATTTTTAGTTTCAGTCCTTTGCATTTCACTAACATAAGAACTGATATTTTGGTCCGCTTTTCTGATTTCTTCTTTAAGAGTAGAAAACTGAGACTCGAGAGATGAAATTTGAGCTATTAACTCTGATCTAGTTTTCTGTATTTCTAACCGGGATCTTAGTGTATTAAAGTATCCGCCCGTTAAAGATCCTTTTGAGGATACTTGATCACCTTCAAGAGTCACACAATCCAAACCCGAGGTACGAGCCAAATTTGTAGCGGCTTCTAAATTACGACAGATTAATGTTTTTCCAAATATATACCTGCATTTAAAATTAAACATAAAAATATTTCGTATTTTATTGTTTTATAATTTTATATCAATTAAATGTATTACTAAAAACTTTACTATTATTTACCTCATAGCTTTATCATACTTCTGATCGTAATTTAACTGTGATATCATAGGTATGGCATCACCGGTTTCTGGATAATCTATATCTTTTACATGGAGTCGATTTAAAGGCATAAATGTTACTTCCCCCGGAAGACGCTGATTATTCATTTCTTTTAAAATTTTTGTTCCAAATTTGTCAGTTTCGACAATATGATGAAATAAACGATTTCCTGCAGTCACTTCTACAGCCATATAAACACTCTTGTCGCAACTAAAATTTTCAATCACAGGCCCATAATAACTACTTACCTCGTGGGCCATATCTTTACGAGTTCTGGAAAGAAAACGTACATTAGAAAATAACATTTTCAAATTACTTAAATAATGCTTACCGAAATGTATCCAACACTTTTCGTACGCTATCTCGACCATTTAAAATAGGTTTCCCCGCCATAGATCGTAAGCTTTGATCTGCCTTGGCCAAATCTTCTTTTAGTCCAGATAAATTGAGTTGTAATACACTCTCTTGTCGATATCTACAACGAAAATTTAGCTTATATTTCGTAAAAATTCTTTAATTATACAAAAGGCTACATAATAAACAAACTGTTCTTTTCGAGTAGCTTGACACTGATCCTTTGCTTTGGTAAGTTCGTAATATTGTTTATTGTGCTCGTCTATCGAAGTTCGTTGCTGTTCCATTTCGCGTGTGTGTTCTTCGATCTTTTTTTCTAAAGTAATTTGTTTTTCTGCATCTCGTTTTAAGTCTTCGCTGATTTTTCTTTCATGTTCTTCTTTATCTTTAATTTGTTTGGTAAGTTGTTTAAGCTCATTTTGTATCCATTTATCTCTTTCATCCTAACACGAAGGAATTATTAAAATAAATTATTGGAATTTCCTATATCTTTTTGCACGCAATTATGTTGTATTAAATACCCTGCTGGTAAATTGACTGCCACGACCCTGCTTGGCATATAATTCTTTCCGTTTTTGCTCTTTTAATTGTAATTCACGCGTACATTCCTCTTCAACACGTTTCATTTCTTCATACTAAAATAATAATTATTAACGAAATTATTATCAAGCATATTAATAATGATATAACTTACTTCCGGTTTTAGTTCTTCTAATTCTGCTTCTCTTGCTGCAATGTTTACTTTTAATTTTTCTAATTCTTGTTGAGCACGTTTTCGACTATCATTATCTCCTTTTACTTCTTCCAATAAATCATTAATAGTTAATGTTAACTTAGTTTTCTCTTTTAATAATTGTTGTTGTTCAGCACTGAAAATTTTACCTTCAATTTACAACTAATATAAACAATTGTTTTAAATTATTCACATGTAATCTTAAGAATATTACCTTAGTGTATCCCGTTCTTCTTTTGCAGTTTGCACTTCTTTCTTTGCTTCCTTAAGGCGCTTTGTTGCTGCTCTCACCATTTCCTGTGCAGTTTTTGCTTCTGCACATAATCTGGCTTGTTCAGCCCCGCTATTAGCTCTAGACTTTTCCAGATCTTCTAACTTTCTTTTATTCTCTTTGAGCTCTCGTTCGTGAATTGTATATTCTAAACATCGACGCTGTTTATCCCAACATTGATATTCTTTAAGTTCCTCTTTTTCTTCTTCTAACGTTTTTAAACGTTCCTCTGCAATTATACAATTATAAATTACTAATTATTTTTCAAAACGATATCATTAACTTAAATAATAATTTACCTATAGTTCTTAAAAAATCTTGAATTTTTTCTAGTTTCCCTTCGGTTTCTTTTAAAATAAATTTTGATTCTTCTCTCCTGTCATCATATACTCTAGTACCAGCTACTTCCCTTAACAATTTAAGTCTTTGAGAATCAGGTGCTGTTGCCATTTGATTGATCTACACAATGCAATGTATCATATTTTTCCCGTTCTTATAAATCACAAATACACCATGAAGCATACCTTTCCTTGCTTTACAATATAATATGGATTCGATCTTGAAAATCCTGCTGATTCTAACAAATTCATCACATCATTCCTTGTTACTATCCTTTTATTAAGAAAATACTGATCCTTCTTTGAGCCAATTACTCTTCTCAAATATACTTCTTCTTTATCAATCTATAAGAACAAATAAGGTAGAGATTGCAACAGAAAGTTGTTAAATAAACAATAATGCATGAAAATTATGTAATAGCAAATTTTACATACCGGTAATCTCCCATCAGAATTATCAAATATAATTTCCACATGTGCAGAAATAACTCTTGGTCCTGTGCCCTCGTGCAATAAAGCTTGTCTCTGTTCAGGTCTGAGATGAGAAAATTCATCACTCAAAACAAATTGGATTGCATAAAAAAAATTGCTCTTGCCAGAACCATTTCTTCCAACTTGACGTTCAGAGAAATCATTCATAAATTTGATTAAAAAACATATTATATACCATTAAAATGATGTAAATGAAATATATGCACATACCTACTACATTGTGCCTTGGATCAAAGGGTTCTACCACTGTTTGTTCACGATATGACTTGAAACCTTGTATAATCACCTGATCACAGAAAGATTCATTGCGTATAAATATGAATTGCACGTCTTAAAATTGTAAGTTTCCTTATATAAAAATTTTTATCTACATATTTCTAATTACTTACAATACTGAACATAAGTATTGACCTTTTCCTTAAAATGGAATATCTGTTTTAAAATCGGACAGAGCAACTTGATTTTTTTTTAGAAGTTAGATGGATTAATCTGCTAGATGACATATAAAACACATTTTGAAAAATTACAATTTTTCGGAATCGCGAAGAAAATAGTAAAGATCAAACTATTAACAAACCTTTTCATCTGAACATACAGTTATAGGCCGAAAGTCGCGAAAAATTACGATTTTCACCAATTTTAGCTGTTTGTAGCTCATAGCAATGTTAACTGATTTCGATTAAATCTTCAGCATGTGTATAACTGACTTAAATTTATAAGACGCATTTTCTTAATTTTCATTAAAAGCTCAAATGAAAAGGTAGTAAAATGTGATTTTCACTGTTTTTATCGTGATTGTGTCCAATTGCATTTTTAAAAAATTACTTTTTATGCATCATTCAATAAATTAATCCTTCTAAGTTTGATATTTATTATCCTTCTAATTTCACAAAAAAAATCGAGACATTTGGTTCAATTTTATAAAAAGTTATTCCATTTTACAGGGTGTGCCAATACTTATGTTCGGCACTGCACGTAAGTAAATTTACATGTGTGGTTACATTTTCTGAAGGTATTAATCTAACTGTGTAATCGCGTAATATATTCATACCGAGTGTAAAGGAATAGAGGCATCGTGCGTAAATCAATGTTTACGCGTGTTAACACTAAACGATAGTAGCCATACTTCTAACGAACGAAGAGCGTCTATCAAAAGGAAGTTGTAGAAACCGCGCAAAAATAGACAGGAACTTGGAGGATATTCTAAATCTTTTTTGTGGTACCTGTTTGATATACATGGTGCGATTATTATTCACACGAGTGTTTCTCGTGTTAACACCCTACAACAACTCAATCAGAACCTTAAATTCTCTGTCACTGAATGGAACAAAAACGTTCAACCGACTTGTTGGCACAGCGACATTTGTAAAATAATCTGCAAGGCGACGGTATAATAAAGTTCCTAGATTTGGGCGGGAGACGCGTTTTCGTGGCCACTATAGAAACAAAAAAATACCATTTTCTAACCAAAGACAACTTTGTTTTTTTAATATAAATTATGCCTAATTAATAATATAATTTTTTTTTAATTGTTGAATGTTTTGTTTTATTTTTTTATTATGGGAATAAATGATACAGAAATAGTATTGCAATACAAGTCATGTCAATGTAAATTTTAATTTTTATAAGAATATAAAGAGAGTAGCTTAAAATATATAAATACTAACAATATATTTCATTCAATGATGAATACTTAAAGCATCACTTTGAACTTCATGACTCAATTGTGTTTGTAAGTTAGACAATTTATTTTTCAATGCTGCAATGCCCATCATGACAATATTCTCAGGCTTTAGAGCTCCGCTACTTTCAACATTGAAATAATATTTGTTTGGTTTAGCTTCCCAATTAAATGGTGCCTCATCTAAAACATTTTACGATTGAATTTAGTATGGAATCAATGTTTGTAATAAAGTGATACTTACATTGATCTTCTTCTAATTCACTGTATTCTGATTTTGGCCATTCATCAGGTTTTGGAAATAGCGTGTGTCTCATAGAATTATCTGGATCATACTCAAAGCTTACACCAGCTGTGGGATTCCATTTTGCGTGTTCTTTTCCGAAACCTTTCTTTGCATATGCTCTTAACTTTAATTCTTGACCCTTTCTCAATTTTACTATCAGTATTTCTAGATAAGAGTATGTCAATTCATGTTGTATAATGCATTATAAAAGTAATGGATATAACATCTAAATAAATATATACCATCTGTTTCTCCGTATTCACTAGCATCATCTTCTCTGTGCCTGGATGTAACAGGAAGTACCCTTGGATCACTGGATTTAAAATCGGCAGTGGTTACATGTCGTGTTTGATCTTCTGTACACTTTACATCAAGTGTGAATTCCACGCTACACTCTGGACAGAAATCCATGCATTGGCAGTCCCTTGTATATTGTATCCTATCAACAACCTAAATAATTTTAATACCAACTTTCCGTTTTCGTTAAAAAATCTTAAATATATCGAAGTATTGATTTTTAATTATTTACATCATCACTTATCAATGGTATCATTCCGATCCTATGTGCTAAAAATTCATCGCTCAACACGGTTGAATTGGCTTCTAATTGCACCCAATCAATGGCCATAGTAGGTGTCTCGGCAATAAAGACGCGTCTCATACTATTTGCTACACTATAAAAATTAAAAGTTTAATAAAATAAGAGAAGAAAATAAAAAAGAATTTAGTTATCATTCAATATAACCTATCTTACCTCAATTCTGTATCTTCTACTTGAAATTTCACATTTTCTTCTGTTAAATCTGAAATATGAACTGATGGTTGATTCGCGTATGGCATTTTACCGGATTCCTTATATTGAAATCAATACAAAATATGTTTTGTAGTTAATACCAGCTCAGTTAATACATATATTCCTTTTACAGTCTTAAATTACTGTTGTTCTTCCTGCTATAGGCATACATACATAGGCTATAAATTAGGAATGCAGCGCCGCCATGAAAGATCTAGTTTGAAAATAGTCTTTTAAAAAATATCAGAAAATATCGTTTAATTCTTTTCTACAATAATGTAAAGGAAAAACTCATGTTAGATGTAGTGTACTTTTTATTAAAAAAATTTCATTACATATCATTCGTGACATAATACGAAAAGTAGACAAAACTGCATCAAAGAGTATTTATGAATATTCAACAACATAAATCATTTTACATATTCTGATACACATAGTTTCTGATGAAAATGATTCATGAATGGAACCGAATGAATAATTTATATATATGATAATATACACACATACGTATGTGTAAATATTCAGTAATAATTAGTAAAATCTAACACTTTAAATTACTATTTTTCTAAATTCTTATTCCTCACTTTCACTTATGTTTGTAAGTTCACGAAAAGAAAATGACATCAATGCATGCACGTATAAGCGATCATTTTACGTAATAAATAATAAAAATGAGATAGTATAATTTTGGTAACTCTTATAAACAATACTAACTTTTATAACATAAATATTAAAGTGCTAACATTTGTATAATATGCTTTATATGGCACTAAACTTTTGTAAAAATTGGAAGACTGTGGTTTGTGAAACTATTTGTTGAGTATCTGTAACAAGTTCGTGCAATTGTAAATGATGTTGTACCAGTGTTAATATGAATGTATTCTAAATGCAGTATAAATAGGAATACTAAAACATATAAGAGCTGAAAGCATAGCATTAAGAATTATTAAAAATATTTTCAGTCATGTAAGTTTTTGACAGCTATTACGAAAGGAAGTAAAATTTTGCTAATGCATTTAACAATCGATTTTCAAAGTTCGTCCGTGAAACGCTCAATGTCTTGTAAATGATCTCCATAATCTGTAGCTTCACTACCAACAAAAGCATCATGGTGGTCTAAAATTTCATCAAACGACAATCTATTATCGTGATCGTCGTCGGATGCGGCGAATAGATGATCGACTTCATCGCTTGCAATTTCCCTAAAATATTTAATGATGTCACATATATTCCTAAGTCATTAATTAAAAAATATTTTATGTAAATATTTACTCACTCGTTACTAGGTACAAGCCAAGAAAGTATTTCATCAGAATCCAATCTTCCATCTCCATTTTTATCATGTTCATAATCGAATTTATCTTTTTCTATTAACAACCACTCTTTATCTTCAGCTTTAGCTCTATTTCCAATAAATTCTTGAAAGCTAATAGACCCATCTTTATTTGTATCTTTGTCATCCAGAGCTTGCTTCAATAGGAGTGGAAACATTCTTGGTGTTTCTTCGGGATGTGTATAAGCTTTAAATTCTTCTGTATCAAGATAACCATCTTTGTTTATATCAGCAGCTTGAAAGGTTTGCTTGTCGTCAGTGATAAGTTTGTCATCCACTGCTAAATCTTCTGGATCGGTGCCATATGTATCTTGAAGAATTTCATTCCAACTGACTTTACCATCTTCATCTGTGTCGGCATCCTCTAATCGATCTTGAGATTCCTCAGCAGAAAGCATGCTAAAAGAACGCAGAATCCAAGCCTTCAGTTCGTTTCTCTCAATAAATTTATCATTGTTCAAATCCATCTTTGTCAATAAAATTGCTAAACGTCGTTTTGATTCTTTTGTTGGAAGTTTATCAAATTCTTCTGCCTCCTTTACGCTTCCTATGAAAAGTGAGAAACATGATTTTGTTGATAAGATCTTGGTTTTACCGTAATAAGTTATGAATGTAATATAATATAAAAAATACCTAAAATAGCTTCATGATCAAACTCCTGATGATGTTCTCCTCCGGCGTAATGGTCCATGTCTCGTGGACTAAATGCACCATCCTCTGTTCTTTCATTGCTGCTCTGTTTGTTGTGCTGATGAGAGTGTATATGTGCGGAGGCTGCATTTCCGAATGAAAATGATCCCAGAATCGTGAAGATAAAAAGAAGAATTTCTACACGCATTTGGCGTGTACCCATTGTAAGCCTTGGGAAAATTCTAAGAATTAGGATAAGAAGAGATAACCTCAGAACAAGAAAAATTTGACAGGTGCACTGTTATCTACACAGTGTACCATAACGACTTCTATCGACTGTTTGTCGTTACGCATGTCGTATAATCGTTCTCGAAAATCGATTTTGATAAGATTTAAATTTGACAATTTTTCATAGATTTCCCTATTGCTATTGAAAGCGACACGTTTAAGTATAAAGTGCTCATGTGAAATATATTTATAATTAATGTGAATTCACTTTTGAATTATGAAAATAACAAGATCTAAAAAGATTGTTTTATGAGATTTGTAGTCAAGGATAAGGAAAATATAATAATAGGAGATCTGAGTGAGTACTAATAAGATGTTCATGCAAAAAATTTAATGTATATTAAACAAAGGTTGTATGTATTATATGAAGCAGAAATATAACAGTTTCCAATTTTGAGTTTATACTGTATATTATTTAAGTAATTTTACTTACTTATTAAGAAATCTTTTAAAATTGATTGGTCATTGTAACAAATTATAATTAGAAGAATTCCCAATTTGCTCTTTGAGTTCACGTTTTTGATAATGGGACGAAACTTCACTTTCGTTCAGGGTGTCAGTAGTACACGCGCGTGTTGGAATATCAGTGCTTGGTACGTCGCGCCGTGAAAAGAGATGAAAAAAAAAGAACGTCAGGTCTACCTTAGCCACGATCAGTATGTGCGGTCATGATTTTGTTCTAGGGTGAGCGTTCAAAAATAGATATACTAACACGCGTTCAATTTATTTCTAACTTCAGTAACCATCAAGCAAGCGACATAGATAGGACAGGAAGAGACTGAAGACCGTAAAGTATCATAATATCCGTTATTTTCTGACTCGTGATAATGATTTGATAAGCTACGAAGATGTAAAGCGGAAGTACGCACTCTAAAAATATCAGTTAACAATATTTTTAGCTCAAAAGCGTAGTTCAGTTCCACTTTTCCATTTTATCGTACAGGAATTACAGTTTTTTTAACATAAAGGTATAAGATATTTGTTAGAATTTTGAACGTCTATTTTCCACATATGTAAAATAGTATAAAGTTGAGTAAAACTACTTTTAAAACTAAGCAGGATATCGATTTTATTGCTATAAAAAAAGAATTTTATCGAAGGCCGTCTGAAAATGTCAGCTTCTTTGAATGTTTTAAAGTTGTCTTTGAATTTATGTTTTTTAAGACTTTTTTGCTTTTTTTGATGAGTACTGTCACAGATACCTCGTCTGGATCAGGTCCCAAAAGTTTGTTTCCAATTTTTATATACACCCTATATATCTATGTTTGTCATTATATATATATATGATTACATTTTTAAATGCAACTGTTCATTTTTAGATTTTTGAATTTCAATTTACAAATTTTAAATCTCTGAACTAGAAATAAAATTCAAGTTTTATTATTAAAGATAAAAAGTTTTAAATTTTCACATTTGTTCTGTTTGTCCCTATTGTATTCTATTTCCAACTGAAACGTTTTTAATGTGCTAATCTAATATGTAAATAACTTTGTTATAGATTTATCTTATGTCAGAAGTATATACATACATAATGCTATAAATTATATATGTACATTGTACATGCATATACAGATAGCATTGCATATGTAAGCACTGGTATGCTACTACTTACTATGTTTGTCGTAACAAAACGCAGAGGGCGTAAGAAACACTCTGATTTTTTCCACGTCGGTATTTCAGAACCCGAGGCGCAAAGTTCTATTTAATGTCTACTTTGCCTTTAATCAATGATTGCATGTATCACTTAATTGTTTTCAGAGTATTTCTTAAAATATCGATTGTTTTCTAAATAACGATGAAAGACAATATGATGATTTTTTTTTATTAAACAGTTGGAAAGTAATATATGCAATCATTTTTATTATCGGTCTTAAATCTTGCGTAATGGCTATACGTTTCGACTGCAAACGATGAAATTATGCCGGAATTATTATGATAATGTTGCAATTCCATACGATCGCACAATTCTTCATGATCTATTGGTGGCCGATAACTTATCCCTTCAGAACAGTTCTGCATTTCGGAGGTCTCGGACGATAAAATCGACGATTCGTACCCCCGGTTAATAACACAGAAATTCATTATTGGAGGACAATTTCGCGTTGTCTGCTGTCGTCACCAATACACTCGTCGAATAGGGAGTGTTAACAATTAATTTTACGTTGGCGAAAATTTATTCCGTTCTCGTTATGCTTTCCGACGTGTGTTCTTCCCTTTATAATGCTAATTGTCAGAACGTTATTGTTCGCCGTCCGTAAAATACAATCGAACGATAAAATTTGTTAAACATCGCCGGTCAGCGAAATATTTCAATTTTCTCTATGGCGCTGTGTAACGCGGATGCTGTAAAATATCATCGGGCTTTCGCGATTTCCCGCCGCTACCGTATTTTTCCAATTTTCGAACCGTCGGCTTTTTTTCATTCCCGCGATCAATTTTCCAGCTTCACTGATCCCGTAATTATTTAGCGAGAAAATCGCCGAAGGTGTTCTCCTGTTTTCTTTTCTCCGTCTGCGGTGAAATGATATGGAGATTGGGAAAAGTGCGGTCGGTCAGAACTGATTGGCGAAACGGAAATGCGACTGTTTTATATCGGTGACCGTAACCGCGAACTGTACTGATTTCGAGATCAAAGTCAAGTGTCAATTCCATCAGGCTTGCAAATTCGTCGTTCACCCTCTCTGCAGAATGACAAATGTTCGCCTGGTAAAATATCCAAAAGTTTGACTACGTTAATCTTTATATTCGCTAGTGTCGCGTCTAGCATTTACCACTTGCTCCGCTTACAACTTTTCTACGATCATATAAAGTTCATTCACTTGCGAAGAAATTCAAACGTTCATAAGCATTCTCTCCCCGCGTCTGTCGAACAATGTAATACCCAAAGGAAAAGCCGTTGAATTCGACATTCGATCGACTCTAACGAATCCGTCGTCGACGAGTTCCTCAAGATATTTTCGATTCCGGTGGAATATTCCGAAGCGGAGAACGCAGACGCTTGTGATTTTTCCCAATGGTTGAGACGGGGGACGAGCAGCCACTGAAAGCATTCCTTCTGACATTCAAATGCTCGATGCACGAACGAAAAAGGATACGTAAAGCCCGACGCCGCCTATTCATCGCTCAAAGGGATCATTTATCAACATATTTGATATGCTCCTGGCCGCGTTAAACCCGACGGAGGAACCTTACCCGCTCTCTCTCTCTCTCCCCCTCCGGCCGAGCTTCCATAGAAATAATATGCTAATCGCGCGAAGGCGGAGTTTAAAAAGTGCTCCGATAAATTCTCCGGACTTTTTGACGTAATTTCGCCCCTTCGCGCTGCCGCCACCAAATATTCTTTTTACGCGGTTTCCGACGTCTTAAGAGAACTTCGCTTCTGCACCACGGTATATCAGCCGGCGGAATATATTTTTTTGCTGGATTCCAACCGGATGTCACGACCTGCTTCGCGGGCAAAGGATTCTAAGCCGACTTCCTTCGCACTCCCTCGCGGAAATCGCAAGAAGACGTTTCGGTTGTATTTCACTGACAATTCCGCGCCCCTTCTTAGAGAACAAGACTTTGGTTAGTAAAAAACGTTTGAACGATTCGAAACATTGTCCAGCGCGGCGATTTTTCGATAGCCAGCGAGGTTACGAACCTCGAAACGTCATACTTAAGTGATTGACACGACACGTTAAGATCATTTACAAATCCCCTCATCGGTACTTATGCGCGCGGTGACGCATACGCACATATTTATGCACCCCTACCCCATACGTGGCTTGCCCTCATACATACATCGGTCATATTAGCCGCAAAGCGGAATACTCGGAGTGGTCCCGTTTGTTTATGCCTACTTTTGTGTCGAATCGTTCCGTGCTTCTTAAAACTTAATGCAAGATTGTGTCCTCGCTTCCAAAAATGAATCGGACAGAAAATTTGCAAGAATTAACTTAAAAGATAAATTAGTAGAGTAACGTCATCGAGTGATATGAAAATTCGGATTGTTAGGTAGAAAATTGGCTGGACCAACGTCTGACAAAGAAACGCTAATTAAAGCGTATCGTTAATAAAACGTTTGTACGTTGTTTATTCTCTTTTCCAAATATAAGTTTTCCAATCTAGCTTTTAATTTATCCCGAACTTCGTATCGTCAACGCAATGACATCGGACTAATCCCTCGGTCATTCAATTCCGAAACGCCACGTCAGCGGGACACTTTCAAGCATATTGAGGCTGGATCGTGTAGCCGGTCGCCATTTGCTTTAAGCCCTCCTTTCCATATTTATCTTGGTCTCCTTCATTACGGAGCCACTCGAAGATTTCTTTTCCTCTTCTTCTCTTTTCCTTTTTATCGTTCGGTATCTCCGGGATTATCAGCCTATTCGGCAACGAACGCCGCCTCCGCTATTTGGAACGAACACGCAGATTGCTTTTGCGCGCCAGGGGAATTTACGAGCGGCGATGATAATTCTCTGAGGAAGCATAATCGAATGGCTTTCATAATAATTTCCATGGGAGCTGGTCGAACGAGTCTTCTTCTCGATTCTACGAGTTTGAATAACAAAGGGAATATTCCAACTTTATTTCACTTAAAACGTATCGATTGCTTTTAAAAATAAGAGATGTTCGTAGAGTAGAATTCTCCATTCCGTTTCACTACGAGAGAATGAACAGGAAATGTTGGAACTGTCGGCGGTATACGACGAAATATTTCGAGGCGTTTCGCAGAATCGTAAGGGTGTTCGACGTTTCCGTGGCGCGGTTGTCTCAGCCGAGGCCATACGCCCCGCGATTTAAGTCGTCAACTTTTATGGGGGTAGTTTTCGCGGAGACGGTCCGCGGCAAGCCACATAAAAGGGGGTGGAAGTTTCTGGTAATATGGCGGCTTCCCGTGGAATATGGCGGCAACTGTATACAAGAGATAGCGACAATATTGAGGCGACGGGAGCGCCGAAGGAAACCAACTGGATTTTGGCTCTAGTTCGTGTCGATCTTAGGTCACTGTCCTTCTTTTCCTTTATTTTCTTTTGCTTTGGTTACAGTTCGTGCTACGAATAAAATATCTCTGTTTCGAAATCAACAGAATCAAGAATAATTTAAAACGCCAATTTATATTTTAATCCAAACTATTTCCTGATTTTCTCTATAATCAATCGAGCGACCATATCTTCGTTAAAGTCCCATTTTGGAAGGAGATACAGAATTTCTTAGCGTTGCTCAGCGGCTGTCGATGACGTCGATTAAGAGAAATACTGCACTCTCAGTGTCGACGTTCGGAGGCCGTTGATTGCATCTGGCATTTGTGTCACGCCCTTGAGTACCCAGTCGATATGCCTGGACAAATTGGGAATTGGTATTCTGCTCGTGGCTGTCGCGACGGCCAGACGGATTTGCGAAGGAGCACATCGGGCTAAAGCACGGAGACCGGCAACAGTTCCCTCGCACCAGGGGCCCTCTGGACAAGGCTGACCCGTGTGGATCCGTTAAACTTGGTCAAATCGCTTCCCGACGATCACCTCGCACCGGAATACTAACGACTGGCAAAAGAGGAGCGTACGTTGCCAAGCGTTCTTTCTTCTGACGGATCGTTAACCGGTCATGGAATCTGGAGACACGAGGAATTCGAATTAAGTCGGCAGCGAGCCACCGAGACATTTAAAAGTGAAATTCTTCGAGGATAACGTGGTCCACGATGAAACGATTAGAAAGATTAGCAAGCTCAAAGATTCTTCTGTATTGTAATGGAATTCTTTTCGCGAAGGAACGTCCGTTCCGTTTAAACGGAATACTTGGTTCGACCTTTTTGTTATCAGCAGGCCACAGCTCGAGGCAGCTTAGCACGAGTACCCTCGTGGTATCGATATCCCGCGGCTCGATTCTGCTCCTTTTCGGGAATATGGCAGGCCAGGCGGCGGTGTAAAAACTTACAAGCCGTATTTCGAGCTGTCGTGCCGAAGGTTTCGGCCGTCCTTTCCGCTCGACATCCTCGAGCACATGCGGACGCGGAAGCCGATTGGACGAACACCACGATCCGCAAAAATGCCACGATCTATACAGGGATGAATCCTCTTTCGAAAAGTTTGCCTCTCAAATTGGCTCTAAACCAAGTGAAATACGAATACAAACGTTGGATTCGGAACGAATAATTTCTCAAAATATTCCTGATAGAAAATGAAGGATAGGGGGAAGATAATTTCTATGGCGGTGAAGGCTCGAGATTAAGAAACGTTTTCCATCGAAACGACCCGGAAACGTCCATGTATCTTGGGGAAATTATGACAATATCCCGGATTGAGTTTCGCCGGGGACTGTACTCTGATTTACTTCCGACCGATTCACCAGGAAATCGAATTACCTCCGCGGCGGGCACGCGGCGAAACCTCGAATTAAGAAACACTGAGAGCTGCGGAAAATATCGAGCCGATATAAATCAAGACCTCCTAGAAACCTTCTTTTTCTCGTCCCGATTCTACATTCATTATCGCCGACGATCGATCCTCGTTTCCTTGTTAACAAACAAGCCTGAGTGCACGAGAATCGATTCGGGACACGCAAATAAGAAGAAACACCAACGATAAATCACCGTATCTTTCGAGTCCACTCATTAATCGGTTCCAATGCGCAATGGCGAGGCACTCGAATTCCGTTGAAAAAAAAAAAAAAGAAAAAAAGAAACGCAGAGAAGAACGAATAGCAATGGGTATACAGGGAGCGCATATTAGACGCGAATATTCCTCTGGTAGGTACATGTAGATATTTCCTGGGATTTTATGTCCCGGAAAGGAGGAGCATGTAGATAGTTAAAAACTTGGTTCGATTACCCATAAAGCGCGCTCGTTCGGCATTCTGTTTCTAAGGTACTTAGCTAGATTTTATTTCGCTTGCTTTACGACCGCGATGCTTCTGTCTTGTAACTCGACTCGGGATGCGTGGGATTTTCGTGCATACGTCTTGGCTAGGCAAACTATAAAAAAGCTATAGATCCCACTCGTTATGTAGCCACATATTAAAAACTTTGCAATACTCTGCCTTAATCGGTGGACAGATCAACGCGAGGGTAATTCTCCGGCTGTTTGAGCAACAACGTAGTGTCGAAACATAATGTAGAGAAAGAATCCATGAAATTCCGGATTTTGTCCAGCAAGTTGGAAAAGGTGGGACAAACAGAAATTTTCATTCGGTTGGAATATCCGTCTAGCACTTTAGCCTCGTAAAATCGTGAAACGATAAGGAATTGATATGGCGGTGCTCTTTTGCCGTCAAACTGATCTCTTTTACCTCTTAGCAGGTTTAAAGAGGCGACCACTCGTGGACGTGCCAAGTTAGGAGAAAGTACGCGACCCGTCCTTCGCTGGATCCTGTGCTTAATGGTGCTGAATCACAGATTGCGCGCACCCCTAGATTTGAATTTATTATCAACCCTTGCCTGGAACGAGCACGCTGCCGTTGGATGGCGATCGTACGGTCGAAAGAATAATTCCCCTTCGTCGTCGATCGAGTCGAGTTTTCTCCTCTCTTTCTCTGACGCGGAAGTGCTCGGTCTAAGAGGTCGAAATTGCAGATTTCCGCCAGAAGGGTTGAACTGTTCGGCTTCTAAGAAATACAACAAACGTTCGAGGAAAAGGGCAGAAGTTGCCACACGTTTAAACGTTTCACTAGCGAATACATGCCGATTCGTGGTCGGCGTTTGTTCTTAAAATCGGACGCGATCCAATCGAATTTTCCACGTGTTCACCGTTCGGTCGGTGGCCACGGTTCACAATGGTTAATTGCATAAGCAAACACACGGGCGTCGAACGAATGCACTGGCCACTCATTCACCGGACGCGGTCTATCGTCGGCCGTCGTTCCGTTCGATCGCGTCCACGGCACAGAGCGGAGTGGAACCGTGCAGAACGGAGCGGCTGATAAATCCGACGGTTGTTGCCGCTATAAATCAATTATAATATTTCATGGTTGATTTCGACTATCGATTACAGGGAATAAATGTTCCCGAACTTTCCCATTCTCGGAGGCCTAAGCACCGTTCAAATTCTCGCGATTCGAGATTCGTCGCGAGTTACCTCTGGTTATCTGGTGATCGAACGCGAATAAACGCGAGAGCATGAACGCTCGTTGACGTATCGAAACGACGCGCGAAATGAATGCAGCCAACAGCGTGAGCGAACCGGATGCGGTCCATCGTTGGCCGTCGTTCCGTTCGATCGCGTCCGCGGCACGGACCGAGCACGAAGAGCAGAAATTCAGCCGAGGCGCTGATAAATCCGACTACGCTTCGTTCCCGCAATAAATCAATTATAATATTCCACGGTTCGCTTGGGGTATCGGTTATTAGTAAAACCCGTCGCCGCTGCGGAAGGCGGCCATATATTCACGGCCGGTGTTTCTCTCGATTACAAATTTCGCGTTTTCCGGACGACCCTCCGCGAGGGTGTGCTCTGCCGACTCGCACTCGCTCTTCCTTCTTCCCTGTTCTCTGTTTTCTCGTCCGTGTGTCTCGTTGTTTTCCGCTTTGTCGCTTGCTTCGTTTCGTTCCTTATACGCACGTGAAATTTCGATCGGAGTCGACGATTAATCATTCAATTATGGCTATTTTGCCAACTGTACTTTTGCGTATATCAAATGGACACTGGCGCAAGCGTTTTTTTCGTGAAATTTTCTTAATGAAACTTTATTAAATTCAATGTCAAATTTATTTACTTACTTTTTTTGTATTATAGTAGATGATTGTCTTGTTGTTTCTATGTGTTTCATTTCGTTCGCCCCTCTATCCATGTTTTCTAGTACTGTTTTCGCTTCAAGGAACCCGTGGACTCGCGCATCGACACCATCGCAGCATTATTCACCCTTTATTGGATTTGCCGATTTTTCTTCGGTACGATGCGCGATGCGCGGCCCACCGTGACGCCTCACGCGACGTGTAACACGTATTCGAATCGTTACGACAGCAAACGCGAGCATAAATCCTTCGATCCGACCTCTTCTCTCGTGAACCACGACTGATAACCACGATCATACGAGGAAACGAGCCTCGAGGATAGTCGATAATGGGTTCTGCGTGGTTTCCCCGTCGGTCTTTTCGTTTTCTGCGATCGATTTATCGTTTTCTCATTTCCTTACGTTTCGAACAAATTGATCCTCCTACAGAAACTTTGGAAAAAAATTCGAAAGCAGTTAACTCGCATCAATTTTTTTACAAGATCTCAGCGCAATCTTGGCTGAATATCCGTAGAGAAAATAATGCCAAAATGATCAGAGCCAATACAAAGTGGCGAACAGCAGCTTCGTGACGGGTACGCAGGCATTTGCATCGGCATTGCAACGTTCGGATTATCCGTATTTTCGGAACTGCATGATCTTCTGGCTCTTGCTGGTCGCGATATGGACAAACGGAGGGGGCTGCCTCGCCACTTCCGACTTACTCGTCCAGATCTAAAGATTTGGAACGCACCGAGGCACCTTATTTGCATACTTCACCGATTCCAATGCTTTGCTCGCCTCTCCTCCACCGTCTGCCCCCATCCAGGACTTAGTTCTTTCCACCGTCTCCGATGCAAATTACAATATTCCCGTGCTATTCGTTCGGATATGATAATATATGCGTCTCTCGATCAAAATAACGTTCTTTTCCCCTCGCACGTGCTGCTCAACGAAGCCCCTCGCCTCTTCGTTTTCTCTTTCATGCACCTGTGCAATTTAAGCACCAAGAATCGTTCAATTGTTCTATTCTTCATGTTATCATGAAATCAGGTTTCTCGAGGACAATCCAATAGCGGAGTGTCATAAAAGCTTCCTTCGTGGATTTCCTATAGTCTTTGTGGGTTAATCTGTAATCGTGGAATTAGTCGGATTCAAGAAACCGGAGTAGAGATCGTGGCCCGCATGTTGCAAATCCGGTTACGCTTCACGAGGGGCGAAGGGCTCGAGAAGGGTGAGCCTCATTATGGTCAGAAATAATATTCCCATAGGGCCACTCTGTGACTCTAGTGCAAGCGTTTTTGATGGCGATCACTTCAATTCTAACACAGCGTTTCGTTCGATTCGTAACACGCGATCGCATAAGTGTTCGAGTTGGCGATGAAATTTTTCAACGATCATTTAGAGTATCGTCTGCTCGGTTGATTAATCAACTTTGTTTAGCATAAGCGAAACAACGTCGCAGATACGCGGCGGAAAAATAAAAATTTTGCTCGTACAATCGGTTCGCAGCGATAAGGATCGTGCTTGGTCGAGAGTAATGTTTCCCACGCGGCCGATACAAGCACGCTCGCCACAAAATTTGCTCTTTTTTTCTTCTATAGCAATATTTAGATAAACCACGGTACGTGCGTCGACTAGGAAACACTCGCGTGATAGATACACGCGGGAAACGTTGCACGCTTTATTGCCGATTCCTTTCTCATCGCGAGAACGGCACGGTTTTATATGTTTAATTACCTGCTGCGAAACGATAGCTGTCGTAAAGTAAAAATTGCGATGTTGCCTTTCGATCGAACTCCATATTTACGATTTAATAACACAGCAGAGTTCCGTTCGTTCACGCCCTATCTCGTGATATCCATTTACCAACGAAATAATTCCGAAAATTCGCGGTCGAAACGTGAGAAAGCACGCGTAAAAACAAGTCCCAACGAAAGAACATCTCGGGTGATCGACGATCTAATTATTTTCAGTCTTTCCTCGTTTGTTTCCCTCTTCTCGCGGTAGTGGCCAACCCCCGGCGCAAATCGTTCCTTTTGTAGCGGCTGCGCGTTATCTAAATCGCGTCGAATATTTCCACGGTAGCACGCTTAGAGATCCGGTCCGCCCCCGGGCCAGTGTTCCCCGTTAAAAAGCAACTCGCGTATCAATTTCACGGGACAACGCGGTGCATCGCGGGTAATCCGGCGTGCTGGATCGTCTTTTTGTTCCTGGCCGCTTAATATTGCTTGTCCTGCCGTAATCTCCACCCCCGACACCCTGTTTCACCCCGACCGCCGCCCACCGCGTTTCGCTCCACTACGCCAGCCACCCCCTTCGTCACAGTAGCGTAGACTACGAGATTTTCTTGAACCGCCGTTTCCGTCGTTGCTCCGCACGATGAAAGAACGACGATCTCTTAACCCAGCCCATATATTTCAGCAGTCGAGTTTTCCGTTTTCGGTGATCGATATTTAACTACCACTCTGCTATTTCTCTATGAACTTTGGACGGAAAATCTGCAGCGAAAGTGGCGCTTCGTTCGTCCCTTTGTAATATTTTGCACGATCTATTCCGTTCCACGGAAAATTTCCAACGAGTAAATTTCACGGGAAGGAGGAAAGAACGAGGGGATGAGAAAGTTCTGTCCCCGATCAGTCGCGCCAATGGCGGTCTTTTCGGTGTTTCGCCATTGCGAAACGCCGTACTCCCGTGGTACTTAACGTAAGTACGTCGGAGTTTGCCGGAGAAAATAAAGAAACCTCTCGAGTTTTCGCCTCGCCCGACCTTTTTCCTGCTGCCCGGCTACTATCCTCTCAGTTTGCCCTCTCCCTCTTTCGCTCTGTCTCTCTGCACCGGGACAATGTTATTTTACGGCACGATGAGTTTGAGCCTCTTTCATCCGGCGACACGGTGCTCGCGCCGCGATTCCGACGGTAATGGTTGCCGTTGTCGACGACGCTGCTCTGCTGGTTTCTACCGAGCCGCCACACCCTCGCGACTCGCCCTCTGCGCACCGTTTAATCTGATCAACTGCGGATTATATCGGACAGCACCCTGACGAGCAGCAGGAAAAAATCGACGGCTGCGACGATGTTTCTTTCGCTCTTGCAGTCTTTACTGATTTCACGATGGAAGAGATTGGCGTGCTTGTTGCGCGCTCTCTTCGGCGTGTACGTCGTCATTTGCACAGAACTTCTCAATTTTCATGGAAAAGAAGTTGGAAACATGGATACGAGAGCACACGATACAACGCGAAAACATGGAAATTTCGTTGAAGATAAAACGAGATGGACGAGTGTCGAGGTAGCTAGATGTGAAGCACACATTCGGTCGGTGAAATTGCAGAAGGATAGAGAAGTCTTGCTTTTTTATTAGATCAAACCGAGTGTGACCAAGCTGTACGTTCGACTTGACTCGGTCACTCGGCTCCTGTCCGAGCGAATAAACGTCTCCGTGCCTTATACCGAGCCTCCCCCTTTTCCCAGTCGCCATCCCCGGGGCACTTTTTTATGTCATCGGGAGACCCTGCTGTCCCGACAGCATTTTATCGGGCAACGTGCTCGTCCGGGTTCTCAATTTCACTTCTCGCCCTCGTACGTTTTCGAATTCCACGGCGAATAAATACATTTCTTATCGTGAAATCGTCGAAAGAATCTGTCATGTAGAGTTTTTATGTACGGAATTAAAGTAAATCTAAAATATAAAGAAACGAATTATTACAAAATTGGTCTATAGACTAGAATGGAACTATGTTAAGATGAAAATATAAGAACAAGGTTTAAAACGAGTCTGATCGACGATACAGAGCGTTCAATAAAGAACACCGGTTCGAACAGGGTCCGTAATAGCCGTTCCATATATCGTCTCGGCACCTTTTCTCCGTCACTTATTGCAACGGCGATGGCGTCGACGTAACTCGATTTTGCTTTCCATCTGAGACGTTGAAGGTCCCTGTGGCCCGTTCCTCAATAAGGCGATTCTCTGACCCAAATTGACTCCTATTGCCGCTGGAAGAATGAGTTTCGAGACGATATTTCGCTCGTTGCTCGTCATAAAGGGACACTTCCTTTGAAACGATCTTTTTTCTTACGACGAAGCTAACAATAAGAAGCGGATTTCTGTCCGATTCCACTTTGTCTTCCACAACCGGGAGAGATTATTTTTGATGGAACATCCGCGTGCACAGAGTCAGGGATCGTGGTTAATCGTTAATATTCCCTCGAAGGGAGTGCAAGTGTTCGACGAGCAGGCGTCAATCCAGATTCGGGATTCTTATCTGTCCACAAAGCTTAATCCCTCCGATGCGAAGGCGGTGGTGCGCTAAAAAGTATTTTACGAGCTGCTTATACGTTTCAGCGGTCACCCTGACACCGAATCCAATTTTCTAGATACGATCTTTAGTAGGGATCAGGTGTTGGAAGTTCTCGGGATCCCAGTGTGGTGTGTTCGCCATTTGCAGCGCCACGCAGGAAGCATAATGATTCTCTTGCATTTCGTGTGGTCCGTTCCCACAGGCAACCGCGTCCAAACTATTCCATATTTTTCCTGTCTTTTCTTTCTTCTCTTACCGTCGAATACAAGTCGCGAATCTTCGAGGAAATCGAGTAGCGAGTTTCTGTTCGGCGGTGTATCGCCATATTTGAATATTTCTAGCAGCAGTCAGGAGAGTCGAGCCAGATAAAATGCTTTACGACGCCGAGGAATTAACCCTTGATTTCCGGGCATTACTCTCACCGCGGAGTCTGCCGAGATAAAGGGGTGGCTCCTTCCTTACTATCTCCGCGGCATAATGGCCGACGAAGGAGGGCACCGTTCATGGCGAAAGATATAATAGAGCCTCACCGTGGCTCTTCCACGGCCTCGTACACTCGCGATTTATGGTTTCTTTTATTTAGGGGAATAATGGCTAAGGTTACCAGTCTTCGCTCGAACTTGGAGATGCTAGACGAGGCGAGTCATGATCGTATTCCTTGTTTTAATATAAGAAAGAAACCAGGTTCCGTTCTTCGAATACGTGTCATAGTTCCTTCGAGCAGAGCTGTTTTAGACCAGAGTAAATAACTTTTCACATTCTATCGACGTACCGGAGGAATCCCAGAGGACGGAGCAAGCGTTGCATCGGTGGTACCGCGTATCTTTGACGACGCATAGACGATGCACTCTCGCGACACCTTGCGTTTCTCAGCGCGGAGGAGACGGAAGAAGAGTATCCGGGTGGGTGTCAGGTCCGCCGCTTCTGTATCAATATTCATCAGCGTCCTATGTTCGGTTGGCTCAAATTCGTAGGATTAGCCGGAAACTTCGCATCGCTCCCTCCGCTTCTATGCAAGCGTCGCGCCGTTGCACGAGAGAGTCGACCTAACGAAGAAGGACGAAGACGGTCAAAGGGTTTAGAGTGAGAGAGAGAAAGAGAGAGAGAGAGAGAAAGCTAGGACGGTGGGAAGAGGGAGAGATCGTGGCAGTCGCCGTGACGCTCCACCGCGGGATTCTAATCCGGGTAGGCGGGCGTGTGTGACGTCATATTGCATAACAATTAATCAACGGGCGATAACAGCTAGCCGGGTCGACGGAGTGGGAAGCCCTGATAATCATTTCACCGGGCAGCTTAAAGTGCCACTAGTTAACGCTAAGCCGATTTAAAAGCGATTTAATATCCGGAATAATATACCTAGGTTTCCCTCTCTCTTTCTCTCTCGCCAGTTCTGTCGCGAACACGCGGCTTTGCTAACACGACAAAAGGGATCGTGCGCGAATAGATCCCCGTTTCAGTGTTCTTAAGAGGTGTTTCTTCGCTTCTCGCGGGGCACGTTCAGCTTTTGAAATGTGGAAAGATTCTTCCTCGTGTTGGCCGAGTAGAGCAACGTCGATGGCCGCAAGCCAGACACATTTCTCCTTTTGCGTTTTTTGTCTTGCTCTTCCTTCCTTTTTGGATAGAAGCTACGTTTAATGGCAGCACGGATTACGACCAAGCGACAGACGCAGGATTTCTCATGGAAATTTAGAGACAGGTCCTTTGATAAGTTCCTCCGTATTGTATGCCTGTATCCTAACGCGCTTCTTTCGACACTATATCGCCAATAAGTATTGGCACCAGCCACATGCTAATGTATAATGCCGATCAAACAACTGTTTAAACAGCACCGAGTTAAGTGCGGCCCATTCTTTCGCGACCACCCCTTCGCCCCGTCGCCAGTCTTCCATCGTTGACCGACGGGGTTGTTTTTGTCTCCGAGAACCAGGAGCTATGTCACCCGTGATTCTCGTCACTTTTGAATCTACCGAACTCCATCTTCTTTTCTTACCACAAGAAGAAGTTACGACAAGATAATGATATTTCTGCTTGGGATTCCAGTCATCTCTGCTATGCAAAGCTAGTTTCTTGTGCCATTCTTCTACCATTATTTGCTTTTTGGGATATCTACGTAAGTCGTAGAACGGACGCTTTTATTTTATTCTTTGCCTTTCGTTTGATATTCGAGTAAAATTTCTTCTCGATATAATCTGGTTATCTGAGAGATGCCGACGGCCAATAGTTTCGCCGCGACGAGGTCGCATATATCCCATTTTCGTAGGCCGTTGATTGAGGACAGATGCACGAGCAGGGGAAGTGCACTGTGCAGTATGGATGAGGGTACAGTCGATCACAATGACCCCCTGAAAGTACAATGGCGCACTAGTTCTCTTCGACGGGACCAATGCCGACCCGAAAATCACTCGGCTATGACAAAGAGCTGTGTTCGCGCTGCCGCAAATATGTTGTAAATACAGGAATACACTGAGAGTGTCTCATCGGGGCCAGACAACCCTGTTCGACTCTGTTCGAGCATCAGATAGCGCCTTGACGTCATTACCAGAGAGAAACATCCAAAGCTCTGTTGCCTTGGCCAAGATTGGAAAAATATGTCGTTAACGAAACCTTCATAAATGCAAATTCAACGTCTTAATTCATCCTGTTGAAATTAAAGAGGAGCCATTTTCTAGGTGGATCTTAGATTTCAACTCTACTTGTTTTTTATGATTGTCGAGATAGAAAATCAGGCAACGTTTAATAAAAGCGAATGTACGAAAAAACAAGTGACGCGATCGATCTGCGTTCACGAATGCGGCGCGGTTCGTTTCCATAAAATCTGTTGCTCGCGTTGCTGGGCGAAATCCTAATTAAACGGCAGATTCGAATTCGCCGGTGGTCCACGTACAAGCTTAATCCCGGGAAAGCGCCGATAATATCGATCGATGCGGCGAGTTAATTAAATTAAAATACTCGTATAATAGCGTGCCAGATGGCACGGCCAGAACATACAACCTGGTATTGAGTACCAGTTCACCCCTCGGCAACCCCCCGTCGTAATACGTAACTCGTTTAGTCTTGCAGGTTGACGAAAAGAGTAAGGAGGGCGGAACTGCCGCGGGATTTCGCTTGGCCAAAGCATTTAACGCACCCCCGTGATCGCTTTTTGCTGATCTTTGATCAAAAAATCGCGGACGTTTCACTTTTGCCATTGGAATCTCAGTTTCAGAGAAACAGTAAGATACTTCGCTGTGTCGTTTTCCATAAGAAGATGCGCATAGTGAGGATAATGATAAAAAATGTTGAATATCATGGAATTCTAATTGTTATAATCATAACATTTAGATTCTGGTCTCTTATATTTTTTGAATGGGAAGAGGATAAAAAGATAAGTAGTTGCGGCTCGTAGATCCGTGATGATACTGACGGTCCTGATTACCTATTTACCAATGACAATCGAATGGTTATTTAGTTTCATGGGGTGAGAATCGAACCGCAGTTTAGCATTACGGAGGCCGAAGGCAGGTCGTTAGCGGCGTTGTCGCAACATATGCGCTCGGCAGGCTCCATATGGGCCACCATGGACCCAAATACGTAGCCCCCGGAGCCAAAGTACCGTACCCCATCAAAAGGGATCGATACCGTTTCGCTCTTTAATCGGTCAGATTTTGCGGCTTTCCACAGTGTTTTTCAAAGATTTTTATAATTAACTACGAGGGTTAAACATTCTCCGTAAAAAGTTTACGATTCATGTATTAGCTTCATACGAAGAAAATTAGATTATCGTGAAAACTATATAAACGCTTTGTAAATGTTTCAAACTGCAAGGATTCAAGAAACCGCAAGAAAGAAAAATACCTTTCTCAAACATCTTACGGAGGATGATGCAGAAAAGCGCGTAGAATGCTAAGAGAGGCTGAGAATAAAGATAATTCGGGTGGTCCATGGTTTCCATCGATTCCCATAAGCATTGCGGTCGTCGGAGATTTTAAATGCAACCATATGATGAGGGCGGCTAAAAACATGGTATTTTCTCTAACCATCGCGCAACCGGAGACGAGGGCCACGGATGAGTTTGTGCGGCAAGTGCACGCATGGTGCGTACACCATGAAGCAGAAGAGACCCCCACGGAGAGTGTACGGGCAGTGAGCAGGTTGACTAGCTTTGTTCGTGCTCGATGATGACGATGGGGTCGGTCTCCGCACAGATGGGCCGCTAATCTCATTGAAAACTCATGAGGACTCTCAGAGTGGGGGATGGACCAACGGGGGGAGGTGAGCCAAGGGCTGAACCCTGCCCTAGAAGTCTCTGTAAAGTCTTTGCATGGGGGCCAAGCACCGTGCCAACCACCATATGTCCTACGTATGTATATGCGTGCACGTCTAAACGCATGATGCATGCTTACGAGAATATGTCGCGTGCTTTCTTTCTCTGCTCACCACGAGGATTGCTATCCTCCGTGCTATGTACACGATTATACGATATACTAATCGTGATACGATAGTTGCGACCTTAAAATTTTTCCATCGGAAGATCTTCGCTTATGTATACCATATACATTTCTTAAAATTGATGCCCATCTTCAGATGACCGAGACCATTCTTCTCCGAGCTATTCGATTACCTTGCTAAGCTGGGCTTATATACATATTTAAGGTCGTGACCAACGTTAAGATCAGCGGAGCATAACTCCGTGCCGGCTGGCCCTCTCATGCATATTCCTCCGGTTTAACAAACACTCCGTAGAGACGTGAGCAAGAGAAAGAGAGAAGGGTCGAGGCGGAAATACAGAAATAGTAAGAGTAGCGGCGAAAGGGGTATAGAGAGAGATAGACAGACCCGGCACGCACTCCTCGGGCATACGGGGTTGCTTTACGAGCGGACAACTAAGGTATGCTCCCGGTTTCACCCCCTGCTCCTCCGGTATAATCGTGCTTTTCGTAACGTGGCCGGCGTTGCAACGGGCCAGAGGTTTTATACCTTGGTTTCTCTGTCGGAGTCAGTGCATCCACCGTGACCGAGTCCGTCGCACTTGCTGCCTTTACGGAATACGCTGCGCGTAAACTTTCGGAACCGCAGCCAGATATCGAATGCCTGGTGTTGCTCCTTCGTATTTTTTTACGATAAAGAATATTCTTCTTATGCTTTCCTATAAAATAAGATTTTTATATCTAAAGAAAGATGCGTGGTAATATTTAACGACACGTGACGTAATGAATACGCCATATTTTCTTTTAATTCTTGAACTTTGCATTTTGTAAAACCTGTTGCTTTAAACGTCCGAAGCATTCATAGCAGATTTAAGAATCAGTCTCGACATTTGTACCGCATTCATTTCCGTGGAGACGCAGTTGAACGATCAGGTAGGAAAACATTGGACAGAGGGTTGATCTCCGAGGATCCGACGTGATTGCTTCTGACAGCGCAGTTAGGGGCGATGAACGGACGATTGGTGGATCGAAAGATAGTGAAACTGGATACTCTGCACATATGCTTCGTTCTAGCTGTAACTATGAAATATGTTGTTCCGTATCTAATCGTATCTATCGCTACACCTTTAATCGACATTTTAATTAGCCTTTTACCATCCATTGAATCTCGAATGGCAGGACAAAGGATGCGATTTAAAGCAAAAAGTCGAAAACCATCTTATCGTGGTCGAATTTCTCGAAGTCTCTGCTAATTCTTTCTGAGATACCCAGGTGTTTGCTACATTTTCGCGGATCTGGCACGTCGAGGCAGCTCGGGAATCAGGACTCGGACAAATTACACGTGGGACAGACTTAATCTAGGTTCGTTTCTCCTGGGAACGCCGAAAGAGAATCAAAGTCACATCTGTGACGTTCAGAACGACGCCACGGTCGTCCTGGGTCTTCTCGCTGCAAGATTGATGACGCCTTCCGCGCTTTCTCACCGTTTCCAGTATTCTCTTTTGCGGACATAGCCGCCGCGAGACAGCAGGAGAAGGGAAGATGCGATTTCTCCGTTGCAAATGAGACGTCTCCGAGCCGGAAGCTCGTCTTCGTGTCAACTGAGCCCACTGACAAATGTTCCGTGACATTGCACTCGAAACAATCTTTGTCACACTCACCTGTCGTAAGATAATTAAATATTTCAGTCTCGGGAATCGAGACAGCGAGATCCGACAATGAAAAATAATGCAGCAAGCCGAGAGAAATACTCGTGGAAGTGCGAGAGTGATTTTTTAAAAGAAAAAAATGTTTAGGTGACGTAGAATTTAACAATACGTGATATTTAGATAGTAGAAAACTGCGATGGAAGTAGAAATTTAAAATATATGTTTATCGTTATTAACTACCAGATAATCTATAGATATCTGTAAATCGATCTTCGATATTTTAGAATATTTTCGTTCCATTATTCTTGTCTTTAACTACATCCCAAACGATCCTTTTCCTCGTAGGAATATCCTCGAAAGCTACAAAATCTTCGTTCATTTAAAAATTCGACTTTCACTCTCCGTTCTACAGCCAACGTTACCGATATCGTCTCAGTTGTCGGTTTAGGAAGCGAATTCTCTTCAGAGGGAAGACTCGAGGGTCTGCGGCAGGGTAGCGCAGGGTCTACGCATCGTCCATCATTCGCTGAAACGACGAAACGCTCGGTAGGTTCGGGTTTTCAGAGAGCGGAGCAGATCTGCATAGCGAGTCGGCATCTCGGGACGAGCGAGCTAAGTGCGGGATTATGCAAAGCAGCGGCCATACAGTATAAAAATACGGAGCGACTCCGCGCCATCTTTTCCGGACCATTCTAATAACTCCCTTCTATCCAGCTTCCTCCAGGCCTCTAGCTACCTTCCTCGACCTCCAACCCTCCTCGTTCCCTGGCGCTGCTCGGCCTGCGTCGACGACCATGGGGGAATCACGAACCCGTGCACGCGGAACGGTCACCCCTCTTCCAAGATTTCGGCAAATATAATCGTAAAGCCGTCGACAAGACCGTCGCGACGCCTGTGCATTGCATCTACGCGATCTTCAGCGTTCTATAAGGCATTCTTTGTTGCTTTGCGCCACCCCTTTTGTCTCGCGCGTCTATTTTTCTTAATAGAAGTATACAAAATGAAGATCATTCTTCGAGATACGTTGGATTACACGGAACTGCTTCCACACGATTATTCATTGTGATTAAATCGGCGTTAAGGGGTGCGCTCTTAAGAGAGCATCGCGTTCGCGCGTCGATGCCAGTCACGCCGATGATTAATGACCCATGAATATTTACGCGTGCCATTAATTTGTATCGTTTGATTGGTTGCTTCCTGCACACGCCAGACCATAATTCGTATACATCGGATCGTCGGGATTTACAAGCTCTCGATATTCTTCGATTTTAAATCACCGTTATCAGGAACCCCCTATATAGAATTCCTACATCTGATCGGGTCGATCCTGAAATCCGAGGGTCGCGTACGTTTCGTGGCGCCTCGCCACTTAAATTCTGAAACTTCTCGCCTAGGCGACTCACGTTTTCCGCGAGCGAGGCGCGAGATAGCGGCGTCCGATAACGCCCGGTTGGAAGTCGCATTAATTTCTCTCGGTCGACTCCCCCTCTGTGTGCCAGTGGTAGAAACGCGACATGGGGATGGTACGGTTCTATCGAGGGTTGTGGGGGCTTGGCGTGTAGGTAACGGCACGCAGAAACGCTTCCTCGCCGGGCGTTTAGGTAAGGTATTCACGTAACACATAAGCAACCGCCACGCGCAGCCCACCGTGTGCACAGAGATAAGAGGCGAAGGTGGCATCTTAGGTGGCACTTCGAATAGAATTAAATTCCCCGAGCAACTGCGGAGCAAGTCGATATCGTCTCCGGATGATATCAACAAGAGCGGCAGAGAAGGAGGGAGGACAAACTTCTCTCCGCCATCCTGTAAACGCGCAAAGTGAATTCGAATTTCGTCGGAGACGTTCGGTTGGTGCGGTAGATTTCGAAGCTACGGATCAATGTCGTTGCAGTTTTGGTGTTAGCCAAAAGATGCTGCGGGTGGGCTTTGATCGATGTTTATTTGGAACCCCGTATTGCGGAGCCGAGTGATCACAGTTTGAAACAACGCTACGGTTGAATGCGAAGATTCGACTTGGAAGTTTGATTGGATATAACTTTGTAACTTCCGCGAACGTTATCACAAAGTTCCTAGGAAAATAATATTTGGATATAAAAATAATTGGCAATTATGTCGAGCAATAAAGCGAGATTGCGAAGAGTCTGGATAATAAGCTGGCTCGTCATGAAGCTGTGCCACTTTTTGGAGGGTGATTCCAGGAATTAAGACAGTCAGAAACATTTGATGGCTCACTTGGTATGCATGGTTCCGCTTATAAGTCAAGAAATTGCTCAAGCGGCCGTAAAATCTAAATCTCTGGTACTCGTCGTCAGGGCTGCGTACCTCTTCCCCTTTCGCGGATGACGTACACCGCGGCCAGCTATTTTCGAGAATTCTCTGATCCTCATCACACATTCAATTTATCAAGGACTCAAGATGTACTGCCCTGTTTTTTCGAGCTGTACAAATCGTTTGTTCATTTATTTCTTTTCATTGCCAGAAGACATGCAGAAATTGGACTTTCCAATTTGACTGGATACCGCGGTTTTGTAATATTTTTCAAACTTTCGCAAATCCTTCGATCGACTAATCTTTATTCGATCGATTTAAGTCACGATTCATTCGTGGTATATGGGACGCAATTCCACAGATTATAGGTCACGATTTTAGCAAGCTTCTGAAGAGGTATGATTGGCCTAGGGACGTATCTCGATGGGATATTTCCTTGAAACGCGGCGAGCTTGTATGCGACCAATGTGGATGCTGGCTTTTAATGGAAAATCGACTGCGCCCGGGGAAACCCGCTGGAAGAGAATCACGATGATTCCGTGAAATATGGAGGCAGGAGCGAGCAGGTTTTCGACGGAGCCGGTAAAGCTGCACAGAGTGCTGGGGCTGCGTTAATGGGTGATTGATAAACGACCTTCTCTCATCAACTGCATCGGCTGCATATTTATCACCGGACAGACTCAGCAGTCCTCGTGTTAGCGTCAGCCAACTGGAAAGTATCGCAAGATATTGCTCGGAAGCACGTCGAGTCGTTTCTCTTAAAAAGGAATGAATAAATTAAATACCCATTGGATTTCGGACATATATAGACTAGACGATGTAGTTGAAAATTAATTCGAGTAATCTTCTAGAAATTTTCGCATAATTCAATGCAGCAATGGGGGTCATACGAGCGAGTGGGAAGCTTTCTGCAAGGTGTCCCTTTGGTGAAGCAACGTCAGTGTTAACATTCCCTGTTACGATTCAGCGTTAACAGTTCACGCGTGTCAGTCACGTGCCGGTCGACCAGCGACCCTCTGCTCGTTTAACTCGGACGAATTGGGCGTCGCGAAGTTGCCCTTTCTGTCCGATTTGGAGGATAACGAGGACAGATGCCTGCGAAATTACACTTAGATGATTCTCACGAATCCGAGTCTTCACCCCTCTCGATAAAATAATAAGTTTTTCTTTTTTTAGTTCGTTCTTTAAAAAAAAAGGACTGGCAGTGGAGAAAAGGTAGCAAGGATAGTCGTTGGAGCGTCAGCGGAGAAGCATAAAGTGGTATTAGGGATTGGTATATCGCCATCAGAAGCGCGCAGGGACAGGATGCCACGATCGGCAATAAATATGGTTCATAAGCCAGGAATGGCTGGCGAAAGATATAGAAACGTTCCTAGACGTCCCGCAGCGAGTCGCGTGTCACACATAACGTCGACGAAACGGCTCTGTCGACTTTACGACCACGAATTAGGATTAAACCCGGCTTGGACCGTTCGCCATCATCTGCTTCGTTGATAGTCGAATGATTCAATTTATTCCAGCTTCGAGAAAGTTCTCCTTTTCTCTTACTCGTGTGGAGCAACACCGGGAGAAATGTTTATAACGGTGGTTCGTCGTATAATAATTATTAATCTGGTTGTAGTAAATAATTTCGAAACAGGGAAGCTGGGAAAAACTTAGATACAGGTCGTTTCGTCTTCCGTGATCCGCGAATCTCCGCTGGGGTCGGCCAGTCCAATCGAAAGGTCATTACAACTTTTTGCCGACTCAATCAAGAAGTTAATGTCCTTTAACCTCTAGGCGTTCCCCGCAGAGTTCGCAGAATCCCGGGAATCGTGAGCGTAAGAACTCGACGGCTCTCACATGCCGGGCAAAATAGATCACCAGTTTTATGATTGATCGCCTATTGGCTTCGCGTGCTAGCCAGCCTTTTTACTTCCTTTTTTTTCGCGATAGCGGGTATTATTGCTCAAGCATAGAACTCCAGTCTCACTCTGCTTCCTTTACTTGTATCGTTCCGTTTTACTATTTTTATGCTTTAACATCCGCTGAAAAAATATTGCAAATATTAACAAGCTTTGCCGAATAATTTTAAGTGAAATTTTGTCACGATGGAGGTGTTGGTAAAACAATGGCGTTGAAAAGATGATAAAAAATTGTGATTATCGGGTAGAAATGCTTTCGTAAGAGCCGCATATCACCTGGAGGGATCGTGGTATTTATCGAACTGCCGAGAAATGGGAGGAATTCGTCAAGAAGATAATCCGTAAAATGATGATCTCTGGTGGCTCTGCTGGTACCTTCTGTCCGCTACGGTCAATTTAATGCACCTCGTTTCTCTTCGGTAACGAGATGTTCGTAAGATGACCAACTATTAAACCACGAATAGTCCTGAACTTCAAAAATAAAGAATTAAAATCGAAATGATTCTTCAACGTCGTTGAATCTATATGCAACTTTATAAACGTTAAAGACGAAAAGAAAGATCGGAGAAAAGATTTCTCTCGAATAGAAAATGCTGGAGGGAATGCTCGAAAAGTCGGGGCGAATGATCATTGGCGGGATAATCGGGCACGGTGGAGGTCCATCAGCGGATTCGACGAGTCTGCCGAACGTCCAATATCCAGGAGATCGACCATAAAAAAAGGAGTCGAGGCTGGCGCGGGCGTTAAAAATATTCAAGATCGTTTGTCAGGCTGAATTACAGCCCCGCTCGGGCCCGCCATCACCCCCATTCCCTTTAGATCTCGGGCTAACGGGGTAACGGGATCCTGCGGAACGCGTTGCGCAACGTGGAGAGAGGGCAGAAGAGGAAAGAGTCGACGAGGACGGCTACGACGACGACGACGACGATCCCGGGCACATGTGTCGAACCTGAAATATGTAGGCGTGGTCTGGATGGGACTAGCAGACGCGTCCCGACGACCGAATATGTTCACCCCGTTCGTACGCTCCACCCCCGTCTAACCCTGGGAACGTTGCCATTGGCCGGTGCCACCCTCGTTGCGCCTCCACCTGCCACGCCGAGCTACCCTCCGCGGGATTCTACCCCTAAATACAGGGGATGCGCGGCCGGTTCCCTCATTTTAACGTGGTCCGCCGATGCACGTTGTACCCTTGTCCTCGTTCTCTGTGTTTCTTCTCCGGTGTTACTGCGATCGGATCGCTCATCTGTGCCGGTGTTATCACCGACGCTTGTGATTAACCTCATGTTTGTTATCCGATGGAAGGAAACTGTGTGAACTGATGTCTTAGACCAAGGAGGATTGACACCCGAAGGGGGTGAGCAGCGTGGCTGTTACACGGTGATTGCCGGAGGAAGAATTCTCTGTTGGACGCGTGGTCCGGTAAGTTTAGTTTTGTATGCTTGAAACAAAGCAATTAAGTGGTCTTTCGTTTCTCTACGAAAATTATAGTTTTTAGATAATTACTTTGTTACTACGCTTAATTTCGTGTACTTAATTGCTTTGTAATTTCCACGTGAAAGTCTTTGTTATTCGCGCTATCAATCGTTTAGAAGATATTGTCAATTCTCACCGACGTTCGATTACGCGTTTCCATTTGTTCAAACGCATCTACGAAATCGCTTGTCTATTTTCATTGACCCAGTTTCCCTCAGTTTGAGCATGGTCGTAACACCTGGTGTTCGAGTATAGAAGCGCGAGCCTCATCCATCATTTCCGCGGAGCTTGGTAAATTGACCATCGGCCGTCATTGTCACAGGTCGATCATCCGGAGCGAGCAGGATGACAATGGAAGATCGTACGAGTGGCATCGACCGTGCCGCCCCCGCGACGTCTACGACGGTCACGTCGGGGTTGACGTCGTCCAGTCCTCCGTCTATCAGCGACGTCACCTCCGACGCTTCGTATCCTCTTCAGCGTGCTAGCAAGCGTTCCTTCGACGTGGCGTTCCTCGTCGCGCCTGACGAGAACCTTGCTCGTCGGCAGAGCGAGAAAATGAGGATGGTGTCGAGCAGGAAGGATCGTATTCGCGAAGAAATATCAACGGAGAACATCTTGGACTCGGATAGACTGCCGCAGAATCTCACGATCAAGAACTACGACAACGACACCGGTGGTTCCGATAGGAGGAGGATGATGCAGTGCACGGAGAACTCTTTAAGTCCTCCATATATATCTCCGAGAACGCTGACTCCGACGTTACCAGGTTTGTCACCTGATACCGACACTCGGAGGTACGTCTCTGGCACCCGTCTACAGAAATCACCCAGTCCACCTGCGTTTGCTACTCATCAGTCGATGTTAACCACTTGCCCGGATGCGGTGGAGCCAAATCTGACTTGCAACAAGGTTTACGATACAGTTATACCCTGTCCGACCGACAGACATGGAGAATCTCGAAGCGCGTTTACGAAGGTGAATCTGACAGCACAAAGGAACGGCTTCAACGACGATGGACAGACTTCGCCAAGATCCTCCATATCGCCAGACGATCGTACCGGGTACCAGAGCAGCGTCAGTCCACCAGTGGTACCACTGACAGCTACTACTGGATACAAGTACGCGCCGTTTCCCACGAAAATGTCTTATCCTTTCCTGGTCAGTCCCGAGAGCAGTCAACCTGGTCTACTGGAGAATTTGAAGATACCCCAGATTGCCCAGCCACCCAAAGTACCCAGTCCAAAGATACCCAGCTTCCGACCGGATCTACCACCAGTTTATCCGAATTTGTCATACAATCCGATCTCCGTGTTTCCACCGATGGCGGATGCGTTGACTAGACCGAGATTTCTGGCGACGGCCGCTGGGGTGGCTGGTCTTCTGCCCTCGTCGTTCGCCGCGTTGACTCTGCCCGCGCAAAATGTTTGCGCCAAGTGCAATCTATCATTTCGGATGACCTCCGACCTGGTGTACCACATGAGATCACATCATAAGAACGAAAACTCCGGTGAAGCTGCCAGAAGGCGAAGGGAGGAGAAACTAAGGTGCCCCGTCTGCGACGAGAGCTTTAGGGAAAGGCACCATCTGACTAGGCACATGACTGCGCATCAGGATAAGGAGAGCGACGCGATCGTGGATCAGGTCGAAGTGAAGAGACGAGCCACCACTGTTCACAGCAAGTGACGACGGAAATCGTCGACAGAAGACACGATACTGACCAGTGGCTATTCGTTTGAAAATTAAGATGTTTCTTTTACGAAGGGGAGGATATGGAGTTTAAATTTTAAGGACTTTGAGAACTTGGAAGGAGAAGTGAGAGAATTTGTTTCAGGCGTGTTATTTTTTATTGTTATTTTATTATAAGGCTCGTTTAATCTGTTTTCATTCTGATCATTCATCTATGAGAATTGAAATTCGATCGGACGAAGATAAATGCTCTTCCAGTTTTTTAAGATATCATCTCCTAACATACGTAGCTCGATACACAGGATCACTTATTCTACCATAAACTCCTCGTTAACCAAATATTCACGAGATTTTTGCACTTGTCCATTTTAACTGAAGTACTTCACGAGATTAATCGATTACGACATTTTACATGGTATACGTGTATGATAACGAACTAATCGCTAGAAGCTTTACCGATTAACTTAAGAGATCTTACCTTTGCGAGATAAGGTGATATTCCCTCTTTAGTCAATATTAGGTAGGAGAAATTTGTAAATATCGCGATTAATCGTCGATTGATCGGACTTTATTCTAGTTTTAAGGGTATGATAGATCGCTCGAGTATTGCTTGAATCCCAATTATTTTCTTTTACGCCGTCACAATTTTCGCGATTTAAAATATTCTCAATATTTTTTTCCAGCTGGAAAACCGAACGTTTTGATTCACGTTGGCTGGTAGGCAGGTGTGTCGAGAGGGTTGGAGCACAGGTGGGGCAGAGAGCGTGTTCTGGCGGGGCAGAACGCGACGTAAGCCGCGTTCATTTGTGTGTCGGGGGTGGCGCGGCAATAAATAGATCGTAAACCGTACCCCGGCTAACACACAAACCGGCGGAGCGCGCATAATGGTAGGAAACAATGAATGCCGTAATCGGAAACAGTGCCGGTTTGTTATCTGCCATTTACACTCCATTTAACTTCAAACAGTGAATCGGCTGGCGCGCATTCGCGTTTTAAATACACGCGACCTCCGTAGCTATCCCCGGCTCCACCCCCGCCGTGCCTCACCCGCCCCTATGATCCCCTCCTGCTCGACGTACGGCTTAACATAGGGTTAACCTGCCGCTCGGAGTGGCTTAATATTGCCCGGAATTGCTTGACTTATCGCCACTTCCATTCCTGGCTTAATGTTTGCTTATTTCATCGCTCTGCTGAATCGTGATTCGCTCACCTGTGTATTTCTGTTATGTTTCCCTCTTTGGTCCTTCCTATCGAGCACATTGATAATTAAGAATTTATCAAAAGCATCGGGACAGAGGTGAAATAAAATAAGGAAACAGATGGGGTTCGAGCCAATACAAACGAATAAATCTTTTTAAGGATAAGAATGATAAAAGCTACAGTATTCTGTACAGCAATAATTGCAGTAGTGTGTATATATATTCGACCTCGAAGATTTTTTTTCAATTTTAATGAAAAAAAAAAGATGAGGGTGTTCTTTCCTCGATCGCTAAAGGAGACGTTAATACTGTAAAAGCGACTCATGGAATAGTATCTGTGGAAGTTCGGCGTTATCAAATAACGATTCTATATCGGATCCACGGATTTCTTAGAATATTGCGGCCCATACGACGTTGTTCTAGATATATGTGCACGATGTAAGTCTGATGTAAATGACTCTTCATACAGGTGTAAAATTATCATCGGCGTTCTGTTTTGTTTTATAAGAATTATTTATCACGACGTGTCACGTTGTATCGGTTCAATGTAAATATCACTCTGTACATAAGCACTGTATGTATTCGGAATCGTTGTTAATGAATAAAAAGAATATCCGTGAAGAGAACTCTGCGAATGTTAAACCTTATCCACTTCTTCGTTTCGTCTCTCCTCCATCTTATAAATTCTATGGTTTCGTAGCAGAAGTTTAACGTTATTCTACATCGTATTTCATTCGTTGTCCTTAATTCCTCATGGTAATAACTCTCTCATTCGGCAGAGGTATTAAAGTTATTTTTTTTAATTCGTTTCTCTTTTGTACGGTTGTCCCTGCACCGCCCAAAAGCCGATTACACGGCAATAGATTAATTTTTGACCACTTGAAATCTCTCCCTACTCGGATACTTTCGAACGTCGTTGTATCGATCGTTGTTTCCTAAGAAACCTTACTCGTATAACGTTTCTTAGAAACGATCGTAAAAATTACAATTACAAAGGAGGATACTGACAAATATTCCAGCGAAAGTGACTTGCGCAAATATCGACTTGTTGAATCGAACATCCACGCTAGAAAACTCCCTGAAGACTATTCAGGGAGGTATCAGCCTCTCGAGAGAAAAACCACAGAGAAATCCCCTAAACGGGTAACGTTAAGCCCGTCGAAACCGCAGCCAATACAACAAACAATCTCTTACCGCCCTCGTTTCGGCTTAACTTCGCCCCTTAACCCCCTACCCCGAGAATAAGTGTACTTACCCTCTGCCCGAGGTCCATAAAGATAAATAACACGAAGCAGCCCACGGGCTCCGGGAACAGTCATATCCCTTATAAAACTAGGAAGAACCCCCTCGGAAATTCCCATCATCCTCTTTCCACCGTGGCCTGCTCCTGTCTTCCATTTAACGAGCAAATCCATCCCCGACGCTTCCGTTTCTTCCACGCTTTCGTCTTATTATCGTCGCCCTTCCATCTCTACGGACTCGATGCCGAATTCGAGGAATCGTTCTCTTACAGTCACGAAACGTTGACGAAAGTATCAATCGACGACCGCAACGATTCAATAAAAACGAATCGCGGTATGGATGTGGAAGTGGATTTGAAAGAGATCCTGACCATTATGCTCGGTGGTTCGATTTAAAAGGAGCATCGCAGCCATTCATCCCTCTTGGTTCCGATCAGACAATCGGTCTTCCCACCCTTGTTAGCGATACTTCACCGTGGAGAATCGCGCGCATGCTTGTTCTGTCAGTGAAATAATGACAATGTCATAGCTCCGGGCTGATTTGCCACGGCGCCCTTGCCACGTGGGCGACGATTGGACGCGGATATGCTAATATGGCGTCCGTTCCAAGACATTAACTTCTCGGTTTGCCGATTCTCGCCAGACGAGTCACGTCTTCGACGCGAGACCACATACGCTACGTCGATCATTCGATATCTTCGCTTCTGTGTTCCCATGAACGGATCGAGCAAGACGTGACTCACCCTTACATATTTCATCTTCCATTGCATTCGTTAAGAAACGAGACTTGCTTCAAAGATTTGAACTTCTATGTAAGATATTGTAATCGAAGAAGCACTTTATTTTTGTAAAAAAGTATACGGCCGAAAGTCAGAGTTTATACGAGTGCTGGTAGAAAGATGGGTCCCAATGCCGTCGGTCACCCCGATTCCCAATTAGCCACGGTGTTTCGTCGCGATTATGTAACTTGACTGCGAACACGCAGCTTACATCGGTCTCACGATGATCCCCGTTTCGGCGTATCGATCTCAATCAGACGTTGCTAAACGATTTTCACAACGCCACTTTTCTAGGACATATGCTTCGTTTCGCCTTTAAGCTTTTTCACACGCGATACCAGAAGCAATTACGATGGAAATACATACATCCGCTTGTAGTATAAAATACGGAAACGTGTCAAATTTACCGAATTTCTCAACCACGAGAATAAACACACGTCCAGCATATCGCCGGTATCGCTGAATCCTTCTGTCCTGTCGCGGGAGATGGTAAATCCGCGGTGAAAGGACAGCCGCCGAATTCGAAGCGGATACTGCGCACCGTTCGCGCATAGTTTGCGGCTCGACAAAGAGCTGTCTGGGAAAAAAGCAGACCGCAGCGGTGTCGTGCGGTAGAGGCCGAAATAGAAAGGACCGGCCAGGCGGGCAATAATTCGAAACAAAATGTCAAGCGGCCACCATTGTCGAGTGCGGTGGTGCGGTAGGCGCCAACTAGCGCCGACGAGAAAATATCGCCGACAGTAAATCAAGGTGTAGAAGAGGATTCACCACCTTCTCCCATCCCCTGGCTCACACGCTCTCTTCCCTCCTGTCCCTTCCACCCTCGCAGGCCTGTTTCATCCCTCTGCGGATGGTCCAGCCGCACGATCGCGCCCTCACCAGCTTCCGTTCCTTGTCACTGTGTGCTTCGTGCGCCGCGGTGTTTCGTGTTGACGTTCAAGGTTACACGTTTGGATAGTCGTTTGAGCATTGATAAAGTTCAGAAGGTACTTTTTCGTGAATTCTGAGGAAGAATATCTTTTTTTCAATTAACATGGTTAAAAAAGGTGGACGATTTTTTGTGATATCGAAGCATATGAGAGAAAGAGAGAGAGGGGATGGTTGTACGGTGGAAAAAAGATTTTCCATCCTGCTTAAATATGTCCGACCGCAAAGCAATAAAATATCTTTATCTTACTCGTGCCATTACTCCCTTGATTCAGTGGGGTTCAATTTACATTCCTATCGGGGCTTCGGAAAGATAAGTCCATTTAAATAAATTAGTAATGCTATCTCTTGGTCGGCGGCCCGGGGTGGCGTTTAATAATATTTTATCAATTTTCGCGGCGATTCGTTACGCGGTGACGCCGTTCACCATTGTTCCGACGTACAATTGCTCGAGTTTTAAACTTTACGCCTCGATGAATCATCTTTCGCGAACCGATTTGCCGCGTGATAAGTTGCTGAAAAAGTTCTCCGCTGCCTCAAAAAACATTTCGCGGATCGATGAATCGCTACGTAGCGGAACAATTTGTAGTTCTTACATTTACACTTATATTTGTAGCTTTTAAAGGAAAATTCGTTGGAAAAAAATTGTAAGGTATCGGCTCTTTTTATTATTTTTGCCTACTACCAAGTAGCGTAAAGCAGCGGGTGAGAATTTTGAAAATAGATCTGTTCTGTTCGTCGTTTGTGCAGAGTTGTCGTTTCCCCTTTGTGGCTGGCGTGTAGGTAGGACAATATAATGGGGCATAACAACGGCGTTAACACGCACTGGCCGACCCCGGACGCGACCCGGGACCCTCGCCGGGTGAATTACACCTCTGATAATTACTAGAAATTAATGTTCGAGCCTTACACCGGTCATTGTGAACCGAGTCGTTTAACCAACCCTTGTTTACTTGCTTTTACGCTTTTAATCGCGATACCTGTATCACTTACCGAGATTTTTTTCATCCTCTCTTTCAATCGCTTTATCTCGAAAGGAGTTAAACGGAATATTTCATACGTGGTCTATCCAATTATCATCGAATCACGATTGCATCTGCTTCAAAATCAGTAAGAAGGCAGGAAATAGGAAAGGAGAGAGATGGGCGAGAAGCAGAGGGCAAGAAAAGACGACGGGGTTCGTAAAATTGAAAAATTAAAATCGGCGCCGATGACGGCGCGGATCCGCGGCCGATATAGAGGGCGGACCGCCCGATGGGATGTATTAAAGCTGCGGCAAGGGCCACACCAGCAGATAGGTTAATGTGAATTTATTGCGATCGAGATATCGCGTCGGCCAGAAAGCAGAGACGCGTGCTACGCGCCCCGTCGAACCGATAGCTATTGTGCAACCGCTTTCAAATCGTTCCTAGTAAAGGTCCAGACCGCGACCAAGGGGATCCGTCGCTGTTTTAAACCAACCACCCATTTTCCTGGGGTCGAGCTTCTTATCTGAATGCATCTGGGACTGCCACGCGTACAGCTTCTTCTCCGGTTAAATGAATTGCGAGCGATACCGTGATTCCCTGATCGCCGGACGATTCTTCTAGAATTCCGAAGACAGAGTATCGTCTCTACCCTTGCATTGTACTAATTTTCTCTACGATCAGAGACCTTGACTCTTACTTATAGAGCTCTGCTTGTTCTATCCATTCGAAAGTATCAATCGGAGATCGTAAAATTTTATTCGCTAAATCCCATCGAATTAATGCTTCTTTTAACCTTCGAACGACGATCGTCATGTAGATATTTCACGTTTATTTCTGTCTAGATTGCATGTACGAATTACTATTCTATGAAACTATACGAACGATTTCATTTCTTAAATTAATTTCATTATTATATCACGATGGAAAGTCTTTTTTCTCCGCTTAATTGATATAAATTAAAATATTTGTCGCTTGTCACGACCGTATTCTTCCTCTGCTGGAGGATCGTTATCGCTCTTAGCGATACTATAAATTGTTTTTGTAAGAAGAATCTGGTGGATCAATCGAAGGAGACAGGCTGCTCCGATCGGGCCGGTCTCCAGATAGCTTCTGGTGCGAGGCTGTCCTCCTCGGCGCGGCCCCGCGCGTCTTCTTCGAGCCTCTCCGCCGGATAGTCCCTGTGATCGTATATCACATTACTTTAATTCATATGGTAATCGCGCGCGGCGCAGTGACTACGCGGCTCCGGCGAAAACTTTCGGAACAATGCGAGGGACAATGCGAGGGGTGCGTGGGAGGGAGTGGGGAGGGGGTGGTGCACGGGGGATGTAGAGGTAGTGCGGAGGAGAGGACACCGTCGCTCGCAGAGGGGATGGAACAACGCCAGGGTGAAAGGAGGGTAGAGGCACTGGAAATGGTGGAGTTGGACGAGAACGGTGCGAATGCGATATTGAATTCGCCCCTGGCGACGTGCCTGTTATCGACAATGTCCGACCGCTGGACCGGAAGCCATTTGCTCGCTCTGTGACGAAATTTATGAAAGTTTCGCGGACCTCTCGCGGTATAATTGGGAAGGCTGCCGCATGTGTGGCAGCGCGAAGGTGGACTGGTCGACCTGTGCTTTGCACCGTCCTGAACATGTTTGCTTCACTCGAGCGCTGCTGCCCGATTCCGTTGCGGAAACGGAAGAAGCGACCCGCCCCCTGAGTATTTTCTGTCGCGTTGACGTCACTTTGACTGTTAGAGAGAATTTGACACGGGAGCTACAACAGTGTGTAGGAATATTCTATTCTGTGCATCGTGGAACAGTTACATTGTCTTTGATAATAAATATAGAAGGATATAAAATAAGATTCGCAAAATTTGGTCAGGATTCAGAGTGGGAAAAGGAACGAAGCTTGGTTGCTGGATTAAAAGGATTGTTGTTTCGATTCTGTTGGCAGTCGCCCCGGTGTCGGGTTCCGATAGAAATGAAATTCCCATTTCGCGATGAAAACCGCGGCTCAATCCGCGACGAATCCATATGCCGAGGAGCGCGCTATCCAATCTGAAAGTGGCCGGTTAAAGCGAACAGCTTATGCACCATACGTTTCGGGCGCATGTTCGCGCCCACGTTCGTGATTTCGTCCAGAAGCAACGAAAACCACCGATGGAAATGAATGCCGCGTAGCTCTGGCCCAGATCCCGTTTCCGATTTTCCCTTTTCGCGCTCCATTTTCGTTCTTCGAGAATACTTTCGCGTATGGATGCGAAATGATGAAAAGTGGAGTGATCAAAGTTTCATTCGAACTGTACAGAGCTTATGTCAGATCTGTTTCTATTGAAACTGAAACCAGAAAGCTATGTGGTTTAGATTGAGCGACGATTAATTCAAGCAAAGCTCTCTCTCTCTCTTTCTCTTCCTCTTTCTCTGGCGATCATTAAAAGTATGACAAAATCTGCAAAATTTCAGCATCCAAATTTCGATTGAAGCGCCTGATGGAAATTGGCCGGTTGGCCATATGCGTCGATTCTCTAGTTGTGCGCGCAGAAAAGCTGGATGGGCGTCGAGGAGGTGGCGAAGCGGCAGGGTCCGGGGTGGTGGGCCGCATTACAAATTTAATCTTACAAATGGATCCGAAAACTTGGAAACAATGGAATATATGAAATGCGGCCGCGTATATCATGTCGCTAGACACGGGGTGGTTCCAGCGGCAATATTGTCAGGGCCGATCCATATTCTCCGCGAGCGTGCAGGGGGATGGGGCCCGGCTAGATCCAGAGAACGGGGAAATATCGAAGGAAGGGTGGAAAGAAAGGCAAAACACGCTGTTGGCAAGACAAGAAGTCGCGAGACACGCATGGTTCCTGTCGCGTTCCAACCAGCACGTGTGGCCCCTAGATTCTGGCATCACATAGGTACGGAGTTATCGAGCACGCTGAGGTCGAGATACGTCGTAAAGAATTTATAACCGACTCTCTGAAAACGATTTCTCATCGATGATAGCATTCCTTAAACTTTGCAGAACAGTCGGTTCTAGTTATAGTATTGCTTCCTACTTCTTCGTCGTTTCTCTTCAGGGTTGATTAACAAATATCGGCGCTTGCAACGAAACTGATGAATTTTTAGAACAAAGCTATTTCGTAGGAAAATGGAAGGGAACAGTGGACGATCCATTTCCGCGATTCGATCAAAGAATTTGTGGAGGCAAGGGACGCGTAAGCAAGCGTTTGTGGAGAGGATAAAAGGGAAGGGAGAAAGCTCGTAGGTTCGAGGCAGAGTCTACCCGGCTAGATTAGCATAAATATGGCGTCTTAGAACGGGGCAGTTTGTCATCGTTAGCAAAGCACACGCTTCCTGGGACTTGTCGAGTCACACTCCTCTGAATCGTCGTGGCCGCTTCTATTCCGCACGGGGTACCGACAAACGTTCCACAGGAAGGAAACCACCGATGTAGGTTGTTGGATACACGACGAGCGACCGTGCGAGTTAGCTAGTCGGGATTGTATCCACCCGCCACCCTCTAGAACTCGTTTTTGCCCCTTTCCTGACCTTGCTAGTAGGAGACAGGTACTTCGGTAGCCGAACTTCCCGAACGCAGATTTCGCACTGGCTAAAGGATAACGTGATTTAGATCTCGTTCCAGGTGCTAGTTGGAGTTAAATTGCCTCCGTTCTACGCGGAGCCACGCTAGGAAAGGACACTGTAGGGATAATGTAGTCACTTTCGATGTTCAAACCTTTAGTTGTAACTTTCGTCGAACTTTCCTCGCAACTTTAAAATTTAAAATCTGTATATCACAGAAAAATGGCGTTACTCATAGAAAGTAAAAGATGCGAATTTCTTCCGGAACAGTTTTCTTCAAGATACGAGATGAATTGGCTTTTTATCGCAATTTCATAAAAGCATCGATCTATCAGGCTGAAATAGAAAGCTCGCGCAACTTTGCCGATTCATTCGATCGGCTCGCGTTATTACGATCTCGCCCTAGTATCGTCACCAATCTGCTAAAACGCATCGCCATACTTCATAAACACCCCTGCATGCCCGCAAGACGTATTAGCCTCGAGATGCCACGGCGAGCGGGAGTGACATTACTTTTCTATTAGAACGATTGGACGAAAGAAAGAATCGATATCCGCGCCCATAGTTTCCGTTCGCTTTCTATCCCCCTGAAATCTATTCTACCGCCCTTGAACATCTTATCGCATCATGGCGAAAAATGTTCATTTCCCGAAGATTTTCTAATTTAAAAGTTCCACAGACATCTATGTTTTCTTTGCAATCAATCAACAACTTTTGACAAATTCTTAGGACAGATTCGCGGATGACTTTCAGTCTCCTTCGAACCCCCGACTGCCGTACTCGAGGGAGCGTTTACCGCGGATAATTCATATTTATGACTGAACGCTTTATCAACCCCACTTGCCTCGTATACATTTAATTGAGACGTCCGTGTCGGAAGCAATAGGGTGCGAACCCTGTTGTCTCAGGGGGTTGGAAACACAATGGCTCTACCACTCGATGGACGTTCGCTTCGTTTCTCTGGACTGTCGTTGACCGTCGTTAACGATCTGCATGGATTTCCTCGATATTCGAGTGCGTATCCGGTCCGATCATTCTTCTTGCTCGTCGTGCGATTCGTCGCGACTGATTCGTGGCCAATCGCTGACCATCGTCGTTCTTATTGAGTCACTGCAGAAATCGAGCTACGCGGTTCCTCTATACTCTATCCGATAAACCTTTATTGAAAATTTACGTCGACTTTTATATTTCACATATTTATAGGAATCGCATAACATTTAGAATTCTCTATACCGTTTTGATTCTTCCACCTCGACTACTGCTCGCTTATCCGGAATCTCTATCCCTGGACGTATGCTGGTTCCATTGGGAATTTGTTTCCCGCAAAATTGGTAAGCCTATTCAGATAACATGCTATAACTATGATCCGTTCTTAATATCCCGTGGATCTTTTACATTGGAATAACGTAGATTGGTAGCTGACGTTACATTTGTCTATAGAACTGTAAATAGATACATAGACTGCCCAGATTCTTCTGTTGTTTAAGAGGTTTCAGAAAGATCGCATTATTCTACACATCTCTGTACAGACTCTAACTAACTATGCCTTCGGTAGCTCTATCAAGCGTATCTGCAAACATGCCAATTCACTCGTCCATCTACCCGACTGCTTCTGCGAATTGCTGCTCGTGTTTAAGAAACATGTCAGTAACTCGTCTTTATTCTCGCACCATACGTCATTTCCTATTAATTGTTAATTACTTTTACTGTGCCAAAGGATTATTATTATTATTATTATCGTTTTGATAATTATTTATTTAAGTTCGGTGTAAATTATAGCAAATCGTAGTTGAGATTTTGAGTATACCTAGACATATTATCGCATTTTTCGATGACATTCTCCTAAGATCCAGAGACATGCTCAAGCGAACAAATTACAAATAAATCGGCCATCAAAGATGAAGAAATCAGTACGTTTGGCGAGTTCTCCACGAAGAAAGAGGTGGATTTACGAGCTGCTCCCAGAGCGAGCGATTACGCGCTCGTAAAGAAGCTCGTAAGTGGAATCGTTCCCGTGGCGCGTTCTCACGATCGGTCCGAGCGATCGTCATCGAAGGCGCGCAGGGCCTTTTAGCGATTGCAGCCATGTATCTGGCCCGTCGATTGAGTTATCGCGCGATAGCCTCGACGCCACCGGCCAAGTAATTGAACCAAAACTTTCTCGCCACCGGTTACCGATCCTCTTTCTATCCTTCCTCTTCCTCCCTTTCTTTCCTTCGAACGATGCGACGCGAGGAATGCGAGCAAAGAGGAGGAAGAAGAACAGACAGAGAGGAGGAAAAAGAAGAAAACGAAATTGGAAAGTGTCCGCGGGAAGTTGCCGACGCCCGGCCACTATTATTATTATCGGTCGACACAGGCCGATCCCCCCGCGATCGGCTTTTAATCTTCGATCGTCGATCGGCCTATTAGGCGGGAACAGGCGAATGGCCCGTAATTGAAACTCTGTTATCGCGGCCTTCTACGTGATTGCATCGGTAGCGCGAGGCCGAATCATTCGCGTTTATCTGCCGGCAAGAAGTTCTCGCGCGATCTCGCGGCTCGTCGATGAGATCGCTCGCCAAACCGTGTCTTTTTAGCCGACACCCACCCTTCCAAGAAGAAACTTAATGAAATCGGAGCTACGGATATCGTTCGATCTTGTTCGTCCGCAACGTACCGCTGAACGAACGTTCCGTCGTATCTGCATCGTAAATTAATTTCCTCTCGTGGAATATGTTAATAGCGATCGTACGAGGATGGTTCGCTATCGAATAAGAAAACAGGCGACAGGTTGATGAAAATTTTTAAATATCGTCGATCGATGTTACGAGAAGACGTTAGAGACTTGGGATTTTTTTCTAGAGGGAGAAGATAATTGATTTCTCTTTTTTACGATCCGACGACGGCCCGATGGACAAACAAAAGCTTTCGACTATCGATCCTTCCTCGTGGTCCCGCTTCCATACTTTTCGTCCCGTGATCCCAGAGGGTCCGCTCCGGATCCATAAGTATTTTCTCAGATTGAAAAGCTTTCGGCATGAAATATGGGTCAGAGATATGGGCGCAACCCTTCTACGGTTTTAATGGAATTAGTATTTAATACTGGTGGGTGTTGGGGGCGCGAAAGGGGCCGGCCGGAAAGGGGGAAAAAACTAAGTGGTTCTGTCCTGTTAGGAGCAGTCTCCCGTTTACCGGTATTGCCTTTGCAGAAAATTTACTACTCGTTAGAGGCCTCGAATTAAAAGGCCGTCGCGCAAGAGCGCGGATAACGTCCGGAAGAAAAAATACTGCTCCCCGCGATTCCATTTGTGCCGTCTATGGACCTTGGAAGGGACGGTGGCTTGCTGAAGAAATAGAGGCGGTTCCCAGTGAAAAACAAGCAACGAATCGAACGTAATACGTCACTGACGATTACGAAGCAAATGGCAACAGGATATCCTCAAATATTTCCCAGATTCGTATCGGTCTGGCTTGTACAATGTGACGAAACTGTAGATTAAACTATTAAGCAGCGGTACCAATTGCTTCAGATGTGCTTAGAGTTGCATTTAGAATTTCACTTCTTTAAAACAATTTGACAAACATTAATTTTGCCTCGGATCCACATTGATTCAAGTCCATGATTGTATTTTTTTACTAGGAACTTCCGACTAAAAGTTTATAATCGTCTGAGCTCTTACAGAAAATTTTCGGCCTTTAAGATATTGATTCGAATATTGAACAAGTAAGTTACGTACGACATTTGCCTTTGATTCATGTTCGATGAATATTTATCGTTAGCAGGAAATTAGCAATATCAGATATTCCCGACAAACTGAGGCGACGCGTCCCGTTCGCCAAAGGGACTTCCATATTGAAGGGAAGAAAGCGTTGCAAACATCGACGAGCTAGCGCAAAACCTCCAACAGCGATTTTAACACGAACACTTCTGCTTGGTGGGTTCGGTCAATAAGCGCAATAAACTCATTCCGCGGTTTACTGCGAATCGCTTTACAGCCGTCTCGGTTACGACGTCACCTATTCCGCTTCTCTGACCCTTCACCACTTTGCTCTACTCCCTCTACCTCTCTTCCTTTCTCTGTCCTTCGTACATTTCACCCTTCGATCGTTCCATCGTTTTCTTTGTCGTTGAAAGTCCAAGCGGAACGGGGAGAGGAACTAGTTACCGAAACTGCGCTAGTTTAAATTACGAGCAGCGGCGCCTTCGCGATTTATTTTTGGGGGGTGCCACCCCCTCGGCAACCCCCGCGGGCATATATCCGTAAAACTATACCGAGTGACACTGTCTACTTTATTTCACGAGCCTCGTTTCGCCATTCCCGTCGTCCCTCTTTCGCCACTTTGTTCTTGCAAGTTTCTTTCTACGCGAAACTCTCAATGTTAACGGGGTGAGAAGCGGGAAAGTTCGCGACCGTTTTCAAGACGCTGAGATATTGCCCGCTCATCGGTCGACGATGATATAAAATGCTCGTCGCGGACCGGGACGTGGACTACTGTTTTATATCGTTATCGGGGCCAACAGAAGACTGGGCTGTGATTTCGTGCCACCAAATTTTCACTGCTCTCTGGGAAAAAGATTTAAAGCGGCGTTTCCGTTTCACGGCGATAACTCGACGCTGGTGTTTGCGACCACGTCGTAGTTCCTCGAAGCTTTCTTGAATGGAAGCACTTGCCGGCCAGCCTTCTTCACTCGCTCGAACTTTGTGTAGCAACATTCGTAGCTCGCACGAAATCTTGTCGCTATGCATCTCGCAAAAAATGTATCGCCCATTTCCTCTCCCATTATAAAAGTTCATCAATTTTGTCTATACGTATCTACGTTCTAGTCGCCTAAAAATCTCAGGCGTTAAATTCTCTGTTAATTCCGTAGCCGTGCAAGTTAGCTCGATCGAGGCGATTCATTGGGAATTTTCGGAGGAAAAAAGTGGAAAGCACGGGATCGGTAGCTAGGTCTCGTCCCTCCTATCAATCTCGTCCGCTCGTTCCCTCTCGCTCTCGGACATTTACATGGCAATAGCTGATGTACCTACACACCGGGCCGGGTTGTTCCCCGAGGCCAGAATTGAAACCACCTCATTACCAGCCGTTGGTTGGGGGTTGCGTGGAAGGGGTTTGCCAGGAAGGGGGGGCAGCGAGGCTGCTGCCGCCGGAGAATCCGTTTTGCGAATATTGGAGGTAATGTCGCGAGCGGTTTTATACAACACCCGTTCCGCCTTTTTCAGGCACCCCTCACCACCACCATCCACCCCCCCCCCCCGCCAGCAGACTTATTTCAGCCTGTATTACGGCCGGTCTGATGAAAAATGGAAATAGCTATCCTTCGGTACTCCCGTCGACGCTCTTTTATATTTTAACACTGGCCAAGAATTCTTGTTTCGCGACGAAAACGCGATACAACGTGTAATCACGACGAACTTCGTCATTTTCTAAGCACTTAGTTATCAACACGAACGGTCGAGCCGATCGTTTACCAAGGTATTTTTACGGCGCGACGAAAGCTCGTTTCGCAGGGGCCAGGACTAACAGAACAGGTTCGGTCGGAGGCATAGGTGCGCGGAGAATAGAGTCTCCGAGCAGATGACACGTTCGCCAGGGCGGAGATAAGGGAACGACTCTCGTAACACGAGTACGAAGATGCCCGCATTACGAAACACGAAGCGGCAGTCGCCTTTACGACGCCGCGATACGGCTAAACGGGGTTGGATCACGCCCCGCGCATAACAACACCAATCCCCCTTCCGTGGCTCGGCCATGGAACGCGGCAACTTTACAAGTTTAATTAAACGTTTGCCGTAACAACGCCACGAAAGGTTGGCGAAGAAAGCGCGCCCGGATCTTCCAGTCTTAACGGCGATCTCTCGATAACAACCCCTCAACCGCAACTGCTTCTTGCTCTCGAGATTCTGTTTAAAGTTCGATCTCGAAAAGAGACTCGGGAGACCTTGCTATTTAGAAATCGAGGGACAAGTCGTCTCGTGTCTTTTCTACCATTTAATTACCGCTCCTGCCTGTTCGTACGAAAATGCAACACGTAATCGATTTCTCTCGGGCGCCAAACTCGGCGAGAACGTTCGAAAGTTTCCCAGTTTGAGAGCGGACGCGACTAAGAGTTCTGCGAGTACACGGAAGCGAGAAGTTTCGCCACGATCGGTTTCAGCAACTTCACTCCGTTTCCGTTCGCCGAAAAGGAATGGACTCGCCGTGTCGGGGGCATATTGGTAATCTCGAGCGCGGAGAATATTTCTGCCAACGTTTTCATCTACCCGCGAGCACCGACCAACCCTCTGGGTCCGCTCTATCGCGGTCAAGATGGCGTACTCTATACGGTACACTACGATTTCCATTTCCATATAAACTTTCCGGCGTTCTAGATCTTAGCTTTTACTCGGTGCGCGGCGTATTTTCTCTCGGAAACGATGGGACACTTTTTTAACTTAACTCCTCGAAACCAACGTTCTGACGAACAATACGATATCTGAGATCTAGTACGATTTTATATAACAATGTCGCACACGTGTAATATCTGCAGTATTGTTCATAAATCTTTGAATATAGGATCTATAAAAGATGTTCGAGTGATGTCCGTTTCACGAAGACAAGAATTAGGATTCCCTGGTGGCAACTGGTTCTGTGCTTTAGTAAAAATGAATAAAAAAAAAAAAAAAGATACGTGCTTTCCTTTTTTATGAAACGAGTGAGAATCGTCGCGTTGTAACGTTACGAATATATCTTCCGGGGTGAATCGTCAAGACGTTTCGGGGGCGGTCAAGATGGCGTCCCGGTGTACAGTGTGCTCTACCTTATATTAGCATATAAACTCATAGCCCCCAGCGAAGGCCACTTGCGCTTTGATTTATGTACTAAATATGCCTTACTCGCAAACCAAGCACCGTTGAAGCTCCCTGGAAGAGCAACACAGCTTCTCGTTGCCGAGTTCCCGCTGCTGAATTCTTGGAAGCATCCCCTTTTGTTTCATCTCCGGTACACCGAGCTTCCGTTCTCTATATTTTCCTCTTTTTCCTCGATTTTCCGAACCGCAACGATTTTATGCGAAAATTTTTACACGAAACGACTATTTTCTTTCCCATGTTCGTTCTCTCGATTATTTTATTTTTACAGGAAAAATTTCGAACGATTGGTATGAGAACTTAGAACGGAAGAAATCTGGTACAGTACGATGCCACAGGTTTTCCAGCAAAGCATTTTAAGCGACGTTCTTCGAGTAAAAACGCCGTGTGACAGCAGCGTGGCGCGGGGCAGCGAATCGCTCGTACGCTACGATAAGTATGGTAATACGTTAGAATTAAAAGTCCGGTTAAGCCGGTAATAATTCAAGATCCGCGGGTGTATCAAGGCGAATAAGCATAAATGAATAATTGCGCGATAGATAATTTAACGTGCACGCTGCACGTCGGCCGACGTAGCGCGCGATCCGCTCGCGTTTGTTATCCGCCGGCTCTCCACGTTCCTTTAATTTCTCCGATATTTATCCCACGAAACCACGCGGGAAACCATGTACCGGCGAGTAAAAAGAGCGTTCCTTATCTTTGGAACAAAACGTCGAAGTGATCGGAACCGTGTTCTCCGCGTCGATCCGGTCTTCGACGCTACGAAGGTTTTTCGTTCCTCGAACGGGAATGCAAATCACGAAGATCGATCGCCCGTAGCTGTAATTCTTCCTTCGCCATTTGTATTTCATTGGAGGCGGTCTATCGCGGTTGACGATATTTGACTTTTATTAAATTCGACGAGATTATTTGTTTCGCCCCGTCTATTCCAGGGAAACTGTTAAATATTTTTCCCTGTCACCGTTCCGACTCTCTTTACATTGTAAAGGTATCGATTCTGTAAAGCATTATTATGTATTGCATCGTTTATATTGTCATTTCGAGAATTCCATTGACTGTGTGGTGCGGGCAAAATTATGTGACCTGTCAGCTTTTCACCGGTGAACACTGGAAGATGTAAATCCAGGAGAGCAAGAACCATTCGACGATTCTATATACTTTGTCTCCTCTTGATTCCGGATTATCTTTGGTAAAACATCATCGAGAAGCATTCCGTGGCTAAGATTTTGGCCGACGGCGGCCCCGCTCGACGGAGTAACCTAGTTTGCGAAGTCGTTTATGCATATCACGCAATTTTCTTACGGTTTCGGCCGTGTTAAAATATGTATGGAATCGAGTTAAGCCGGCGCGGCGTGCAGTCCGGCGGCGGGTACAGGAAGCCGCGGAAGCTGTTACCGAGCCATTTGCATGGCATCACGGCGATTTCGTTAAAACAACCCCTCCGTTCTCTCTCTCTTTCTCTGTCCCTCGGTCTCGTGGTTTCTGTCCGTGCCCCTCTCTCCTGCTCGGCAACTCGATTTACCGAGCGCAATCTAAATACACGGTGTTCCATTACGCTGGAACCGCGGTGCCCTGTCGCGGGATATTTCGTCGAATGTTGAAATTGATGTCGCCGCGTTTTCGTGTTTCGTTTGTTGGAAGCGTGTCGTCCCAGCGAATAATCGCCGTGTTTTGTAATGTCAATCTCGAGCTTGAATTTGAATTTCACGGGAATATTCTGGCGGTCGATATCAGAAAATTTGCAAGTGAACAAACCGGGGGGTGAAATTTGTCAGCAAATTTCAAAATGGACTGGTAGAGAAGTCTGAGGATCGGGAAGGCGAAAGATTATGAGAATAGTTGCATGGCGACAAGATCGGTCTCGACTGCAATATTTCCCGTTTCCGAGAGACATATGCACGACAAGGCAAAGGGAACCATTTTAGATCGCGGCACCCCCTTTTTCATCTTCGTGACGGAGGCACCATGCCAGAAGTTACGACGTTCGTGAAGCGAACCAGGCAACGAAAGGGAACAACAAAGCCGTAGAAAGGGAACCAAGAGGGAAGAAGAGAAAGATTGGCGCCAGCAGACTTTTGTTTCCGAAGAAGCATAAAAATCGTTTCTTTTGCGTGGCTGTCGTCCCTTCACCACCCCCCATAGACAGTTTTATGTGTCTCACATTAATTTGCATAATCGAATAGAAAAATCTGAATAACGCGTCTTCGCGACCTCGTCCGTCACGTGGATCGACTTCCCCTCCCCTCTGTTCTTCAGGAATCTGCCTTTTCACCCCTGCTGTCGTATAACCCCGTTAGAACGACTACCTGATTGCCCAATCGTCGATTCACGTATTTCCCGATGGGTAAACATTTGGAAATTTAACGATTTCCGCAAACAGAGCAGATTAGGATTGGTTGTTTAATGATAAAATAGAATGCGACGAGGGGATTGTCGAAAAAGTCGATTCCCTCTCGTTTTAACGATCACCAAGAAAGATCATCCTTTTGTCGATGGTAGATAATGTAGAAAACAGTAGCTACATTTGTTTTCCAACGAATGATAACTCTTCTAACGGACGAAAGATCGTGTACTATCTGTCGAGTGCTTATCGTACGTTGAACAAACGCACCCCACGGTTGGTACAGGAGAAATCTACTCTGTGGCATTCAAATATCGATCGCGTCGATGATAACGAAGTCAAAACCGAACTCTAACTCGCGAAACTGAGAAGTACTCGTTGCATTCCACAGCTATAGGTGTCGTCACTTTGCGCTTTTCCAAATTTTTAACGAAAGAACCGCATAATGCTTTTAATCCTCTGCAAAACTTCTAAATCAGCCGGGATTAAATTTCACTACGCGAAAGCAGTTATTGCGTGCTGTTCATTGAATGCATTTTACATGATAGAACGTTGCAATTAACGCGAATAAGCAATTGCTCGTTATGTTTTGATAATTTTATACAGGAACAGGCAACACCGCGACGTTATAAATGGTGAATTAAATGATTTAATCAACCGAACCGATCCATTGATTATAAGGTACGCGAGCGTAATTCGCAAATTACACGAGAGTATCCCCATTGGTCAGGATCGATGTTGAAAGCGTAATGAATATCAGATTTACTTTTCAAATGACCAAGCCAATACTCTAAAATTAGACCTCATTTTGACAAAAAAAAAAAAAAAGAATAGTCACGCGCCACATCAGTTCGGTTTATTACCAGCCATTTGCTATTCAACATCGCAAAATGGCTCTGATCTTCGTAACACTTTGCAATTAATAATTTAACATCTAACAAAATGTTACAGCAATTTGCTGTTTAATTCGATAGCCGAAAACTACGATATAATCGAACGAAATGAACATTTGAAGGGAAGACAGAAATTAAGTGTCGAAAGGTGGAAACCGAAAACCCGTGGAGGCATACGATGGAAGAGAAAGAAGTGGAAATTGGCAAATTGCCTATCAACACGAATCACCGGCCCATTCAATATCCGCGCGAAATATTGCGGCAAAATTCGAAGGGTGGAAATGTTGGCAGACCAAGGGGTGAGCCTCGTACGTTCGAAGAAATAGCGTTGTTCCGATAATTACCTTTCGCCCGTGGCACTCTCGTCTCTGTCGTTACATATATCATTGATATTCTATCGTCGAATAATAGCAAGCAAAGAACCAAGTAAAACAAAAATTGGAGCCAGAGTGGATTGTAAAGAGCGAAACGACGTACGAGCTAAGTTAACTAGAATTAACGAGGATTGTTCAGGACGAATCCGTGGAAGATGTCCACAGTAACGGACGGGCTGGTTGATTCGGCTACAAAGGGGCTCTTCACGAATCGGTCCGGCACGTACGACAGTCTTCCGGACGTGCCGGACTTGATTACACCCCTTTGAAAGGAAAGCGATACGACCGACAAAGCGTCTTTGTGCGTTGTTAGGGATTTCCCTGGAGACATTTGTAATCCTGTAGGAGCAGGTGAACGCATTATGCGACCCCCAGTTTACGTTTATGTTAGAGGTTGGCTATGTAACGCGTGCGTGGCCGTACATGCTACATACACATACTATATATGTAACGCCATTAACAACGCGTGTGAAGGTACACTAATGTATCACAGGTTCGATCGTGTATCAAACGGCCGTTCGCGCCAATCAATCGCAATTAAACGGTATATGAGTTGTATCGAGATTACGAAGAAATGCAAATGCTTCACGTTCTATGCTTTTGAACTACGAGATAATACGAGATCACGTTTTCATACCGATTCGAGTCTCATCGTGCGTTACGACATAACTTGCGAGACGCTTTCGTGTACTCGAAATATACGTATTCACGACAGAGTTGCGTAACATTGTGAATCATTACACAGTCGCCTGTGTTTTGTAACATTGTTGTAACGCGTTGTCGAGGCTCCAGGACGCTTGGCATTTTCGAAGTTGCCGAGCTTCCCAACAATGTTGAAAATAGTTACGGAGGTTTCGCGAGCGTCGTAATATTGTCGCCAGATATCCAAGAGTTCTGACATGTTTTAAAACCTTGGAACAATACGCGGCAACGAATCATAATTGGAAGCGAGTGAGCGAAACAGGCTGGCTTGGCTATGGCGCACCTCGACCACGTTTTTCTCCTGCTCTGTTCTAAGGACTACCGTGCATATTCATCCGCGGGCATCTCCTTTTCCACGAGCCATCTGCGCGCGATTGCAAATGCGGCTGGCACTGGCAGCGGCCAGCGTAGACGTAAAAAGGACGATTCGTCGAAAAGATAGCCGCTCGCGGGCTGTGTCAGGACTTATGAGCACGAGCATACACGTGGCATCGTGGTTGCCGTCGCGGCCATTTACAGTCAGCCTTGTCTTCGCCCGTTTATGGTCGATCGCTTGAAAAACCGCCTCTGCCTCTCTCTTTTCCCCTCGCTCCACCGTGTCTCTGCGCCTCTCTCGTTGGCCGAATCTTCGTTTCGCGATCGTCCGATATCGTTGTCCGATCAGCGCGAAACTTCCACTAGAGTCGGACGAGGCTCGCTCCTTTGGCCGATTCTACTCGATGCTCTTACGATCCTTGCAAGAGAGACAAAGGAAAGCTTTTTAATCTGCCGGCGGAAGAGAAGTCGGAAGGTTCGTGAGCGCGCCCCGGTCCAAGTTCCAATTGTCCGTTTCTTTTCTACAGAAAGTCCTTTGAAGACGACAGACTGTCGATGATCGAGGAATTCGTATACGGACGTTGTTTCTTCGAAAGTTTCTCCGTGGCCAAAAGTCGGCATGGCGGGTGAAAAAGTGGCTGGCGGAGAAAGATTTGGCGAAGCTGTGGTCCTTAAAAGGACCACAGGGGCAAGAAGAGGAGGAAGAAGGAGTGGAAGAAGTAAGTCCCAGGTGCTCGGTGGCTCCGTTTCTGGCACGGTGCACCTTAGAAGGCGTCAGATTGTCAGCCTTTGTCTGTTCTGTTTCTTTCTCCTTCTCCGCTGCTCTCTGTACTTCGTACTTCTCTTTCGCTGCTTTCTTTCGAGGGTCTCGAGGAAAAAGCTTCGCGGATCGTACGGCTTCGTGGTTGGCTTTCGACGAAATGTCAGCGCCAAGAAACCGTTTCGTTTCAGCGAATCGCTTTTACTCGGCCAGCCTTGATATCCTCGTTTGTTACCGCTCTTCCGTCGTATTTTCGTCTTTTATCGACGACGCTTTAGGAGTTACAGAGATAAGCGCTACCGTGTCCCGGTAACCGGGCATCGTTTATTGGCAAGACTTCCCTTCCGCGGGACTTTGAATCCACGGTTTCACAGAGGCAATTAAGTCTCCGTAGCTCCTCTTACCTGTTCCGGAAACAGACAATCCTCTCTCGTCTTATGAAAGAGTTCAAAGCGCGTTAAGATGAGCGAATGGAATACGAGCGAGAACTGCAGCAGATATTGCGCCGGGTCTCCGGGTCTCGCCTTAACGAGCCGTGGCTGTCGTTGAAAAATGAAGCTCAAAGAAACGCTTAGTCGTTTCGAAGGTGTTGCCTTCGAAATTACGAAGCCTCGTCTTCCACCACTGACTCGGAAATTTGGATGCAAAACAGGCGACAAGCTCGAACCACCGAAACAAATGACTCGACGTCTCTCTGTTATCTTCCTCGGAACGATCCATTCGAAGCTTTCGAGTGGCAAAACCCCGGAGATCGCGGTTTCTGTGCTTTCGCCTAACAGAGGACCGGCATAAACCGAAGAAGCAGAACTACCAATTCTCTCGGTATATCCACCGAGTTACAAGATCGATGCCCTCGAAGACAGAACGAGTCGTCGATTGGTTCGAATCGACTCTGGTTTTTAAACGCGCCTATTGTACGCCGAACGGATCTCGAGCACGTTCCTTCTCTCTTCTCGTTTCCTTTTTCACTTTTCGTTACTTTCCTTTTTTCTCTACTTTTTTTCTTTTCCTTTTTTTAACCCAGCCCCCTCGATGGTAATAAAACGCGGGCTTCACTTACTTCCGCGATATCGTTCCTCCTTTTTTATGATGTTCTACCGGTACGATATTATGGATCACTCCGTTGTCATAGTTTCTCCTATGAAAATGGAAATCAGCCATCGTGCCGGAAGATACGTATGAAAATACACGGACCCGGTTAATATTTCACTCCCCATTATTCTCTATTTGGAGAGGAACGACGAGGGAGAAGAATCACCGGCGCACCGATGATTGCTATCCTCGAGCTTTCGAATTTCCTTCGATTGGCCCCGAAACGCTTCCTTCGTCCGGAAACCTCGTCGACGAAACTTCGAAGCTTCTTCGTACGAATCGACCTCTCCTCAGCCTCGGCAAAATCACCCTCGTCCTTCGAGAACTTGTACGAATAAGAAGATTGCAGCTTCCACGGGTTTGAAGTATGTTTTGCCAGTGGAATTCGATTTTTCGTTAAAAGCTGGTGCAAGTTTCTCGGACTGCGTCAAATGTCACGAAAAGTCTACGGAAAACACTGTTATTCGTTCCAATTTCCACTGTTTGTTCGATCGATCGTGAAAAATTCACGACGATTGATAAAATCAATCCGCCAGGGAACAAGACAGAGGGGTGAAAAAATTTGAACAAGATTAAAGAAGATCCCGCGGCTTTTTGTCGGCTAATGAGAAAGTCAAACAAGGTCGGGTGTGGTCGTTCGGCGGCAAATCGAAGGTCTACGGCACCTCTACGATTTCTCTGAGAATTCGGAAGCGTCGGGACGACGCGAGAGCGCCGCTGTGGATTTCCCAGCTCCCACGAACTCAGCCGACAATCACGGAACGAGAACGTTGTTTACCCAAATAATTCCCGAATTAGCGATGCCACTAGCTGCCGTTTGTTATCCCTTTGCCTGGTGATTTTACAGTTTCTCTTATTGTTTAGTGCAACGCCGCTACCTTCGTGGTACGTGCTCCACACGCGATTAATCTTCACGCTTTGTATCGTGGGAAGACTTAATTCCGCGCTTAATTCTTCGTTTATTGGCTTCCAACAGTTTCCACTACGAGGCAAGCTTCCAGGGATGTTCGAGAGAGAAGAACGCGATTCAGAATAAGATTTTTCTTCGATCGCGTTAACGAGCACGTGAGAATGTAGCGAAATTTTCGAAACTTTTGGCCAGTGGCAAGGGATACGTGTTTCCAAAGAATAATGCATACAAAGCGAGTGGGATGGAGGTTGAGGGTCGTAGTAATACAATGTGGCGGCGTAATGGGAAAAGTGCAGAGGGAAGAAAAAAGAACGGTGGACGTTGCGCCGTTTTCCATTTCTCACTTGAATTCCGCCGAAACGAGGAATCCGATGTATCCGGCGTAAGAACATTGTCCCTGTTGTTTCGCCGGCTGAATTTTTCTTCTCATTAGGAAATTAGGGATGCTTCTGAATATATCTCGATCCTGGAATCGAGCCAAGTTGCCCGAATGAATTTCATAGAACACTGGAGACATTGATGAATATTAGAAGAATAATAAGGAGAGTTTATCTTCGATTTCACGAAGCGGTATATCCAGACATTGGAGAGGATAGACCGGCCGATGACAGTCGCCAATTTACCTCGAGGCCTCTCGTCTACCATCCTTCGATTCGCCTATCTATTATTCAAGGACGATCAGACGCACGGCAGATTTCGCTTAACGAGTCCTCTAACAAGACGTTTACGAGCTATTTCAAAGTTCTACGTGCGGCGTTTGCTTCGCTTTACTACGCTCTATCGTTCGGTTGTTTCCGTGTAAGCCGAACTTAGCTCCATTTCTAAAATTTTGCCGCATCATCCTCGCGAGAGTGGTTACGATCGCTGATCGAGAAACTGATACTTGGTCGCGCGACCAGGTTCAACGATCCTCTCGCGCGACGTGCTCAAGTATGGGGGAAATCAGTTTGAAAAAGCCGACGGTGGTGGGCTGCATCCACGCCGGCGGTCGATGGCTGCGTGGACGAACATATATAATAACGTAAACTAGGTGGCAGGGAGGAGCTGTCCAGAGTAAACAACGCGGTGGCCCAGGACTAATCGGCGTTCGGGTTGGGTTATGGGTTCCCACATCGAATCCCGTGGCATTATGGGACCCGTCCAGCTCTCACGCCTCTCTCTCTTTCTCTCGCTTTGCCTTCTGTCTGGTTGGCCTCTGCCAGGACCAGCCTAGACCAGTTTGCCGTGGCTAGAACCACCGATAACTACGTACGTGAGAGCTTGGCTTAATGTTGTCGATACACCGTTAAACGGTGCCCGTTCCGCCGGGGAATTTCGAAAGTTCCGATCATTCGGGACACACCGCTACTCTCGGCGACATTTGTTGCCGTAATTAATTCTCGCCTCGAGTTCCCGACACCGTCACGGTCTGTTCCGACCCTTTTCCTCCTCCTTCTCCTCCTCCTTCTTCTCTTCGTCCTTCTGCTCGATAACCCTCTCTCTAACGATCTAATTAAGCATTTTTCAAACGGATTTGAATGCGAAGATTCGCAAACAGCACGTTTGCGTGGGGAATTTGTGGGCCAAACCGGAGGTAGAACACCTCCCGAATTGGCAATATCAGTACACGAACGAGTCGAGAGGAACGATCGCCTGCGGTACCGAGCGACACTAGGCGAAACTCGTAGCCAGCTCCGAGCGAAGTTTAAACGGTACCATCGAGCTCTAACGGGCGCGTGAACGCAGGATATCAGGCATAAATATTCATAGTCAATCATCTGGGAGTGTCCGGGGTGGGTGCTTCAAAGGGAATCTTCGAATTCGGTCCGCGTTGGGACACAGAATCTACTCTCGATGCATCGCCGGAAGCGATCGAGCAGACAGAACAGCCGTGGAATGGAAAGAGAAAGGAAGCGGACCCAACTTGTTGAGAAAGAGAGACAGAGCAAGAGAACTATAAGGGAAGCGAAATTGCCCGCTAATGTCATAATTATATAGCCTGGCGGAACGTGGCGGGAAACTAAGAGAGAGAGAGAGAGAGTGGAAGGAGAGAAAGTGAAACGAGCCAAGACGAGCTAGCGTTGTTCGATCGAGGATCCGTGCTCGCGTTCCGCGCCCTTTGAACTGCCGATTAATTTATTCGCGAGTGCGCCGAACGACGGTGAACTGATGCTAAGCAACGGAGAAAGCAGTCGCCCCGAGGTATGCTTCGACTGGCTGTCAGCTTCCAATTTGCAGCCTAGACTCCCGGTTGCGCGTCTCCATCTACGACTAAGTAAGCTGGTTGTCTAGACTACGTTCGAAGCAGTAAACACAGGAGTTGATCGGTGGCTAAACCTATAGACGCTAGTTCGAAGAACTTCCTTTTCCCATCGACCACGCTTTTCACGGCCACGTGGAAGAAACGTCGACGCTCGTTACCGAGAAATTTCGTTTCTGCTCGACGATGATATCTCGAAGATCGTCGTTAAAATGCGAGCATAGAACCGTCCGGCGTCTTAGGACTAGTTGAGGCGGAAGCGTTTCAGAGGAGAAGTCCGGCGATCCATCGGCGAGTCGTAGGAAAAATAAAAGAAGCTTCGAGCGTACAGGCGATCGATAATGATACACGAGGGATCTTTAAAGTCTCGCATTAAATCCACGACGAACGTTTTGAGCATAATTAATTAAAGACTCGTCGGCTGGTATAGCCTTGCTGGCGATGGCCGGGCTTTCAGGCTCGAAAAAGCTTCCCGAGTCGATGTGTCGTGCATTCTTCGCGAGCCAATGAATCATTCGCGGCTACGCTCTTTGTGGTGGCCGAAATACAAGGGCTGCTGGCCCCTGCGGGCCCACCCGTCTAAATCTAACACGATAAGTAGGCGGTGCCGATTAATCATGGTAAACTCGGCTGGTACCGCTCCGATTCCCTCCCTCTCATTCTACACCGTTGTCTCTCTCTCTCTCTCTCTCTCTCTCTGTCTCCAACTGTAAGTCTGCATACATCTGTGTGGAACACGTACACGCATACAGGGTGGCCGCAACGGGTTTAATCAGGTATCTTCAATTTTACCAAAGGATATCTGTCAATAGGAAGCGGAAAGTGGAAAAAAACGATATACGAATACCCGTTGCAAATTACGTCCGAATAAAAAGTCCCATCGTATTTTTCGAAGATAAAAGGCACTTCGATGAGAATTCCGAAAATTCACGGAATTACAATTTCAAATAGCTGTTTGCTGTATAAAAATGCATGTGTTTTCATTTTCGTATAATATTCGCAGAGCGTCACAGAAACCTACCGCTGCAGACGGTAATTTCGCGAAAATATTTTCGCGGACAATGGACCGTAATCGAAATCCGTCCAAACTTGCAGTTTCCACTTTCGAATCGTAACTATTACACGAGAAGAGAAACAGCGAGTATATTAACTGTACGACAGGAATAGAGAAACGACGGAGATTGAAGTGGTCTCCGAACGGAACAACAGAATTATTTAACCACCCTGTGTGTGCGTGCGCGGACGGAGCTCGCGGCGTATCCCGTAAGATTGAGACCTCCTCGCGCCGGGACTCACGCCGGGCCCCGTGTGAGGCCCCCGGCTTCCCCCTGTACCCCCCATGGGCCCCCGAGACCGCCCTTTCCGGCTTTCTTTTAGAGGCGAGGGGCCCACGATGGAGGTCCGCCGTGCTGCCCACACACCGCGCGACGCAAGAATCATCGAACGATTTCTTGGCGCGGAGCAAGAAGCATTTACATCTTCTTCGACCGGTGACTTTTTTGCGTCCTCGCCTAGAACCCGATGCCCTTTCGATCTTCCATTCTTCACGGTCTTCGTGTCTAAGAACTCCGGAGAATGCAGCAGGACCAAGCACGCTCGTTTACAGAGACGACATTTTTCTGATTTTCTAGCGCAAGAGACAAGGAAACAGTTTTGGTTTCAAGATGTAAAACTTCGCCGAGAGTTTCGGCAGAATCGAAACTCGTCGAAGAGCTTGCAAGAGTATCGGTTGGCGTGTAAGCGTTTAAGAAGCAGTCGAATAGCAAGGATGCCTCCTCTGTTGAGAAGTTTTTCACCGGCACTGTCGGAGGGATTAACTTCTCGCCGTGGCGGAAGAAACTTTAAACGAACGTTAGATGCAAGTTTTATTGCGTGCCCGCGCTTGAAAGGCTTGTCAAAGTGTAACGGTTAAGTGCTTCCACGCTGCGCTCGACGAGTGTCGATAGTTCCTTCGCCGGGTCGATGGAACGTCAAAGGGGGTTGAATTGTTTCCAGCTGTGTGGAATATTTAATTAACCCTTTCGAGTATTTTTCGGAAACCAGCGACTGCACAGTTCGGGAAACAAAATTGAAGAGGGAAAAATCTAGATGGAAATCAACGAGTCGCAGAGGGTGAATAAAACAATACTCGGGAAAAGGGGTCGGGAACGGGGCAGTGGCGCAACGGATGGAGACGTCTATCCGCGAGTTTGCGCGATTGGCCGCGTTTGCACGTCAAAGAAGGCGATAACAACCTCTCCTTTCTAACGACGATAATGCTAATACGCTTCCCGTTCTGTATTTTCTCGCCTGTACACGGTGGAACGAGGTTCCTGTTTCTTGGGAACATCTAGATGATTCCACTTACAAGAACGAACGGATCGAAATTGCATTCTGCTAGACGTGCTTCCTAGGAAAATACAAGTAACCATTTGCTGCGGTTCGAGATGCAGCTCTCGAGGGAAGGAGTGGCGGAATTTCTTGCGAAAAGTGTTTATCCCCCTCCATTATTCGATCTTTGCTCCGTTTCTATTGTCGTTAAGTCAGAAAACGCAACGTTGCACGAGAAGAACCGGCGATCGTCTTGCTACACCTGCGCTGTGCAACGTTACAAAGCGATATTGACCTTACCTGTCTTTCCAGCCAGCGGGATGAAATATCGCGCACGTTCCTCATATTTCGAAGCTCAACGATGGCAGGGTTTCCTTCTTTAAATTTATAAGGTGTATAGGACTTTCAATGAATTTTGCATACGCTCATTTTACCTTGTCCGGACGGCGTAGCTGCAGAGAGAAGTCAGCTCGATTCTCGCAAACGCGTAACTGGCGCGCGACCATGGTGATTCGGTATTCTGGCCTGGAATTTCTCGACGTGGCAAAAGCGAGACGTTGCTTTACGACTCGACCTACTCGCGAGAAAAAATATTTTCTACGTGGAATACCCGTTTTAAATTCAACTTCGTTTACGCGCACCAACATGGTCAAGCATCGAAAATCTGGAAAATCGTACAAACTCTTTTATTCCTATTCTTCTTCTCGATCGATTTCACGGTAAGGACGCACGGGAGGACAGGCCAGAAGAGACTACGGCGAAGCCATTATAGGTACAGGAACGAAAATATTGATAGAACGTCAGAGGTGCAAGCGTTCACGAGCGAAAATCCAAGGGTGGTCCGAGTGATTAATCATCAGCTCGATCGTCCCTCTTCTTTCCCATCGCGTGTTCTCTTCCACCATGTCACGGAGAAGTGTCTTACCAGTCGATCTGTCGGTGAATGATGCGGCCTCGTGGATCGTGCCCGGCATTCGTTCTCGCGGTTTCCGTCCCAGGGAAATCCCATCGCGGAACTTCCACCGAGATTCACCTCGCTATTGGATCATCCCAGACTTTTGTGCTTTAAACAGACCTCCCGATACGCCTTGGAAGATTCTAGAAAGAAATTTGGAAATATTCTGGATAGAAAATATGTGATTTCGCGTTAAATAGACATATTTACTGAATTTAAATCGACGCCGATTACCACTTTGTACGCGATACGGCGTCAAAAAGTGGAACGAATTTCTATTTTTAATTTCTCGGACAAGCATCGTTCGTTTCGATGATCATTTCCTTCGCAAACGAAAAAATCAAGCCGCGTTTTACCCTTTGAATTTCGAACGATCCCGTTCCATTAGACGCAAGCCGTTGGTTCGCCATTTTCCCGACGATTATTGTCCTCGTTATCCCCGTTTACGTCCCATCCACTGCAAAAATATAAAGTCGTTTCGTTACGACCGCGTATTACTTCACTCCTCGTTCGAACTTTCCTCTGCTTTTTCCCAGTTTATCGTTCGATGTATCGTCGCGATTTTACAACAGCCAATAGCCCGTGAATTTCCCGAAGAATTCTTCCAGCACTAACGTACAAAACACTGCTGCTTATCGTTCATCGCCAGTTTGAGGAATGATCGCCGCGAACAGAAATCTAAAAAGAATATTTCTCGACGAAAGAAACAGCTCGATTACGATCGTTATATCGCTCTTTGAACGTAACACCGATCATCCAACCAAAGAGCCATCAATCTTAACTACCTTCTTGCATCGAGTAGGAGAGAACAACTTATCGAAATCCCATTGGACTAGGCTCGTTACGCGTTCGCCAAGAAAAACACCGCGGTTCGCCTTTTCCATTTCGTGTAAATAACTCACCCCACGCAAGCATCGCATTCGCGATGGCGCCAGGCTTCTTTACGAGGTTCTGGACGCCGTTCATCCCTCTGCGTCGGTGACTTTAAGCAACGAGGGAGCCGTCGATGCCGATAGAGGCCCGTCGACGACGACAGTTACGACGGTTCGGTGGCTATGCGACTCGTCACCACGGCGACGTATAAAAGTATCGTGAACGCGAACGCATAAAGCTCTTGTTGACGTTATCCTTATCTCATTTCGACGAGGCCCATCATCCCCTTTTCGTTCGTAATAGAAGCTGTTTGCGGCTGGCGCCGTCGCTCTCGGTTCGTCGCGGCCATCTTGTCCGACTGTTATTTATAGGAAAAATTCTATTCGTTATTGGACATCTAGGACGAGTGGGAAAAATCAGTATCTCATACAGAGATCTTTGTTCTTTTTTAGGTAGGACAAATTTTGTTTTCAAACGGTTCTTTCGGATCGCGTTGAGGGTTCCAAACGGATCGATATAATCGCCAAGGTCAGTGGAAAAAATTTCACCCACGAGACAGCTACCTCTTTCCTCGAGACCCGAAGAGCAGCGGCGGCGGTACAAACGAACGGAACACGAACGATAGGCCGAGGGATCGGGGCGTCAATTATCGAAGCGGTCGAAGAAATCGTTATCGCGGCAATCAGAGTGTGGCGACACACCTCGGCTCATCGTAAATCGCATCCGTCACTGATTGGCTCGGCCGCGGCGAGAAAAACGCGGCCTCGTTCGTCGTCGCATCAGTGGTCCACAAAAAAATTCTCAAATCCGTTTACGTGAAATCCGACTGGCCAGCCGTCTGCTCGCTAATGTCACCGGTAATTAGTTACGATTTTTCCACGCTCCCTATCCAGATTCCATTCGGCTGATATCGATCCTCATCGTGACGTTGCTTGTTAAAAGAGGGGGAGGAAAAACACGGGAGAGGAAAAAAATCGAGATTGGTTTATCTCATTGATTCTTGGAAAGGGGAAGAAATCCCTGGATCGCGGACTCCGCAGTCGGAAAGTCCGGTTGTTTGGGCCAATTGGACCGTTCATAAGGAGATAAGTATGACACGTTCGATCTGGAAAGTTTCTTCGTTTCGAGGTACATCGCTCGGTCAGAAGTTTACGAATCATTGAGCCTGCGGTCTGGATTCTTCTCGGGACATTTTATAGCGATCCCTCTGGTCGGAAAGACCTCGATAAACTTCCTCCCGAAAACCTTCTGCGGTGCATGAAAAGTTTCGATTCGTGTGTGCAATTTCAACGAATAAACGAATACACGAATATCTCTGACGGCTATCCACTCCTGATAATAATAACGTATATGCATTCTCAACGATTTAAAATTACTTCACGATATCGTAATATTTTGTCGTGTTACCAGCAAAATAAACAGGGACAAGAAACAGGAATATCTGAAATATCAAGACGCTTCCATGACCGTTGAAGAAGCCATCCTCGGCGGCGAGCGGGGAAATCGATTTACGTGGATGGAAGAGGGTCGAATCGGAAGATGAAAAGGCCGGACGGCCGAGTGAGAAGTGGAAAATAGAAAGTCGTGGAGCGTTTAGATGGCTGCGAAGGCATCAGCCGGGCGAAGGCGAACGACGTTAAATAAGTGATGGGGAGGACGGTGGTGTTCGAGGGGGCCGCGTTTCGATGTGCTCCGCCAGCCGTCCCAGGCTGTTCCATTTTTCAGTTTGCCAAAGTAGCTGCACCGCGTGCATTATGCAGCCGGTTACTGACGGACGACTGGGAAGTGAGGGCCTGAACCGTCCCGTTACGCTGTCCCGTGTCTTATTCGCCGTAACTCGCGTTCCCGGAACTTTAGGAGCAGTTTCATGTCTCCCTCGTTGACAGGACGACGGGCGTAAAAATAAAATGTTTAACTATACGTGCGTTTTGTAGAATTGTAGAACGACAATATCAAGCGAAAGTAAAATTTCGATTGGTAGTATCTGTACGAACGATCATAGCTGGAAGATTTCTCGTATCGTCGGTGAAATAGATTTCGATCGATACTGCCTACTGTCATTGTCGATTCGTTGATTGATTTATGGTCTAATTTCAGTTTAATTGGTATCAATTTCGCTACTTCGTGCATCACCAGTGAATCGTTAAATTTCTGCAAATAATCCACGGTTTCCTATACGCTTTACCTTTCTCTTTTTTTCAGTCAGCGAGTGAGTCTGCGAGTCATTAATTTCGTTCATTTCTGTTAACGCGGTTTGTCGAGCATTTAGATCGCCTTTAATTTCTGATTTTATCCGGTCGTCGCGACAATGGATTATGAGTACAGAGTGACATATCCGATTTCATATAACGTTTCTTTGAATACCATTATCGAATACCGCACATACCGGTATCAAACTGGCTCTCCGGCTAAAATGAAACCCATCGAAAAAATCCTGGAAAAAACCCATCTTTACACTTCATTTATAATCTCCGCGTAATTCTCATCGTCCTCCATTTCAAGCTCGTTTTGCTGTCATCGGGTACGCGCGTAAATCAGCTATTCCTCGAATAAAATCTCTGAAATCCGTTTTCCTTGTCTGTTGACAGGCGAAGGGAGGGGAGATCGGTAGAAGCGAGACGGAAATGGAAATGGAAAAATTACGGGCGAGTCCGTGCGGCTCGTTAGACTCGCAAACTCGTCGAATTACAACGCCTAAATTCCCGGCTTTGATTCGCCGCACGCCATGCCGGTACCGCCTTGAACAGGATTACGGTACAGTTGCCAGCTTGCGAAACGCTCCGAGGGGAAACGCTCGCGAAATCCGTTTTGCCATTCGACAAAGTGATGCATTACGATGCGAAAATATTCGCGAAGAAGATTCGCGCGTCTCATAAATCTCGTCGTCCCGGAAGACGCCGCTGAACTGTCCGCCAGACAGGGTATCGTGCATTCTAATTGTGAAAAAGAACGGAGATCCTATTTTTCTTTTTCGTGTAACACGCACAGCACTGTTTCTTTAAAAAAAGAAACGAAAGAAGGAAAGAAGGGGAAACTGTGCTGAAACGATTTGGTCACGATCAACCCTCGAACGACGTTTACAGGAATTTCCGCTAGTTTCGCGGTTTCTCGCCGACAGAAAGAGGATGAAATTTGTTTATACGGTAAATCCGTTGGATTGCTCTGCGAGTTCTTGCGGTCGCAAATTTGTTACGTACTTTTGCCTCGACGAACGGCGAGACAAAAAGAAAGGAACGAGCTGCGACGAGATTACGCGTGCAAACGCGCAAAAACCGCGAACGCGATGTCGTCCATTGACGATCAAAGGCCTCGTTATTAATAAATTAATTTCACTTTTTCTGCCCGTGGAAGATTCTATGTGCGTGAACTATGTGAATGCAGCAGGGCTGGCGCAAAACCACGACGGTTTTATCGCGCAGTCGCATTCATTATCGTCAAGCCGATGGATATTGTTCTTGGTAAACGAACTGCGCTTTCGGATTCCCACCTAGCCGCCATATTTCATTTTTAGGAAATATATCTTGTTATACGGTGACTCGTTTTCCCAGAACAATCTCGAATTTCCGATTTCCACGTGTAAACTACTCTGAGAAAAAAGAAATCAGCCGATAAAGTTTCCCGTTTGATTGGCATGAACGACACGCACGCGTCGAATTAAAATGCGGGAGTGAGCTCGAAAGTACAATCAGCGTTATATTTTTCAACGACGTGTAAAATCGAACGAAATTACTGAGAATGACGAATGCAGTTCGATCGAGAACGGGCACATTTTACATAATATTTGTCATATCACGTAACGGGTACATATCACGTAATAACTCGGGTGACGCACGATATTTCGTCTATAAATTACGTTTTGAAACGCGTGTCGACCTAGGTGTGTTCCATAGAAAAAAGAAGTAGCAGGAACAAGAGAATGTAAATCGGGGGCAGACGATTCGGGAACACGTTGTTATCCACCATTTGTCGGCCCGATACGTGTACATTATTTCGATATCATTTTCTAGCGAATATGTACATCGAATCGCTCTCTGGCTCGTTACGCAATGATTTTCGCACCGTGTTACTTGCGCTCGTCCCATCCCGCGCCGTCAGTAGATTCGTATGCAGAACACCGATATATTTTTTTTGTTTCTTTCACCGAAATTCGATGGCGTTTATTTGCGAGAAAAATGTGCATGCACATCAGTTTTAAGTGATCACACGCGTGATCGTTTATTAAGCGAACGAATTATGTATGGGTAGCGCGGAAAGCTGCTATTTTCATAAACGTTTTATCTGTAAACAGATTGAAATTCGATATTTACCCGGGATCGAACTTTCCTCTGGTTAAATTCCGAAAATGCTGTCGTGAAAACAATTAAAAATCACACGAGAATGAATCGGAGGAACGAGGACGAACCGTAACAGAGGTTTAACCGAAACGATGAATGGATCTTCCGGTTAGATGGCGCTGGGGTGAAACTCGACCGTCTATTTATGCAAACTACCCGCGAAACTGATCTCATATTCCGCGACTACGGTCTCGCCACGACCACTAAGTATTCCGCGACGAGGGAAAGAGTTTAAGTCAGCAGCGAGCCAATGAATTTCAACTTCCCTTCTCGTTACGTAACACTAGCGGCGTGTGTGTACCCTGTTTAAATTAGGCATTCCTGCCACAGAGTTTTGCCGATCGATGCTGCCATAATTATGCTTGCCCCGGTGTTACAACGAAATGTCGCTTTCCAAGACGCGCAACGCTTCTAGCGCAATCGTTACGCGTTTGCAATGCACGCCGTTTTCCTTTCGGTTACTTTATCGGACTGCGAACACGTCGCGGAAGCGCCAGCTCGTTCCAATTGGAAAATAACTTAAAAGGTCATGACTGGCTTGTTCGTGACGATGGTTACGTTTTCGTTTCGTATAACGCGAGCCGGATAGAGATGTTATATAATCCAATTTGAGATTAATCGCATTATCGAATTCAACATCAATCGGGCGTTTTATGAATGGCGACGGAAAGCCCCTTGTGATACACGGACAGCGATAGTTATCCGTTAGGCGACGCGCCGTGTCACGCTGTATGACTGTTATCGAGCCGTGAATGATTCCAACCGACACGACGATACATCACGCATCCTAACCGATTCTCTCCCGTTGAAAGAAACGACGATCTCCCTGCTTTCCACAGCCGAGATCATTTATTTTTTTCCTCCACCCCAAAAACTATCAATCACGTTGCTTCCCGTGTCGTGAGCGTCACGCGGATCTTCCCAATTTCCATACGTTGGATTTTCTTCTCTTTTAGCATACCGCGCAAAACAACTACACAGGAAAAATCATGAGTGAACGTTTATAGAGCGTAGATCCGCAAAAAAGAGAAAGAGAAAGAGAGAGAGAGAGAGGTTTTAGTGTCGTTGCGAACCGTCGCCTTTGGTTATTAACGATGCGCGAAAAGGAGATACAGTGATCCCTATAAGACACAAACTGTCCCATCAATTTATACATCTTTCTCGGACATTTTCATAGTCGAACGAGCGTCCCCGTGAAAAGGAACGAAAAGCGGCTCGTTAAGGGGTGGTTAAGCGACGTCGGGTGAAACTGGGTGTATAATTTAATTAATCGTCTGGCCGAGCCGGTCGAGCACAGTCGACAGGCAAGAGCCGGGGGAAAAAGTTCTCGTTATCATTCTAATAACGATCGCCGGCTACAAAGAGGCGGCGAATCGACGATAAGACACCGGTCCCCGGATTCGCTATCCAGGTCTTGCTATCCAGAACTCGGCTCGCCGGTTCTTATTAATTTGCCTGGTGTGAAATCACCGCGACGCTTATATTCACGAACGCCAGGTATAAATCTGCCAGGGGCAGAGCGCGTGAGGTGGTGAACGGACGGGGGTTGCAGCCCTTATCAGGCTTTCTCCTCTGTGTCGGCAGATCGATATCGTCGCTACCTGGTAACCTATCCCGTTAACAAGGCAATCAGGGATAGTTTCTCGATACTGTACGCGCGCACACGGTTAACTTAATTAGGGCTTGTTCTACGACTGCCGATTGCACCGATGCGAATCGAATTTACTGGCGCCTAGAAATTAGGCCGGCTATTTCTAGCCGCCATCTTACCTTACTAGGTAAGACGTGTTTTGAGGTGGAACGTGACTCTTCGCAAGTAGAAGCATCGATGGGAAAGTGCGGGTAGAAGATGGGCGAGCAACGAACTTAACATCGGCGTTTCATACGGGGATTCGTTGCACCCTATGTGTTAAATTTATCTAATGATAAATTAATACGTTACTTGCTCGCATCAACGTTACGAAAGCTTCCGTTCGAAGCAATATTTATCGGCGATAAACCGTAGCGACTTTTTACGGCTGCACTGCCTATCGTTTTATAGGTTTTACGGGGAGGACTCTGCAAAGCGATCTGACGTTCTTTAACGAGATCGTATTATTCGTACGTAACGCGTGCATTTCAGTTTCGTGGCCGTTCTTTTGATAACGTCTTTTGCGGAGATGGAGAAAATTGAACGTAAGGGTATACAATTTTTTAGATATACTTAGCTTTTTTAAACCGATACACCACGGTATTTCGAGTTAGCCGCTCTGTACGGCATTTACTAATGGGTCGTTCCACGTACGCATTTATGAGAAAACCCACCGTGTTAAGGTAAACTTTATCCCTACGGCTTCCTAGTTCCTTGGAATTACAATTTCGGTAAAAGGCTTGCTGCAGAGATCGTTTGCAACGGTAACGCGCCACTATTCGAGCTTTATACGCGTACAAAAGTTGCCGACCTCAGCCCACTCTAATTCTACACAACGGCCACCTCGCAGGAATTTAGCGCGTTCGTCAGTCTTAAAACTTGAGTTCCTGTTTAAAAATCCAATGCTGCACACCGTAGGTTCGCTGTTCGATTTAGAGGAACCACGAGTGGAACGGTTATCCGGTACGGAACAGTAGCAAAGAAATCAGAATGTGAAAATATATAATGAAAATATACCGTGCGACAAAATGCAAGTCCACAAAAATTCTATCAAAAATCACGTATTGGTCACCTTGACAACTCGTATAACATAACTCCTACTAAATATAGTTTAAATACCAAATGGCTCAGATATAGTTTCAATACCGTGACTCAGAAATTGCCAACACCTCCGATGAAACATTTCGTTTGCGTTGTGCCATAGTCGATACTAGTCGCGGCTTGAAAAGCTGGTTTCGCGATTCGCGGCACTCGAATATCCTTTCTTGCGATTCGTCGACGCGCGTCGAATACCGCGCAGAAATTGCCTGCTTTGGAAGACTTTCGGACACAATGAACTCGCGGATTGTATAGCGCTGCCAGCGAAGGCGGCTTCGAGAAGCGATTTCGATTAACCATAAAAGCACTCGGTGTGTGCCTGCACGAGCACAGAGACAATGTCGAGTACGCGTGCAGCCCGATGTGGAACCGGGAGATCTTTCTCCGTGATCAACTCTATATTATTTCCGGTGGAAAGCGGCTCTCGCGTTGTTCGAGTGCCTTTGGTGGAGGGAGAAGGTGAGGGCTTCAAACGCGATCCCCGGTAATTGGTTCACTTAAACGTGGATCGATACACAATTAGAGAGCAATTAGAGTGCCAATTAAAGGGGAACTCGGACCTCGTTCATCGCCTTTTTCATGGTCTTCTGTTTACGGGCGACGATACACGTGAGATCCGGAAATTGAGAATCTTTCCAGCTATAGATTCGCGCAGATAGAATCCCTTGATCATCGATTCTGAATCGCGAAGGTTTCAGAGTTTCTATTTGGAGTACTCAGAAGTTCTCGTTCCTAAGCTTAAGGTACAATTACCAAGAACGATGCCGATGGTAGATCGAGAAAGGTTACAATCTCTGCTTCGAAAGGAGGATAAAGATTATCGGGGACGGAAAGAACGAGAATCCGAAGGATAGGGCAATGTGTTTCTCAAGGTTTACGACACTGAAAGAAAACGTGTGGAGGGAAAATTAGAAAGGATGTACGATAGCGATTTCAAGGAACGATCGGTGATTCGAGATGGAGGATCCTTCCGCTTCCGTTAACTATACCGATCGACTTCACTCGCAATTATCGCTCTCTAACAACATGCGAGATTCGTGTTTGTTACTTATTTATCATTCACACTGCATACTTCACGTGGTTCGGCCAAACAATCACAATGACGGACGAACATTCGGCCACGGGTACAACGTATGAATGAATATTTCTTCGGGTAATGCATCGTGTCGGCTAACACGGAAATTTTCAGAGTTCTCGTAGTTTCTCTCCATCGGAAATCTCTTGGTCTCCTTTTTCGTCACGCTCTCGAACGACGTTTGTTCGTCGTGATTGCTCGAATCTTTTGTCGCGAGCGAGAGATTTGCCTTTAGAATTTCTTCGATTTGCTCTTAAGAATTCGCGAGGATTTCGATTTGGAAACGACTCGAACACGTCTCGGAAATAAACTGTTCGATCGTCGCCACACGCGGTATATGCCACTCTATTTTGCGCCGAATAAATACAGTTGCACGGCGATTTAGTTGCGTCACTTGACTATAATTACTGGCACACGGCCATTTTGTATAACAGGATACGGCGATGGGTCGTGTTTCCACCAAAGTTCGAGATGCGGGTCAAATTTGAACACCCCCATGTTATAATCAGTACTGTGCCGTGTCACCGGTGTAATCGATTCCACTGTAACTCGGTCTGTTCGTCGAATGACTGCAAACTGCACTTTGCTATGCTTCGATGTATCGTTCGATGCCTCTGATACTTTCGCTGTGTACCACGTAACTTCTCTGAATGACCTTGCATCCGTTCTGTCCACCGTTTCAATCTTGCTCGAAGAAAGAAAACATCGATAAATCCTCGATCTCGACACGTTGATTTCCATCGCGAGTACTTCGGAGATTTCAGGTAAACTTTATACGCGGGAAATTTAAAGTGGAACGAACAGCAAAAGATAGTCGAAGAATGCACAAGCTCGGCACGCGTTGTGCCCGGTATTTTTCTATCTCTGCGGTAAGCTGTCTAATTGCGGACCGTTAAATCCCTGCGGCGTTTCGCTTTGCACGATTCGCCGGCTGTTAGCCGCAGACAAACGACGAAACCAGTGGCTCGTCCCCACCGTGCTCACTAATTCTCGGTCTCTCTATTCTTTGTTCGTGGAAATAAGGAAAATTAACTGGCGTCAAGCGGTGTGGTGCGATAAAAGAAGCGCGACGATCGTGACAATGCCATCGTTTGCGCGGTCGAATCGTCGCGTTACACGCTCGAAGCGGCCAGGATCAACGGAGGTAATTCGGTCGCTGACAAAATCGCCGGTCTGCTACCGCGTAATCCGTGACCCGGAATCTTAGTGTGAAAGAAGCGCAAGTTTATGGAAATGAAAGAACCGTCCCTTGTCTCTTTCGAATCCGTAACGATCCACTGTTTAAGGCAAATCACGTTGCGTAACGTTGACCACTTTGTTTTAATCGCCTATAAATTCGTGCTAGTTAACGCCCCTAACCTTCTGCCCTAAATTTTCGCTTGTCGTTCCTGGTTCCTCCGACTACGCGATAGGGACAGAAATAGGGATGAGAAGACCGTTTAAAGAATTGGAGGGCTTCCGAAGATTTCTATCCAACGTCGTTTCAGAGATACGTTCGAGCGGCTGCCGCTCGTTTTTTCTTTCTGTTACAAGGCGTTTTATTGTTCCCCTTACGGCCTTTCTATTCCAAGCATCGATTTTGTTAATAACCCTCGTGGAGAGAGTCGCGTGAACGAAATCGTTTCGTACAGCTGCCTTGCATTGCTCGCGATATCTTATATCTGGCCTTTAGCTACTCATTAGTCGAGGTTGCAATTTTGCAGATGGTTGACATTTCTAACGAGAGAAGAGACCAGACGAGTGCGACGAACGATCTGTTTCCACTTGCAACGATCTACCGGACAAACGGTGGACATCTCGCGCGGGACCACCGGTAATTGAACGAATAATCAGTTTGCATCTCGTTATCGTCGGCGGAAGAGCCGCGCAGCGTTTGCCTTCGTACCATCGAATTCGCTTTTTATTACTTCTGTGGCTTCGAGAAAAAAGGAAAAGATCGGGCTGTCCGGTCGTTTGTACGCGTCGACAGCACGAAAATTATACAATTATCCGGTTTAAGTTACGCTCGCTTGGGTGGTTAGTCACGTCGCGCTTACTCCTCGTTAGGGAATGACATATCGCCTGGCTGATTAAGGACAAAGTGACGCGTATTAAGATGAAAGTCTGAGATACACGGTGAAATAGCCAGCGCTGATTTGCTGATTCCGAAAGTAATGCAAATTAACTGCACCGCGTGGCGTAACATGGCGTGCTCGCGACCGAAAGATAAAAGGATTCGGGATTACATCGCATTACATTGTAATCCATTACACGGAATCACCTTGTGTGCTTTGCCTGCCAGCATGTTCGTTCCGCGGGTGAAATTAGCGTCTAGTTTAAGAACACGCCCATCCTGTCTCTTCTTTCATCGATGGCCATTTTTGACTATACGATCGCCCCGATCGGGAAGCTTGACGATGGCGTGAGGCACGCAACTTTGGACCCCTTTATTTATCGCTTTGCTACTTAGAGGAACTGCTTTCTGGATGATTTAGCGGCGCCTTGCTCGCGTTTTCACGGAGGGGGGTACGAAGCTGTTAGAACCAGCACGATCGTAGATAGGAAGCAAGCAATCACGCCGGAGGAGGCAGAGTGAAAACGAAATCGCGACCAACCACGGACAGCCAAGTGTCTCCGTTTTATCACAGCAGACAGACAGAACAGTGTAATCGGCAGTGTCACCGTTTACAGAGCGAAATTATTAGGATGATCCACGTATCGGCGTTCCAAGTCCATTTACAGCGTTTGCAAAATGAAATTAACGTCGTGCTACAATGTAATCCGTGACCCGGAATCGCCGTGCCGCATTAGGCGGTTCCACGTGTCCCATTCTGGCAGCGTATGTTTGCGAAACGATATTAGTATTACGACTGTCTCGCTATCTGCGGTTACAATTTCCCCGGGCCTGGATCTTCGCACGCGGTCCTCCAACTTTACCGCCGTCTATCTTACACCGTGTAATTACTACTATTTTATTACTGTGCCGCCATTAGAGTATCCCGGACTTCCCTCCGGAACTCCGACTTCTTCGTTGCTCGATTAAATAAAGTGATTCGATTAAAAGGAGGAAAAGTTCTATGGCGGCGAGGAGATCCCCTACTTGGTAGGGTGGTCGATCGCTAATAAACCGCAACGATCTTTCGATCGACAAATAATAACGTTGGACACTCTCTAGGGAGGCGTAGCAGGTTTTCCTTGGAATATTCCGGGAAATGGAGAATTGGTTCTACGTTAATGCAAATTTTTCCGCTATTTACAGGGACTAAATGTGCTGTCGTGTAGATAAAGCGAAACCTGAACGAAGCAAAATTCCCTATAAATGTGAGAAAAAACCGCAAAAGATTAGTACGACGTGGGCCACGATTTTTCTATAACACGTGCTTTCTGTTATGGTCTTCGCCAACGTATTCCCCTAATTCCTGGTACGTTTCTCGAATTCCAAAGGAAAGTCCTCGATCGGGCGGCAATTCCGCCCATTTCTCGCCATGGGGAGAAGATCGATGAATTCTGGAAAAAAGGGTTCTAGGAAAAGTATCCACGGCGGGCTCCTCGTAGCTCGTGCTTTCGTAGCTTTAAACGAAATACCACGCGGAACTACAAGGCCAGACGGACGCAGGAGGGCGAGCAAGAGAGAAGTAATGGCTGGAGAGACGCTCGAACGCGCACGCCGGCAGACTCTTTGAAAATTTCGAGAATGCTGGAACGCTTCGGCTGTCGTTCCAGACTCTCGCCACGTTCGAGAGTTTTTCTCTTGCCTCGCTCCCTTCGCGTTTTAATTCTCTCCTAGGAACAGCATCTCTCCTCTCTCTCTCTCTCTCTCTCTCTCTCACCCTCGCCGTTCCTTTCTCGAGCACACACCCCCGTTGTACTTTATTTCTTTCCTCCTCCGAATTTTTCACTTTCTCACATTGCCTCGCGCGAGCACGGATCGCCTTCTCTCTGTCGTAAGAATCTCCCGTTACATTTCTAGCGGACGTGAACACGCCCGTTTGAATAAACGATTACGAGCTTAATTGCGCCACTGTTCCGAATTCCGAGATCGTTTCGCTCGGATTCGGAGCAGATGCAAACGAGCTGTTCGATTTGTTTCAAATGTACACGCATCTAATCTCACTTTTGTTTAAACAATTCCGCACACCTTCTTACGACCCATAACTTCAGTCTACGACTCTTTTGCCTCCATGCATTCAACCCGACACGTAAATACAGTGCACCTCGACATCGCTTTAACCACAGTGTTTCGTACCTGCTGGCGAATACCACGAACGAAGAGCGTAAAGACATGGGAGAAGAAAAGGCTGAGTAGAGGCCGGGTGAACAGGAAGCGAGAGTCAGGGTATGGTGGAAGCAGAAGAGGATGCATCTCTTCGAATAGCGTTTTAATAAGGGGGCCAACGAATGCGCAACTACTTAGAGGTAGTAACAGCCATCCAGTTTCCCCGGCGATGTACGCGGTGCTTGGTTAAACAGAGCTGGCGAAGGGGTTGCGGCCGACTGCTTAAGTTATCCGGCGGGTATGGTCGGGCTAACGGCTTTGTAGCCGTAAGTAGGAAGTCAGGAAGGTCGTACGTCAGGCCCGCGAAAGCCGGCTCGTCTTCCTGCCGCGTTCTAGTTTATCGTCCGCCACGCTGGCCCATCTTCCCCTTCGACCATCCCTCTGCAAGTTAACGACGCGCGTACTGCCGCCGTTATTATGCTCGTAGAGTTTCCTTCCTTGCGGTCCTGTCCGGGTTTTGCGATCTCTCAAAATATAGAATGATTTCTTTTCTGCCTGCCCTATGTCTGGTGAGAATGAAAATTCCACATCGCGGTAGATCGAAAATGTGAATTACGACATAGCGAAGAATGTTGATCAGAACGTTGCGACACTGATATAAACTACGAATGAAAATGCGGTGAGAATGTTGCAGCGATACGGTTGACGTAACGAGAACGTTGATAAGGTTTCTAACGTGGAAAATGTAATTGGGACGTCGACGGCGGTAATTGGGAGAAAGTTGGGCGAAGCTTTAATTAACAAAAGAGTCGATCGAAAACGCGAAAGTCAAAGGGAATCGGGCCATAATTATTTCACGAGTTGCCGAACAAAGAGCGTTGTATTTTATCGTTAAGCGCTCGTCTGGTCTTTTTGTCAAACTAGGGTAATTCGAGTCGATAGAAATTTCCGCAGACGATAAAGAATTTTAATTCGCAAGATGTTCGACCAATCGTTCTCCTGTTACTATCAAAAATTCCATTCGCCGTGAAAACGCGGGCGTTTGGAATCGAACCCGTGGACATTCCGCGAATAGATTCGAGCTATGCGACTGCCTTGAGATCAGAAAGCGCGACAGTGTCAACGTCTCGAACAGGTGGCGCGTTTAAAGTTCTTGGAGGGTGGCAGACGTCCAGCTCGAAAGAGCCGGTGGCGTCCAAACGGAGTCTCAGAATGCCATCGACGACATTATGGCACGGTTATTATTCGAGGCGTCGTTCGTCGATCCGAGATCGCCCGGAACGTGTTGCAAACGATGTCGAAAATGTCGATCATCCGTGGGCCCCTCTGCTAGAGCCCTGAAGCATTTTGGAATTGATACGTCGTTGGCTTTCTCTGTCATCCGCTTCAATTTCATCCTCCGTCCTTCAGTTTCTCATTCGATTCAATTTCCAATTGGCGAACGGTGATATTGGAAGTTTCAGAATTTGCGCGTCGCGTTAATTTTCTAGTGAAACGCGATCGTAATCCGAGCGATCCGTTGGCCAGGATTTTTCGGGACTCCAAGTCGAGCGTAGACACTACGATTCACTGTTAAATTGAACATCGAATCCTGGGGTGTTTTTGTCGGTTGCGGTACTGCCAGGTCGACGGACGAATTTCTTTGCCGCGTGCCACGGATTTTAGGTAGAAATCTTTGACGGCGTTCGAGCGAGGTGGTCCGCCGCCGCGGAGAATTCGAGGCTGATTAGTTCGAAGGAGAAACCAGCGCGGCGGCACGGCGCCAACTCCCGTCAACAGTCGCCGGTCTAATCTATCCGGCTTGTGAAAATAAGACGACTGCGCGCTGGTTGACGTATTTCGCGTAACGTGTCTCCTCGGTTTGATACAAGTTAATAATTCGCCTGTTGCCTGGCAAGCGTTCCGCTCTATGCAACAGTCGGCGTAAATGACACGACGGCTGAGCAATGTTCCTGGACATTGTTGGCGAATCGCAGCTGTTTACTAGCATAAATCGAGTGAAAAACAATCTCAACGATTTGTAACACTTGTTCGGATGAACGAATGATTCTAGAAGATGTATTTTCATTTAATCTTCCTAGTTCCAGATATTTTGTATTAACATTTTTTCAACGACGTATATTTGAAACACGAATAAATTTTCTACAGAGAAAATCCTGGACATAAACAGGGAAATAATGGGCAATCTCCATTAGATCTGATGATTTATGGAAGATGTCCATTGTTCCATTCGTTTTTCTCCGGTTCGGAGGCAAACTGCAGACTTTTTTACCACATTCCGGAGATACTAGGTAGAACGCGTCCCCCGGAGTCGTCTACTCGAGGACTGATTAGTTCAGCAAAGTGCCTCAACCTGATCTACCACGACGAACATCCCGGGAGAACGCAAAGTCCGGCCCATCTGTTTACTTCGTAAATTATGTATGTAAGTATGGTGCAAATAGAGCCGGATTTCCGTGCGCCGAACAGGGGTCCCTTGTGCTTCGCGCGATCGTAATGCCGTTGTACTTTGGCCTTCGAGACGACACCCGGTTTCTAAGCAAGTTTGTAACCGTTGGGGCGTCTATGTGGATATATTGCTTCTTCCCATGTGAAATGGAGCTCGCGTGCCTTGTGATTAAGATAAATTGCATCGCGAAAGAAGATAAATCTCGGTAGAATTTTTGATGGATAAAGAGAATAAAAACGTTTACGGAGCTTATATCGAACCGGTAACTAGTGAAAATACAGGCTATTGTATCTACCTGGCGTACTACTACTTGTAAATATATGTATAGATTCTGTTAAGCAGCTCTCGAATCACACTAGAACGCGTCGTACTCGAGCCGGTACTCGCGGTATTAATTAGCCTTAAGAGCAGATCGAACGGCATTCCGATGTAGGCGTGGGTCGTCGATGCTTCGTCGTTGAACGGATTCGTCGAAGCAGCTCTATTTCGAATGGCAGGTGGTTCGTGACGTCGATACGCAACGACGCGACAGTAAAAATAGACGTCGATTCGTTCCATCATCGATATTCCGAGGACGTTCCAAGGACGTCGTCGACCTTACAAAGGATATCTCGAGGGTTCAAGAGCCGAGTCGACGATAGTAGGTGACATTCGATAGCGTCGTCGAAAGCCTATCCCTTATAGGAGGACCCCACGCCAACCGTCGAGCACCACGAAAATGCGACGTCGACGAAGGTTAACACAACGGCCTCGCGACGATGACGACGAGGTACAACGAAAATAATTATGTTTCGGCAATAACGAACGACACAATGGCCACGGTCAGAAAAGATGACGACGAACAAAGGAAGTGAGAATGGAAGCGGCTTTTCAGCCTTCTATAGTTACGCGTATAGAAGAGGGCAAACAAATTGAAATTTGTAGCATGTCATGAAATATAGATAGAAAACAGGAGGAGAGGGCCTATTGTCTTCCTGTCTTCCTTCCGTTTCGCGGATCGATACGAATACCGAAGATAAAATCCGACGAGTGACGATGCATCCGTAATTACCGATCCTATTGTGCCGACGAATCGTCGAGTTTATATGGTTTTTAATGAAATCGACAAGCCAGACGCGCATTCACCTTTCTCAGTCACCGATGATAATTACAATCTGGCAATAATGACGAGCGGAATGGCCGGCTAGGAAGCTCGTCCTATCATTCGGCGATCCCCATTCAGGGAAGCTGTGTAAAAAATTAACGACCAGCTCACCCCGTCTTCCTGGCTCTGCCTTAATGCATTCGAACAGGCGTCTACACCGTTGCGTTTAATTTGCATTTTCCTCGTGGACAATGCATTTCCATCGCCTCTGCGTCTGCACGTTCCTCCGGTCCCGTGTACATAGCGTTTTGCTTGCTTTTCAATTTCAATTACCTTGATCGGACTGTTTGAACTATTATATTTCTGGCGCAAGAATCCCGCCCTTTTATTACGAGACGTTCTACAAAGTAAAAGATCGCAGCATAGAAGACGCTCGTCGACGGTGTGTCGCAGGCGGTGTCTTGGTAGCGAAGCTTTCATCGATCCTACCCGCCTGTAAATTCTATAAACTTTCCCTCGGACGTTCTGCGGCTCGCTAAGGGTGTGTTCGTTTCAGTAGCGTTGGCTGCACGGACTTTCGTTAGTCCTGGAACGTACCGCGGAACGTATGCTAAATTATCGAGTAGTCCTCTGGGTTTAATTACTTTTGTCTCGCCGCTGACGAAACTTGGAACATCATTTTCTCGTTCCGATGGGACCGAGTGTAGCGTTAATTCGCAGTCTGCCACGGTCTCCACGGTGATAGCCACTGCGAACGAGAGAGAGCAAGAGAGAGAAGATCGGACCGCGTCGTCCTCCGATTTTCCTACGCAAATAGAATCGTATTAGGGAAATACGGTTTCGGATGATAGCGGCGTGGCTGGTCAATGATATTCGGGACACGTTCGAGGCTTCGGTGGAATGTGGCCCCACAGGATAATCAAATAAATGTGTACTTTACTTTATCAACGTCTCCGCCTTGTAATTCCGATCCTGACGACTGAATGCTCACGAGCCCTCATCGATTCGTTTCGTTACATTCTTCGTGTATATCGGTACGATGTTATCGTACCAACCGACGCTATTTCGCCGAGTTCCTACCATTTTGACTTTACCACCGAACACGGCTAACCACGAAAATGCCTCGCACTGTTATTAATCAAATTTGAATTACTCGTTATCGCGCGACATCGAACCACCAACTACGATCGAGGTCTTTCGAAAGGTTTCCTTTCTGACGGGGGCCGGTGACACGAATGAGATCGCGAAACGAATATCAACTTTTCAAGCTCGAGCGTTCGTTATTTTCCTATTATAACCGGTGACTCGTGGCAACGCGAAGCGGCGGTATACTAATTTCTATCGCTCGCGTATTGACAGTTCGGTCGATGGAAATCAAGTCGCCGGAGCCGGTGGCGAACTAGGTCGAGGCAACGCTGCCTCGGAACGCAGGGTCAGGTTAGTCCTAGTGGCAGGGAATTATTATCAATGAACACGAACGGCCAGGCAAGGCGAGAGCACTCGGCAGGTCAAGCGTTCGCATAATCGGCCGAGATGCAAAGTAAACACCGGCCTGTAGGAACAGTGTGGAACCTGGGTTACGGCATTCCGCGAAAGTTACGCGCGCGGCCACCGAGGGAACGTGAATATTCCCGTGGAAGTTTGAAAATTTACGTTCGCGGCTCGTAACACGACTAGTATCAAAATGATGAATGCGCGTATCACGCCATGAGTCAGAGATGAATATTTTCGCGCTATGCAAAAAAAAAAAAAAAAAACGTCCAAATAATTTAAGCGTCGGCAGTTACGATAAAAATTACTGTAAAATACGGCGGTGGCCGGTCGCACGGTTGGTCAACCATCGCTTTAGACGGTCACGGAAATTTCTAACTCGACCTGCAATTAATCCGATAAAATTCTTCGGAAATCGCTAGCGCGCGGTCTACCCGGCTAAATATTTTCTTCGCGCGACGGAAATGTCCGCCGAATGGGACAGAGATCGACGGTCGTCCAGATTATACTGTGATTTTACCGCGAAATTATGGGGCTGTTTTAATCGATTTTCCTCTTTTTTTCTTTAACTACCGTCGACATAAACGAGGTAGGATAAAATTAAAGGTATCGCGATGACGATATAACGCCGGAGTTTGAACAGTCGTCGCTTACTCGCCGCGATAAGCCGCGTCGGCCTCGCGAATAGCGACAGCCGGTGTACGAACACACGGTTCGTGGAGGCTATTGCTTCCCGGACGCTCGAACCGCCTTTAAGGTAAACTCTCCTAAAATTATCAAGCCCGAAAGAAGAGACGGAGAACTTTGCACGTTATTATCGTTGTCGACGTTACGCTTCCTCGATCGTATTTTCCTCGTGACGTATTCTCCCGTGAAAATCGTGGTCCGCGGAAGTGTCATCGATACGACCGATGAAAACTACACGGTGTTTCTCGATACGCGTGAAAGTTGCTAAAGTGGAGGAAACGAGCAGGAAAGTTGTCACGTATATATTGTCGTTTGATTCGATGCTGTTTTCCGCAGTTACAGCTTTTCCCGTGTTCCAACGGGAATAAGATTGCCGCCGAATAAGACTGTTAACGCGTAGCGGTGGCACCCGAGTTCGTTCAAACTGTCAAGTTTGTTCGCAAAACGCGGTGGCCGCTTTTAAGACACCGGCTAGGCTGCTTGTTTCGAGCGTTTCCTTTGAAAACATCCGTTTGACGGGAACATGCAAAGCGCGATTTCGAAAAGCGAAACTGGCACACTGTCGACACAGACAGAAACAATACCGGGACGATATTATTAACAGGACGATCCATCTTCCGCGAAAACAATACTCCGTTATTAAAAAAAAAAAAAAAAAAGAGAAAAAGATGCAGAAGCGTTCAATCCTCCGGCTGTTAGAATATCCTGGCATTTACATACGCGTTCATAGTTTGTTGGTTGCAGTTGCAGTTCCAGTTTTCGCTCTGTATTCTTTTCGATCAATTTCACACGTAAAGTCAAAAATGAAGAACCATCTCGGGTAATTACCATAATCGAAAGGGAGAAAATAAATGGGTCATGGCTGCTCCGCGGTTGTAAAAAGACATTCTAAAGCGGTTTAGAGCTTATCGAACTTTTTCGCGTGTACCGCAAGCAATTTTACGTCTGCAAATGTACATTTGTAAAAAAGAAGCCAGCAAATCTCAGCGCTGCTATGTATTTTCAACGCGGAGGACTCAAACACTGCGGAACCTTTACAGGACGCTTCGACGCTTTATTCTCTGCAGCGTACAACGATTTGAATACGTTTTCTTGAGAGCTCCCCGGGGCGAGAAAACTCGGAGGAATCGATATCGTCGCGTTCCAAGGAGCTCCGACGTAATACCGGTTACTTAATGGATAAGGAACGAACAAAGGATTTCGGAATTCTCATCAAAAGCATTGACATTCTGTACGAAAAATCGCGTTCCAAAAGGCTCACGATCTCAAAATTTCGTTTCTAGCCGTGCTTACGTAGATTTAACGATGACGTAAGATGTATTCGGTTTCGTATTACAGAAAAGAGGAACACCGTCATCGACGGAAAACAGCGAAAGGTAACGATAAGAGGCTGGCTAGGTTGATCCATAGTTCTTATAGGGTAAAAAGATAGCCGTTTGTTCCTGTTCGGTGGTTGGAGCGGTGGCTTATCGGGCAATTTGCCGCGAACTTTCCCGGATCGCGAGGGCGGAAGTTTGTTTCGCTATTTGCCGGCGTCTCGAACGAAAGTCGGGAAGGAAATTATTTGGAAGTTGGTTGATATCGAACCGAATCGGCCTTTCGAACCGTGCCGCCTCGCCACAGCGACGACCACCCTGTAAGCTTTTTAAGTCGGGAGGAAACTGGAGAAACGCGAGGAGAAAGCCCGGCGGGAAACGAGACGATGAGGTGTACGAATCGAGTGGTCGGAAAACTTTAGCCCACGAATCTGGCCGACGTAACTTATCCGTGGATAGAATGGCCGGATAACGAGCGGTCCTTGTCGAAATTCGCTTCCGAATTGCGTTTTATGTTATCGCGCGACGACCCTCCAGCACCTGGATCCGACGATAACGCTCTAAGGTACGCGTGAATGGAATCTTCGAAGATTCGGGTCGATGTACGCGACGAGATCCACAAAGGTCTGATACCTGTTAGCTAGAGGTAATTCCCTCGAAGGACGATGCTCGAACGTATTGAAAAGTCGTTTCCAAACTATACGACGGAAAGTTTCACGGCTAATACCGGTCGATTTCTCGAAACGAAAAACGTTTTAACGAGGACCGTAAGGGGTAAAATAGCGACATGCCGTGCGGCGTTGCTTTTGTAGTTGGCCTCAATTTTGCCAGCAATCCTATTCTTCTCTGATCAACTCAATTTACCGATTGCCACATAATGACGGGGCATTTGGCCGTTTTACAAAGGGTGACCAGAAGGGTGACGCTACGAACACAAACGGATAATTGCTCCGAACGAAAAATTACAATCGACTGCGTGAACGCGTCCTGCGGAACGCATTGTTAACCAGCGTATCGAATTATGTCGTTTGACCGTACGAAACGCGAGACGAGCATCCAAATATCGGATAATGAATATTTAACTAATGGGGCGGCCTCGTTTGAGAACGCCTCGTCGCGCTGCCACGCGCGCCACTCTATTTGATATTTCCTACTATTAAATATCGCTTGGATAAATTACATTTGACCAGGCAACATCCGTTCTACGACAACGCTATCGATTGTTCCGTAATATTCTATTTACATACATACACGCCGGCTTCGGCTGTAACTTGCAGCTTTGCCACCGTGGTCAAGACTGATTAATGTAATTATAAATTAAGTTGACCACGCGCATGTACACTCATCCATTTACTCGTTCCTTTATCCGGGAAATTTATTTATTTACCGACGATATTACGTCGATGATTGCACCGCGGAATGATATCTGATTTTCCAGTATCATCCATCTGGACTCGGTCGACTTTTCAACCGTTCGACGATTTTCGTCGCGCCATCTAGTTCCATAGGATTTCACCGGTAACCTGATAGCCACGTTCGAGGGAAATTACCGCGAAGAACACCGTTCCGCCTGTGCGCGCCTCATCGCCTCGACCTAATCACCTTAGAACGTCTGGCGAAACACGCCGATCGGAGGAGAACCGAAGTAACCGTGGAAGGAGCTGAAAAAGCAAGGTAGCTCTCCATACCGGTCGGTGCCTCCCACCAAGACACTGAGAGACAGCAAGGCCGGGTCTCTATCGAGCATTTTTCAGGTTTAAATTCGATGTACGTCGAGGACGATGAAAGGTCCGGACTAGACGGGGAACTCCTTAGCGCTTTAGCAGCTTTACACGCTCCGCGGAGTTCGAGGTACGGCGAAATATGCGAAGCTTCGCGGAACCGAGAAATTGAATTTGCAAACTTCTACGTAGCTGAGCGGAGCAGAAGCTGGGGGCCAGTCGTTTCGTACGCGTCGCGATTTTCCACGGCCTCCGATCTCATACCCTTCGCGAGTTTTACCTTCGCCTCTGACGAAGCGAGGCACAAAGAAATCGTCGACAAATTGCGGGCGGACGGTCGCGAGACGTCGTCCGATTCTTAATAATCGACCTCGGCGCCAGTGCTTCGAACGAGTTCGATTTCTATAGATAGCTGTTATATTTTATTATCGGAGTCGAGTAAACGACGGGACCTCTCTGTCTTTTCTCTTTACGAGACGTGGGAGAGGAGACGAACGTCCTTGAGAAGGTAGAATTTGAAGGGCCTATAAATAAACGGCGGAAAGGACGATAGAGAGAACTGGAGCGATGTAACGACGGCGAGAAATTGAATTTACATAGACGGTCTGCCGGATTTAAGGAAAATCCAGGGAACTCGAACGAAACGAAAGGGAAAAAGGAAGAGGGGGAGAGGGCAGGGAAGTCGGGAAGCGCGGAAATCCGGTGGCTGGCAGTCGATCGAACGAGCGGAGAAAGGGAACCGTCGGTTTTCTGCTTCGTGCCGTATGGGCCGCTCGACTAAGTTTTAAGGGATTGAAAACAGACGCGGGTCGAATAGATAAACGCACATTCTGCCCGGGAATCCGTGGATTTCATCGACATTCCGTGGGAGCGCGACCGCTCGAGAGATCAGGAACGTGCGAGGCCGATCCCATTCCTATCGAGGTGTCTCGAGTCCCGACTAGCAGCTGCTTCTACTAAACTGACGGCCATCGAAGAGATTTCGTTTTGTCCAACATCGATTCTCTACCGATTTTCCTTCTATTCTTCCTTTATCTTCGCGTTCGATTAATGAACACTCTGGTCGATCGTAAAGTTATTTTTATCGTTGATCGAGGATCGTTTAGATTAACAACCGACCAAATAATCGAAGGATTTGTTATTCGGATTTGCCGTATCGAAGAGAGTAAAAGGGAACAATAGTCGAAGGCAGCACGCAGTTTTCGTTGGAGTGAAACGATGTCGTACGACGTACGACATTATTTTGAGCCGATGTGTCAGTGCGACTCTCGTGAGAGAGCCCGCTGTTGGCTCGGGCTCCTTTTGTTTTTCTACGGACGGCTCGCGATGTATTTGGTAGCCGATTCGTCCATATAAAGCGACAAATGTCCTTTTACGGTCCGCCTCGCCATCCAGGGACCGCGTGCCGGGAGAGTCCAGTTGGGATCTTATGCCAGAACTTTCCTAGTAGCCAGACGTCGTTCCCTGGCCACGGGCGTTTGATTAAAATCCTTAATGGATCGTCGCCGCGACGGAACTTCGCGATCTTCCCCCCTTCCTGCACGATCTTCTTTACCCATCTCGTCCCACTTCTCCATACAATCCTTTTATCCCAAGTTTCCGATGGAATAGTTCGCCGATCGATCGCAACGCGCTGTTTACTCGCGTCCTTTGTTCGCCACCTCAGCAAATGGAATTTTCTCGGGCGTAGATTATTAAAGGATCGGCAATAATTGGTTTACGAGCGAGTTTGATCGGCTTCGATATTCTTTTCAGTCCGCGTGTCGCTCCTCTTTTGGAAACGTTTCGCCAAAAGGCTTTTTTGTCTCTCGACGATACGACCTCGAGTTCCGCGCACTGATCCGATGGTAAGTAAGGTCGAGCTTTGTACGATATTCTACGTGCAATCGTGCTCTACGTTCGTAGGAAGGTGCGCGAAGGTGCACGGTTGTTAAACGATGAAGGGTAGAAATTAAGAGGAGTGGCGATTTCAAGATCTACGTAAATGAAATTCGTGCGACGTGCAAACATTTCCTTTCTCGGTCAGGTCGTCCGAACCAGAAAAAGTACAGGACCGTGTCGCAAAGTCTAGGTCGTTTTAATTATTGGAATAGTTTATTGGATGGCCGGATTAGAAATACCCGCAATATTCGCGAAATAGCTTGCACTTTAATGTAAACGTGACGGCGACATTTTTAAACCTAGCAATACATAGCAATCAAGTTTCTCCCGATTTTTCTCTGCTTTCATTGCTTTATTAACGCAATTACGTTTGCGAGGTCGATATCGCGATATACGCATCGTCCTTAATCCGTAATGGAGACCGAAGAAACGATCCAAGTCACGACTCGTTCTTCTCACTTCTTCGCCACTGCGTTTTCTATTTTCACGTGAATCTCTATCGTCGTAGTGGACTCTCGTTAAACGATCAAAGAGAAAAATAAATGAAGAAGCCGATGGAAATCGAGTGCTCGATGCTCCTACGAAATGGCACTTTGAACAAATGGGACCCTCCTTAATCCTGTGTCCCGGTGCTTCCGGGCAAACTGCATTCTAACCTTTTAACCCATCTGCCGATAGATCGTAAATAATGGAGCTCCACTAAAATCGGAGCTTTACGAAAAGGGGCATCTCGAGAGAGAAAACAAAAACTCCTCTTCGTACTCTCCTCATCTCGGTGGAAGGCTCGCCATTAATTTCTTCTCGTGGCGAAGAGGCGTTTCCGCGTAATGCAGCTCGTCTCGCTGGAGAGACAATCGTTAAACGCTGCGACAAACTTGTTCCTCCCGATCGTTAATATTTCCGCGGTGGCAGCCGCCAACGGCAGCCAGGCAAAACACCGTGGAATTAAGTACGTAAGTTAGCGACTGGCTGGCTGGCGGCGTTTCTCTCACGCCATCAACCGGAAGGACCGAGGGTTTCGCGCCGTTTTGCGGAGTCGTATTCATTGGCAGCTCGTTGTCTCCTTTCATCGGGCTGGCTTCGCGCCTGCACGGAACAGGAACGTTCCAATTATTAATGCTCACTGCGTTCCACGGTTCCTTAACGATACGAGCTATAATTCTTATTCGCCACTGTCCCAGTATTCTCAGGCTTCCTTTCGTATAGACACTCTGGACCATTAAACCAAGCCGATGTTCGGACGGTAGATACGCGACAGCTCAAACCGATAGCTTTGTTTCCTGGCAATTAATAGAAGGCACGCAGAATTTTTATAAATGACCGCCGGATGGCGAATGTTGATCGAAAATTAATTCGAAAATTCATGATCCCGACTCTGTGGCAAACGCAACGACGAACGAGAAGAGATCTCACAAAGGAGGCAGACCGTGCTGCACGGACGATCGATCTGACTGTCTCTTTCCGCGTGCCGAGACCTTCCTCGTTCAACCTTCTCCACTCTCTTTCTCCGGATCGTTCAGCTCGAGCCACGGTAACGTTACTTCGATGCAGCTGCCAGTTGCGACGCGTGCACGACGATTTAACCGTACCTGTTACGGCTGATAGGTCTATCTACGGTGATATCGATAAACCATACCGATCTCACGGTCCCGCTTCTCGGAACAATGACGGATCCGTCGGAGAATGGAGATCGATTAACCTCGTCGGGAAAAAATTATCTCCGGTAAAATTGATCCTTCACGCGGCGGCCAATCGCGCCTCGCATTCGTCCGTGCAGCATCTTTCACGAGGCGTTCGCGTAGGATTTTCGCTAGATTTGCTCGAATTGTTTTCGGATATGCCGCGTTTAACACGGTCCCGTGGTTTTCTCGTATATCATCGAAGCATCTCCGGCGAATCGAAAGCTTCCGACGAAATTAATTTAACTAAATTTGCACGGATCATCGTCAGACTGTCATAAATGAAATTCTTTTGTTTTTATTTGTTTTAAAATTTGTTTTAAAATTGAACGCAAATTCGTTATCTAATTCGATCTACGATGAAATAAAAAGGTATGGTCGTAGTTAACAATTGGAAGAACGTTCGGAATCGTCGATGTATTAATTAATTTGATTTTTACTCGAGCCAGCAATCAACAGCACGATCTTTGTGGATACGAAATGCCGGTAGCGTATTTGCGGTAGATTCGGTCGAGGGATTTTTTCTGAGCGGCTCCTTATCCAGTTTCCGGTTTGCGTCACTCGACAGAGCTGGCCTCGCCGCTTCCCTTCCCACCGTCTGAAGATCTCATCGGACAATTATAGCGCTTTGAGGTTATCGCGACAACGAGGGAGGTCTGGTATCGATCGATACGTTGGGATATTGCTTCGATGACCAGTTATCTCCCTTTGAGCTCGTCTCCTACCACTCGGAGATCCTCGGCATGCATAACGCGAACGGCCGATTGTATTCCGTGAATGCGTGATTAAGTCCACTCGGTCGGCGCCTCTGTAAACTCGGTTAAATTCTGTTCCACACGTGCAAGGCTACATCCGGATGCAAACACGCTCGTGACGTTCTACGTTCTTCTCGATTAACGATCGGCCAGTAATTTCAGAATGGTAAAATTTCGGAAATGCAGCGAGAGGAATTTGTCGCGAGGAATCGTCAGGCACGCGATAGCCGAGTAACTCCGTGAAGGGGAAGGGAGGCGAGGTCGAGGTGACGTTAACCGGAAGCTAGATAGCCTAGGAGGCGTCCTCGACGAGGCGAGGCGTCGCGGTGAGACGGAGGCCGGTCTCGGCGTTTGGCTCGGGAATGCGGCTCGCGGTTACCGGTTCCCGGTTACACGGCTATCTGCGTAGACACCGCGGCGGTAGGTTCGCGACTATCTTATCAAGGACGAATGCTCGGACACGCTTCCACGCCACCGATCCGTCCGCAACTCGCTTTTTCTCGAGTGCGAGCGTGCGCGCCGCGAGGAAGAAGTACGAGCGCGGCCAACTACGGATAAATTGCAGGAATTAAGCATTCCGATAGTGGAAGTACCGATTATCTCGATGAGCAATAAGTAGCGGTGGCCGCGTTTCAAGCATTAATATCCCGTATACATCAGGCCCTCGTTTGCGCGATCGGCTGGATAAGCTTCGTCTTTTAATACCGAATCTCTCGATAACCGACGCATCGTTACGTTAATGAAGCAATTAATACAAGCGCGGACCCGGTGCTCTGGCTATTAAACTCGTTACACGCGAGGAACCTCGTGATCAAGAAAAATGTGCAGTACTTTGGCAGACAGCGCCGCGCCGAAGTTACTTATTCTCGCCATAATTCTCTGACTTGATCCTTCCTCGTAAGAGCGCACTCTTTAGAGTCGACTGTCAACTTTGTTCGAGATGATGAAAATATGAGTAAAGTAGAGAAAGTCGGCGGGGGACTTTGATCGGTGGATACCGCGGTGGATTCGTCAGTTGAGTCGCCGGTAAATCGGGGTTGACGTTTTCTTACCGATGCTCTTCCTCTGTGCAAGCTCGCGGTCCGTTCTGCCGCGAATTCTCCGAGTTGCACTCGGTCGCGAACGTTTCCCACGAGCGATGGAACGTTCCGGACAGTATTCCACTAACCGGCGTCCCCTTTACATGGTTTCCTTCAACGGGTGGAGAACAGAGAACCTCGGACGTGGCAGTGACTAATTATTTAGGGTTGCATCGACGATTTCTCCCTCGTGGTCGGTAGCGTCGATCTCTCCTCTATCCACCGCGTGTATCCCCTCGCGGCATCCTCTCGTGGCATCCCGTTCCTCTCTCCTTCCCTCTTGCTCCCCGTGACTCGTTTATTTTTCCCCTCGGACGGCATTTCTGCGGAGCCAAACGGGACACTTATATGGACTTCGTCACCGGCGTTCGTTTTGCCGCTCAGGGTATACCGCTATACGCGGGACCATTGTTTTGCACCGGTTAGGCCGAACTCGAGGACTCGCGCATCGTCCTTATTAGCAATTCAAATTGGCGGCAATTTTTTGAGCGCATTTTTGACCTCCTGTATCGGGCCGGCCCAGAGTCCGCGGCTTTTGTGTCCCCGCTACGTATACGCCGAAACTCCCTCCCTTATTAAGGCCGCCCTCGCCATATTAAGGGCCCCGCGTTAAGCCTCTCCTCACCTCCGCTCATCTCTCTTTCTCTCTTATTCCCCTTCCTTTGGCTAATAATTGCTCTCTACCCTCTTTCGTTTCTTTCGCATCGAGATCCACGTCGTTTCGATGCTCTCGCCGCTTTTCAGCTATTTAACCTAAAATTGAAGCTTGCGGCCAGGTTCGTTCGACGATCGACGATTCGATGAATTTATTAAAGGATTATGCGTTCTATCGATCGACCGCTGCACTTTCGTTGCGTTTAATCCGACGTCTCTGTGCGGTAATTCTATCCGCTTCGATTCCTTTTCTCTGGACTCGGTCCCGAGCTCTTTCCTTCTTCCTTAAAGAGGAAATATAGCTACGAAGGGAAGTTTCCTTCTGTCGTGCAGCCAGAGAAGTGGCTCGCGTCCTCATCAACGATTCACATCGCGAATTAAGCGGTTCGCGAATTAAAAAGCCGGAACGCGAGGAACGACGACGATGCTTCTTTGTCGCGCTGCCGTAAGAAAATTCTCCGGAGCTTTCAGCCCTTCGTTCCTCTTATTACTTCGCGAGTTACGCTGATTTATTTATTTAAGTTGTCGCGGAAGAGAGGCGGTAGAGGGGACAAGCAAGAAAGGTGGAAAGGAGAGAAAGGCGAGGAGGTTCCTTTCTCTCTCTCTCTCTCTTTCTCTCTCTCTCTGTTGCGGACTCGAACCATTCTACCGTGTCGAAGTTTTGTTCGACGACGCCGCACCCTCGGAATTACATCGTTCTCGCGCATTTTTCTTTTTCCTTCGTGGCCTCTCTTTCCCACTCGGAATGATCAACGGGAAAATCAACGAGCCCGCGGAGTGTATTATGCATGCGCCATTGCGTTTTCCTTTTAAAATTACCATTAGACGCTTTCTCCGCGGGGATATCGGAAATTGAAAAGACGAAGAATGGAAACGGGCTGGGTTTTACTTCCGGCGGGGACCCGATTACGACGACCGGGCATTCTTACTGACAGAAAGCCGTCCTCGGTCCGTACCTGCATCCCCCTATTTCCCTGTGCCATCTCCCTTTCCCTCCCCTGTATTTACTTCTTCGAGGTTACTTAAAATTTTTCTCCAACCCTAACCCGGTTGCCTTTCGCACCTCGTCGAATTCAAGCGTGACTACGCGTTCGCAGATTGCATTACGTTCGTATCGGCGCGTTCCCTTTTTCCAAATGATCGTTACCCGATCGTTCTCTCTCCGATAGAACGCTGAATATCGGAAAAACCGATGGCTGGAATCGAATCTAATTCGTTCGAGATTCCTCTCTTTCCTATCTCCCTGCTTTTCCCCTTCCTTCGTTCGTCGGACGTCTTTATACTTATTTACCCCCGGTCCATCGCTGAAACGGTCTTTAATATTCACGGATCGATTGAGAGACCGTGGTCGATCTTCGCATCGTTTAATCCGGATGATTTCCAGCGAACGCAACCACCGGTATCGCTTATCGAGTAAGACATTGCCGCAGCATGTTCCCGCCGTGAAACGGTCCCGAATTATACGTATCTTCGTCAACGCGATCCGTACTTTACATGTTTCTCGATAATTTAACGTAATACAAGTTACAAGTGGCGACCAGGGGAACGAGCTGAGACTCGTTACCGCCACCGCTAAATTGGTCTCGTGTCTGCTCCGTACGATGTACCGATTACCGTTCCTTCCGCGAATCTTTGCGATCGTCTCCTGGATAAATTCCGCTTTATTCCGACACGAACGTCCTCGATAGTATCATCAGTAGGCGACTCCCTTAGCAGACGCGTTCGAAGGAGAAACTAGAAGCAGGGAGCGCGTATAAACGTCGATATAAAGTTCCATTTCCCCTATGAATGTCTCGACAGCGGTCGTCGCGAGATAGAGGTCGGTATAAATTCGCCGAACCGTCCCGTCTTTTGTCGACCCTCATCGTCCAATTCCCGAGGGAGCGTGACGAAGGGAAAAAAATTCCCTCTACAAATCTGAATGCTCGACGAAGGTATCCCTGGACGGGTCTCAGGTGCAACGATGGCTGCCGGTGACAGGGACATTTGTCAGCGAGCTCGCCGCCGTTACGATTTCTTCGTGAAACTCGTAAACGTCGATTCGATGAGCGAACGGAACGATCGACGGTGTCCAGAACGAGGTTGCACGATGGAAGGAACGTCGCGAAGAGAGACGTTTTACGATCACGTGACCACTGTCTAGCGTAAGTGTTGCTGGTAACGCGTATGAAGGAAACGACCGTAGAGGACGACGAACTATATATGTACCTGTAGCGTACAGAGGAGGGTTGTCGTGTGACGAAAAACGGCCCTTGTCGCTAGCTAGTCGAGGAAACAGAGGGAAGGTAGTACCCGTGTGCCGTGAACGCGTAGTCGTAGCGACAAACTGCTCGAGGAAAGTCACAGTCGCGCCGGGGAAATAAGGGAAAGCATAAAGCGATCCTCGAGGAGAAAGACGATGGTCGCTAGACGACGGAGTGCGTGATTTATCGGAACGATTCTCGCTCTATTCCCGAAGCACCAGCGCGATAAAGACTCTCGCATTTTTATCGCGTCGGCCGAATATTTTCAGTTGCGTCGGGTGAATCCGTATGGAGGGGGAGGGAGGTGGGTGTGAATAAATTTACATAATGCTAAACCGTGTGTTCTCCGGGACGCGGCCGTTTTCGCGGAATTTATCGAGGCCATTGCCGAGCGGCGCACCACGTCAAAACCGACCGAACGCACCCGGAAAAATATTCCGCGTTGGTAATTAATTCGATCCATCCCCTTCCCCTGCGTGCCTCCTCCGTGCCAGCGATTTAATTTTCCCGGCACCCAACCAAGTAAACGTGCATCACTCGATGGAACATTTTTAACGAATCGAAGGGGAAAAACGCGACTCTATTTGCGCTGCGTTATGCCGTTGGAACGTGGATGACGGCCACAGGCCAGAAAGAACATAGCGCTTCAAACACACCGTTTAAACAGCAACTAGAATTTTGTATTTGCGAATTCAATCGCGCTTCTTTGCATCTTGTAATTACGAGGATATTTGCGGTAGTATCACTCTACATATCCCGGCACTGATCGAGGCAGCAACGAAGTCGACGCGCTAGTAGATTAGGGGATCACGGTCGCTCCTAGTCAGACGTCTCTCGTGGTGGCTTCTACAATATAGATACGAGATCTTCTAGCCAGTCGACTGACGAGCTCGAGAGAATCGAAATTCACGGGACCGTAAAAATAGATACAGTTGGCTCGGTGCTGGCGCGTGTCTCTTCTCGGCTCGTTTGTATATCCGTTGCGCGGTATGCTGTTTGTTTGAACTTGGTCCCGGTGTGGAAACTCTTCCGAGCCCGCAGCGATCATCGGGGGGTCGAGCGCTCGAAATCTCAGCGATTAGAGGAGTCGATAGGGGAGCCAGGGATCGCTCTCGGGGATTTGTATCGGGGAGACTTGTTTGCCGGGAAACGAACGGCAAGCGAGTTGGAACTGGCAAACCATCGTCGCGCTGCGAAACCGTTCTCGATACCAGGAAAATAGAACGGGAACGTGAATTTATTTTAGGTATTCTATTCCTCGTGAAACGTTCGATGGATACGCGCGCTGCATTTTTCGAAATCGTACGACTCGGAGACAAACGTTTGGAAAAGTTCCCCTTGCCCGCCGTGCGATTGTATCGCACGAACAGAAGCTGCCACAAAGGGAGATTAAATCTGCCGATCGATTTTCGCGTCAACGTTCTCGCCCTGTGTTCGAGCCAGAGGTTGCAAAGAAATATCAAAGTTCGACCGGAGCCACGCATGTAAATCACGGTCATGTCACATGCAAAACGACACAGTGTAGCCGCGCGTCGAACCGTTCCCAGCTTTCCGAAAAAACATAATAATCTGTATGGTTGCGAGTGTTCGAACGCGTACCGATTCCAGAACGTCAAAGGCGCGATAGAATTTTCGGCTCGACCGGCATTATTGCTTCTGCATTATTCTTTTGAACGTCGCTGCGGTACGGGACGCGCGTCCACAGCTCGCGCCCGATAATGGACAAAGAAGAGGATCGGCCGGGGCACCCGTTCCCTTCATCTATCGCTTTGATTTTGTACAACGAAATCCCGTCATCGAATCGACCTCTCGACCAACCTTTGTCGTTACCGTTCATCGCATAGTTTCCGTGTTTAATCCGACTTTCGCCGAAAATCATGTAACGCGAATCGAACTTCGATATACGCTGACTTTTCTCGATAAAAAAAAAAAAAAAACTGACACGATGGCGTTCGTTCGTTTCGCGAGTCTCTCTGGTCATCCGTGCGATCGCAAACAGCAGCCACCGATGAAACTCTCGGCCCGATTGGATTGATATCCGGTGAAAAAATCGTCCGGGCTTTTTAGTTTCGTGTTTTGCTCGTTACTTAGAGTATCGATGTATAATAGTTCGATCGGAAGACCGGATCGGATCGGTTGGCGAACAGGAAAAACGTAACCTTGCCGGCGCAATAGCGTTTCATCTTGCAAGAAAACTAAACAAACCTGGCCAATATTTCTCGATCTTTCTGACGCGCTGATTCGACGGGAGGCATGCCAACACTTCGCGGCTGGATAAAGGGACGGATTCGCTGACGTACAGCTTCGTTTCACAGGAATAGCCGCGGGTGGTGGCGGTCGGATCGAACCCTGTCTCGCGGCGGTGCGACGCGACGACGCGACGCCCCGCTGTACAGAATTTTCATTTCGCTCTTTTAATCGGAGGTCACGTCCTGAAATTCCTCTTCGACCGTCGTATTTTGTTTTTTTCCTTCCCCCGGACTGCCGATTTATTTGGAGGAATTTCTACCACTGAAGCGGAGTATCCACCACACATCGCACGTTCGATCCGAAACGAATGGAGTCCTGTGCCAAGTTTAAAGGGCAATAAATAGCGATCGGTCGAAATTCAGAGCTCGTGGATCACGGCCTAACGATAGAAACGCGTCTTCGACGGATCGAGCGGAGCGGACGTCGTGAACGATTTGCGAAACGCGTCTGCTGGAATCCCGTGTTTTCTAGGAACGGCAAACAAGTTTCGGCTCGATCTGAAAAATGTTTCCACTCGACGATACAAATAGGGGGATCGACTGGCACCGACCGAGGAAAAACAAAACAGCCCGTTTCCCCGGGGGCGTGGGCCGAGCGTTTACACGGACGACCCGCTCGAGGATCCTCCTCCGAAGATAACGACGCCGCGTGATCGACGAATGGAACGAGGATCGAATCGTGACGCCGCTTCGAACCAGGACTAGACTGCCGTGGAATGAAAGTCGTTTCGCGAAAACGGATCTACGATCAGTCATATTTCGGAAGTTTAACGAGATACCGGGGATCGCTCGACGATGGTTCCATTCTCTCTGCCGGCTAATTGCCCAATTAAAATATCCGCCAACCGTCGTGATGCGCCGAAGAAAAACGATCGTTTCCTTAATTACGGCGGAAGTCCACCTCCGACGATTATTCGACGCAGACTAGTAGATATCGGAGAACCTTTCTCGAACTAGTAAAAAGTGCAGCTAGACGACTTTACTAGCCTCGCGAGACGACATTACATAAGTAGGGCGTAATGCGGGAAAACCGATCGGAAGGAGATAAAATGGGAACGCACACGCTTAGAACGACCGCGACAACCCAACGACGGTGAATTGCGAGCGAGGCTGGAGGTAAGGTGAGGTGCGACGAAGCGCGGTTCTGGTAGGAGCGCCTTCATAAATATGCAGAACCAATTACGGTAGGGCCCTGTGCCGCCTCGTTCTCCTCTCTGTCTTTTCTCTCTTTCTCTCTCTCCCTTCCCTTTCCACTGTTGCCACCGAAAACGTTCTCGCAGGCCAGTTCTCCGGGCCCCCCGAAGCAAACGGAGCTTTAATTCGGCCGCATTTCTTTACCCGCTCGGAAATCACCGCGTTCTGGATCACGCTGTCTTCCTTTCTCTTGCGGCGCGTCGCTCTCTTTCACGGCTCCGACTTGTCTTCCCGCACGGCGACGGTGGTCCCCAACGAGGCTGCCCCCGGGGCCTCTTTTTCGCCGCTTCGGGGGTTAACGTTCGGGGTAAACTGGCGCGGATACCTGTCGTTAACTGGTGGCCGGGGATGGGATCGGCCGCGTTCCGGGAACTTATCGATACCGTAAAAACTTTGCTTTCATACTATCCACGATCGAAACGTCTTACTATTGAAAAATCGGAACAAGAGAAAAAGGAAGGATCGATTCCGCGACGTATCGCGAAAACAGAGACGTCGAAACGGTTACTCGTTAGTTGCGTCTTCGACGCCAGCATCGTTGACGCTTTAATTAAAAAACATCCCGCCCTCCGTCGGACGATCCTCCTATAAAGACCTCGAACGCTCGCGAGTAGAGAATCGCGTTCCGGTGGTCTCCGCGAGGAGGTAGCAATTACGCGAGAGGAGTGTCTAGCATTCGGCGAAACGTTCGGCCGGCATGAAGACGCATTTCCTCGAAGGACGAGATAAGGAGAAAGGAGTGACGTTTTAATTAGGAGCTCGGAGGGGCCCGCGCGCAGGGGCGCATTAATCGTCAAGATTTCGAGGGCGGTCCAGGGCGAACAGCTTGGTGGTGGGAAGGCAACGATGCGAGGAGAAATACACGTTGCGGGACGGGATGGCGGGAAGGAGGATGTTCGAACGAAACGGGGGGTCGGACAACCGGGTGGGAGATTACGCGAAAGAATTTCATAATATTCGGCGTTTAAAATTCTCGCATAATTCCACGCCGGGCTCGCGAGAGAGCCAACCGGTGGGAAAAAAGAAAAAAGGCTGGCCCGCCGAGGCATGCGTCGCCCTCGGCGTCTTGGGATAGGACCTCGATTCTTGTTTGTTTTAGCGGCGAGCCTTTGAGCCGCGCGATCGCGTCCGCGTATACGCGCGCGTACCACACGACGAACCCTCTTTAGCGCTTCCTCCCCTTTCCGTCTTCCTCCGACCCCTTCTTTCTTTTCCCTCTCTGCGCTCCAACCTACTCCGTATTCTCTTCCATCTTCATCGCGATCGACCATCGATCTTCCGACGACGCGTTTCCGGACGGCCGCTCCGTTATTTCGTTCACGCGAAACTGTTCGACAATCCCAGTTTTTCGTTTCTCGTCCGTTCCGTTATCTGTCCGCGCCGTGTTTTACGGATGTGTTTAGTTTTTTATAGGACCGACAGATTGTTAATTGGATTTTGACGCCAGGAGGGGATGAAATTTACGAAGCCAGGTCTTATCTTTCGCGTTACATGCGCGGAGAATTTAAAGTCGGGCTTTGTGAAACGAGCGCTCAAAAATCGGACGTTTCACGCCGCTTGTTCACCGAGTATTATATATAAATTTTTGATTGCAATCGGCTCGCGAAGCTGCAATCATCGCGGAAAATCTCGTTACGGCGCAACGTTGTTAAAAAGTTTAATCGTTTCTTTTCAGAGGACGAATGCCGATGTTTCGCCGAATTTTGTCGAATTCGAGTTTATTCGCGAAACGAATTCGGCAAGCTACGAGGGTTTCGGGGATATTCCAGCCAGCACAACGATTACGAAAACGTGGCGCAAGTTTTATCTCTGCCACAAATTTCCCATCGCGGAAGGCCGACCCGAGGTATTGGCCATGACGACGGGAACAGGGGTGGTTTACGCTCTGAATACAAATAAGATGTTCGCGCCAGAGGGTCTGCAAGTTAATAAAACGGTTAGTATCCTTCCTTTCAATTCATCAACAATGAATTTGCATAATAAGAAACGCGGTCGTTGGAGCGATGGGCTCCCGGTTCGTAAAGGATCGTCGAGAACCCTCCCAAAAATCGACACCCCGTTTCGATATCCAATTTTATCGGCGCAGGAAGCGGAGTACCGTTCGGATGGAAAACAAATTTCACGGGCTATCAAAGCGTATCGAATTAAAATGCACCGCGAAACGGGTGGCGCCCGGTATCAAAGTGTCGAAATGAAATTTGTCGGGACGTCGTTTGGAACAACACAACCGAAAGCGGCAGAAATTCGATAAAAATTAGCCGTGCCGGCGAGCCGATTATCGTTTAATTCGAAAAATAAAAATTATCCGACGTGACAGTGACGCGGAACGGAGTTCCATTCTCTCCTTCTGTATCGGCAGATTGCAATAAAAGTTTATTTCGTTAACCAATCGACAGGAAGTGCGGGGATGAAAAGAGTAAATTCTGTTGCGTCGATCGGCAATGTGCGGAGCCAGCTTCTCGAAACGAGAGAACGTTAATACGCGAGACTAATTTGATCGGATAATCGGTCAAGATCCTCGAAGGAAGATCCAGTTTTGTTGAACGAATCGCGTTCTATCGAATCGAAGCGCGTTTTCCACCGATGGAAAGTAGCGTGAAACTTTGACATTCGGTTTGACGGATAGCCGATTAAATATCCACCGTGTTTCCGGATCGCGTAATCAAACGTGACAGGTAGCAACGTTTCGTCGTCGTTTGATTTCTCGTTAAAAACGTTATCTCACAGGCGTGCAACGAAAAACTAAAATATAACATATATATGTATATGTAATGGTATCGTACATTGATCGGTAATCTCTTCGTCTAGTGACACGACAGGGAGGAAAACAACACGAAGGTACAAATTGACTATTGATCTATGGGATTACGATCTTGCACATGTAGAAAGAAAAATCGTCGTTTAACGGTAGATACGCAATTATCTTACACGGTGCGTCGAATAATTGTCCTGTAACGTCGGCAAATCGCACGATGTAATAGAATGAACGTACAAATATAGAAGGTAACTAAATAGACTGTTGAACATTGTAAGACGTTTGCTCTTGGCGCGTGTACCGATCGATGAACCAACGTAGACGTATAGACCGTGTTAAGAAGTCCAGGGAAATAAAGAGAACCGAACCGTGGCGATGGAGAAGATCCATCCCTTAGATCAACGATTCAGATCGTCGTCTTTCTCGAACTTGCATCGCTTGAAATAACGGCGTAGAGTGCAAAGAGAAAATCCCATGTCCATAAAGACAAAGTTAGGTCGTATAAAGTCACGAAAGGGAAACACGGACTCGTCAAGACCTACAAGGACTGTGTCATTGTGAAATCAAGGGTATATACCACGACTTTGGCATATAATATTCTGTAACAACTCGGTTTTCATCCCTTCTCCAAAATCCCTCTTTTCCGCCTCTGTTCTCATTCATCTCGCCGTCTGGTCATAAATTTTCTCGCTAACCCCTTAACGTGCCGTGTACGCATCGGGTCACGTTGGGTGGCAGAAGGGTAGCGAAAAGGAAGGACGATGTAGCTCGTTTCCAGGTACGCGAGAAGGCTGCATTTTAACACAGGTCCAAGTACGAATGGTAATGTCGAGTAAATGACGGCGCACCGGTTTCCCGTCACCGGCTTTAGCCGACTCTTCCCGTCGAAAAGCCGACCAGAAACACCGTCTGCGGTCTTGGGATGCGTCTTTGATCCGTGATTTTGAATCAAGAGTACGCTATACAGAGCGTGACTTGAAATTTCGAAGCTTCCTTTCGACGCAACGCAAAATATTTATTTTACCCTGGCCGTCGCGTCGGCGGTCGGTTGGATTTTAATCCAAACAATCGACCTCACCGCTTGACCAGCTCCGTATAGACCACTTTTTTTTTTTTATTTCAATTGAATTTGAAGTTTGAATTCTAATTTAAACTGCGTTCAATATGTAAAACGACGGTTAAAATTCGTTAAAGGGCGGGGAGAAAAAAAAATGGTGAAGTGTAATTGGCTGTAGAGTTTGGAAGCCGTTTGAAAATCAAATTTGTTTCATCATATTTTTCGAGTATGTTATCGTTTGGGACGAACCATGCGTGTTCTATATGGTATCGAGAGGTAAATATATCACGTTGAACGTTTGAGGGCTTTTGAAAAATCTACTCGCCCTACCTAGAGCAATTCATCGTTTCCCGATATCAACGGGCTACGTCGAAATTTCAAAAATATATACGTCCTTGTATATTAATCATTTTTTCCTCTACCGACCGCGTTTTGAACACGCTCGCGCGTTGCGGTGCACGCCATACATCGTCTGCCGTGTTGAAAGGATTAAAACGCTTCATCCTGTTAACGTTGCTTTCTACTCTTGTTTCTTGTTACCGGCGGATCAACCGTGCGCATTAATCTACACAGAGCGGGGAAAATCAAATTTCGAATCGGATACGCGATACCGTACGTTTACCGGAAGACTCCTCTGAAAAATTGACGTGTAACCGGGATCGTCTCTCAACCTGTGCCTTCGAGCTACGAAAATCGAAAAAATTACCGATCGTTCGTCCAGCAAATCGGCTTGGAGACCTCCAAGGGTTGTGGTCGTAACCCACGTCGAAGCAGCCGCGTAACTCGCGATAAGGTTTTCCATTTTTCCCACTCCGGCTGATCTTCGGGGAGAGCCTCTTGAGATCCCGTCTTTTCCATTTCCCTTCTTGAATTATGGAGCAGATCTCGTCGATTATTTTCTTTGTGGAAATTTTCGCTGCGTTGAAATTAACATGATTTCGAGGCGGTATCTTTGGATCAGCCTGTATCGAGCGAGTTCGCGGAAGGGTGGGAAATCTAGGGTAAGACTATGACTGGCATTGTGACTAGCGAGAATTCACTTGCGCGAGGGAAGTCGAGTTCCGATGGGTGGTCCGCATTGGCCGCGTTTTATCATATTTTATTATACATAGGGGACCGTTTCTTCGATCAGCTCCTTGACTCGTTCCTGCGATGGACGATGGAGTTTTCAGCTTTTCCTCGGCGATATTTCCCGATCGGTGGATGTGTGTTTTTTTTTCTCATGGCCCAACGGCCTTGTTATCGCGTTTAAACACGCTTCGAAATCATGATGACCAAAACCCGTCCGACACGCGAATTCGTTCGAAAATATTTACGAATTCGCCGGAACAATAACGATTGCAAATTTTTCTAACGCGTATGAGCGCCCGTGCAGAATGTTCGCAGTGCAGAACGAGCGATGGAATCTGCGTTAATTTGAATTTCGATTGGCTAGACGAGAGTTGGGAAAAATTCTCCCCTCGTGTGTACGCGCGAGCGCGTGTTTAACGATTCATTGGGAATTAATTGCACGAGAAGTTGCGCGCCCCGAATCCGGTTCGGGGTTTCGTATCGTCGCGGCCACGCGTACGTTAAATTCAGTCGCGCGTCACGCCGATTATGTTTTCACCGACCTATAATTAGAGTGGAGAGTGGGTTACCGTCGAATTCGGCTGCGTTAAATATTCCTAGATATACAATCGCGAGTTACAAATGGAAATTTCTATTCAGAATCCGCGAACTGAATTTTTCTTAAATCGTCACGAACGTGCTACTTTTCTCACCTTAATTTCTAACGAATATTAAAATCTCCACGTTTTCCACGATTATATCAAACCCAAGCACTTTGTGGCGATATCGAGATTCGTCCCTTTCGCGGGCTGTATACGTTCGAAGCAGCCAAGTTCCGTCATGGTGCAGCAGCTGAGGCGAAAAGCCGGCTAAGACGTCAAACGCATCCACGTTCGAGCTACAGATGAAAAACGTTATTCGGGGAAAGAAGAAGAAGAAGCGGAGAAGGAAAAAGGGAGAAAAAGGGACGCGGGATGTCGAGGAAGAAGCGAGAGACAGGAAAGGGGAATTCGATGGAGTCTCGGCTGTGCGGAGCTGGCGCGCGTATCACGCTTAATAATCCAGCCAGTTAGCAAACGCGGCTTGGGTATAACGCGAGTCGCCGCAAAGGACTAAGAATAAGCGAGCCTCGATAAATCACCGTGCGCGAGTTCTCATAGTCCTGTCAACAAAAGAGGCAGAGCCCGCGGGATGGTCTTAGGCCACCATTCCCCCGGCTTAACGGCGTAGTCCTTGCGAATGGCCGCAGCCAGCCTCTCCCGCTGTCCTCTTCTCGCCGCCGGGGACAGTTCCTGGCGTTTCACCGTTTTCTCTCTCTCTCTTTCTCTCTATCTCATTCGTCTGTTCTCGGTCGAACTCTCTCTCTCTCTCTCCCTCTCTCTCTCTCTGTATTTGGCGTTGGTTTGTTGAAGCTATAAGGGGCCGTAGGGAGGAGGACAGAAGGGCAGCGGCAAGGAGTTGTCGACACTGAAGAAATAATGGTGCCCGTCCAAGTCGGAGGAGCACGTCCCGGCTGTGCCGTAGTCCTCGCCAAAATAAGACTGCCCTGGACTCCGTTTATTCTACCGCTGTCCAGGCCTTCTACCCCGAAAGGATAAATGCTTTCTACCCGGTCGCTTTATGAACAGACCTAAGTCCTATGCCGCCACTACTGGAATCCGCGCCTCGCCGCGCCTCGCCGTGAAGCCTCGGGTCTCCGCGCGGATCGCGTCCGCCTCCCCTGCGTTATTTCGGTCGTTGCCGCGTTACTCGATTATTTTGTAATCAAGAGACGATCAAGACACCATCGACGCTTTTGACAAATACCATGGCGTTAAGCGCTACTTGCGAAAGCAACCTATTATTCTTCGCGAACCACCATCAACTTCTCGAGTAAATACCCGGGGCGAAATTAATAATCTCGTAACGGTTAATTACAGGTCGGCCACGATAATGGCGTAATAATTGCGAGACTCGTTAATACGGCTTGATAGATTAACGCGAAAGCCGCGCGCTATCTTAAACAGTTGCTGGAAACACAGGTAGGTGGGGTGGAAGCGGCAGGACGGAGGCAACAAAAAGGTAACTGGCCAGGGGACAGGCCGGAGATTACCTCTCGCTGCATCTCGATTACGAGGTAGTCCTCCCACATCGAGAACTCTCCTCTGCTTATCCTCGCCCTGGGGGGTTCCCCTTTGAAGCTCGAATCATCTACAATCGCAATCTCATCGTGCGATCTCTCGGTCTACGGACTCGGTCCTCCACCAGTCCAGCCTGTCTTTCGTACCGCAATATACGTCGCTATTAATATCGTCGGAGACAAATTACGCAATAATTAGCTGGCCGCGGTATCGAGTGGCCCGGGCTAAAGTCGATACCGAATTCATTAATTCCTCGCTGGTAACTCGTAGCCACGTCCTTTCCTCGTCATCCCGTATTACTCGAGATTATTGTCGTGGAATCGAACGTTGCGGCTGATTAAACCAGTTTTCAGCTTTGCGTTATCGACAAACTCCAGTTTGCCGATTATTACACCAACAATGTTGTTCCCGATGAAACTCTTCAACGAGCGAATACATAACTCAACGATATCCTTCAGTGTTTGCGAACGTTGTTTCTAATCAGGATTACCACTTATATCGCCGAGAGTCATCAGACGTTATTACTTTAAACGAATTACTCGCGTTCAATTCACTTCGAACGTCAACCCTGTTTTAGCTTACAGTTTAAGGCTTCCGTCTATGCTGTAGAGTAGCAAGACGAGGAATTAATTGCGACTTTGGCGAAGGAGAATGCGTAAAGCGGCTACGAAGACCGGCCTACGTAAACCGAGTGTACTTAATAAACTTCAAATTTCGCGGCACGATTATCCAAAGCAGAAAGAACGTGAAAACGTTTAACGAGACGTTACGAGCGACACTGACGCGAACGTCGAATTCGGCCTCTTTTGGCAGGGTGTGTCGCGGTACGTAAAAGGGAAAGCCAACGCGACACGGCAGCCGAAAAGCGAAGACGGCAAGAGCAAGAGAAACAGAAATCAAGATAGACGCATGGAGGAAAAAGGATGAACAGCGAGAATGAGAGAGAGAGAGAGAGAAAGAGAGAGGACGCAGGGTTCGTGGGTGAGGTTGGCAATTTGCTTTGAAATCCCCGGCTTCTCTTCGGAGTCACTCCTCTTTCCGTCTCTCTTTCAAACCACCCTTCCTGCTCGTCCGTCTGCCTTTCTTTCCCCCATGGAGGTAGTCACCCTCTTCCTTCCCTGTTTCATCGTGAGCCAGCTTGCTCGGCGTAGCCATCGTTCTTCTTCCATCGTCGGCTGACAGAAATGTATGTGCACATCGTGATCCCGTACACACTTCTCTTTTTCTCCCGCTTCTCTCTTTCTCCTGCCCGGCATTAAAGTGGATACTCGACGGATACCGACTGTTTGAGTTACATTTAAATTATACAGCCTCCGCGGCAACTCTGTCGACGCCGTGTCAAAATTCACCGTTCCCCTATACAACGAACCACGGACTATCTGTGTTTCCTTTTGTCGTGTAGTTCAAATTTTTCTCGAATCGCGCGATCCTAATTGATCAGGGACGTTCTAGTACCCAGTTGGCGTTACAAGTAGCAGATACAGATATACGTGTATTGAAGCGCTCGTATTTTAATTCGCGTGACTTTTAATGTGTGGATATGCGAGAAATTTGAAAGGTTGCGAAATTAATAAAGGATTTAGAGTATTTCAGCGTAGTTACTGGAATAATGCGGCGAGAAATCGCACGAATCAAAATACAGATACTCGTGCTCGTGTGCTGAAACTGGAAAATACCGATACGGTTTGTAGCACGGATATGTATGCGTAATACACGAGTACACGTGTCCTTTTGATACACGTACTATAACGTGGATTCTGGTTATAAGGTTGTCAGAGTGAGTTCCAAGCGTGTGTTAGCGTTGTCAGGAGAAGCCAAGGAACATATAAGACGGAGGATCTTGAAGTAACTTTCCGCTACGTATCTCCTATATCGCTAATCAGTCGATCCTCCATTTCCGAGTTCTATCTTGCCTCTCGATCCCGAGATACCACCCTCCTTACAGCAATGTTGTTTGCACAAGATTCCCTTTCTCTCTCGCTTTCTCTTTCAGCGCGAAGACGAAGTTGGAATATCAGCAGCGGCGGAAGAAACAGTGAATCGAAAAGCGCGTCCTCGTTCGTAGCCACTCGTTTTTCTTCTCGGTTTTGAGACCAAGCGCGCTCGGTGGAACGCGAGGTGGTGAATCCTCACGCGAAAATGGCATCAACCCGCGGATATATACGCGTCCCTTGATATTTCGAGGAAATCGAGTTTAATAGTAATTTCTGGCTCTGAACGTGGTGGCACTTTTACGCTCTTCCCTGCAGTGCGAGCTGTGCGGTGAGGGCGCATCTTTCCACGTCGTATCCGTCTCATCTTTTGACGGCGTCGACCTATATGCTCGGCAACCATTAATGCGGCTGGAAAATTAAGAGACTGAATTTTGCGCCGCACTCGCGCGACTACGAGCTTTACGAGCTAATTTCCTTTTGCCTTCATTCCGTCGACAGTCGAGAGCGCGATTGTTTTTTAATTCACTGTTATAAACGCGAACTCTCGGCCACTCGTAATACGCGAGAGTACGAGGGAACGCGAGAAAATAATGCGAGGGGAAACGAGCGGAAGGAAAAGAAGAAAATCAAGCGAAATTTTCATCGTCGTGTTTCGTCTACCAATGGTCAATGTTACGTTTCGAGGGCAAACGCGTCTGCTTGAAAAGCAATAATTTCCTGTCGAGGATAGTTCGAGGAAGATAGTTAATTGGAAGCGAGAATATTGGCAAAAATGGGGTGCGCGTTGGCCTTATCACCGATTAGAATGGTATGTTTGCTAAACAGGCCACCATAAACCAACGCCATAACGAGACCGTAACACGTTACAGCGGACCGCTGGGGCAATTTCAGCAACGATTACGTCACAGGATCAATATTTGAAATCCTGAGCGCATTGTTTGCAACGATCTGCCATAGTAATAATGATTTTGCGCAAACTTCGTCGAAATTTGATTCTCACCCTCCCATTCGTCCCCCTCTGGTTGTGGTTCGACTCCCTTTACCCTTCCCTTTTCATTCTCTCTCTCTCTCTCTTTGTCTCTCTGTCTCTCTGTCTCTCTGTCTCTCTCTCTCTCTCTCTCTCGCATCGTCCCACCAAATCGCGATAATATCATTATGCCGGATAATAATATTATTCTATCCGCCGGTATTTTGCAGCGATTAGAAGTAAATTAGTGCAACGGTGCGGCCGGCCCTACGAATATTTCGCAGCTGCAACGTGCGAGCCTCGATGTTCGCAATAATTATTACCATGACACACCGTTGTCGGTGCTTTTAAGCTACTTCATCATCTCGTTAAGTACATGAATCTATCGATTCTCTCGTTTTCAGTTTTCGTTCCCTCTAACTAACTGGACCGTTCCAGCATCATTCCAATTCATCGACCGTAAAATTAGCCGCGCCATCGCCCAATGCCTTCGTCTAAAGCGCGATAAACTCGCGTATACCCGACGAAGGGACCATCCAGCTACCAAGAGAAAAAATATCCCGAAGTGGAACTCGGTTATGGCCGGTGGCCAGGCTACGCTACGTTCGAAAGGAAGTTTCATTACGCGGACCGTCTGGAAAATTAGCGATCCAGAAAAAGTTACTCTCCAGTCAGTGTCTTCCGACTGGCAGTCTACTCTTCGGGCTGACTGCGCCACTTTCTACCCGGGGATTTTCCTTCTCGCTTGGACCATGGTTAAGAGCGATTCTAATTATGTTAATTAGCTAGCAGGCCGGTACTTCGTCCGTGGGTAGGAAAGTTTGTTCGCAGCGCAGCGGTTCGCGCGTTCCTCCCTGGACTCTCTGAAGAAAATCGGTGCCACGTGGGCCCCCGTAAAGGGGATTTTCACGCGGGACCGTGTACGCGGATCGTTGTCGCATAACCGCACCACGCTTTAATATACTTGGGGCAACACGGACTCGTGCGCCGTATAATCCTAGCCCCTTTATTAAAACTAGTTATCACTTTAATAATTGTCCGGCTTTCTATCGCGTTTCGCGGCGACTCGAGATTTCGACTGAGTAAACCGGTGCCGCGGCCCGAAGTTATGAAAATTTATACCGCGCGCGCGTTTAAGCGGGAGCTGTTTCATAAGCCGGTAAATTGATTGCCGGGCTTTCCCGTGATTAAATTCCATTTGATCCGGTTCCTTTTCGCGGCGAAATCTGTTCCCTTGGGTAACAAGGTCCTTTGAGGTAACGAGAATAAAAAGAACCGAGCTCTGGTAACGGAAATTGAACGTCGATGCAGCAATTACGGTTGACAAGGAACACGACATTGATTCCTAGGATCTACCCGTGGTAGATGGTTCGAGGCGAATTAATATAATAACGGAGAGTTTACGAATAATATAACGCGCAATTACACGATTTTTAAGGATTAAAATTGTTTCAAGCAGTCCCTTCCAGGCCGGTGTAACCGTCTTCGTTTCCGACTTAAACAGGAATCGAGACAGGAATGGAAGAGGGTCGAGGGATAGGGGCAAAAAGGTTTCATCGCCAAATTCATTTCCTAATACGTCCGGTTACGCGGTCTAGAATTCGTTCGCGCCAAAGGTCCATGTTAAAATCGGGCCAAGACCTTCTTCGAAGGTGCTCCGCGACGAAGCGGCCCGAAGCCCGGAGGATGCTGGTAGACAAAGAAATCGAGCTACATAAGAACCGGAGAGAATGCTCGGATAATAGAATGGGGATGGAGTCGATGGGAGAGGGGGGGCAGAGGCTTCCTGGAGTTGTATCGACGCGTTATTAAAGACAGACATCGCATCTTGCTTCCTGGAGTAGAAATGTAATTGAATTATTCTGATAGCGAATTTCCGGTCGGTCATAAAATCATGTTCGATCGTTCCGTTTCTCGTTTTTGTAATTTTCAACGGCGAATCCGCGCGATAGGAAGGGGAAAGAGGAATGCAAATATTTGAGCAGCTGTGCCATGTTTGAATTTGAATCGCTGTACATCTGAATTAATTATAAAGGGAACAAGTTCAGTATTGTTACGAGTGATAGACCATTAACTGTAGTTAACCGGAACATACGATTTATTTAACTAATTTGCACGCGTTACGTATTGATGGGCGTTGAACGGAATACCATCGACTCGATACAACTGTTTGTTCTTTCTAGAGAACGTTCGCAGGATGAAACCGACACGTGGTGTGTCGCTATCTGCCCTTTAAAATTACCACCAGGGCTCAGGGCAGTTTAAGCAATTTGGATTCGGTTAGAATTCCCGAGTCAAGCGATAGCCTGGAAACCTGACCGTCTGATTTGCTGGCTGCCTTAATTTCTCTTCTACCGACTACCACCGAAAGTATAATTCACGAAGAAAATTATGCAAAAGATAGGATAAACGCGTTCGTACTCCATCGTCTCTGTGACAAACACGGCGTATCTTGTACGCTCATAGTAATTCGACAAACCGCATGGAAATCGGAGTAAAAAGGCGAACCACGCAGGAACAGGGTGGAAAGGACAAGCCACAGAAACGGGCGTGCACTATGACGAGGCTGCATTCGAAATGGTCGGACCTCCTGCTAGTCATTAAGTCAATTCCGAATGCAAATTTATGATGATTTAATATGAAGCTGCTGAACTGCGAGCCTCATTTTTATCGTCGTCCGTTGTAATTCTTTCCGTCTACCGACGTCGAGGCAGGAAAAGTTCTCCCTTTTCTCCTTTTACCCGGAGAAAACGGCCCATTCCAAAACGAAGTACAACATCGTTTATTCTCGTCGAAGATTACATTTAATTTTTATTTACCTATAACATCGGAATGATTTTCTATTTTAAGCTTTCGGCAAGAGAAATCCGGTAAAGATATCCGATACTAGCTACAACTTGTTGCATGCGATTAAAAAATTAACAAAGATGGAGAAATGTAAAATAGAACGGCTGAGGAATATTCGTGGCACAGGGAAATGTGTATACCGTTGCAGTGTTGAATAATGGAGCCCCATTTGCGATCGAACGAATAATACAAAGTGAAATCTATAGAAATCAGAAACGATAAGACATTCTTCTCTTTCCTTTTCCTTGTCTTTCGATATTTTTTCTAGTATTTTAGCTTCTATTGCCGTATGTTATCGCGGCCTTTCGTTTACTTTTTTCCTTTTTTTGTATCAGCGCGCACGTGTTTTTTTATCGCCGAAGTTTTTACTGCATGGCAATGAAATTCGAAAAAGTGGCGAGTCTATTTCATTTCGTACGGTCGGATTTACGACCCGACGAAATTAACTGCGTAAAAAATTCAGATCGATCGAGCAGCACGGACCGATCTCGCGAGTATAATCGTCCACGTTCGCGTCCATATCAGTCCGATCAAAGGAAACGCTCGCGGCCGTCTGCGTTCCTAGTTTCTACTGCCTCTTACTCGCAGAGTAGATGAAAAGCGTCCTTGTGATCGTACGGAAGAGATTCGATTTTTATGTTTTTCAAGAATTAATTAAGTTCGATGTTATTCTGTAAGTTACAGAGATATTAAAGGGTTGCCGTGCGGAGAGAAGCCGTAAAGAGATCTGGTCGAATGCAACAGACGATGCCGGAATTAATTTCCCGTGTCGCGATCGTCGTGAAATTCATGGACCGACGTACGGGACAAAATGAATCGTCGTTAACTGTTCCACGAAACCGATTACACCGCAACCAGGAATAGCAAGCATAGGCTTAGCGGTCACCAGGAGATTTTTGTCGCGGCCGGATCACCGCGGAAATCGCTTCATTCGTAGTGGCTAAGCAAATTCGCGGCGGCACGAAATCCTCGCTTAATCTGAGCCTATTTAATTGGGACTGCGAGGGCTAGTTAGGGGGTAACGTGGCAGGGAATCCCGGGGGAAAAGAATTTATGTACGCGCGCGAGCGAGCGACAGGTGCGACCGATGGAATCGTGCCAATTCCGCAATGTGGATTCCGTCCGACGCCTCAGTGTCGCCGTTCGTTCTCATATTTCCCGGCCGACGATTTATCGCGATGCTCGCGGGTTGAGTATGGACTATAAACCGAATGATGGGATTACGAGGAAGAGGGGGAGGAGAGAAATACTCGACGAGTATTCGTGTATTTCTGATCCCGGTTGAGCAAATGCTGCGGGAAGAATTATAGCGACGTGGCTCGTCTTCGGTGTCAGAATGAAATGTTTGCGGAGAAATTATTTGGGTTAACGTTGTAATTTGTAGGTAAGCTCGTTCGAGGATCATCAGTGTTTTATTAATGAGCCGCGTTACAGTCGACACTGAGTGGTATTTAATGACGTGGAGGGACGTTTGAAGGACAAGGACGAATTCCACCCTATGGAATACCTTGGCAAGACATCGAACCTTGCACGAAGCTTCGTGTAATTTGTACCGGCCGATCACAGGAGGACGTGAACTTGACAGTTTTTTAATGGAGCTTACGTTATTGATTTCTCGGCAGATTTTTTACTTTGACAACTAGCGTTACGTCGGTGGCGGGATAACGGGGGCAAAGGGCTCTGGGTCGGTATTAACAAGCGGCTAAATGAACTCGATGAAATGAAAAACGTTCGTACGTGTATCGAGGTCGGCCGAGTGTGGGTGGATTTCATCATGCCTCGCCGCTCGTTGATTCCGTTATAACATGTCATATCCGCTCGTCGATAATCCCGGCAAGCTGTCTGAGCCACTGGGGGAAAAAAACGGGGCGAGGCATGACAAAAATCGTCGTGTACGCAACGATAAAGATGAAATTCGATTTACAGGCACGCGTTAATCTACCGTTTTCCAACGTCTAATTGCATGGTTAGCGGGATTAATTGCTTTTCGATAAAACACGGACACGGGTTTAGAAGGGAAAAGCTTCTTCCCTACGAGGCGATGGGTCAACTTATGGATACGCGACTAGCCTGGACAAACGAGGGCGATATTTCAACCGGCTGACCGACTTTTTACTGCAATTATTTCCAGTCGACGCGACGCGCGAAAATTCTTTCTCCGTTCGGGACGCAAAGTTAGCACCCTTGAATTTTCTTCGGCCGGAGGTTGGGCGGACACGGTCTGACAATCACGGGCAACGATTTCGTAGCGTTTAAGGGCGCTCTTAAAGCCACGTTCACGGCCGGAAGAGAGGACAGACCAGCGCCAGGATCGAAAAGGTCCGTACGAGGCGACCCACGGAGATTAATGGCGGGAATTAGTATTCGTCGCCGTACGGTTGAATTACAGAAAGTTATCTCGTCGGCTACGAGCAAACGCTTAGCGCCGGCTCCTCCGCGTCCCATCCCACAAACTTCTCCTCCTTCTTCCGCTTTTTCTTCTTCTCCTTCTTCTTCTTCTTCCTCTTCTTCTCCCTCTCGTCTACGCTTCTGCCTTCTTCTCTTCTTTCCCTAACCCTTTTTTTTCATCATCCCGCGATCCATATTACCGGGGCCCTTGAATAATGCGACGATTTATTTTTCTCAGGCTGCGATCGCTGATTAAGAGGAGCCTCCGGGCAAGCGGAGCGCAGACGAGAGGCGGCTAAGAATCTGGGGAGGAAGGAACGGTCCAAGTCGAGGGTGGCCGTTTTGAAACACGCGGGTGGTAACGGCCGCATTAGCCACGCGCCTGATATCTCGTCCCTTGACGTCTCTATACACGTTCTTTAACAGCGTCGCTGCAACTTCTCCTTTCAGTCACAATTGGAGATAACCGACGGCTACGCAGCTTTCTCAAGTTTACGTTTCGTGACAGAATCTGCTTGAAATTCGATACCCCGTCCCACTATCAGAATTATCGGTTCTCACGAGACGATTCTGAATTTCTAACTTCGGTGTTCGTAAAAGTTTCACCGAATTGTTAAAACGGTCGATTGAATGGCCACAGTCGGAAATAGCATAATTACTTGGAATTTCCGCAGCGAGAAATTTCTGGCACGTTTTAATGCTAATTAAGAAGATCGGCTGCTAGCAGACGAGGGAGAAGGAAGAAGAGACAAGAACGAGGCGGGAAGACGTCCAGACCGCGAGAATTAATGCAAATGGAGCCCGTGTCCAGAACCTAGTGCTCGAGATTTCCAATTGAACGACATATCCCACCTTTATCGTTGCCACTTTCGCTCCCGATAAGATACCTGCGATCCAACCAGGGATACACCGAATGACTTATCTTCGTTGGACTTGGATTATTGGTTGCGAAATGCCTGGGGCATCCGAGGAACACAGAGTAAACCACCAAGGCAAAAAAAAAAAAAAAAGGAAGAAGAAACGACGTGGCTCGCGTGTGGTCCTCCGCGATGGAACTGGTAGCTATCGGCGAACTAAACTGCCGTCAAGGCTGGTCACCCTTTCTCTCGATACCACGATCTAATTAGCTACAAGATAGCTAGTTTCGACTCGGTCTCTTCCCCAGTTTTCCTTCAAGCGGTCGTTCACGATCGAGAAACATTGCGCTTGGAAATGAACAAGTGGCCCGGAAAGTAGCCGGTGCGCAAACTGAGCATTAATTGATCGCACAATCGCGGAGTGGCAAACATCATCGCGGATAATCGAGCCGGGACAAAATTTATTTTCTCGATAAACACGACCACCGATCGAAACACTGGAAATACCAGAGGGGCGTTTCCTCTCTCGCTACCTGTTCTCTTCTACCGGCCCGAAATATCTCTGAGCCCGGGTGTTTTGGGTATTCTTGACCTGCATCGATACAAATCTAATTGGCGGATCTGTACGGAATTCGCCGGTATCGCGAATACCGTTCGGTCGGCGGCAAGTATTCGGACCTCGTTAATTCTCACGGCTCGGTTTCGATCGGCCGCTTATCGCGATTTCACGGGCCGAGCACGAAAAAGACGAAATTTCTACGTAACACGGTTCCCCCTTTCGACGAGTTCGAAAGACGCCGAAATTTATTACAGCCGCGTAATTCTTGCCGGAGGACGAGAAAACTCGGCACTCGTCTCGTAATTACTGTCGCGGGAGGATCTGTTCGCGTTTCTTTTTCGCTCGTTTCGCCTTGTTTTCTCTTCGCTTTCTTTAAATATGCACGAATCGAATGGAACGGCGGGACGATATCGAGGCGCGAATAGACATCGTGGCAACTGGCTGTGGACACGGTGGACAACGCGCGAGCTGTTCGGCCAACACGATTTACGTTTATGAGAAGTTCAGCCGGGGGACTTTTATTGGATTAGCGTCGACGTGCAATAGCGAACGCGCGTCGAATACCCGAAGCCCCTCGTAAACGAGTGCCAACCGCTAAACAGCTTCGTTTACAACTTTGAAAATGAACCGAAAATGACGTCACCGCAGCGAATTTCTCCCTGACAAGCTCGCGACTAAATAAATCAAAGTTCGAACAGGGCAAAATTGAATATCTGTCGCGATGTAACGCGCTTCCTTTTTGCGTGCCGCGTGATGTCCGGATCCGGTGTTGGGAAAAAGCGTACAGCGGAAATCGGAATTCCGTATCGACACGCAATCAGGGCTGTCGCGATCGAAGGCAACGATGCGCGTCGGAATTGCGCGGAAAGCGTACTTTTCGTCCGGGAAATGATATTTACCTCGTCGCCGACTAAACACGGGCTGGGGCGCGAATTAATGGGCCGTTGTTTCGACGACGTGGACACGACGTGTGTCCCTATTGACTGTGCGTTAATTGAGTGACGTTGTGTAAATACTTTAGGCGGAAATAGCGGCTGCGTTATCCTCGCGCTTCGCGATCGAAGTCGCTATCGATTCGCGTCCGTTCGATCCAAGCTGGAAAACGCGTAAGCTCGAACCAGCTCGACTAATTGCTTACTTAAATCTGTTCCACTTCTTGTCGCGTGGCTAATTGCCAGTGGCAAGTCGCCCGCAACTATTAATTACACGTTTTCTTCGGATTCCGTAAGTTTCTCTAACAAGTCAGTGGTAGGGTATAGAGAGACGTAACTAAATTCCTTGTCGTCGCATATTCGACTGACGCAACGAACACAAGACTTCGGAAGTACCTAAGTTTCGGTCCGGGGCGTACGCTGCTTGCACCATTACACACGCGTGTACACGCGAAACATGCCGAACATCTCCGTGATAATCCCGTAACCTCTCCATTAGTCGGCGCGTTTCTTCGCCAAACAAAAATGTCCACTCGGTCATTAAGCTCGACTTGTCGCACGACCCGCGTGAATTCGCTGGGAACGTCGCACTAGTTAAAACCAGAGCGAGAAAAAGATACAAAAAGCGAAATCGTAGCAACGCTGGCTCCGTTTGATAAGACCGCCCGAGGCGAATAACATTTTAATCCGACAACCGGTCGCGCTTCGCTTCTTTTCTTCGGTTTTTCCCGCTTTCTACGCGCCTTCTCGTTGCCTATTTATCCTTGTCGTTTCCGTTCGCCGTGCAACGTTTGATTCCGACCGATTTTGGCTCAAAGTTTCGACATTGTCCGAGAAAGAAATTTCTTAGCTGTCAAATTAAAGGAACAATACTAAGAAGATGGTACAAAGAGAATCATTTGGTCTTATAAATGGGGATCCTTTGGAACTGAATAGAATATCAAATTCACAGACGCGTTAATGGACGTGCGTCATTTCGAAGAAAAACAGATTTCTGTGCGATCCTAATTAAAATAAGTAGCCTTGCTAATTAGATCGTATAACCAAGCGGCGTTCCAGACGAATAAAAGTTCGCCAAGTTTATCGACCTTTAAATACGCCAGTTCCAACGCGAACATACTTGACGAATATTTCTTGCAGCCTCTCAAGGGATTTCGGGCCATTCTCCGCGAAAAGGGGAGAATATATCCGTGGCATGTTGAATATCGTTGAACCGTGCTAAGCTTTTCAGCCGAATGACATGAATTATTGAACAGTACAGTTCGTATCTATGATCCGGCTCCATCCAATATTGACAGCAGTATTTGAAAATCTGTGAGTTATTTCTTTTGTTGTTACATTCCCCGATCCCTGGCTCCGTACAGTTACAAGATCCTTTCAAAGATATACAATACGGCGTAGAAATTTCGATAGAAATGTTTATCGGTTCTTCTCGCCGGCGATTAAATTGAAACGAATTAATCCAATACCCCTGGCTATTCGGCAATTAAATTACTCGCAAATCGACTTTCAGCGTGATTCGCATCGGGGACGATAACGAACGGGCGAACAATGTTGCAGTAATAGGACAAACGAGGCACAGGAGACGGTCCCGTTGAAAGGGGAACTCGATTTCTCGGGCGTTGCTGACAGACTGGCTGGTTGAACCGTTTCTCGTTCGATAATATCTGCGTGGGTATTCGCTACCTCGAAGAATCTGAATCCCAGAATAGGTCTCTAACGTAATTTTTTCCCCGGTTCCCGTTGGATTTCAGCTTTTCATGAAAAACGATGTGAACGACGGAAATGAATGATTTACGACAACGACGGAAACGAGGTCCGCTGCAACGTGAATTCTACCGTCTCGCCCGACCTGCAAGAAAGCAAATTTCTTTCGATTTCATTTTTATACCGTACAACCTCCGTATCCTATGTCTTCGCTGCTGCTAACGGGAAAACGTACACTTACCTCTTCTCTCTTGCCGTCTTTCCCGAAGACACACGCGCGTCTAACACGGAAATACGACGTACGTTCGCGTGAATTTTTAAACCTAAGGAAGATACGTCGGGAGTTACGAGGCACGATTAATCTCTGCCAGAGGGGAATCGATATGGAGGACATCAGGTATGAATTCGATAAGTCACCGGGGGAAAAAATCCTCGCGCACGGAGAACGAATCGCGTCGATTCGCGAAACGAGTCTGGTCGCCGGCGAAAATAAATCTCGCACTTTGAGTCATTGGCGAACCGTTTCTCGTAGGGTCCCTCCGTTTCCCGCCGTTTGAAACCGTACACGGAAAACGTTAAAAGAGAGAACTGCGCGAGAAGTTGACTGGGTACGCGAGGCAATTTAACCCCGGCCGAGGTCGCGCCTTTGTCTTCCAGACTGCAATCCGACTCGCGGAATTCTTTTCAGTCGATCGCGAGAGAATCGCGTCGCGGTTAATATCCGAGGAATGTGTAACAATGTAGCGAGAATGGCCGAGGTCAGCTCACCCACGTCGACGGTGCTTCTACGTAACGAACAGACGAAGCAACCTTCAAAGCGTGCTGCTTCTCGCAACGCGTATCACTCGACGCCATAAGTAGGCAACCAGGATATCGTTTGTCCTCGGAAACGCGAGCAAAGGTAGAAAATCCGCGCGAGGTTGTAACACCGTTATCACGCAATTAAATCCGACAACAAAGACTCGAATAAGAAGGCAGCGAACGAAGAAGGACACTCGTATCGAGGCAAGTGTTTGCTCCTTGTAGAGACAGGAAGGTAGCCGAACATAGAAGTCGAGGGTTAACGGGCTAGTTCTGTTTGCCGCGGTAAAGGAGAGACAACAAAAGAGGGTTGAATGGTATAATCGGTTTTTCTGTTGACTTAGCTTCTGTTCGATCGCGCGAGAAAGTCTCGATCCCGCGAAGGGGTGAATTTTTCCCTCTCGCAAGGACCATCTTTGTTCGCGGAGGTGACGGAGAGGAGGAGGAGGAGAAAGGCGACCGCGACGAAACTCACGCACGGCGCGTCCTCTAAACCGTGTTCGCATTATTGGAATATCTTCGTGCAACGCTTTCGTTAGGGGTTGTTCGAGCAACGACGCGGACTCAAACTTGAAATTCCACGCGCGTCTGGAATATGTAGGAAGTTAAAGGGAAACACCGGTGCGGTGGCCGATAGTTTTGGAACAGCATAGATTTAATATCTCGTACGCTCGCCTGCCCGAACTACTAAACATCCTGTTTATGCGAACGAGCGCTATATGTGTGTAGGTGCTTCCACTTAACCGATCGATAATTAATGGATATCGAACGATTCCGTTCGACCGTAGTTCGACGCGACTCGTAACGATAAAAGGAAACGAAGTGACTCACGCGTCGTGTGTTTTTCTATCGAGGTAGAAGGAACAACCAGGAGGATGTACGAACGGTTCGACCAACTCATTTAAAGGAACATAAACCAATGCAACGAGAAGGTTTAATGGAGAAAGTTTGAAAATTGACGATTATGTGCGCGATCGTAAGACGTTTTACGCGACAATCGTATCGTTTCCCTATACAAACGCCAGTTAAAAAGTCGTTTATCCGTCCGTTATTAGGGAGGAAACAAGAGACGCGAAAGAGTGGCGCCGCAGACTTCTGGCCGTCCGTTGCCTTTGATATCTTTGTTCCCGACCACCTCCCCTTTCCGTTCCCTTGTCGTGGCAGAAAGAGAGACAGGAATAACACAATTTTATCGCCGTCGCGGCCGGGGTCCCTTTAATCCGCGAAACGATCCTTATAATTCGTGCGGTCGGTTACGGCTGTATTTCGGTTAAAGCGGCGTTCCCCGTAAAATTTATACGAGAAAGGATAAAGATGTTATCATAACGTGACCCCGGCCCGAGACGGCCCCCGGCCACCGTAAGATTACGCTTTTACGAATTTGCCTCTTATACATATACTACAAACTGGTTTATGGCCGCTGGTTCCTTTTCTTTCCCTTCGAGCACAGGCTGGACACGTCTCCATCGTATCCCTCGTGTTCACGTTCGGGAAGACGGGAAGCAACTGCCTTTCTCATTCGAAACTAAATCGAACGTTCTATCGTGTTTATCGACACGTCTGACCCAGTGTTTTCGTCGCTCGAGCTCGAACAAATCCCACAAAAAAGCGATCGTTTCGAACGCGTATGGTAATTTCATAGCGAAACAAAGTGGATAAGTCAGCGAACGAGTCATTTGGAAATGAACGTCCACCGCCCATAAAATCGTAGTCGATCATGCCTATGTAGATTCATGCAAATATAGTGTAAAGAAACTAAGCAACGCTAGAATAGAAGGGGAGGCAGGTTTAAGGGTCGCAATGGAATTACGCGCGATACAAACGAGGCTTTACCGTCAAACTGCTACCGCATGGTACACAATGGAATATTCATAGCGGAGTTGCATTCGTTTATGACCGGTAGAAATCATCCAGAAAATCGTGAATTACGAGCTCTCTTAATATCCACCGATTTCTAACCGCCAAGATATTCCAACGTCGCCAGAATACAAAAGACCGGGAAGCTATTTCACGATTGTTAGTAGATTCTGCCGTTTCGTAGTCAGACGTCTTTCGACGTCGGCCAAGTACGTAATCGAATCATTGTTATCTAGGACGCGACATTCAATCACCAAACAACCACACGATCGAACAACTAGCCGTCGAATCACTGCATTGGCCTTATCGCGAATAGTTCGCCCCGTTATCGTAAGACAACGACGCTCGAAGATTCAAATCACGGATATCGTATTGTACTATCAGGATGCGGCCAGCTCGACTGCAGCCAGCCGATGTTCAGAAATCTAGATTACCTCCACGGAACCACGGCGCCTTGTTCTCTCTGGTAACCTTGGTCTAAGCGGCGCAACCGTTTCAGATCCCGATCTCCGAATTCCTACTTCCAACCTGAAATTTCAATTAGGAGAAAATTAGCTCGGCTACGGTGTAACCGAATGGTACTTTATTTCGGGACCAGGCTCGTCATTACAGCCGGTACTTTGTTCGCCAGCGAGCACGTTGCTCAACCGTTCGTATTATCCGCTTCGCAGCGTACCATCATTGTTAATGTTCTCCGGCGCGAAGCAACATTTAAGTCTGTGTTAATAACTCGAACGCCTCGAGCGAGAAATTACAAAGATCGCAGTCGTAGCCCGGTTGTTCGTATTTCCCGGTTGGAATTCCCGTTTTCGTGCCGCTGCAAAGACCATTGCAACCTCGTTTAAAAACCGGACTACCGAAGGAACTTGTGCAAGCGGAAGCGGAGCGGAGAGGCCGTTGAAACGGTGGACGCGTTGCGTGCAATCGGTGGTCTAAATGCACGCGTATGGCCGAGAGTCGGCGGTCGGCACGGAGAGGACAGGCGAGAGAATATCGATCGGCGGCCGTGGAAAAAATAAGACGAGCGAAAAGGCGAGGTCTCTATCGTGGAGAGGAGAGCACGTATGCGGACCCACCGCGCCATCGGCGCCGTGGGGGTCCCTTTTGGCCAGCAACGGCGTGCCGCCGCCGATGTATCTGGTTACCTGGGCCAAGAGAACGCGAGAAAAAGGAACAAGCAAGAAGTGACGGCGCAGAGTAAACACATCCACGGAGGCCTGGGACTCGCGCGACAAAATTTTGTCTACCGTCAACTTTGCTTTCGAAATTAAGCCGTCCAACATCAACCGGACCTCCGCTCGATAGTTGGACGACAAGGCGTTGTAATATGTTCGTCGATACGGATAGAACCGAAGATCGCGCAGATACGATGGTTTGAAATTCTTCCGTAAATTGAGTTACTTGGGTTCCCAGCAACGGGGGCTTCTTGTGGGAACCAAAAGTTGCGAGTCAGAGTGACGAGAAAGGAAGCGTGGGATTTGTGTTTTCGAGTTTAAGAGGCGTTATCGAGTGACGAGGGAGTGGGACGTTTCTGCGTGACAGCACCGAAAGCCCGTGGCGAGAAACGATAATAGAGAATATATTTCGCGTCCGAGAGAAAGCTTGCACTTTGGACGGTAGCCACGGGTTCGGGAAGATTCCGGCAGGCGATACGGAGTTTTTCATACGCCGACTCGACAAGGGGATAAGGAGGATAAGGACACGGTAGAAGGCGTGGAAGAATCCCGCGAACACCTCGGGCTCCTTTCTCTCGGTTCGAGACGAAAGAAAGTGGTTATGCTCCGAAGAGTTCGAGAGCCCCGGCGCAACGTGGCGAGAAATGTCTTTTCTCTCGCGGCGCAAACCATTATCGGAGCACGTACACGGGCGCACTCACACGGAGCGTGGAAATACGTGCGCGTCGGATTAAAACGTAAGAGAGAAAACGCGAGGAACCAGGATTTTCGGCTTTTCCCCCGCCTGACCCCTAAAACTCCCCTAATCGCGATCTCTAAGTCGAGGGAGGAATACGTAACCGGACCTCCCAAAGTTTTGTCTATTGAATCGTCGAACGACGAGCGTACTCGTAACGCTGCCGCCGCTGGAAAATATTTAATCGGGTCGGAATATTTTCAGGTGCTTTCACTCTGGCGAAATCACCCCGGCTCGTCTGGCCGGAAATTTATTCCGCGGTAGGTTTGCACGAACGATCAACCCGGTAATTTCGAAATCGACCAAAAACTGATGGCAAACAACCGTTCGAGCGTGCACGGGACGGCTGCGATTCGGAGATGTAAAAATACTCGGCAGCGTCGATCGTTGATCGAGCGCAGCGTTGCACGATTCATCGAGCTTTTCGGCGAGTAGCACGCGCGTAGCTCGGGAATGCAAAGTGGCTCTCTTCTCGCCTCGGAGAGACAAAGAGACGCCCGAATGGAGAACAAGGTGGCCGCTGCGATCGGCCTGGCCCTCTTCTCTCTCTCTTTGCACCCCTCGGTTCCCCTTGGACCCCACCCACGGAGGAGGCCTTTTATTTTTAAATCTCCGCCGCTCGCGAAACGCGCGGGTGGCCGCCGTGTTTTCCTAAGCCGGCGCAAAATTACACACTGCCCGGTTTCGGGGGCCTCCTCGTTTCTTCTCCTTCTCTCTCGCTCTGCCCTGCTCCCTCTCGGTCAATCCGCAGCCTCTCTACCTACCGAAATCAAAGCGGAGGAGGTAGGGCCACGCAAGAGGAGGGGAGAGAAAATAAAAGAGAAAGGGAGAAAACTGGAGAAGAGACGGACCACTGGACGAAGAACGAACGAAAGAGGAACAGGAAGGGGACGATAGAGAATAAGAGGAGAGGAACGCTGGGAAGGGGTTGCTTGGTCTTATTTTTCGGCGGCCCTTTATAGGTCTCCCTTCCCTCTCACCGCTGCCAATCAAAAACGAGTAAAAGGGAAAAAATCACCGTGGGCCGGGACCCGCGGAGGGTCTTCTGGGTTAACCGTAGCAAGTTGGAAAAGTGTTGGCTCGTTAAGGGGACAGGGTGATCCAAAATCGAGAAACCGCCGCCGTAGTTTCTCATCTTCGTTGTGTTTCGGCGTCTCGATTGCGCCAAGCTTTAAATTATCTACTAATTTCTATGTGTACGACGGTTCGTATTCTCTGAAGCTTCCGTTCTCTTCCGTTCTTTCCCAAACGAGAAATTTTATTCAAGAAAATCCGCCGGAGAATTCGTTTCGCCGACGGAATGAAACGATACGGTAGTGATAAAGAGCCGGTACAAGTATTCTCACGGTTCTGTTCCCGTGGGAGTGTGCCGACGCGTAATCGTGGCTGTGACACCGCATCGGCCAACCCCGCCTTCCGACGATCGCGCTCATAAATTTTTCGATCGCTTCGTGTCGGCGATCTTGTTACCGGATCGTTCGAACCGCTCGAGTCCGTTTTCTACCCGTGTTATTATTTATGCACGCTTACCACACGACGGCTGGCAAAAAGAAAGAGAAAGAGCACGTGGGACGAATTTATTTCGTTGGTTCTCTCGTCCGGACGTTTTTCTAGCCCGCGGTTCGATCCTGCTTTCTTCTGCGGCATGGCGTGGCAATCAGCGCGGTTCACGCGCGCGGCAACAGTCTCTCTGGAATGCCGTAATCAGCCCCGGCGCTTGGCCACCGCGAGATCTCAATTAGGGAAGGAATTTTTGCTACGTCGCGCGGCGATCACGTGCTCGCTCGGAATCGGAGGAGTCCCTAGCCGCCGCCACTTTCTATGCGCGCTACGAAAAAGAGAGCAAAATTAATTACCCGAGCGACGCTGGCCTACCGACAGTCGGCCGCTAAACGACTTACTTCTAGTCACGTTACTACTAAATTGGGGGTGCGTATTAGGGTTCGGGGAGGAACGAAGAATGAGACGTCGAGATACCCCGAGGGGGGAACGTCGTCCTCTCTCTACGAGACGTTAACGAGCCGGTAAATATGTTGACTACCACATCGGCACGCTTGGAAGCGACTCGTATACACATAGGCCTGCGTATCCCAGACCCCTACTCTTTCACTCGTGTTCCCCTTCTTCTACCACTGCCGCAGCTCCTTCCTCATCCGACGAAATGATTATTATAGTTCGTAACCGAAGAGCTGCCCATTTTAGAGCCTGTGGAAGCCGCCATATAATTTTCCACCCACTAAAATAGCCATCACCCTGTCTACCCAGGACCGATCTCCGTTCGTGATTATCGGCAAATAAGGTACAGTACGGGGAGAAAATATAACCTGGTTCGAGGCTTGGCCCAACGACAACCGCCGGCCATCTTTCTTCCCCTCGTTTCGTTTCTCGACCAGTTACCATTTGCCACGACCTTTTACACAAACCGTCTTGTACCACCTTCGACGTGTGCACGTTTCTTGCATCCTGGATTCTATCACGATTGTTTAATCGCCTTGTGAACCTCGTTGATCGTTCCTAATCGAGGATCACGCGGAAATCCGTATCGGTGGTAGTCCTCGAACGACGAGAAAGCAAATTTGTTTGTGCCTGAAGGAAACGCGATTTCTCTGGTCTGGCGGATATCCTCGACGGATAAGAGACGATTGCACAGGTGCTGGAGGAGTCGCGCGCCGTTGGCCCGGAAAACGGGCAGGCATGGAAAGGGCGACAGCTTTCGTTCGAAGCGGGACCTCGACGTCGATAAGACGAATCTGATATAAGAAGAGGAAATCGTAAACGCGATTCCTCGTCGCTAGTTTTGCGTAATTAGGATGTCATAAATTCCGTAATATAAGCAGTCGTTTAACAAGATGCTGGGTGGGAGAGTCACGAACGCTGGATACCGCGTTGAACGCCTCGAAGGAGGCAATTTCGATCGCAGATGGAACGACAAAGGAGCGCAGAATCGAGCGGCAACCGGCTGGATCGCGTTCCGTGGGGAGGCACGTGTAAATGAAGCGTAACGGTGATTACAGAGAACTAGCAGCGAGCAGGATTGCACTCGGTGAAATAAGACAGTCGCGGTTGCGCCCGAGTAAACGAGCGGATGGTCGAGGCTCGCGCGCGCTAGCGACAAGCAGGATCAGGAACTTTCTCACAGGAGGGTCCAAGGACGAATGCATATTTCCATTCTCCCTCGGCTCTCCCCGGGACGATCGTTAGGATCGCGGTGGCCGCCTTTGTCCCGGAGGATGTTAGCGCCTCGGTCAACACGCTGCTAAGAGGAGTTCCCTCGAAATAGCGCACTGGTAAATCCCTTATAAGTCTATAGAGGTAACATGATTCAGCGTGGTATAGGTCAGATTTAAGCCGCCTTTGATATTTAAATCGGCCTGTGCGCCGCTGGAAGAGCGGTCCGGGGAAAGAGAGAAAGGGAGGAAAGGGACAGAGAGAAACACGGTGGTCGGAGAAGGTGGCACGAGAAGGTAGGAAACGACCACACAGGAATTTACACGTTCCGCGACTCCCGTTCCCTTTCGTTCTTTCTTCTTACACGGTGCCTCGTTCGCTTCGTTCCAACACCGGCCACAGCGCCGTTTTCGGGGACCCCCGTTCGCTCCGTGGATGCGCCCTGATACAAAAGTATTCCCAGACATGGCGAATTTATGCGCGAACTCGACTTGGTCCGAACGCGATTCTTCCCTCTCTGAACGCACCGCTTTCGGCATCGAGCCGCGCGCCATAATTCGTAAATCCTGTGTATTTGTTATCGGAATTGTCACTTCTGGGCCCGAACGCATCCAAGAATGTCGGTGGCTCCGACGGATCCTACCGAAATAGTCCGTTCCAGGGGAACTCGTTCTTTTTCCACGAATTTTCTGTATTCTTATTTACACGCGCCAGAGAATCGTCTAGACGAGGAAGCATTCGCGGTGGAATTCGTCCCGGGCTGAATTCCCTTCCCGTATACGACGAAAAAGAATGCGAATCGACCAAAGTTCGAGCTCGTTTCCGAAAATCTTTCCATGCCGAATCCGTTTTTTTTTTTTTTTTTTTTATTTTGGAGACTCGTTAATGCGCGAATGTTCGAAGCGAGCAACGAGAACTCGGTATCGATTAACGGTTATTTATAAAGCGCGCAATAAATAACGGTCCATCAAAATGACGTCCCTGGGTGGCGGCCGCGAGGAAGAGCCAGAGGGAAGGCGGGAATCCTGCGGTAATGAAGTCCTCCGGTACATCGTTAACTCCTGCAGCTTTTTATCCAGCGACGACGACGTATGAATGCCATTTGTCGCCTCGGCTGCGCGTAATGTACTCGCTCCTGCCGCGCGCCAGCTCTCGTACGACGTGGAAACTTTTTCTTTAATTCCCTTAATTACGCCGGGAGTTCCGTCGGTTCTCGCGTCCCGGCAAAGCGCCTAACCTCCGGACGAAACTTACAACCTCTCCCGTCGACTTTGAAAACTCTAGACTCCAGACCGTGGATTCCCGCGTACCTGTTTCCTTATCATTTTCCTCCTTTTTATCATTTTCTCTGCGTCCGAGTCGAAGCTCGCCAGGGATTGACAAACGAACATGGCCAGAAAATGGCAACACGCGAACGTTTCCGTGGAGATTCAACGAGGCGTTAAGGCCTCCCCGATAGAATGATTCCGACCGGTGGAAGCACGAGTGCTAGCTCAAACTACCTTGGTAGCGTTCCTGGCGATAAGCCCGGAACGGACAGTATACGACTACCGCTGACCGTTTAAGACTCGAAGACGGCTACCGTGACTCTATGGCCTCTTCCGTCTGATAAACTCGCAGGTGCGACGATTCGCAGGTCGACACGTGAGAGTCCGGTTTTATCCTCGGTACACGCGATCCTCTACTCGCTCTCCGTCCCGATTATCCCTTAATTTCAGCCGAGAGAATGATGCGCGCATCGTCTCCTTTAACGCGACTATTCGGGGCCGTGTTAACGGCGCGGCAACAATTTACCGCATATGCCGTGCTTCGCAACGTGATCGTAAAATCGTCCACCGGCCGAGAGATCTCACGCCGGATCCCGGAGTTGGCCGGCACGCTTGTCGCTCTCTCGATGGAGACATCCTCTCCCGGGCGGGCTACGTGGATCGTTACTTTGAATAAAGACACTCTGGGGCCGGTCGACGGTGAATTGTCAGCCTTCCAAATCTCGCTGGCTGGGACGCGAGGCAAGAAGATACAGCCGAGGAACGTTTCTGGCTAAAGGGCTATCTGATTTCACGCAGGAGAACGGTTCGCGAACTGCATCCATTTGCCGAGTATCAATTCGGCCGGCGATTTATCTCGACAAGCCGGGGAAAATAAATACAGTACCTCGACCAAACGTGTCGTCGTCGTTCGACCCACGTACGATTTCCTTAACGACGAAATGGGACGATTTTCGAAAGACACTCGAGGACAATAGACTAAACGCGGTGAAAAGGCAGAGGGATGAGGGTGGGACGTGGTCTGAACGACCTCAAAACAGTAGACGCAAACGACGTGCAATTAAACGATTTGAGCAAACGGTAAAAGTGAACGTCTCCCGGGGCGGCATCGAGCCCGGTCGTTGTTCCTTGCAGCCGAACTCGATAATTACAGCCGGCCGTAATTAAAGCGAATTGGCACCGAAAGCATTACTCCGGCGCCGGAACCGCAGGACATTTTGCGCGCTAACCAAAACCGCCCCAGTAACGCCGACGTCGGATGCCAGAGACGAGGGCGGCGAGGGGATGGTCGTCATAAAATCGTGGAAAATAAATCGGCTGCGTCGCGGCGCCGGTTCGCGGCTAAAATTCACTTTAGATTAGAGGTGGTGGCCACGGGCACCACCGGACCGGCTGCAGCAGTTTTCTCTCACGGCTCGTTAGAGTCCGCGAGCTCATCGCCGCGTGCACTCGTAATAGGATCGCCCGGACCTGGAAGGGGATGGAAAATCGGAGTACTCTCTCCTTTAGCCACAGGTGGAAGACTAACTCCTCGTTTCGGCTCGTGCTCTCCACAACCGACGAAACTTCGTTCCCGTCCTTTCTTTTCTTTCTCCCCTTTCTGCCTTTCTACCTCTGCTCCTGTTGTCTCGTTTTTCGAGCACCTGAATTTTTTCCACCTACGTCGATCGAGCAATACCGTCGTTCTCCGTCGCGATCGTTAGAAAGTGGAACGCGGTCGTATTTCTTTCATCGCCGATTTCGAAAAACGTCTCGCACGGACGAGCGACCGATAACGGTAACTCGGACAGGGCGTCGCGAGCGAAGCTGCGATCGAGACTCGAAAATTCAGAGCGTAAAGGCCGACGAATGGCGATCTTCGTCGTAGCGTCTCCTGGAACTCGCATTCGATTATATCCTCGGTCTATTTCGAACAGCGATATTTAATTTGTATGTAACGCGGTTAAGCTATTTTTGTTGCTATGAAAGATTTTACGCCATTAAAACTTTTATGCTTAAAGATACGATAGTTTAACCGAATGAATATTTCATCGTACGAATTATCGACTGGAACGCCCGTTTGTTTTATAGCGACTGGGGAAACGAAACGAGGTCGTTAATCCATCATCTGGGCGGTAATGATTTTTAGCGAGAGACCCTCGACTTATTTAATTAATCAGCTTTGCCCGGAGCGGATGGAAGTCAGTTGCGAAACGGCAATCGGCGGATAATGAAACAGTCTTAACAATTCAACATCGCGAACGACTCGATTGGAACGAGCCGTTCCATGCTTGTTTTGGTCGCACGCAGTCGATACAGCGATATCGAGCGGGCACACCGATTGAAAACGGTTCGACAACGTCGTAACCGAACGAATTGGTAAACGCGAAACTAGACGCGTGCAAGAGAGGAAAGGGTAGATCCGGAGGCGTTGCGTGGAAGCGAGAAGAGAGAAACGCTCTCGTAGTGGCAAGAAAAGTGTCGTGCGCGCGCAAAACGTCGGCGGCGCTTGGAATCACCTGATTAACACATCAGCGGCGCAAGCAAGACTACCTTTTCGCCCCGACTGTATCGCTAATAAGACACAGGTAGTTAGTGCCGGGGGAGAGGAGGAGAGCGAAGCGAGCAGAGGAAGAAAGGAAGAGAGTAGCGAACGAAGGGCGGTCAGAGGAGGGAGGGGAAGGAGGTGGAGATCGGTGGAGTAAGAAGGCCGAGTGGCAAGAAGCAAGGGCAAGGAAGAGAACGAGGAAAAGGACGGACGGGTTCGACGGTGGGCGAGAGGGGCGAGGTTAAAGCGCGAATGACGAGGATAATAAAGCCGGGCGAAATACAATGAAGATAGAAAAGTAATATCGAACGGGACGAATGAAAAAGAGAGTCGAGAAGGTAGACAGCCGGAGCGACGTAGAGAACGGAGACAGGTGAAGGAAACAGAGAGGGAAAGAGGGAGAGGAGAAGGTAAGGAGGATACGACGGAGTTGAACGAGGAGCAAAAGAGAACAAGACAAGGAGAAGAGGAGAAGATTTGAGACGAAGGGAGGAAGAAGAAGAGGAGACGCCAAGAGTCGGGAGGTAGGGTCCTCCTTGCTCCTGCCGAGGATGCTGCGCATCGTCCCTCTGGTAGTACGAGGAGAGAGGACCACCAGAGTTACCGAGGTGAGTGCCGGGTACCCTGTAATCACGGTGCCGAGCCGCGAGCCGACAAACCAAACCAAAAGAGATAAAGATAAACAGAGATTCGAACCTACGAGCTGACGGGGGAAAGAATAAGGCAGGAGGAGACGAAAAAAGATCGAGACGACGAGGAGGTGAACGAGAGAGGAAGGGAGGAAAAGAGAGCATGAGGGTACGGGGAGGGAGGACAGGCCCTCGTTAAGTATGACGTGCGATCGCTTCCTTTTGTGCTGCTCGTTGAAACTCGGTGCGCAACGCGTCGCGTACTCGTCCTGCTGATTTTCGTTGCGCGTTCTCGGTGTGCGTACGCGCGCTGTACTCTGACGTGTACCGTTATGCAATCGTATATACGCTACGCTTCGGAAAGAGCATTGTCGTCGATCGATCCGCACGATCGATTCCGCGCCGTCGTCGTTCGAGGAGGAACGACGAAGTCGAGAGGAGAGCGCCGAGAGAAGAAGTGAGACGGATAGACGTTACGCGGCCATTCGTCGAGTATGACGCATCGTTGCGATGCTTTTGTCCTCTTTTCTTCCCCCGTTTCGCGTGGTCGTGCAGAGTTCTTATTGGCGTGGCATTATGCAATCATGTCAGACTCCGCCGGCAGATCTCGTTGCAACTGATAAGCGCGACTTTGGCCGAGCCACCGGCCCCGCGGGAAAAGATCCAAGGCGAAAGTTGATAAGCGGCTCTTGAAGCGTGTACAACGTTTTAATTGCGGTTAAGATGCAATGACTCCGTTTTCAAAAGGACGCGACACTCTCGCTGGACGATCTCTCGCCCGATTCTAGATCGTATCGCGCGTTACAACGTGGCCTGTATGCGTTTCGTTTGGAGAGTAATCGACGAACGAAGCGTTTCGTGTTCGCCGCGTAAATGAACCGACATACTCTTTATCGGCCAACGATCGATCGCAGATTGATTTCGACTTTCACTCGGTCCACCACACGGTGTCCACCGCGTTCGGCTCTCCGCGCTACAATGAAACGCAAAGAGCGCGCATTTTTCGATGGTTTCGCCGGGCTCCGCATTAACGATACCTCGTAATGGCCACGGTGAAGAGAGGATGGCCGTGCAAAGTGAAAGGTGAAGAGGGGGTGGGAAAAAGACGAACGGACAGTTGAAGGTACAAGGGGACGAAGGAGACAGAAAAAGAAAGCCATAGGAAGGAGAGAAGAGGAGCGGTCGCTTATAATGTCTTCGTTAGCCGCGGTAAAAAGGGCAAGCGGCGCGCGTCTAAATGGTTCGTAATGACCTTAAAAACTGTTAAGCCGAATCGGGTGCCGAAAATTCAGGCACTCGCGCAACGACTCGATCTCACCGATCCTCTCGGGCTGTGACTCATTTGCTTGAAAAACTTTGCAGCAGGACGGTACGCCGAAGCAAACTTCATTAAACTTCTCGCGCTCACCGGTTTCTTCGAGTTACTTCATCGCGAGCGAATTACACAGAGTCGTGGCGTTCGTTTACTCGAGAAGCTGGCCAAGCTTTGATTAAGTTCAGCGTTAACAATAACGATTATTGCGTTCGCCATACGAAACCTCATGATCATTCGGCAACTTCTCTAAAGCGCGAAATACTCGCGCACAAACAGAGGAAGAAATAACGAAGTTGTCGGCCGGCAAAGTTTGCCCTGGTTGTTTCGTCTAGTTGACGAGCAACGAATTACGTTGCCCTCTAAAATAAAGTTCCCCGCCCGTTCTCCGGCGATCTAGCTCTAGACCGAAGATTCGAAACGAGTCGAGTGCAACGTGGTACAAGACCAGCGAAATTGGAAGGAATTTCGAACGGAACCGAACTCGTTCGGGACCCGTTTGAGCCGTGGGGGCGTCTCTTTCTCGGTTGGACGAGACCACCGTGATCGCGACAGGTGCGACCAGCCACCGTGCTCGATGCAGAGGCCAACACCATTACACCGCCGCCCCTCTTTCTCTCCCGTCCTCCTTTTTACTCTCGTCCTTCCTCTCTCGCTACAGATCCGAGAGAAACGCGCCACTACGATTTTACTCCCCTTTCGCCGTGCCCCGCTGCGTATCGCGAAATTATTCCAAATGCTAATTGCGCGTTTGTACGATTCGAGCTACGAGGGAATGAGATTTCTCCGAGAATTCTGCGCGTTTGTGCACTCGCTGTATCAAACTACAGCCTCTTCTTTTTTCATACGGTCTCGTTTGTTTCTCTAGCCTCCATATTGTTACTTTGCCCCATTCCCTGTTTCTTCGTATTTTTGTCCGACTAGAAATTGTACACGGCCACTCGTATCCATCGGTTCTCCTAAACGATAACGATGCCGCGTCATGCAAAGCTCGACGAAAAGAAGATGGAATTTTGCCGCGATTGGAAAGTTGACAAAGAGGAACCGCGACGCGGGACACGGAAAGAGAGACGGGACGAGGCTGGTTTCGGGACTCGCGGCTGCCCTCGGGGGTAATGCTTTTCGTCTCGCCATCAAGCATGGGTGGGCCGAGGCGAGCTAACGTACGTAACGAAGACGTAGGTAGCTCTTAATATCTCGTGGTGCCGCTGGGAGAGGGAGCACGCAACGTGCTCGGGATCCTTCGAATTTCTCGCCCCGGGGGCCCCGGCTCGGGATGCCAGAACTTTGTCCCGCGAGAAACCCTGCGAACAACCTCCAAAGACTCGATCTCTTTGGTGAGGAGACTAGAAAGAGAGATTCGAAGGGGCTAGTACTCGTTAATGCTACCTCACACAAGTGAAATCAATGGAAAAATAGACGAAAGATCGAAGACAGAGAGAAAGTTGGTGGAGAAAGGTTGAATGAAAGAAGGGGACAAGAGCAGAAGGAGAGGAGAATAAAGGAAGAACCCGAGACAGCTCGATGCTCGGTTCATGCGAGAACCGAACGATGATGCGGTCGGCAGCTGAACTGCATCGCGTGTTGCTGCCATTGCATTCTGGACGAGCACGCGCCATATGCCGTATTGTTACACTATCCTCCATCCCCCTCTATTCCTTGCCCTTTCTTTCTTCCCTACCATACTTCCTTCCCTCTCTCTTTCTCTCTCGTTGTCCTTTCAAGCACGAGAAATAAATGTTCGCTCGGTTGTACGGCGATTTCGTGGATCGAGCGCTACCGATCGACGAAGCAACTGGACGCCATGGATGCCAGCAGGACTTTGCGAACAGCACGATCAACCATGAAAGAACGGCTGTTCCGAGGATTATTGCGTCCTTTTGTCGAAATATCTTTAATTCGATCATACGTGAGTAAATTCCAATAACTCGACACTCGACATAATACCATCGATTCTTACATATTTCCTTGACGAAATCACAGTGGCGCGTTCAGCATCGAAGAATCGATTAGTACTTAGTCCACGGCAGCGACAGATCGATGTCAAAGCATCTAATCGTCCTAATACTTGCACGCGGACAGCCTTGAATAGGTATTACGGCATGATTCAATATCCGGAACGCACATGATCAAACACGATCGGCATCGTCGCGCGTAACAAAGCGGTTCAACGCCCATCCTGCGAAAGATCAAACGCTTAATGGTCGGCGTTGGCAAGATATCTCGTTGGAATCGATGATGGCGGGCGTGTCGGAAAGGATGGGGCCGATACGAACCAGGAATCGAGCTTAACGTGACCACGTACGCGTCGACGGGATCGCGTGGCGCATACCTGAGCAATGGCGCGTCGAGCATATGCGTGCGTCACAGGGAACACTAACGGCAATTATCACCCTAACCGAAATGCTCGAGAACGTCCCTACGGGAGCGAAGGGGCGAGGGTGAACGCAGCACGGGCGCGCGCTCGTACACGCCAATTGCAGTTGCAGTCGCGTACATGCACGTGCCCCGTGGCCGCAACGTAAACACACGGCAAGCCAGAGAGAGGGAGAGTGGATCACGATATACGTGGAGAGTATAACGTCGTTCCTCTTCTACGATTATTTTCGCTCGCAGACTCGCCACGGCTCGCGTGACGATTGCACGGAAATCTTTAAATAATCCATAACCTTCCACCCGAGAGCACGGTGAAATGTGTCTGTTCGTGATAACGATATCGTCGGGCTTGCACGAAATTTCTCGTAGAAAATGGAGTCGAAGCGTGCCTCGAGTCCCTGTGAAATCTTAATATCCTGTTCTTTCGTTTTCTGCTTCATTTTGTTGCTCGATTCTACACGATGTTGGTAAATGACGGAAGATTAACGCGAATAATATCGTTAGATATTGTTGGAAAATTCTCGCGGTTAACGGCACTCGACACGTTTCGTGGATTAGATGAAAAATCTGAGTGCGAAGGAAAACGGAAATGTCGTGGAATCGTTGGTTTGCCGTATCTCGTCTGTCTAAGCTACTCGTGTTCGTTAATGATCCATCGTTCCATTATGCAGGTGTCAGCAATTATAACACTTGACTAAATGGTCCGACATCATCCCTCGGGAAGCCGTCCTACCTCCCGTTCCGGATAGTCACGCACGTATCACGTAGAGAGGTCATAGTCGAGACTTCGTCGTCCGTATAAGTGGCTCATCTCTCGTGTACGTGGATCGGTAAAGGACCTATCCGACCGAGGAATGTGGATCGTTTCGTTCGATCGAACCACGTTCGAGCGATTGCCTAGTACGGATCCTTCTCACGTCTAGCGAGAAGCATCGTTTTCGCGACAAAGGATGAAGTGAGATGCTACCATGGTGACGTAGCGTCTCGTTAAAGTTATTATTTTGTCCGTTTTAAGTTTGCTCCGGATTCTATTCGCCATGGGACAGACGGCCAGGATATACGCGTCGCGCGATCGTTTATCCGGTCATGGAATTTCAAAAGTTGCGAAGAGAGAAAGAGAAAAGCAAACATGCGGCGACGACTGGTAACGTGAGTCCTGGAATCTCTCGAATGATCCTCGATGAACAGCAACAGAAAAGTTCCTATCGAATGAACGGGGAGGAGGCACGCGCGGCTGATAACCATTACCCGTGCTGCTCTCTTTCTCTCGCTCTCCGTTGCGCTCGTATCATCATCGCGTCGAGATGCGTTCAATGCACCTGAAACAGATAACGCGAGCGCCGGCCAATGGCTTCCGGGATGCCCGATACGCTTCCCTGTTAACATATTTTCTCGTGAGCGGAGAGAGGTGAATTCCTCGCTGCTCGCGACGACTCGTTACTATTAAGGAACTGTTTCTCCGCAATTCTCTATCTCGGGGATGGAGAGATCGTTGCGCTCTTTCAACGATGCATCAACAATCGTGTCACGATGGAATCACCGACTTCGCGCGGCATTTTGCACGCGACGACTAATAGATACGTTTCCAACATTACGATCCGAATTTGTTCCTCCTCGAGTACTCGTTCGGTTAACGCAAATGGTGCAAAGATAGCCAAGGAGCAGGGGCCATTTTGTAGAAACTGGGAAAAGAGCCTAGAACGATTCCTGTTTTCACCAAAAACAGCCAGTTTTTATCAGCAGGTTCTTTGATCGAACGGACGATCCTGCTAATCCGCGGTTCGTCTACGAGCACGACATTACGCGGACCGCAAAAACGAGGGCCATTCTGTTCTGGTCGATGACCCTCGGTTCGTCTGGTTCGCACCGCTTCGTTCCCAGGCAGGGCCACGGCCGGATTCTGCGGTCCTGACAGATTATCTGGAGCGCAGTTCTCTCGACGAGAAGAGCAACGAATCGAAACAGAGACGATCATCTGCGCGGCGAGTAATTTGGTCATCGCCACAGCGGGCTCTTTCCCGATTCATCGTTGCGCGCGAACGCGTTGCCCTGCTAATTCTCTCCATTAGCGCATGGGCCGGCCGTGTAAGAGGATACTACAACCGTTATCATCTGGTAAGAGAAAATCGCGCGAAACGAATGCGCTCGCGTAAATGACTGCGGTGCGCACGTCGAACTTACAGTATTCCAATCTGCGAGATTTGGCCGCGCCTTCGCCCAAGGGAGCGCTGTCCGATTTCTCTGGGAATTTGGAAAATCGTCGAGCCTCGAGATCCGATTGGTATCGAGGAGAAACCGACGATTACGGCGTAACGTCTGTCACAAGTTGGCGGCAGTCGCTACTTAGCGCTGCAGGCAAACTTAGAGCGGGAGTTTAATAGAACGAACGGTTTCTCCAGGTGTTTTTGTCACGCTCTCATTTAGCTGGCACATTCAGGGTGGTGCCGAGCCGTCGGAACGAAACGGAGACAATCATCTGCGGCCCGAGTAATTTGGCCACCGTCTGCCCCCGTTCCCCAAAACTTCTTGAATTCCGTAGATCGTGGCGCGTTTTCGGAAACAGGGAGAGAGGACGGCGCGCAGCCTGCGGGCCGAAGACGAACAAAGTGGTATTCGGTGGATCGCGCGAGCGCAAGGAAAGAGATCAGAAGAAACGGCGAGGCGAGAGGAGTGCCGCGTGAAATTGCAAATGCAACGTAATCGTTCGCCACCCACCACGTGACAAATCACCGCCGCGTCGCAAAAGAACGGGGAACCGTTGCACCACCGAAACCGAACGACCATAAGGCAAGAACTGGAGCAAAGACACGGCTGCTCTGCACGCCCTACTCCGCGCATCCTGCTCCGCACGCCAGGCTCTCGCGAATTTATTTCTTGATTGCGAAGAGTTTCGGTGTTGTATATCCCTGCATAGACAGCGCGTTTTTGTAAAACTACGCCCAGCATTCACGCAAAACGTATTTGGGACGAAGCAAATGCACTTTGTCCGTTCATCCACCCTTTGCTGCCTCGTTTCGATGCAATATTAAAAGTTGTTAAAACGTTAAAAACATAAATAAACAAATGGAGGTATAATCTTTGAGAGAGCAGAAATGCTGTAACACGGAATCAATTAAAGGTTAATCTGACTTGAAAACTGTACTTTTTTCATTTCAATTATCGATGGAATTATTTCTCTGGCTTTCAGGAAACCGTGCGTTAATGGATTTCTCGTCGTTTGGAAAGTGCAATCCTATCATTTGTTCGTGTAAGTAATCATTAGCTTCGTCCGCAAACCTCGCATCTTTTCTCTTCGCGCTCTATACCCGCGTGCAAATTATTATTATCATTCAGTGAATTAACCGGTCACACGAAGGATTCCTCCATGTCGCGACGTTATCGGGGAAGATCAAACCCTTTTGACAGCTGGGCAACAACGACCACGGGGAATAAACGATAGAGAAGCATAATATTCGTTATCGCTAATGACCGATCGCGACATTGCTTCGCGGCACGCGAGTGTCTGTTTAAAAAAGTGTTTATTCGAGACTGAACACGAGACGCAGGGAAATCGAGTTTTACAATCGCTACGTGGAAGCTTTTGCCGGTAACTGGTTGCCAGCGACTCGTCTAGATAGAAGATTTTTTGAAATTAAATAAAAAAGCGGGCGATGCTTTCGACCAGTCCGTTGGTAAAACTCACAAAGCAATCAAGATTACCATTTGATCAGCCGCTATAGAGTCTATTTCCCTATTAACGTGGACGTGTATGATTGTTGGCTATTAAGGGATGAAAGAGCGCGAATTCAGGGGCTGGCTGACCAGTAATGATAGAGTCGCAGATGCTACGGTACAAATTCGATGGCGCGGCCATTGATTCGTTGCGGATACATATAGACTATGGATGGCCGAGCACCGCCAAAGATTCGCACATTATTATCAATATTGATATCTCGCAGCATCGGTGTAGGATTAGTACGCGCATCAATATTAACCTGCCTATTAATGCAAATACATTGGCGATTTCCTCGGTTCTTCTCGTGCGTGTTTCTGTTTCAGAGATATCCGTCGATTTCTGATGATATAAAAACGTCGATAGGTCGATAGCTATATCGTGTAATTAGCTGTATCGTATAATTTTCAGTAAATGATAATGAATCGCTTGGCGAGTACCTCGATTCTGTGCGTAAATTCCCCGCTTCACGGTAAAAGTGATCTTTCTACACATTTTCATGAGATAGATACAGAAGACTTTCACGGGGCGTAGAACAACGACGAGAGGGTACGATAAATTCCTTTAAATGGCATACGTTTATCAGTATATACGACATCTTCAACCCCCTCTCTGTCATTCGACCGAGTTACGATGGCCCGGTTTTATTCCGAGAAAAAGAAATCACCATCCATTTCTCCTTATCCTGCGTAGCTTGTGTTCTCAATAATTCTTTCCTTGGTAAATTCCTTTGGCTAGTCACTGACCTATCTTCACAGGTTTCCGTAGAGACCGCGATAAGACCACTGCGGCTGTTTATCGCCGCCGCAATATCGATTATCTGTTTCTTCTTGTAAGATTTATGATGAAAGAAACGAAATCGAAAACGGATATTATCTTTCGAATGCAAGGTTTTCTGTTAAGGCGGCGTAGAAAAAAAGAAAAAAAGAAAAAAACAGAACGGAATAACACGAGGCGAAGCAGGACGACGAGTGTTTCGTCTTCCTCTGGTACGTGGAAAACACGATCGACGTGATTTATCAACGTTTCGATTAAGCGTTTAATTCTCGATATCGCGTGGAAAACAATTAATCGAGTTTGATAATATATAGCCTCGACTTACGAGTTTCTCAAACTTTGCCAGATTGCGATCAGGCGAATTTTTTTGTAGCCGGCGTTTTCCCACTTCTATTAACGCGACGACGTTTAAAGAATCGATTAAAACGTTATTAATTTCCGGAAAAGTTAAGAGCTTCCGGTGACACGGCGTCGCCATAAGGAAGCAAACGACGTAGTGAGTCACGAGCGGCTAGAACGATTTTTATCGGCTGCGTGACGGTACGCGTTAATTACGATGACGAGCGATAAGAGGCAGGCAACGTTTCTCGCCTATCGTTCTTACCCCTTTTAAAAAACGCCGATGCTTTCTACGCGAAAAAGAAAACGAAGATAGACCAGGCGCCTAGATAAGATTCCATTTCGCGAACTTATCTTATCGTTCTCCTCGGACGCGTCTATTTCTAGAAAATGTTTGAGCTCGTCGTTCCATGGAGTCGATATTTCCGAGAACGAATAATAGTGTTCAAGTACTCGTTTTAACTATCGAATGTCAATAGATTGTAAAACGAGAGGTATCCCGTTTATATTCCTGTCGCTTAATCGAACGCTCACGCGTGGCCGGAGACACGCTGATTCTCAGATACGATTTATTAGAACGCGCGACTGATATTCCAAGGAGTCTGAAAGGTCGGCGGAAACAACGTTCCACAGATCGATTTAATTTCTTTTAGTCTAGACTATTGATACGGGTTCTAAGAAGCAAGAACAATTTCCGACGAATCAATGAGAAATACATAATACGATTATCTCGAAGGGGAGCGCGCTAAAAATCGATGATAACAATTATCGGTGTCAAGTGACGAACGTTCGCATATTTCGATAGTAAATCAATCGAAAGCGTTTGTCTCACAGAAACTAAGAATGTCCCCAAGATTAATAGAGAAGACCCCCACGACCTTTCTTCGCGACCCCCGCAGCAAGCAGAAACACGAGAACCTATAGGGGTGTATGTTTCTTCGATGAAAAATCAAAGTTTCGACTGAGTGAACCCATGTATATGCGTGGTTGCTTGTGTACGAGCGACTCCTAAAACGGAGGGTTTTCGAAAGGAAATCGACGACAGACGCGTGAAGGGACGCCGAGTGGGTGGAGGTGCGTACGTGCCTTTTGGCCTTCGAAGGGTCGAGGATGACGAGTAGTCACGGAAGAGAGGGGTTCGAACGATTCGACGCATATTTTGACAGGCACCGTAGACGCGTGCCAAACGACTGCGATCGTATGTCGGGACGTCCCCCGACCTGACCGACCCTTCGAGTTATATGAGGGTAGTTTGAGACTACTTTACGGCGATCGGTTTATTTACCGAGGGATCGTTCCTTAACGGGACGTATAATTAGCCGACGCATCGCGCCGCCGAAAACAAAATAATCTTCTAAGCGATTCCATGATTTCGCATGGAAAATCGTTGAGCAATTTGCAACGCACAAGAATGATATTCGAGGGGAGGAAGGTTCTTTCAGTTATTCGTCGTTTGCATGCATCGCAATCTTGATCGACACGACGACTTCATTATGACGCGCGGTACCGCTGAAATAAAGATAACGTGTCGAGATATACGTTGCACGAGGAATATTTGCCCGCAGAAGGGTGCATTCTATCTGGCCATAGGAAAACGAAATTTGTTTGATCGTATTTATTAAGATACATTTATTCCTCCTGAGCAGAGCTGAATTACGAACTTACCGAACAAGTTTTATCGCTAATAGTCCATGCGCGGTTAACCGAGTTCGAGATATCTGAGATGAAAATCTTGTTAGGAACTCGAATGGAGAAGGCAGACGTCCGGAGGATATCCACAGGATAACGACTCGCGCGCACGTGTGGGTGGTAGGACGGGGGAACGGTACGTGAGTACGAGCGAAACAGCTCCAACGATGGAGCGAAGGTGGTGCACACCGGAGAGCAGGGAGGAAAGGAGAGAGAGGACGAGAGAAAGAGAGAGTGGGCGGCTACATAAAGACAGGAGCTGGCGCGTGCCAGGTGCTTCGTTGCACACAATGCATCTCTGTTAGGCACCGGGGGACTCCGGCCAGCCGGAAGTCGAAATACAAGCGTGTACAGTGTACACAGGCGGCTCTTATTAAAGAGGAAGAAAGGAGCGCGTCTGCAGAATGCGAGATCTCGTTCGTGCCCAACTGGAAAATACTCGTGCACGTTAATGCGATCTAACGACTGATGCTCGTACGTGCTGTTCGACCTCAGACTGTCGTGTAGTCCCCATTCGACTAACCCCGGAATTAATTAAACTCTTCGCGCTAATACTAATTAACCAGATTTTTTACGCTTTCGCAACGCTTCCGAGAAAGAATACTGGGAGAGAAAAAGAGTACGCGGTTATCTTGCTGAAGCTAAAATGAAACCGACGAAGAGCTGATGCGTTGCCAGGAAAATTTGCCCGGTGATAAATGGAAAATAACATGGATTGGTCCAAGTACGATCGAATCACGACACGAAAACGTTCGTATCAACTTCGAAAGCAAAATGAAGATTGTACGAGTCGACTAGAACGCGTATTAAGCGTCGAAATTGAGACGTTTAGACATCCCATTAAAGAGATTCCTTCGTCCAACAGCGTTTCATAAATCACTGACTCGTTTTTCACCGTTCGACCGAGTGGAGTAAAGATGCACCATCCCCGAAAGGTGTTCGTGCTGATGTCGGTTGGCGAGAAAGACGTCGGAGCGAAAGGAATCGTTGGATAGTCGCGTGCCGTCAGACCTTTGAATAGCCAGCCCCTCGTATGCGCCCTCCTATAACTACTCACCCCCATTTCGCTAACGTGGAAGGCCAATCCATAAATATCCTAATGGGCTTAAACTGTCGCTTTTACCCTCGACTGTGGGGGTCAGCTCGCTGAATGAACCACCTATTCCGTCTCTATCTTTCTCTCGATCTACCTTCGTCTCTGGCCCTTTTGCCCATCCTGTTTCTGCCCTTTCGGCAAATTTCCTGCACCCGAAAACGACGTGAAAAACCATATTTACGGGGCTTTCAGCTTTACCGTGCACCTTGAAATCGTGCTCCATTCATTCGATAGTATTTTCGGTGAGAACTGGAAAACGAGAATTCACGTTCCGTAAATTCTACCAGCTTCCTGGAAAAATACAGCCAACGAATGCCACATTTAATGACTAAGAGCCCGCCATATGCAAATATATTTCCAATCTATGCGGTTGAGTTATTATAGTTTCGTGGTTGCTGATAGGTGCTTCTTTGGAAGGAAGTAACGATCGAAAGTTTTCAAGCATCATCCGTTGGAATTATTAATGACGCTTAAGACTCGGAGCAAAGTATTCAATGTCTGCTATCTTGTCACCCAATGTTCGCGTCTCTAGAAATTCACCTTCTTCATTTTTTCGTCGTTCCGCCGGTGATACCGGTTACGATAATCTTGCGACAAACTTCCACTCTTCTTTTCCTCTCGACTTTCTTACGTAACAGGAAAGAAGATGGTTGGGAGGGTCGTCGGCCGTGTCTTGGTATCTCGTTCCAGGACATTTTTTCTGAGACGGGAGTTTTCCAGAAGAGACACGCTCTCTTCCCATTGTTCCGCGCGTGGCTCATTTGCAAAGTTACATTTATGCAGCGTAACTTTATCCGCCGTGCAAACTTGCTCAGGCGAATCGACTGCAAGCTCGTTGAATTTTATTATAAAAAAAAAAAGAAACAAACAAGAAAAGAAAACACAGAATAAGGCGAAGGAAGGAAGAAAAAATGGAAGTAGCTAGAGGCGCGATAACAAATGTAACACGCTTGTGCTTTATGTAACCCTGAAGTATTACTTGCTACAAATAGTAGATAATATGAAGCACTACGAGCGAATATTCTTTGAATCTTCTTCGAATAAATCTAATTAGGAAGTTTCGATTAAAAGTTTTTCGATCGTTGTTCTAAAATTCCACCTCTTCGACTCGAAAATCGTCTTGGTTTGAAGTAATCACTCTCGGTTGATAGATAAGCTCCCCACGTTAAAATCCATAGAATCTTCTATCGAAGGGAAGGTGCGCCGAGCCGAGAATAATTTAACGTGGCCCGACGAATGGCCATTGATTTACGAAGCATCAAACTTCCACGAAAGTTAGCCGCGTATCGAGACCGTCCACCCTCTCTCTTCTCGTCCCTTCCGGTTTGTTCTTAGGCTGCAGTTAGCGGATTCGATTTAACTTCTCCTGTGGGCGAACGACATGGTTCTCGACTGGCAGCAAGCTCACCAGGCGAACCTACACAGAGATCAACCTAAAGGGAGAGGGAAGGAAGAAGAGAGAGTGCCAACGGATGCCCAGTAAGAGCAATTTGCCAATATCGAAAGTGTTTGTCGATAATCTGTTGGCGAGCTGTTCTTGCTAGTTACTAAAAACTTGCTTCCTCCTTTACTTTCCTCTCTTGTCGCTAGTCGATCGTACGTTTTCTCCTAGAAAGCACTTTATCGCTGTAGATACGTATTTTGTAACTTCTTCGGAGATTCGCTCGTTATATTATATATCTCAATAATTGTACCTCTCCCAGCTGTAATTTCTGTAATAGGCGCTGAAGCAATAAAGATACCGCGAAGCTGGGAATCACCGTGATTTTGGAAATGTCAGGATTCTTGTTCTTGTACTGTGCAATTAGCAATATGTATGCCCTGGTGACTACGGAAAGCGCAGGATGTGATCGATGAAAAAAAAGAATGGCCCAGAACATCGATGGACACCAAGGTCGAACGCATTTCAATATTAAATTATAGTACTCGGGGTCGTAACTTGTTGTCTTTAAATCTGTATAAGATAATACATTGTAGCTGCATTTATCATCTGATAGTTTCACTCCCTTCGGTGTAATCATCCGGATTCCGTGCATTTACGTTGGAGAATTTTTCAATTTTTCCGTAGTACTCGGTATTCGACTGGTTTAATTTTTTACATTTCACTGAAAACGATTCTTTTCCCCTTCTTAACCTTATCGCGTCAACAGTTTCAGAAGGGTTATTTGTCGATCTCGACACCAGTTTGTCGGACAAACTGCGTACCACATTCTCGATCACCGGCGAACGATCGAGAGTTCACGATCTTGATTTCTCACGGTGACCAATTGATTCTCGTTCGACGCGAGGTTTTATCTCGCGCGTTGAATCACAGCACTCCCCTACCGGAACCGGTTGTAGTTTACATTCAGCAAAATTGTTTCGATATTTAGGAAGTATTTTTCTACTGTGCATTTCCAATTCTGTTCAAACCAGGACTTGTTTTATTCGCTTCTGCTCCGAACTTTTCTACAGTGTAGGTACCTACTTTTCTATGTCGCTGCTCCGAAATTTTTCGATATAAGCACGTAAAACGTCAGCCAATTGAATCTCAGGAAATTTTACCGGTTCGCCGATAAATATTTGCTTTTCCCCTGTTCCGCAGGGCATCTCATCATTCCAGTTCGATAAAGATATTACGGATGCATACGCGACACTGGGTTATTTTCTTTCCGACTATGAACGGGAAGGTTCGTGTATTCGCGGAGCGGTTTCAGGAACCAGGAACAAAACGACGCAATGATCTGTGCACCACGTACTTATACACGTAGTTCGATCTAGGGACTTTTGAAGTAAGTCAGCGAAAAGCACACAGGTCGACATTTCCCATGTCGTTCTTACTTTTCAAAATATTTTCAAGGTACATCGATTCGCCGAGATCGGTTCCCCGAAAGCTTTCTCCCCGTTGGAGACGATATTTTCATCGTCTGGCAAATAATTTATTCTCCGGAACTTTTGTCGAACATCCCCCGTGCATAAATTAGTGCAACGTAAGTCAACCCGTTCATCTCTTAGAGATGGAGGGTGGATATATTAATCGAATTAGAGGAGTGTCGTGAGAACGAGGTAAGTCGTTCGTGCAACAAAATGCCTCGGGTTCAGTTTATGTGCGCGAGATAGTCGACGTGTAACGCTATATCGTATAATGTGTCTCATTCCGCATTTTCCTCCCACTTCTTGCTCGGCGATCGATCGTTTGGCGATCGTTAAACGAATACCACGCGTTCCAACGATCTAACCCCCTTCCAAACACGTAACTGCATGTCGACATCAAACACATTTTAGACCCCATTCCACTCGTGTTCAGGAACATTCTGGTAATCACCGGATGACCATGTGATAAGCGAAAAAATCGGAAGAATCAATTCGCGACATCGCTGCAAGAACGAGTGTTCCGCTTGAAAAATCGTGCCATAGGAATACGGCCGTGGTTTCGTTGGGAAAATCCATGCTGTGATTTATGCATTGTCGTGCAGATTAAAAGAGGACGGCCGAGATACCCAAGTAGGAAGGAAATTCATTTAAGGATACTGGATACGCGGAATTTATTTGCAGCATGTCATTTCCGGTCATTTGAGCGAAAATAAAACGCGGTGCAGAATGTTTCGATCCCATCAGCGAGAGATAATGAAGGACCATCGTGTCACTGATGCATTATCCTGATGAACGCGCCGTAAATATTCAGCTACAGAGCGAAACGGCGCCGATTAATCAGCCGAATTCGAACACGCGGTTATTTAACGTTCGGATATGCGGAATATAGCCGATCGCCAACTGTTTCTATTTATTATTTAAGCATTCGAAAACGATACGGTCGAAACGGTAGGACGATAGGACGCGGAACGGTTGAAAATGCAAAATTACGATGGTTCGTGCGGTAAAGAAAGAAACCACCGCGGGAGGTTCCGCGTAAATGGCAGCGTAGAGGAGAACGAAATGAAAACGTTAATTATGACGCGGCACGCTTAAGTGTCGCTATTTAACTCGGAATTAATCTGTCACGGAACGAGTGTGAAAAACTACCCGTTTAAGAGGCCGACTCTCTTGGCGGGTCGTTTGATTGGCAGCTCTCGAGGAGAGTTCCTCTTGAACGTCGTTGGTGCTCCCTCTCTCTTTTAAAAACCTCTCCGGGACTACTGGTGCGTTCGTATATTCGAGTCGGAAGCACGGCGCGATGCGGAGGGAACGAGGGGGCGCAAGAAGGAACGGCAGGGAAACGAAGGAAGACTTTATTTTCGGTGGCCCGATGACGCTGAAAGGCGCGAGCGTGGAAGAAGAGGAGGAACGACCCGTCGAACACCGAGCGTAAAAGAGCGCCGGAACGGGCAGGCTGGAGGGGACGAGACACGAAGAAAGCGAAATGTCCTCGAGACTCGGATAATGGCTCTGAACGCAGTCTGTGATTCGTAACAGTTTAACGTTTTATAGGAGCAACCTGATTGCACTCTGGGCCTGTGCCGTTGTAGCCGGTGTTGATTTTAATAAGTGCTTCGTCATTATGCCCGAACGTATTCGATTGTTCGACCTGTCTTCCAAGAGCAGGTAAATATTGAAGTACGGTATTAATTTGCGTTCTAATTTGAAACTATTCGTAGCAAATAACATCGGAGAAATCCCAGCTAGCGTATATTTCATCGGAAACGTTGCGATCTAAGGTAAACGACGTCCGCCGAAACGCGAATACAGCCCGAGTGAAAACAAAGTTCTATCTATTTTGAAAACATTGTTGCCGTGTACGCGTATGGGCCGATTTAACTCGTATTACGGGTTAAAATATCAATGTTTACCAGAAATTACGAGAACTGTCGACGTTAATTGCGCAATAACAATAATCACAACGACGCAACGTCTCGCGTATATTCATGCGTTAAAAATCGAAGTATCGTACGTCATTGTATAGAAACACGAAGCACGCTTGAAATCACATTTTGTCGGTGTAAAGGAAAACAGTATCGAGAGAAATCGAAATAAAAATGATACTACTAACGAGAGAACCTGATGTGCATTTCATGGCTGCGAACGAGATTTTCTCGGCACATAAATAAGCATAAAAAAAAAAAGAAGGGAAGGATAAAAAGTAACAACGTCGTCCACTAGATTGTACTTATAAATGTCTGAACGAAGGACAATCTAACGTCGAGGTAGAGGACAGAGAGAGACGGAGAAAGGCGCTTATTGTGCGCTGAACCATGTCGCCTTAGCGCACCGAGCAAAGTGAAACCTCCACAAAAAGCGTAAACAAAAAATAAACGTGACGAGGGTCAGTAGAACCTCCGTGTACGTCAACACCGCGTGAAAATACGACGTAAAACGAAGAATGGAATTTGTAACGCGAAGCATGGTGCAACAAGCGCATAAAGACGCTTCGAATCATTTCACGAGTGTACCGTTAATGACGCGACCGCCATCTTTAATGCGCGAACTTTTGGCGCGGATGCATCCCGATTAACGTTACGCGCTCGGATTATAGTGCGTTATGAACAAGTGAATATCGAGTGAAAACATCGCGATCCTCGTCTCTATCCTGCCTCTCGTGACGCAGTTTCGCGTTCAACGCATCGCGAGAGTAGATAACTAAGACGGAGATTCGTGATAGCAATCAGAATTACGCGAATGTATAACCTAACCAAAAAAAAGGAGGGCGGTCGCGTAACAAAGAGGACATTTATGTTTGGTACTCACGATTGGAGACAGATGAAGTTGGATGGAAGAGTGAAGGTGCGAGAGAGACACATGGTGATTGTGTGTGTGCAGTCAGGAAGGAGACGCGAGAGAGAGAAGAAAGAGAAGGATCACGCGTGCGGTTCCTCGGTTGTTAGGTCGTCGTTACACAGGTTCTTAAAGGTCCCGTGGTCTGGCGTCTGGCTGTGTGTAGAGTGGAGTGTAGCGAGCGCGGGGTTCTCGGTGTCGCCGCTTCGGTCGGTGCGCGCGCAGAGCCTCGACCGGCGTCCGCCAGGAGTCGCTGGCGCTGTGGCCGGCCTCGGGCTGCGCGAGCGGGCCGTTCAGTCTAATTTGAACCGTCGCGCGCGCCCGACGCGGGGCCACCGACAATCCCTTCTCCGCCTCGACGTGACACGAGGCTCCTCGTGCATGCCGCGTGCAACACACGCGCCGATCCCCCGCACGATATTAACCGAACGCGTGCCCGCCATCCAGCACAACCGACAGAAGCATCGTTGCCATCGTAGAATCGGTGTCGAAGTTGAACCGTGTACTACGATCGTCTCTTCGGTCGCTCCTCCTCGCGAATCCGACGACCACGCTCGTTGCTCCGTTCACCGTCTGCCGAGAATTTTCGCTCGCAAACCAGCGTTTCGTGTTTCGCTCGTTCCCGTTCTTACGTTACTCGCGATTCGTTGACGTGCGCGATCGTTGTCGTCGTCGTCGACGACGTTAGTGCCGCGATCACCGCGAAACGTCGACAAGTCTGGACGGCAACGGGGAGGAGGAGGCGGAAGAATCGTGTGGTAAAACTGAACAGTGAAGTGCGTCGCGCAAGGGCTAGACTTCGACGGTCGACACTACCAACCGCGCGAGAGCCTCGTGAGTATATTTAAATAGTGTGTCTCTCTGGCTGGTCAGAGGAAGCCGACAGTTTCTTGATCTTCTTCTTCGTCGTCATCGTCGTCGTCGTCGTCGTCGTCGTCGTTGTCGTCGTTGTCGTCGTCGTCGTAGTCGTCGTCGTCGTCGTCTTCTTCTTCTGCTTCGTCCTCTTCTTCTTCTTCTTATTCCGCTCCTTCCTACGTCGTGTGTCATCATCCTCGGCTTTTCCTCGTTCGGAGTGCAACGTGATACGACGAGAGACCGAGCCACGAGATCGGGGGTGGCGCGAAATTCTTTATCAATTCTCAACAATTTATTTCGAGATACGGAAACAGTGCCGCCGACTCGCCACCGGGAGAGTGCTCCAAAAAAACCAAAATCAAATACGGTCGAACAGGACGAACAGGTCGAACATACAATGAAGGAGTAGTCGGTTCGACGTGTACGCACAGGATACAACGATCGTCGATTTGGAGAACCAAGTCTCTCGATCGATCCGAAAAAGGTTTGAAATCCAACGAAAAAGTCGTAGAAGTACTCTATTATTTTCAATATAGGAGTGTCGCGTATATAAACAAAACTATTTGCAACGCAGGCACAACATTAAGAAGGGACGACGGCGCCTATTACGGATACAAGGAATCGCGAGCAGGATGTTATTCTCCATCGATCGACAGGATGATCGCGAGTTTTGAACTGTACTTCTCGATGAGGTTTAGAGGGAGTACAATCGCAGTAGCCGGCGGTCGTGATCGTTTGCGATAATCGCGAATAGACGCAGTACGAATTCGTACCGCGGTGTTCCTGTCGCATCCATCCCGAGGCATCAAGGATGAAGAGGACGGTACTAGGCTGGACGAAGAGCAGACAGCTGAGAATCTGTCCGATGGAAGTCCCGATGTTTTGCTGCTGCCGGTGGTACAACACCTCGTGAACGAGCGATTCTCATTATTCGACGACAGTCGTCTACGGAAGGAAGGAGACCTTGGTAGACGAAGGGGTCGCGAAGACAGCAGTTTCCGAGCGAATGAGGCTTCGCTGAAGATTGAACGCGTGCGAGAGACAGGAGGAGAGGGACGCGATATCGATAGCGAAAGAGATCTTCTCGCGAGATTTTTAGGCGAATTCGCGAACAAAGAAAGAGAAGAGAAAGCACCAGAGAGAAAGCGACAGAGATAGAGAGAGAGAGAGAGGGGAGAGAGAGAGTGTGTGTGAGAGATAGAGAGAAAGAGAGAGAGTGGTGTGTGCTGCGTTCGGGGTGACCGAGGTGTCGACCTCACCCCCGATTAAACCAGCAAGCAGGTCGGATGATGTGGGCGTCTCTGTTTTTGGCCGGGATCTTAAGCGGCTGGTGGGGCGCACTGGCGCTCGCTGCGGCACCCCCCGCCAATTGGAACTCCCTCGAGGAGACGTCGACGAGGACCACCAGCGACCATCCACCATCGATGAGCATCGCCGCCGTTGAAAAGCCCCTCGATTACCGTTTACCAACTTGGAACTTCGTTACGCGAACTATCGATATACGCGAGCATCGAACAGCCGACCAGACCCTCGCCCAACCTACGCGAGATTACAAATTACCGGTTGACGACGACGTTCAACCAACGTCACGGCTTAACCAACGATCCGAACAACTTTGGAAGGAACAGCAAGAGAGAAGATTCCCCTCGAACTTGCAACTCGCCACCGAGAATGATAAACTGTTCGTTGCATCGGATTCGTGGACGTACCAGAAGATCGGTGACGAGGGTCCATCGTCGACGATCGAGCAAGCTTCTGGCAGTTATCGAACTTCGACTTTCCCAGTGGGAAACCTTCGTTCCCAGGATGCTTCGAAGAGATACACGACTCAGGAAGAGTTCGACGACTCGATACGCGACGTGTTCGTATCATCGTCGAAGCGGGTCAACCGTCGTCTAGATGACGAGACGGCGAACATTTATCCAAAGATGGAGGAGACCGGATTGACCCAGCTACCTCGTCACTCGTCCACGCAAACACCGATCCTGCGTTCGTCCGGAACCGAATCGTCGATGGAGAGGCCGCGTGTCATCAGATCGACCAAGCAACGACCAAAGAACCGTACGAAAGCGGACTCGCCGAGAGAACAGCGACGAAGATGCCGGAACAAGGGTTGTCGCGGTCAGAATTGGTGTCCTGACGTGGACGTTGGGAACAGAGCTTATCTAGCGCCAACGGTGTTCGAGGGAAAAGCGAGAAGCATGTCCTCTGTGAGGAAACCAGGCTCGAACTACGCGGTGACGTTCGAGGTGAAGCAAGTATACAAAAGCCAGCCCGGTTTCCAGCCGTTGCAAAAGAACGACAGCGTCAGGCTGCACTTTCGAGACAAATCGGCGCCCGGCAAGTCGACGGTCTGTGGCTACGACAACGATGGGAAGCAGCAGCAGCAGCAACAACAACAACAACAACAGCAACGCGATAATCAGAGTGGTGTGGTGCGAGCCAATATTAAGAGGGGTAAAGTGTATCTAGTGTTTGTGAATCGCGTGGGACCCAGAAACTTCACGATCCTCGGTGAGCCGGTGATACGAAGCAAGAAGAACGAACAGGCGGTGCAGGCTGTCATTCGACCGGATTACGGTGAGTACGATTATCATCTCTAGCCCATTAATCTAAGAGCTTCGCTCTCGACCGAAGAAACGACTATTGAGAACGATCGGGAGTTATTGCAGCTGCGTGCTTTTGATTCGCGACCCCCCGTGTCTCGTATCGCATCGCGTCGCGTTTACGGATGCGTATGCTTCAACTCTTGCTATTATTTTCACGCGTGAGCGTATTCTCATATTCAACGATCCTATCGAAAACGCGCTATACCTCGGCCTGGATTCTGTCGAAAAATCTTCCACCGATACGATATCTGGTATCCTGATTTTTTGGATATCATACGCACAGATGCTTAGACGTTGAACCACCATGACGTTTCTTCGATACGGTCGGATTATATATGATGGAAAAAACGCAGTTTGCCGTCCGTTAGAAACCTAATCCGCGCGCGATACAAGCTTGTAGAACGTCTTTCGGCTTCGGCAAAATCATTCCAGACAGTTAGAACCGTGAACAATAAATTGTAACCAAGCTTTGACGCTATTACTTATCGTATCTGAGACTCGTTTCTGGCTACACGAGTACGCCCACGTAGAAGAGAAGAGGTGCTTTCCTCGAGGCGCGTAATCGAGACGCGAACACGCGTATATTTAAACCGCCACGTAAGTTGGATCGCCTTCAAGTCGGCGTGCGTGGTTCGTTCGTTCGCTCGCTCGCTCACGCGAGCGTCCGACTACGAGCTACTCGTCGGCTTTCCGAACAGGCGACCGTCGACGACTACGATGACGACGTGATCGGGCATTTCCACCGGAACTCGACGCCAGAACGAGCGTAACGAGTCTCGAGTTTTGAAGGTGGTCCAATTTGCCCGCGGTTCAACGCGCTCCACTCGACTGCCTGCTCGTTCCCTCCGTGACGATTCCCGGCCAAAGACTTGTTCGCGCTGTCCGATGACTACCGTGGCGGCGACCTTCCGCCACTTGATTTATCGCGATAAGTTGTGCGCCTTGGTCGACTCGGCTTTAGATATCGAAAGTAGCTCGTCACAGAACATCTGTGAGACTTTTGACGAGCCGATGTTCCGTTTCAACTCGTCGCGCACATGTGGTCTCCCTGTTTCGACCTGTAACATACCGCGTTTTCCAACTCTTCGATCCATCGAGACGTTTCCTCGAATATTTATCATCTACTAGTTTACTCGAATTAGTCACAGCTAGGAATAATGTATTACCTTAGTGTATTGCGACATTTTGAGACGAGTTATCGATACCGCCGTGATCGCATAGATAACGTCGCGTCGGAATTAGCGTTGCTCGTACGTTCCGATACAGGCGAGTTAATGAGCAGCGTTTTGAGAAATTTGCGCAACACACGTTAAAGGAGATCAACGTAGCGAGATCGATAAAATCGAAGCATCGACCGAAGCGTCGTCTATTCGAAGCACGTTCGTTCAGATTCTGTTTTATTCGTAAAGCGGACGCTTTGCAAATATGTCGGACATTTTTCGATCGGGCTTGCTGCTGTGTACGGCGCAAAGGGAGGAAAGTTCTTTGATACTTCTTCGGAGTAACTCGGCTCCAGCGTCGTTAGCGTCGTTTTCGTCGTCCACTTTCCTCGTCTCGTTTACGACTTCGGAACTGTTGCGCTCGTTTGCCCAGCAGCCCAGCTCCAAACCCTCTTCACCTGTGCGTATTACACATCCGCCTTGACGCGTATCGAAAGTTTCCGGGACTTATCCCATTATCAAGCCTTGGAGTATCTCGTTTCGTGAAGAGCGGAGAGGAGCCGTCCCACTCGGCTAGAGACTCGGCTCCTCTGCCTCCGCTTAAACCGATTTATCATGTACGTCTGAACGTTGAGGGGTAAATTGGATTCTCGGGAGCTTCGAATCTTGATAATCTCGTCGAATCTTAGTCACAGATCGTTAAAAAATCTCGTAAACCTGGAACCTCCAGTCTTTTCTTATCGAGAATTATTTCACTCTTATTTAACGATTCTCTCGAATATTTGATTTTGCTTTGTTAAGCGTTTTCAAAGTATCTTCTTGAGAAGAGCAGATTTTTAAATAAACCACTTTTCCAAAATGAAAAGCGTATGACTCGTAGGAAACGAGGGGTGCAGAAGTTGGGCGTGAAAAGAGGCGCAAACGCTTCTGGTGTCCGGCGACGCGACGGTTCGTTGATCCGCGATCCGCAAAAGCGGGTCCGCCAGCCCTTCTCCCAGTTGCCGGTGACTAAGCCAGACGGGGGGACCCGGGACGTCAATTATAAGGCCTTAATCGGAAACCCGTCCTTACTTCTGTTGGCTTACACTCGGCCATGCCACCCGAGTGAGACAGCGGGCGAAGAAAAACGGAATATCGAGAGCATAGTCGTGTCGCGCGCGACTATCCTCGTCGTCACGCGCCCCGAGTCCCTCGGATACCTGCGACTGTTATCGTATCTCGACGGTTGTTCTCGCCTTTGGCCAACGCGATCCGTTGCTTCCAAGGGAGCGCTTGTCTTTCTTCAGGCTTCTACGAGATTCCGGACGACTCTCTTGGGGATACAGGTTGCACGGTACAAGAATCTGCCGCTACTTGCAGCTCGAAATCCATCGAGAGCTATTAACGAATTCGCATGTCGAATCTCCGTTTCGGCAGTGATCAATGATCAGAGATGTGAATCACATCTTCGTAAGTAAGAGTTCTCCGATAGTAATTGCAACTAACTGCGATTCGTGAAAAGGTACCAGCACCGAATTGTTTCGGGTCAACATCGTTCGTCTCCGTTTAAATGACTACTTCTACGATTGATGAACTTCCAAGCGTAATCTCGAGAGCGATAAGCACAGGGTATTTAAAGTCGTATCTGTAGTTTAAAAAGGCGGAAACGTTTAGTCATGTGCGGCAAAATGTCGCACGGTCTATCGTCGTTGTTTTGGTACATCGTAACACAACGTTCGTTAGACGGGACTAATTATTAATCCTATTTATATCAGAACCTGTAAAGCCGATGAAATCGGGAAAGGTAACCGAGCACAGATCGAATAACCATAGTGTCGACCATTTTTCGGAAGCGGTCTCGTCGGGCAGATTAAGAGCTCGCGTTCGCAGAAATTTCTACGTGCTATTCTTAGATCGTGCACCGTGTATGCAGCGATTGCGCATTATGGTGTAACTACGAGTTCAGCGGCGCGATATCTGGTTCGTTGGTTCGTTCCTTCGATCGTTCTTGTGGCACACGCGATATTGCGTTATCGCGCAAGAGACTAGAATCTTCGGGCGCAATGTGTCGGCACGATGACAGGTCCTAAAAGGGACGCGCGCAACGTTCAGGGCTACGAGTTATTTTGGCATTTACCGCGAGTACCGTCGAGCGTGCGATGCAAGCACATGCGGGTGCTGGTTAATCGTTTCGATACTTGTAATTTCTCGGTAGGGAGCTGCTGTTCTCTGCATGAACCAAGTCTAATCAGAAAGCTCCAATTTTCAGGCATTTTCACCAGGAAACGAAAATGCAATCGCGTTGATTTTCACAACTTCATCTACTGCTAGATAGAGAAATCTTTGGTCGAGGCTGCGCAGCTGTCGCCTGCGAAGCAACGAATTACTATAGAAATTAATTGACGTCAATTATCGTTGCGTTCGACGGGTGTATGTAGGACGCACCATCGAGTGTCGGTGCACGGTGCAACGGTGCTATGGTGCAACGGTGCTTCGGGCAGATAGTTAAAAGACCGATCCTTCGAAAATAACGATCGTCTTGCTGTGACACTTTTGATCAAACGAGCGCGCCGTTGAAATTCGGTTCGTTCCTTTGGCTACGCGTTTTCAAGTGGCTAATCGCGTAGACGATATTGGATGCCTCTGTTTAAAGCGAGTAACGGGCAATGCGATGCCCCCATGCCAACCTTTACCTGTTACTGTTGCGACGCGACTACGAACCGACCGTGAAATTAATAGAAGCGACTTTCATTTATCGCTCGCGACTACGTATTTCGGAAATTGTATATGGGTCAGCGTTGACTTCGTTCTTTCCCATCTCCTATTCCGTTGTACGCTCACCGACGACGGATTAGCGCGATGTAATTAACGTGAATTAGCTAGATGAAATGCCTGGTTCGATCAAAGAGAATTTCGACTATTCATTTCTGCGAAAGTCGGTGTCTCGTGATAGTCGATCGATAAAGCATAATTGGCAACTTAGCGGGAACAGAGCTCGTACATGGGACACGAGATTGATCGTCGAAGGAAGGGGAGTAAGGCACAAGGGCATCAGGAGGAGTAGCAAAGAGACGGATAGAGAGTGAGAGATGGAGAGACAAAGCAAAGCGAAAGAAAGGACTGGGTGAAAGAGGAAGGAAGAACGAAGGAAGGAATAAGGGAGAGAAGTGGGCCCGCGAGGCGGGCAGGAGGAGGGAAATCGGCACGTACGTATCCAGAGCACGTACGGCCCTGTGCCCATACTCAGAGGAACCCGCAGGTACGCTCTATATACCGTGGACTGTGGACGGTGGCTCACGCACAGACAGACGGTCGCACACGCACGTGCATAGCTAGAGGTGGGGTATGCGAGTGGTCAGGGTGGGGGACCACACGTGTGGTGTGTGTATACACCGTAGCGGCGAGCAGGTAGACTGCTGGGCGGCCGGCGATCCAGCCTCGAGCACGAGGTCTCCGAGGTGATCCGCCGCCGATCTGGAGAACCGGTGCTCTCGATGCTGCGCTCCACCTGGCTCGCTCGCATCGAAATTAGTTTACCCGGAATGCGATTGTAGCGATGCGCTGCGATGCGTTCACTGCGCGACACTCGGATCGTTTCTCGTTCGCGTTCCACGGCTCGGTTCGTTCTTTCCTTTAGAAAATTAATTTACAGATAAGATTAATTGGCGAAAGAGTCAGGACGAGGGATCGGCAATTGGATCGAGCGTGACACCGCCTTGTCACGCCCTTTCATTGGTCCGTGGAAATGCCACGTTTCCGTTGGAATTTCTCGACTTTCGAGAGCGTTTGTAAGTAGATAGAAAAGAACGAAGAAACGATGAAACCTCCTTTCGAAGTAAAATTTATAATCTCGAATCGATGATCGGTGCTGCAACAAAACGTAATACGCGTACTTTGGAATAGAATTTGAATAGCAGCCTCAACGCGTTAATACGTTCAGGTTTAACGTAATAATTCGATCATGATAAATGGACGCAGGTCTATGTCGAGCGGCCGATTCAACGGTACGAACTGGAACACGGAATAAATTGCGGCATGTCGTTCGCTATGTCGACGATCGAGTAGACTGCTGGGCGACTGCCGATCTAACGTGGCCGGTCACTCGAGCGTGATTATTTTTAGCGATCCGAACGACAAGCGATCAGTGAACGGTGAACCGCATCGATGGTTCGTGAACGGCACGGCGCACAGTCCGCCTGTCCGTTCGCGAACATAGCAGAGATTTTTCCACAATAACGAAACCTCGATATTATCACGGAACGACGCGATAAGATCTATCCTCGCGATCCTCTTATCGCGCGAATTTCGTCGAATTGTGGCCGGCGATGGAATGTTTCGCAAAAGAACGAATTATACGCGAAGGAACGTTCTCGGTTTCAAAAACGACGAGCTTCTCCAAAAATGTGAAACTCGTGGCTGATTAATGTCCACGAATCGCGACGAATCTCCGTGGTCGGTGATAAGGAACGACATGCATCATTTCTGGAAGGAAGAAAAGTTTTAATATCGTCCAGCTCGCGAAATTTATGGTCCGCTTTTCTCCGCTGGGGAATTGGCCGGTGTTCGCAATTCGATGGCGTTTGCGGAAATGTTTTCCCTTCGGTGTTCCGTCTCATCGTACAGGATTGGGATTCACGAAATTGGCACAGCTGGCAGAACAGTTGCCGTAGGACAATCAATGTTCCCGAATACAATGCGATAATTTGCTATCGCTTGTCGCCATCAACGATTGAATTACGGGCATATTATTATCGTACCGGCGCATTTCTGACGCTTGACTATTTCTGCCACGGACAAATGTTCACGTGATTAACGATGCCTCGATTGTCTCTTCGGGCTCGTCGATTTTTCTTCCCGCTCAAAATCGCCAAAAGATCCTTCCATCGTCGAAAAGACCAATCGTTTTTTTTTTTTTTTTCTTTGCAAACGCGAAACGGAACTCACGATGAATATTTTTATGGTCGCGTATCACGGTAACGAGGTGAATGTTAAGATATCGTTAATCTTTAATGACTGGTAGCTGGCAACAATTCGAAGCCGCGACCCGCTTTCGCGAAATTCAAGGTTTCAAACTTGAAATCAACGCACGCGCTTCGCGACCTGTGCGACAGACCGCTCGATCCACAGTGTCGTAATAATCACGGTATAAGCGGTAGATCGATCGATCCATCGGAGAGGACGAACCTCGCTCCTTGTTATCAGAAAGCCTGCGCGAAAGTAGGGGAAAAAAGCAGCCTAAACTGCGACGCAGCGTTCCGAGAAACACGATTCTCCGGGTCTCTCTCCACTCGACTCGTCTACCCTTTTCTACTATCCCGTGGAAAACGCTTCGGTATCTCGTTAAAAACTCGGTAAAAAGTTGGAGTTAGGATTCCCCTCCAAGCTCCCCCTTTTTTTACCTCCTCTCGTTTTCTTTTTAACCTCGATTTCAACCTCCGCCACGAACGAGCCAACAAAAAAAAGACAGCCTGTCGATAACATGTGTTTTCCCTGCCGGTTAAGCCGCCACCCCTTCTCCCGCGACTCCGGCTTCTCTCTATCAGTTGCCCTTCCTACACACGCTTCTTTTCTAGTCGGAATAAGGGATGAGCCGGCTTAAAGAATCGTAGATTGAATATCACGGCTGCGAGACTGGTGGCGGCCACAGCATGCGGATACGCCCAGCGATTTGTATGCCGAACGCGGTTGACTATTTCACCCTTCCGTGAGCTCGCGCTTTTCCTTTTGTTTTTTTCTTGCCTCTTCTTTTCTTCCACTTTTGCGCAGATTTCTTCGCTTGTCCTATATTCCAGACGACTATATGCTGCTCTGTTTCGTATGCCGCTTATAGATCACTATGATCAATTTACGCTTCGGTAGCCGTGTTGTTCTTTTTTCGTCCGTTGATTTCGCTCGATCGAGTTTCCCGCTGTTATCGCGGCCCACCGTTCGCTTTCTTCCATCTTCGTTGGCATTCTTCTTTTATTCGAGATCCGAGAAAGCACCCTGGCGCGATTTCTGCATACGCGAAGGTCGGCCGAGCAGTTTCCACGGGCGAAAAAATATACTTTGAGAAGACGGCTGACGCAACACGGCTAGGAGCTGGTAGATCAGACGTCCGGTTCGTTGTCGCGGTTATAAATAACCTACTCACGGAGTATTATTTCCGAACGGTCTAGAACCCATTCGGATCTATGAAAGAGGTCACGTAATGCGAACGTGGAAAAAGGAGGAAGTAGGAAATCTGTAGCCGCAGCTTCGACTCGACCAACGTTTTCGCCACACGGAAGCACGATCCAACAACTGCGGTCGCTCGAAAGTATCCTACTGAAATAATAAAAAAAGTGAAATGTCGCGCGAATTTGCGGAACAATGAACCTTAGCCAGGAAGTATTTCGTGTCAACGAAGGGTTCGTGAAACAGAAGCGAAGTTGATATGGAACTCCGGTTGGTCGTACAATCGTCAGACAATTTGATAATTAACGAGCAGCCGAGCTGCTCCGGCTTGTTAAATAATTCCTGGATCGGATACCTTTGACGAACACCCGTATTTGCGCAACTCCGAGAGCTTTGTCGTTCCTCCGAATAACCCCTTCCAAGGGGAGGAATGCGCTTGCTCAAGGTTGTCGCGAGCTTTCCCGCGAATCCGAGCTTCCCTTGGTAATCCCACCGGCTAATCTTCCTCGTTTGGTCCCGTTGGAATGCAGCGTTCCTCCTTTTTCTCCCCTCTTGCTCCTTTTCCTTTTTCTAAAACAAAGCAGAACCGTACACGCCGGTCGCGAGTCTTTGTTCCGCCGCGTTTTGGAACGTTCTCGTTCCGTAAGAGAACGGAAGGAGCTTATCGCTCATTGGCAGAAGATACGAGCGATTTGCGAAGGTATTCGAAGCAACCATTATCTTCCTCTGCCAAGCACGTACTCTGTATGGTAATCGATTCGTTTTTCGAGAATCGCTGGTGCACGCTCCGATCGTCTTCTCGCTTCTATTCCGACCGATCAGGTCGAAGGGTTTCGGTTAAACGGCACCGACGATCTCGATTAAAGGCGGACACAGGGAGATGGCGAACCGATTGCATTGCTCCAGAATCGCGAATTTAGCGTTGATCCGTAGCGGGCCGACACAGTCGGCGGACAGATGGAAAAACGTTTTGTGTCGGGGGTGGGAGGGAGTTCGTATCGGGACTGAAATCTTGGCAGACTCGAGAACACTTCGCTACGGTTAATGCACGGGGAATGGGCCGCTGCACGGAAACAGGGTTTTCCTTGGAACACGAGCTAAGAATTCGTGGGAGCATTACGATATAGGATGACGTCAAGTGTGTCAGGAGACAGAGGCTCTCTTCTGGTTGCCTAACTTTGCGATTTTTCGAGTTTCGGAAAATTTGTAAAGAAACTCTTTGTCCAATGGCTGCGTCTGTTATCGTCGTCTGTTTTTTCCTCGTGTCGTAGTGTTTGCTTTGCTAACGAGAGGCAATCGAGGACTAGTTCGAAACACGACGAAACTCTCGTTTATTATGTTCGCTTTTCGTTTCTTCTGATACATCGCGAGACCTCGAAATGAGAAGAGGCAGGCGATTTTGGGTCGAGATCAAAATAAATAGATCAGATGTCGGCGCCACTTTCTTTCGATACGATCGTTCGGTGGGGAAAACCGTGAAACGACGGAGACGAATGCGACGTGAAAACCGCGCCAGGTGAAACACGGAGTCATACCGGAGGAGACGATAAAACGAAAAAAAAACAAGAAGCGAGAGACACGGCGAGCAGAAAGAAGAAAAAGCTAGAGAGAGAGAGACAGACAGACAAAGAGAGAGCAAATGACGGAAGAAAAGAAAGACAGCAGCGACCAGCGGTCTGGCCGTCATCGCGTAGTCACAACACGCCGCGAGTTATTGCCCCCGAGTGCTCTACCGAGACCTCCACCTCCACGTCCACCACCTCCTCCTCCTTCTCCTCTTCCTCCTCCTCGCGAGGAGTTGGCATACCCACTTTTCCTCCGACTTAATTCGTCCAATTCGCAGCCAAAAAAGCGACGATCGTCTGTGCGTGTTAGAGAAACCGAGTCTGGAATTATCGAGGAAGACAAGGATGGTTGGATGAAAGCACCCTCTCGAAACGAGAGAGAGAGAAAGAGAGAGAAGGAGATAAAAGGAAAGAAGCGAAGAGGAACGGAGAAGACAGAAAAGAATGGAAGAAGCTGGAAAGACGAAAACGAAACGAACGTGGCTGCGCGAGGACGCGGACGAGATAGTAGGAGGAGGCGGCAGCCGGTGTTGGCAGTGTTGGCAGCTCACGAGGAAGGGGATTGATGGCGTGGAGGTGGAGGCGCAGACGAAGAAGAGAGAACATCCACGAGAAAGATGCAACGAAGCGCGTCCGAGCGAGAAAGATGGGCGACAAGGGGGAAAAGGGGGTGCTCGCGAGTCGAAGTTACCTTGCCGAGAGAGAAAACAGGACGGGAAACGTCGAAGGGAGGAAGGGAAGAAGAGGCCCCTCGTTTTTCCATAGGAACCGGGAAACCCGAAGCGCGAGCCAGTCACAACAATAACTGCGTTACACAGCGGCGAAGATACCGGCGACGACTGGTTGTTTCGCCTGTTGGTTGACGTGGGTGCCGACCGACTGCTGGCTGAGTTCAATTGGACGGAATGTCTCGACGAGAGAGGCACTTCAGAAAAAATCCTCTCTTTATTTGCCCGTTGGCTGTCTCTCTTTGACTTAATCTGTCCGCGACGCGAAATCTCCCCTCAGCTCTACACTCGGATCTCGCTGAATTTCCCCGAGTATCTTTCCGTTTTTCGTCTTCTTCGTCGTTAACGCAAATATCTGTAATCGCGCGGTCCTCGTTTCCACGGACTACGCGTTTCTTTCGAAGCCCCGGAACGCAGTAGAGACAGACCGCTGCGTTGTTGAGAATATACCACGCTGAGAACCGATGTTTCCAAAACGCGTAGCGGGAAACAAATCGATCTGGCTTGTGTCCTTGATAGGTTGGTTTTTCCATTTTTTAGGTGCGCTGGCAATGGATAGCCCGGAACGAATGAAACCGTTTTGTTTTCGCTTGTCGTTGCATTTGTTTTTTCAAATTTCGTCGTTTTCCCCGAAATCTTTTTACGTCCGAGAATTAGTCGTTTTTTTCGTGTTTAGGTACACGTTTCTGGGAAGCTCGAGCTCGCGAAGCTATCTGCCATCTGTAAACGCGTAAGACCCATGAAAAGAGAAATGGGAAATCGTAGGAGGCGTCGAACGCGCGACGCGTTTGATATAGAAATATGGGAGAACAAGTGTAGGCGTTATGGACGAGGGATGCGTGACGAGATTGCAGAAAATCCGGCCTGGGATGAAAAAAAATGATCGTTAGAAGGCAGTCGCTTCTATGGCGGGTCGTTTATTGTTTGGAGACTTGTATCGAACCATGTAAACATGGATTCTTGGCGCGCGTACGTCCGTAATAATATCGCCGATGATAATAAACAGGCAGTCTGTTATCGAACCTGATCGTTACGCGTTCCTTGTTAAATTCGTTATTGTTTTGCGTAGTCGAAAATTCGATAACGGCGCAAGCTGCTGCTCGACGCGTTGTACGTTGCTGTCCATGATCGTACATATTGTACATGCTGCAGGCCAACCAAATAATTGTTCGATTGTTCCACTTCGGAGTTCGGTTAACCAACGATAATCGGAATAATCGTTTGTTGTTCAGTGAGTTTAATGATCTCGTAAATGTACCGGTGGTCGCGCGATAATACGCGCCATCGAAAAACACTAAGTATCCTCGAATCGCAATGCTTTTTCCATCGAGAACAGTCCGAACAAACGAGGTAAATAGGAAGCGAAAAGTCCAAATGTGAAAAATTCGAACGATCGAAAAAAGAAAAGATGAAAAAATAATGCGGGAAAAAACGAGAGAAGCAAAAGGTTGGAGGAAAAAGCGAGGACGCGTGAATCGCGTGGTTCGCTTGATGGACATGAGAGCAGTCGATGTTCTGTGTCGAGATCGAACCGCAGAAGAGACATCAAGTCGCAGAGTCGGTGGAGACAGACGGACGGTGGCATTTGCTCTTAAATCGGCAGATCGCCGTCTTTACTTTCTTTGCATCAAATGCAGTGGTCAACTGGCAGCGCGCTCATGGCGGACGATCATCGTATAAGGCGAAGCGGCCGTAGCCGGATCCGACGACGACCGGGATTCTGCCTTTAGTCGCATCGCTGGCTCGCGGAACTGTACTGCGGTGTTTATATGGTGTCCTCTGCTATTCCGTGTACGTACCTATCTTTCTATACGTGGACAGTGCCTATCGCGTATCGCCATGTTCGTTGTGGGAAAATCGTAGAAAACAAACTCGTTTATCCTCCCACCATTCCCTACCCATCCGATCTTTCGCGTCTCTCTCTCTCTCTTTCTCTCTTGCTCTCGCTCCCTGACCCTTTTCGCAACATGCCGTTCGATTGCCTCGGATCGTCGCAAGATTTTCAGGAATTTTCTTTCTCCCGATCGGGCGACTGGCGATCGCCCGTTTCGCGCGATCCGAACTGTTTCTCTGTTCGAAAACGTTCGTCGGTATTTTCGCTTTTCCCTTCTATTCGAACGTTCGTTCGGGACGGGAACGGGAAGGCCCAAAAATATTTTGGAATATTTAGCTGGAGATCGGACGTACCGATAAAGGAGCGTAGGCTAATTTTTACAGTTACGCGTTGGTGAAATCGTTTAACCGTTTGCGGCAAGAGGACGGCAATTTTTTCCAGTATACCCTTAAGTAATCTGAAAATCCACTTACCCCCATGAATGCCTCGGTTATGTTTCTATAATGCGGTGAGCGGCGTAGAAGCCCCGACACGTGACTTTGTTTCATGATTTACGGGCAATTACGTTATCGGCATAACGACGGTTCCTAATATTTCTCGCGCGCTAATGGGACACCGCGTGGAACGCCATAAAAGGAGCAACGAGGGAAGCCACTTCATTTATTACCCTCTTTTTCGAACGGACGTCTTCCCGCTGGGTCGGCTAATAAATGTTTAAACTCCAAAAATGTATCCCCTAATTGTTCACTTTGGTTAACGTCGTCGATCGCGAACCTTCGAGTGGAAAGGAAAATTCTTGCACAAACCAAAAAAAGGAAGAAAGATCTACCGTATTTAACGAGAGAAACGAAACCTCGTACAACGATCAATTGCTACGCTCGGGTTAAAAAGTTCTTTTGCTCGTGACCGTCCTCGTTGTTCGAGATCAAGTGTCTCGAAAACGCGGACCATGCTCTAATTCGTTTCCTTGTGAAATTCGGGCGAGTAAATTTCCGAAACATCGGCATACTCGACTTGGTATGAATGGCGAGCAAAGCCTCTTACGGGCCGGAGAAGAAACGTAGGGATCGGTGAGGAGGGATCGTCTCTCCTCCGTCTCTCATTCGATTCCCCTCTCTTTTTCCCTCTTTTCTCGCGCGTTCTTAGCACCGACGACGTCGCCGAACGACGAAGACGACGAAGACGACGACTACGACTGAGAAGACGCTGGCAGGCAAGGAGAGGTGGCGCAAATGCGAGACGACGAAAATATTGGGTCTATTTCGAAATTCTATTTCGGTGCGTCGGCCGAGCGACTTTCCTACACGCAGTTCACCGCGTCACGCACACGCTTCTGTCCACAAGCACGCAACTTGACGCACTCCTCCTCGACCGTTCCTCCGCTCGATTATCCGCCGCGACGTCGACCGAGCGCCGATTTTTCCACGAATACAGGCGGGCAATCGGTCAACGAGCGCGATTTTCTCTGCATTATTCTCTCGGTTGTTAGGTTCTCTACCCGTTAAGTATTTCAGCCGTTTAGCTGGAATTGTCAAAACTCCAGAGGCACGTGATGTAATTGGGAGAGCCGAAGCTCTTTGCGTATCCTTTAAATTTCGCGTACAACGTTTGCGCGGTCCTGTAATTGCGCTCGCATGAACGTAAGCAATTAAGTAAGCCGCGGAGACTTTCGGGAGATCGCCGCGACAGGATTTTTCCCAACGACTTCCCTTAATTTAATAGCCAGGCTCGTCGGCCGAACAAGAGAAAAACGAACGCGCGTTAAATTTCTCTTATCTACGAGCGGTCGTTTCACCGCGCCCAGGAAACATCGCGATGCGTAGCAAAAGTTCAGCAAGTTCCCTTAATTGCTGGTAATATAATATAATTACCGGGTCACCGGTACCACTGCCTGTCGAATGAAGTGGAAAAAGCTTGCAGCTACAGTGCTCTATGTCCTACCATTCCATGGTTACCACGAAATATTTGAACTCCAGCGGCAGACAGAGAGCGGAGATAGAGAGAGAAAGAAAGAGAGAGAGAGAGAGAAAATACGCTCGCTTCCCTAATATGGTAACTCTAAATTTAGCCTGGTCGCGGAGACAAGTTATTGTTGTAGATATAAAAAGAGCGCTGGTGGAGGATCCAGCGTTACCACTGTCCAGTACAATTAAGCTCCCCTTTTGTTTTGTAATCGCGGCGTTGTAGCTCGACTGACCCCTTGACCAAGGAACGTTGGCACGCGTTGCGGACGCGGTTGGCACGTGTTAATAAAACACCGGTCGCCAGCCAGTGGTTTACTAAATATCAACTTTTAAACAGGATCGCACTCGCCTCTCTGCGCCTGGCTAAGGTGACGGTCGCGCGGCTAATTATTGCGCAAACCCGCAACCGACGAATTCACCGTGACTCCCTCGCGTACGTTTCTCACGTTCGTTCTTCGCGCGATTTTAATTACACCGACGTCCTTCCGTTTCGTTCCCACCTGGCTTTTCACGAGCGTATCGTCGCACGCGATTCGCCGCGAAAGTATTTCATCTAGAGCAGACGACGCGAAGCGTAACGCGTAGCCAGTTCATTCCGCGGAGACGCTTCTTCCACGATGCGCTTACTTGAAATAAATCACCTGCTAAGAGAGTTCGACAGAGTAAAGTACGACGGTAGATCGCGACAACCGAGTCGGCGAAGCTCCTGTTGCAACGCAACTGTCCCGGGAACCACCCATAGATCACTGACCCGCGTTTACTGTATTTTCCACTAACGAGTAGTAAATTTGTATCGTCGAGTGATATACAATCCGACGAGTCCCCTGCTCGCTACTACCACTATAGTTACTCTTACGATCCCTGTGAAATATCATTTTCGAAACAGTGACAATTTCATTCTGCCTACGTACGCCGTCCTTCCTGCTCGCTGCCACGTAAAACTACATTTCACTGTTTATCGCGCTTTTCACCCTTCCCTTCGGCCGCTAATTTCATTAATCGGTTTCGCAATGTCGATTTCGAGGGATTTCGATGCGAAGGCACATTATTCGATGATATCTAGTCGCGACGCGTTAAGTGGTTAAGTGGTTGGCCGCGAAATCGGTTTCGCGATACCTTGAAATGAAATTTCTGCTTCGGAATTCAATTCCTCTCGAGGCTAAATTACCACTTGGAATTAAAGCTTCGACCTATCCCGACGGCTGAGTTAACATCGGCTATTTGTTCTCTGCATTTATATCGTGATAGCGAAGATACAAAGACAGGATAAGCCCTTTTGCTCCAGTTTATCACTGGTGACTTTCCGTTTGAAAACGGCGAAAAGTCGGAAGTCGTTTCGCGCGATCAATTCCCGTCGCCTCGAGTCGATGCTCGAACGAACAACCGGAAATCTATTAGCCTGAGTACACGCAGAAGGGTACAGGGACCGCAACAACATTCTTGAACATTGTTGCACGCGGTGGTCGTGCGTGACTACCATCGACGGCTCAACGTAATGGCTGGGCAGATTAAACGACGCCCGGTCTCCGTCTGCGCCGGCCCGGCTTCGGCAACATTTACCAGGAATCCGCGAGATAACCTCACGCTTACGAGCGAAAAACTTTTTATCTGCCGTCATGATATACGAGCCGAACTCCTAGTTTTCTATGTTCGGGCCCGACGGTGAACGCTCAAACGTTTACCCACACTGATAGCGATCTAGAGTGCAACGCCTATTTGCTGGTTTGCCTCCGCGGGAACGATCTAGCGCCTCGTTCAGACGCGAGCCAACGACACGCTCCTTCCATCTAGCCGATTGACGGTTCTCTGTTTATCTTTTGCCTTTCCTGACTCCGCGCTATATCTACGAGATGCTTTCAATCGTTTTCCTATCGTGAGCGTTTAACTTTCATTCGCTATTTTGACACTCGCTATTTATAGGAAACAAAGGTTCGTCAATCGTTAGTCACGTAACGTACGCGTCGCGCGACAGTGGAATCAGTCCTTGGACGCGTCACCGATCAGACGGTTGGCGTTTCTCGCACGCGCGCGACATCGCGTTTCTCCTCGACTCGAATCAGGTACAGAGGTAAGACGGCGCGCGTTCGATGGACTTAGCACGAGAGAGTTTACGAGCGCGTCCTCGCCGGGTCGAGAGCGTGACGCTTTTCTAACAGGCTCAAGGCCGTAGAAGTTGCGCCAATTATGCGATTAATCGTTAAATGCGCGTTCTTTCGACCTGTTGGCATCTACTGCCATCGAAACGATTCTGCGGCGCTTCGAGCTCGTTCAAGGCTGCATCGTAAATCTCGTTCGAACGCGAAATTCCGTTTCCCTCTGTGACACTCCATCTGAAAAAAGATAAAAATGGAAAACAGGAAAAAAAAAACAATAAAACTATCGAAAAAAAAGGAGGAAAAATAGAGAGACGAAAAAACGAAGCCAAACTGGAACGGTTGAAAATGTTCGTGGCACGAGTAATCGTGGAGTATTTACTGGCCGATCGTTTCTTCAGCCGGTAACGGATAAAACATGTATCTGCGAATTACAGGGTATCGCCGGTGTCGATAATCGTAAATCACGAACGATTTATCGAGCGGCCGGGGAATGCGCTTACGTCTGTGTTCGTAATTTTTGACGCGACACTCGGCACCGATCATTTGAACCATTGACATCGATGCCTGGGCGTCGCGTCGTTGACCTCGACAATAATCGCCACAGTGTTCGTTCGGAACGTAACGTGGCCCGATTTCGCCCGAGAATCGAAAATAATTCGATTTCATCGATCGCCTCTCTAGATCTCCGATCCACGACCAGACCAAACGATCGTGTCTCTTCTTCTCCCTATTCCACAGTTCGAAACGTTGGTCCGATTTTTCTGACTGTTTTCCGATCGTCGAAATGCTGTTATCTCGTTAAAACAATATCCACCTCATAGAATGGACAATTTCAGATGTCTCGACTCGGATGATATTTTATTACCGCAAAAGGATGACAAACCGAAGCTCAGGATACAGTATCGACACCTACGTTTACGATACACGGCTTTCACAAACGAACAGCTCCTATCGGTACATAGATCTGATAAACGATCATCATTCTGAAATACCTAGTACTTCGCGTACTTCGGTTTTCCGTTACATCCGTGCGAAACCGTGTTTCTCGATCGACCGTAGATTCTGTTACTCGGTAAATAAATAAGCAAATAGCTCTGCTTATCCGATGAGTAAGGTGAAACTCTGGAAAAGATCGCAACGAGCTGGAAAAGTCTGTGTGACTGCGAAGCAGAGGAGGGAAAAGGCTCCGTACGAAGGTGCAGACGGGAATCGCGCGCGCACTATGATTGGTCAGGAAAAGTCAAAGTTTCGAGCCGGCTAGCTCGGCTGCAGCGCGAGGTAAAACCGCTTCGATCAATCGCCTCGTGGGAGTAGTATCTTTTCCCCTTGTCGCGATCGAGCAACGATACCAGAGGCCCGATATCGCGAATCGATAGGGAGTCCACGGTTACACGCGGCCAACTGTGTATATTGTCGCGGCGTGCTCTGTGGCCCATTCCCACTGGACCACCGTGCCTTTTCCGCTTATACACGCTCGCGGGATCCACGCCACGCCGTTTGTTGTCTGCCAGCGAAACGATACGCGATGCGTTCGATTTCCGCGTCAACCACGTTTTTATTACCACTATTACGTCCCTAGAATAGAATGGTAGTTTACGATGGTTCGTACAACACCGAGCGTATACGCGATACCAAGCCAGATACCGATGGGTGGATTAGAGAAAATGATTAGAAACGACGAAGAGCGATTCTCGCGACGAGGGAAGAAGCGAAACGACAGAGGTCGCGCGTTTCGAAACATTTCCTGGCGGAAATGCATCGCGGAACCGAACGGACGAGCTTTCCAATCGTGCGTTCGGACGTTAATAAAGGCTTAATGAAAACGGGAGGGCGAAGTGAGCAGCGTGTGTCAAAGGCGTGGCGGGGAATCAACGAGCGTGCTTGGAACGGGCTACGGAAAATGTCATCGGCGTGCATGAGTAGTACGAAGCCGCATTGTATTCTCGTGGCTTTCCGCGAGCTCCACTTTAAAAGCTCTCTCTCTCTCTCTCTTCCTCTCGGAAGGTGAAAGGGTCGTAAAGCCAGAGAGAGGTCAGAGCTTGGACGAAGCTCTGCCGACGTTCCATGCACCTGCCTTCTTTTTCTCCTCCCCGCTTTCCACTTCTTTCCCGGAATATTTTTTCCTTCTTTTTAACGTTCGATCGCGAAAACTCTTTCAGAGAAGCTCATAAAAGATTGAAGTCACAATGAGGCGGGACCCGTTCACCAGCACAAAAAGATAGGAAAACCGACGGACGGCGTTGAATCCGGAAGATTTTGCCTCGCAGCCGACACGCGACCCCTTTGCCTTTGTCCGCTCATTTTCGTCCCCCGGATCAGCCCCCAGGCGTGCCACGGCCTGGAAAGAAAACGTACGTTTCCCGCCCGTTACGGACGCCCGTTCCGCATAGCAGCGGCGTAACGTGGAAACTTGAAAACCTTTAACGATTTTCTGTCACGTGGAAAACCCCGATGTTTTTTCCTTTACGTTCCGGCTCGGTCCGCCGACGTCGCAGCCGATTATACGCCGGGACTGGGTCATTGTCACGTCGTCGAAAGTAAAAATAGTTGGACCGAATGTCACGCTTGACGAGTCCACCCAAGGGACTATGAAGGGATAAGTTAATTGCCATACGCGTCTAGCAGCGTGTTCGTGTTATCGCTCCCTCGGAGCGAGATTAATTAATGAACTTTTAATAAGCGCATTAAACCGGCGACTGACATAAACGCTACCTGGTATACATTGTTTAAAAGCGCCGGGAACGAGACGATTAAACGGCATCGACGTGTACGGCATCCGATTTGAATTTTGTTAGAAAGTTTCTTTGTCCGCGGATAAGAACGCCGAGACGTAAGCAACGAAGCGAAAAGGAAGAGAAAGACTTGGTAAATTATGGCGGGCAGCTAATAAAAATTAATCGGTTCCATTATTTGCGCCGCTGCCGTGATTACACAAGCGGCAAATAGCCGAACCTCGACACCGTTCTTCGCCTCGATACACCAGTCTTTTACTATGTTCTCGCTGGTTTCGTGGATCCCGCGCAACGAGCATTGTCTATGCGTAATTAAAACTTTTAATTATCAGTCGCCAGCTCGTCATAGCTCTCCGTGTAATTGCGCCTCGAGCCTTAGGTTTTTCGCCTCTTTCAGTCGGTGTTTCGATAAAGAAACCCGTAAAGGTGTTCGCTAGATGAGACGTTCGATCGTCTTACTTTCTCGCCGTTCTCTCCCTCGTATCGGAAAATCCATCGATAAATAGAGATCGTAGCGCAAAGCCAGGCATTCGGGAAATCGGTTTTCCACAAGTTGCGAACAAACTACCGGAGGTTGGAGGTTCTTCTTTACGACGCCTTTTTCGCTCTCCAAGGAGCCGTGTTCTTAATTTGCAATCGACTCTCGTAATCACGATAAATGCGAAAAAAGCGGACCGCGGAGGCGCGAGTTTCGACATGCGAATAAACTTCCAACCTGATTGGAAATCGAACGGAGTATGGATCCAAGCCGGCGAACTAACCCGTGCAAAAAGTTTCAAAGCCTGTGTGTCTGATAGACGCACGCGCGCGTTTGCAAATCGACTTGGATTGTTTTTAATATCCGCGGTAAGTAAATACTATCCGTTTACATATAGAAGCCGTACAAAACGATGGAACGGTCTCACAGAAGGTCACTCAGCTTCATTCGTGCGTCGGTGTATCACGCGTTTAAAATGACGATCGAATCGAAAATCTTGGCGATGACGCTTTTACGTCTTTCGAAGGCTGTAAAAGTTCTTCCAAAAGGAATTCCCCTCCGCGTTACAGCAATAAATTGACGGTAATAGAGTTATGGATAAATTATTGGTAAGATCGTGGTTGCGGGAATTCAACAGGGACAGAGAAACTGTACGTGATCGTAAATGTTCAAGCCGCTCGTTACTCATTACAGACTTCATTGCAAATGATATTCATCGCAGTTTTTTGCAAAACTTAAAGAGTTGTTTGGTCGATGATGCTTCACAAGAAACGATGATTTAAAGGATTGCATAAGACGATGGTTATGTGAACTAGCGACGGAAGGGTATGACGAAGATGTACAAAAACTTGTATAACGTTATGGTGATTGATGGTTGCATTGAAAATTAACTTAGTACGTATACTAAAATTACGAACGAAGACAATTTTTTCCGATGCATTTGTACCGTTGTTATTTCAAAACGAGTATTACTTTCTGGAAGACTCTCGTATTTCGATTCGAATCTCTCGTGTAAACGGAAATATAGATAACAAGCGCGACATGCAACATAAACAGTCACGCACCCCCGTTACGATTAAATATTATTCACCATGGTTCAAGCTTTCTGCCAAAATTAGCGCGGCGATCAACGATCGACGAGCCAGATCGATTTCAAACACGAATCCATCGATGATTGGTTCTTTCGACGCCGTTTGCCTGCTGAACGAGAGCATTTCCTGAAACACGCGGTCAATAATTTCGAGAGGGAGCTTGAAAGCTGTTGGAATCCCTCGCAATCAGTTTGATCGGTGCCGAATCACGTCAAGATTGAAAGGTTCGCGGTGTCACTGTCAAAGCGTACAGCCGCTGTACGCGTACAACGAAGAGAATGATACTAGACGAATGAAGTGGAACCGGGTACGCACGAGTTATATAAAGAGCACACCGTGTATAACTATCAGCGCGAAGCGACACCATGCGATTACGTGAGTCACACTTTAGAAATGGAAAGAAATGTTTGCATTTGAAATATCGCGTTGCTCTAACGACGCGTAATCACCGATCGTATGAATATTAAGAATACTCGGCGGTACGGTCTTTACTGGAAGTCGAGTCGCGACGCGTCGTCGGCCCCGCGAGCTCAATGGCGGGTAATTAAAGTTCTCGCGTCGAGCGTTCCAGCTGGGTTTCGAAAACAAACCAGAGTTGCGATTCGATGTTATTTCATTTCACGCGGCGACAAAATCAATGGGACTTTCGGGAGCCGCGGTGAATCGGTCGTGACAGGAATCACAGGATCCGTTGGAAAGTTGTAGCGAACGGTGGCTACGCGTCGCGTCGCGTCGCACCATATCTCGTTGCGAGCGTTGTGCAGATTTGTCAGCAGGAAACTATTGATTTCCTCGTAATGAGGCGTGCCAGTGTGCTCGCTGAGAGCGATGAATACATAGGAGGGCGTCCAGCGGGAATGGCAACTGGGATGTGAATAGCACATACGGCGATATCTGTCCGGCCGAGTTCGCATAGAAACCGGCGAAACGCGGTAAAGCATCGTTATTCCGTTCGTTATGCATCGGAAAGCCGATTAAAGCGTTTGCAGTTGCCGTGCCGTTCAAGGCGATCCGTCGTCGCCTGCACGAGCTACGGATTCTACTTGAGCGTGTGACATTCTAATCGTAAAAAGGTCTTGGCGATGTAACCTTGCCGCCTTATGCGACCGACCGTTCCGCAGGGAGCTTCCGTGTCCTCGATTCTATGACGCGACGCGCGATCGACGATTAAGCCTAAGGTTGTCTGCTTCGTAATTGTCACGATGCGGCAGTGGATAATACGCGCAGAGACGGTGAACGCGAGTCTTAGGATCGCGAGCGTTGTTCGGTCGTTTGTAACGTCGAGTCGATGCGAATGAAGATGGTGATTCGGTTGTTTGCCGGCAAGGGAAATGCTCGCAAATGCTCGCAAACCTTTCTGGTAAACGGTGTGGTTCGTTCTCCCGGCGAAAAGCTGATTAACTCACCGCCCCTGGCGGTACTCACGATACTCAATACGAGCTCCGGTTACTTACCTTGAATGGCTATAAGGCGCCGAGCTCCGCAAATACTTGGGCTTTGATGAGCGCGCTTTCATGCTTCGAGCCTCTGCCGATGAATCGTTTTAACTCCTTCTGCTAAATATAACTCCCGGGTAGAATTAGCTTTACTCCGCGTCGCTAGTAATTACGCGGACACTCTCTGACGCGCATAAGCTGTCCACTTGTGATGAAAATTTCAAGCACCGTTATCCTCGTGTCGCGGCAACGCGTCGATACCGCATAAATCGCCGCTACATTTTATGCATCGAACCTCAGCGTATCCCGTCCCTCCGGTTTACTATCGTCGTTGATTCGCGGAAGCGTTCGCCTCGCGCGAAATCGCCGTAGAAAAATCGTTCCATCGAAAAGACTTTCCTTTTCGATCGGCGAACAACGTCCGCGGCGTAAAAAGAGGACGGCCACGTAACGTTCCGCTGAAACGATACCCGCAACTCCCGTTAAATAGGAAAATAGTTGGCAATTTGTCTTGATTCGTAATCGACGACATAATAGACCGGCGGAACGCAGGTGTGGTTCGCTTTAACATACCCGGTAACCCATAAATAACGATCTCCGACCTTGTCTCGTAGCTCACGCACAGGCAAAAGCTGTTCAGCAGCCATAGTTATTTCTCGCTTGTCGTTCGGCGTACGCGAAAGTTGTTGTTCTCTTGTTTGGCATCCGAGTCAGAAGTAGAATTCGATCGATTATTTTCTTCTTGGAAAATCGACGATTCGTGGAATGAAAGCGCGAAACGACACACGGGTCAACGGATTCGCGTCGGGTGAATCACTCGTCCATTCGGCGCCGATCCACGGGTCGTCATTAAAGGCGACCATGCCCGTGTTTCACCGTCGGTTCCACGAATTCGGCTGGCGTTGGAAGCCGCGTCGAGACGTGGGTGGACTGGAGGAAGGACCCGTTTCGCATAGAGATTCAATTGTAAACTTGTAATCCGACATAATCCGCGTTTGATGGCCGTAGATCAACAGGTCACGGGTGACGGTGGGCGGCATTGTTTTCTGTAATCCTGATGAATATTAATGCGGGTTTCGTGAACTAACAAAAACAAAATAAAGAGAGGGAAAAAAAGGAAAAGACACGTTGAAAAACGAGAATGGCAAGGTGGAGTGAAAGAGAAGGAAAAAAGACGGACCGCGTCTGAACAATTCGTCGTCCCCGCCTCGGTGCGTCTTCTCGATTCAGTCGCGACGCGCTCTCCTCTCCGACGGTATTCTTTTCGCGTGTGGCTTAGTCACCGAGAAAGAGACTCCGGGGCTCGCAGTGAATCCGCTCTACGTGGCTATTCAAATTTCGACTGCGTGTGACCAGAATGAAAGATCCCTGTCGACGTTCCCGCCGCGTCGTCTGCATCTCTTCGTGCCGTTCCTCTATCAGACCGTTTCGTTGCGAAAACGCTCGCATCGGGAGCAGGCAACTGCAGAGTCCTGCAATCACGATCGAGATTAATCCGTCACTTTGATCGCCAAGTTTCTCTACGATACACGCGTACGCATCGAATGGAGGTACACGTTTCCATCGTGAGTTCTATGCGAGAATTACGCGATTTTATTCAATCCTTCGATACCGCTCCTCCCAACGTTCAAGCTAATTATTTACCAGGAAATTAGAGTTTTCGTTGGTTATCGATGATATTGGCTAGCAACTGTTCACCGTGAAACAAGTCCGAAAATATGGCTTGTTTACATCGAATAACAATATCGTTTATTATGTAGTTAATTACGAAATATATATAAGTATATATATGTATATATGTATCACGATAAATATACGCGTACACGTACATATTATATTTATCCGGAGGACGCGGACGGTTGCGTACACATATTCTCTCACGGTATGCTATATTTTATTCAAATTATTTTACTTTAACACACTCGCGTCACGGCATTCGTGTACATAACATTTGCATAAGTTAGCCGTGGAAACGCGGTAACAGAAATATCCGTGATACAACGGTGACACGTTTTCTTTAAATCGCGAGCGTGCGTCACTACTCAGGGCGGATTCTCAATAACCCTCGAGTTTCATCGGAACCGGGACGGAATAAAGGGCTGCTCGACGAGATTCGTGATTTTAATATCGGCTGGGTCGCGATGGCTGACAAAAAGTCGGTCGAAAACGCAAAGTCCGTATCATCCGTTTGGTATTCGTGATTTACGGTGGAAACTGTAATTTCTGTCGGCGTTGAGTGGCCCGAGGAACGAAAACATCATCGGGACAATTACGCTGGCGCTCTGTAGCTGGCTCGGTCGCCGTGTTCGCGCTATTCCATATTCGCCGGAACGAAATTTCCCACGGTCGTGGAACTTGATTCGCGACCCAATATCAGGAGCACCGTGAAAAGAGTGCGGACTTGAGAGAAGCGGGGTAGACAGAACGATTTACGAAACGGAATTTCATTAAACGATAAATAACAAACGCCGTTACGCATACACGTATACGCGTACACTTCTACAGAGGCGATCACACGTACGGGACACTGGTGCGCCGTAGACAGGGACGCGAGAGGGACGAGGACAAGAAGACAACGAGAGAAAGGGAGAGACTTTCGTGAAACCGCGGCATTCAGTATTATTAGCTGGCGCTAGGCGCTGCCGGGCTCCGCGGTATAGGCGCCTTATTGGGTTACACGAAAGCAAGTAAGATAATATACACGTAGAATGCGAGATATCCGAAGTAAAAGGTGCAGGGCAACGCGAGAGAGCGCAAAGAGAGCGCGCCGCCCGGCCCAGACCCGTCGAGTCCCCACGGCTGATAAAAGGTTATGCCAGGAATGCAGTTTCATGAGAGAGCGCGCGCTACCATATTAATTATTGTCTTAGAAAATTAACTTTTTACGCGTCAGTACGTTCGCGAAACAATAGCGGCCAGGTTTCCGATGCCTCGCTCCTCGTCGCCATCCTTTTATCATATTCCGTTTTTCTTATCGCCCTATTGCACGCTCGTTAATTCTGGTGCAAAACGTTGCTTCGTTCTGCTCTCGATCCTGATTCTACTGACGTAACGCGGCTCACCGCGATAAAGTCGAGGACGCGAAATCGTACCGATTCCTATTCCCACTCCCTGAGATTCCAGCGTCACAGCGTGCTACTGCACTTGTCGCTTTCGATCGTGCTCGCTGCGCGCTTACCGGGTAACCTGACCGTTGAAAGCAGTATTCTAGGCCGCTACACTCAATATGTATTTCGACTCGAACGTGTAATGTGTTTGTTTGGCTGTTCTACCCGAGAAAAAAGTTCAGCTATAGGTCTGCGCGCGGTTGTGAATCGCGTGCCGATAAATCGCGGCCGAGACGCTAACTGTTTGATCACGATGGAAAATTTTGGAGCTTCTTGTGGGCCCTCGCGATCCCTCAGAAGGACATTCCATCGCCCGTCCCAAACGTTTCGTTTCGTTTTGCGTTGGAAAGCGTCTCGTACTTTCGGTAACTTGTAGATCGGAGGCTCGGCGACTTGTTTATTTGTTCGTTTATTGCTAGACGGTACTCTCCCTTTGGCGTACACGCATATGCCGAGATAAGATAAGTTGCAGCCGTTTTGAATCATTGTGAAGCAGCGTGGTTTAGATACGACTGTGGCAAAATATTGATTCAAACTTTAAACTGGTTAAAACACCTCCCCTAGATTTAAAGAGACGGAGACTATTTTTTAAGGGTTCGTTGTTTGATCGCGCGCGTGTTTTTATTATCGCGTTGTCTGCTGCCGTCGGTCGTAGCCAGGAAATCGACCGAGACGCGTCGATGACAACGAAAGCTTTCGTAATCGACAGTGCGTCTCGTTTTCTCGAGATTGAGATTCCAGCGGCGCCGCTGCTCGCTGCTGGCTGACCATCGAAACGAGTATTCTAGGGCACTGTACCCTGGTCTTAGAATAAACTCGGTTTACTTAAGCATGACGGGCATGCATATGAGTACAGGGCAAAGGAGAGCCGCCAAGCGCCATCTACCCAGTGACCAGAAATAATTGTCATTCTACTTGAGGCGGGCCCGTATTCGCCAAGGCCTCGTTGATCTCGCTTTTCTCTCCCTTCGTCACCCTTTTGACCTCCTGTTTCCTCTCTCTCTCTCTCTCTGACGCACCACTCCTCCACGACGCGACGTCCGTCTTTTTCCAAACGTGTTGCAATCGAATTACCTTCTTTCCTTCCTTTTTGTTTGCCTTCGAAGATAGACGGAAACTAGTCCACGAGCAAGCGTGTAAGATTTCTCTGGACATCGCGTTCTTGTCTTTCCGACTTTTCCTTAAAGTTGTTAAGAAAGGAGATAGTTTTCTAGGAGCGATGTTTCACTTTGTGTTAACACGCGGGTTTATGACCGCTTTGCGAGAAATCGATCGCCACCCGAGCGAATTCCTCGAGCAAAGAACGCGCGTACTCGTTTGATGTACGCATCCAAGACATTCCGCGTGCTCGCCTTCCCCCACGATGCTTTGGTAATTTGGTCGCGACGATGGTGTACTCGTGCGCAGGAACGGCATACGTTTGGCAGTAAAACGTCCAGCAGGACGACGCTCGACGATCGTTTACATTTCGTTCACGTCCGTTTCATTCTCTTTCGAGGAAGCACTGAAAAACTTTTGTTCTCCACCCAACGATTTTTCAGCCGCCGCACACCGCGCGACGGATTACCTCATTTCGGTTATTGCGTCGGGAGCCGGCGACGCGAAGCGCCATTATTTCTCTTTGCCCGCCGGTTGGCGGAGCACCAGAGATCAGGAGTCAAGTCAAAAGGAAGATCCACGAAGCTAGACGAGTTTTCTCGCCGGTTTCCCGGCCGGATTTCATTCGATTAGAGGGAAACCGTCGGGCTGTCTCGAACGACTCTCGTTTTTCTCTCTGCTGGTCGACGAAACGAACGACTTTCCTGGGTAAGCGGCCGCGGAAACACGACCGATCGTTCCAGCCCGTTTTCCGGTTACGCGGGAGTCTTAAACGGGCTCTTCATTGAATTACAAGTTCGGACTTTCGAGTCGGCAAACGAGTTCAGGTCGCGAGAACGAGCATCGGCCGATCTAATAAGCGTTGCGAACCTTCCAATTTCTTTCTTTCGCGGTGGAAACTTTGAACCACCTGCCTCACCGTGTTCCCGTGGTTTCTCGATCCATCGAGAGACGGTTTCTCGACGATTCACGTCGTTCGCAATTTCTGTGTTGGTCGACGCGAGACGCGAACCAGGTCCAAGAAAGGCTAGATGTGCGGTTCCGTATCGTATCGCACCGAGTAACCATAGATTACGCGATCTCGGTTTCGCGCGGAGCGTAAATTACCGCTATATAACATTGTGATTCGAAGCTCGCGGAGTATGCGGACGAGCAGAGACTAATCTGGCTCGGTCTGGACAAGAGCAATCCGTTTCGCCTAATCGCGGCGTAGTCATTAGACACGTGGCTCCGTATCGATTAAAATAATCTCTGTTCGCGAATAATCGCCCAGAATATCAAAACATTCTTTTTCTCTATTATTTACGTTTCTCTTTTGGTTAATCGGTTAATCGAACGAGCTTCATATGCTCGCCAGTAATTACGATAATGATAATGTTCCAGGAATAATAAATAAACAGAGACGGGGGTAATAAACACGAGCGCGCGGTTAACCACCGAGCTTTGTGTTCCTTGTGTGCTCGTGTATTTTAACGTAACGTTTTGTGACTCGGCGTTGTTTCATGGTCAGTTGCACGCGGCGGATAAGCGAACGGCAGAAATATATATATGTGTGTGTGTGTGTGTATGTGTGTGTGTGTGTGTGTGCGTGACAAATAATAGTCCCGATGCGAGAGATAAGCCATCTTCCCTGGCCGAACGAACGAACCGTTTTTTGACAAATTCTAGATCCACCGATAATCGCGTAACCGCGGTGCATACCAACGATCGTTGGTTCCCGGGAATTCCGAACTTACGATTAGCCTGGAATTTCTCTTTGCAGCTTGTGATCCGAAACGGGGTGTTTCGAAAGCGTTGCGGGAAATCCTGCCGCTGTTGGATATCTTTCGTAACACTTTTTCGTTCGCATCGACCGTGACATTGAGGAGAGCGTGGGCACACGGCAAAGTGCAAATCCTCCGATAAGATCGGCGACAAGCATGAACTCCACCTTCCGGTTACCTGTCCCGGAGTCGCCGATAAGATATCGGTCTTAGATAATTCTCTCATCGCGTACAATCGCCGGCATTCCGAAGCGGTTCTCGGTTTCTCGGTATAGCGGTTCTCCTTCTCAGGGCCGTGTCGCCGCGTGGGCGGACTGGACATCCGCGTGAACCAGGCGCCACCGTGGCTCTCGCTTTTCATTCCACGTCTAACACCGAATTTGTACACAAGTAGAAAGAGATCCTGTCCCGTATCGAGAATAGTATCAAGGCCTAGTGCGTCATTCGCGCCGCGACTTTTCCTCCGCTTCTCTGTTACCAAATTAGCGGAAACAGGAATTTCATGGAACAACGTCGATGACTCGACGACCGGTGTCGTTCGAACCGGTAGCGCACTGCTATCCAAGGGGACTGAACCGAGCCGTCGACTATAGAAGGACATGGTTATTTATTGCAACATTGTGAGCGTTCCCCGGTGTTCGGTTAACAAATCGATATCGCCTGGAGACGCAACTCTGAATACTTTCGCTGCTTCCCATCACCCACGTCGAGCTTCTTCCCCCCTTATTTCCTCGACTGTTCCACCGTGTTGTGGCTTCGATACGCTCTTCATCCGGTGTTAGATTGCGCCAGCGTTATCAATTTCCATTGTTTATATAACATTCTCCATTGTCTATTAGGGGTATCACCGGCGAGGCTGAATCAGTGGTGACACATACACACAGCTACCGATAAAGATTAAAGGCTTTTTCACTTAGCGCGACGGCGCCTAACAATCCGTTGCATTCTTTTCGCCTCTCGTCACTCCACGTGTGTGCACTTGACTCTCGTTCGGCGAAACTAGAGTATCGTGAAACCTTTCCTTTCGTGGTTTCCTTTCTCTCGTTTGATTCCAATCGTCACTGTGACGCCACGAAAAGTGGCCGAACTAAAGCGACAGCTGGTTAAAAGCGCGAGAGAATCGATCAAGCCGGTAAACGCGCGTTCCTCTTCCTCCTGAAAGGAAACAATCTGCCGATAGTGTTTCTATTTTACTCCCGATACCGATCCGGTTCGAACGTTTGCACGAAAGCGTCGCTCTGTTCTTCTATCTGGCCCCCTTTGTTGTCCTTTTCTATGGCGCGTTGCCTTCAGCTTTGTTCTCCTGCTCGCTCAAAGGTCGATTCTTTCGCTTCGAACTACTCGGATAGATATATGCCGCAGGCAGTATGCCACTGCCACGATTAAGGCACGTATATCGACTATCCCAGGGGAATCCCCGACACCGGGGAATGGATAAATAATGGCCACCACCACTGGCGTGCTTTCCAAGTCCAAGCGTGGTACTCGCAAGCACGATATCCGTGCGAACGGCTATCCGGTCGAGACGGAGCAGTCCGACTCGACTAAGTACATGAGCTTTTCCGTGATGTTTCCACCGCCACCCTCCTCTGCCGCCACGGAAGCGGTCAGAAAGACCTTTCGTCCCCGCAACGTGTTCTGAACTCTGAACACCCGCCTAACGAGAATCCCCGAAGAGTACAAACGACACCGTGATTTTCTCTCGTTGCCTCTCGTCCCACCTCGTCCCGTTTCTGCTTCGTTTCGCATCTCGGTCTGCTGTCCGTGCGAAACGATAAATCTCTTTCGTTCGGAACTTGCGCTCCTCGTGTTGTTGTTTGCATCGTAAACAGGCGAAAAGGTTTACCGTTTCTTTATTGATGAAATAAAATGGACCGTGCCGTTCGCGTCGATAATAACCGCTGTTGCGAAGATCCGTGCTTGATGGATCGATGCGGTTTCGAGGTGGATCGTTAAAATTCCTGCACACGGTGGACGGTTCGTAATCGTGAAATCCGCAGCCTCGTGATTTTGTAGATGGTGGAGCGTGAACTGTTAATTTGGCCAAGCGAAAAATGTGTTCGGGAATGACGTTCAATAGAAGGTCGGGCAAATCGTTCCGCGTTTCAATCAACAAACGTTCCATGGTAATATATTCGCGGACAGCTCGATAAAACGCGCGGAGCCCGCGCGCATCCGCTGCCATTCCATTCGCCCTACCGGACGAACAGTGAATGCTCTTGATGACCCCGCGTCAACTGTATAATTTAATTACGCAATAGCAATATGACGAACTTTTTGAATACACATGTCCATCGGCAGCGATTCACCCAGCACACCCTAGAGCGGCTTTTCGCGTGCTCGCTAATGAGGGTTTTTAATTGGCCATGCTGATCGCGATAACGCGAGTGAAAAAGGTGGATCGATTTTTCTCACTGATTTTTTCTTTTTTTTTCTCCACCATTCCGCTTTATCGTCAAATTCCCTGCCTCGTAACCTTCGAATTGCTGCACGGAGAATCCGCTTCCGGAAAAAAACACTCTCCGATTTCCTCGAAAACACGCGCATCGAGGATAAATCGAACGGCTGAAAATTGGCGAGTACGGCGGTGGCCGCGTGGAAGCCGGAATCAGAGAGAGAGAAAGGGACACAGCGGGGGAAGAGAGAGCGAGGGCATCGTGTCCGTCGTGGCACGACGATCGCAATAATGCCAGGACACGCTCGATCGAGCCTCTCGCATCGGGTGGGGTCCATCGCGCTTTATGGAGCCAGCTTGGCCTCGTGTACGTGCGTAATACAGGCTCGTAGAGGCGAACGGGTATTTACTAAATTACGTCCGGTGGAGGAGCGCGGGCTACCGTCGCTGCATAAGACGCGCCGCGGTGCATCGGTGGGCCTCAGCACGACGTCGAAATACGTCGTTGTTCCGCTCGAACGACTCGATAGTCCTGGGATTTTGCGAGGTCGACTTCCGTGTGCCTCTCTGTCCGCTCCTCGTCCCCCTTCTTTTCCTTTCTTCGTCGCGCTCTGAATGCCGCGGAGATCGTCACTGGCAAGGTGATCGCAGATCAACCAAACGAAAGTGGTCCTTCTCACGAGAGAACTTTATACGCAAACTTTCTGTACGTTTAGTTTCTATACGGTTTTCAGACGTTTGACAAATTGACTTCGGATAATGTACGAACTGTTGGCGTTCCGTGAAAAGTCATTCTACGAAAGAATCTGTTTCCCGGGTGGCGTGGGTTTCGCGAATCTGATACCGGCGCATCGGCCAATATCTCAGCGAGTTTACGACACCTTTACGACAAGCAATAAACTCATAAAGCCCGTAGATTCTGTGGGCGCGAGGAGATTTCTAACGCGTCGCGTGCGGTGAATACTATCAAGGAATAGCTTGGTAATATGCCGCCGGTAAGCGGATTTAAATCTATGAAACACCTGCCGCTCGTTACAAAGTCACCTCCGTGACTTCACGCCCGTCTTTATGCTCTCTTGCCGGGCATCGCGATAATCTGGCCGGATAAACCGGCCCGTTTCAACGTGTCGCTTAACATAGAAAAAGTTTCATCGACTGGAAAGTTAAATGGATTCGTCCTGTAGATTTTCAGTGTCGCTAGGAAAATAGATCATTGTTGGGAGTTGGCGGACGCATCCATGCCGATTGTGGGTGGTACCCGTGTGGGTGCGTTCATCGATTCCAACCTCGTTGCTCAGCCACGATGATCTCAGGGTCGTTCAACGTGCCTTTAGCGTTACATCCGGCAAGTGTCGTCGATCGTTCTGCACAACTTATTTCTATAACGCTCTGTCACCGTCGTGTTTCGTGCCACGTAATAGCTGCTATGTTTCCTTCGAGAAGGACGACGATAATTCATCGGTAGGTCGCGCGAGTTCTCGCATCTTTGTCATTCTTTATCCTCGGATTATCGATTCTTCCTATCAACTTTTATCCTCTATTGGATTTTATGTGACGATCGTGCATCAAAGATTCACGGTAAAACACGAAAGTGGCCCGACGCCACGAAAGAAAGTTACGTACTCGATCTCATCATGGCGAGAAGAAGCACACGATGCATCGATCGGACGATAAAAGCGACGATGCACGCCCGATAACTGGGTTGCCTTTTACAGGCGCGTAGCTTTTTCGCCCAGGTAGTATAACTCGAAAAACGACTGTTCCTTCTCCATTTTCCTAGATTTAACGACACATGACCATCGTTCGAGAGACATCGAGCTACGACCGTGCAGTAACTGTGTGTCGCCGTTCGATCGAGAAAATCTATTGTCACACGTAGCGCTGTCGCTCTCGTAGATTAAAATTCTACTCGCGATCCACGCGATTACAAACGACGTTAGCTTCTCGAATTAGCGCGAAATTAGCGGAAAGTAATTTTGTGGAAGTTGCCTTTGCGGCGTTGCAGTCTGTTGCGCGGGGACGAGAGACAAATTAAATCGTTACGCGGCACAAAGCGGAATCCTAATTGCGATCCGGTCGCGTCGACCGACGACGTGAACACGTGAGCCGTGTAAAATATGGAAACGCCCTTTGTATTATTTATCCGGACGGTTTCTCGCGATACCGTTCACCGTTCGCCGTTCGCAGGAATTAACGCCGTGCCTAGATACCACCGATCGCGCTGTTAATTACTTATCGCTCGGCGTGCCGAGTCCGCAATGCCGACTGAATTATCGATTTGTCCGCGTTATTTCGTGCGTGATCGAACGAGCTTTCCAACGTATAAAATCGTCCCGCGTGCACCGCCGCTATCTCCTCGCGCCGCTCGTAAACTTGCGCTTTTTTCCTCGCCGCGCCATCGTTCGGTACGCGACCGTTGGAACGAACCGGCCCGATTGTTCGCGAAAGGAGCAGGTGTTAAATTCTCCTTTAATCGACTCTGCCGATTACAGCGTAGAATCACTTAGTTATCAACGGTTACCTTTAATTAAAATATCCTTAAAGTAGCTGCACACCTGGCGAGAAAGTCACGCGATCGTCGTCGAGCGAAAGTGCCTCGAGGAAAGCCTCGAATCGCGATCCTAGTTCTACTCCCTATGAATTCTCCGATCGTAACGAGGTGGACGAAGGACGTGAAACACGTGCCGCGACTTCTCGTAAATATGCGCCAACTACGACGACGTAATGCTTATTTATCGTCGATAATAAACGCGCCAGCCTAGAATAGGACTATCGAAGTAAGTAGGTCGACCGTCATTCCTATTATCGTGGCGCATGATTTTCCACCAACTCGAAATTAATCCCTGGCTGGCCGTCGATTTCTGGAACGCGACATCACCGGTGATCGTTTTGTCCAGTGCCGCTGGCCAATCTATTTTATAAGCAGCGATTCCCGTGCAAGGAACGCTTCGTTTAGTTAGATCACGATCGCGTTGGATTTTCAGCTATAAATCTCGCGATCTTATACGTTCTCACGTGATATTTGCCGAGAACACGCCATGTTCTCACCGTGTACTTACTCACAGTTTTCGTTGCTCTAGGAAAAGACACCTTTGTGACAGAATCGGTCCACGTGATGGTCTGATCGCTCTGCACCCTTTCGATGGACCATGGCCATTTAGTCATTCTTCAAGACGATCGTATCGCTCCTTTTTCCATGTTTCTCACGTTAGTCGATGGTTTATATCGTTCGTCGTAGAAACTCGTCCTACGGTTGATATCGTGGTAAGGCACAACGAAATTATCGTGGCCATTTAAGGCAATTATCGTGGATATTGAAACGTTCCGTCGATTTTCAACATAAATTCTATTTTATCCTATTACGTAAATATTCTGAAGATTAGGTGTAATCTGGATGACGCATTTCGTATCTGTTTAAGGTATTTCGATCGTACAGTTTGCTATTATCTTGCTATCGTAACGAGGTTATTGTCGACTCGGAATCAACATGAACGTTGCACCTTTCGCATAGTCAGGACTGCACGCAACTTTCTATCGTTTCATAGACTCGAATGTTTATCTTATCGAGGTACGGTTAATTGGCTCGTCCTCTTATCAAATTACATATACACGATTCGTGGTGTTTTTTTTTTTAATACACATCGACGTTGCTCTACTATCGATAATACGATATATGAAGCACCGGTGCCAATTCTCTTATCAGAAAAAAATCACCAATGAATTCTCCAAGGATAAAGAGGATCGGCGGAACTTTATTTCGTTGTGCGGCAAAGTTCGCGTAATAATTTTCAAAGCCTAGAAGAAGTTGGCGAGGCACGACTTAATGCCTCGCAGAAATATCCGTCTCCACGTGGCGTGAGCCGAGGTCCGTGCACTGGGGTCCGCCTTTCTTATTAACGTAGATCTGAAATTCATATTAGCGCGAGGGCCGATTTACATCTCTACTCGGCGATGCGAAGTTCCGCGTAAGTAGCGCGACGTTCCGTGGAATGCAGCTTACAGAGGACGACGTTACTCGATTATTCTCGATAGTATGTTCCATCGAGATTCGTTCCGGTCTATACGTACCGCGACGAAATTACGGATAAAAGGGGGATTCGAAATCGGCACGACGCGACGCGACGTGGCGGGCCCCTACGAAAGAAGGACGAAGAAATCGTTGGCTCCAGGATTCCGTTCGTCGTTCGGCTGGCGCCGTTCCAAGAAACTAAATCGCGTCGGGATTGATTTATGACTGACTGGAACTTTTTACCCTCGACACAGTGGTCTCCGGGGCAGGCAGGGGTTGCGCCGTGCTGCTTATCGCGATCGGCTTGATTTATTCCGTTTGAAACGATCCGCCAGCCGAAAATATAATTGATCGTGAACAAAACATACGTAAAGACCGATCTAGCAATTAATACGCGACATCCGGCAATGCATCATCGTAGTCGGATCGTATATTATTCGAACGCTTTTGTCGTCCGTACACCGCCGCGTATTTGTATAAATCCCGTGGTGATACTCGCGATTATTTAATCGTTAATATATATGCGTGTTGCGCTCTAAATCGCAGCCAAAGTTTGTACCGACAAAACCTGGCGAGGTAATCCGAACAGAAAATGACGAATGGCGATCCGCGGGCGCGACTGTGTTTTCTCTATCGTCGACAGAAAGTAGCTACGGATATTGGTCGTCTGACGTGGAAGCTGCAGCGCGGCGGCGCGACACGACTCTGCAGGACTGCGGCAAGTTGGTGGGACGCGAACAAAGAAACAGGCAACGAAATCTTATTGTAAGTTGAAGCAAACGATATCGCGCGCAACTCTGACGGAACGTTAATTAAAATTCACAGGGAGAAGATGCATTAGATTCGCGGGCAAAGTTTGAAAGCTCGAGCCTCGGCCTGCGATAAAAGGACTGCTTGAAATTGTATTTGAATAATGTCCCATCAACGGGAACCGGAGAGAGAATACCACCTGCATTCTAGCACTCGTTATCGATCTTCCGTGTGCGAGCCGTGTATTATTTGTTCCCCTGACGCGTGTAATCGCGCGTCTCTCGCACACGGACATCGGCGCCCGCGTTTCCCTTCAACGAGATCATTTGTAACCCATCGCGAAGAACCGTCCCAATAGTCTCTCCGACTCGTACCCACCGTTTTGCTTCATTTGGTAGATGAGGCCAACATCTGGGACAAGACGAGCGGTCTCTTCTCGCGCGCTTTCAGATTTGGGTCAGATTGTGGAACACAGGAGCGTGTGCAGTGATACGTGAGAACGTGTGCAACCGACGTGATGCGTCACCGTGAGATATCGTAAAAATCATCGGCCATTAATTCGTCCAAAGCAAGCATCGTTTTGAAAGGTTGCGCACCGTTTGGCATTCCCACTTTTCTCGTTTCTCTGTTTCGCTTTTTCGCTCGAAATCGGAGAATTTCGCTTATAAATAAAGTCTTTCGTATTTATCGGAGAAGTTTCATAGCCTCGCAAATCGTTCAGACCCTTTGACCTAGCCTGCAGGCGGGCGCACGAATTTTCCCGTTTCGATTAAACGCGCTGGATTATTTTTAGCCGAGTGGAAGACACGCGGCAACGATCGAGATGCTCGCGTGGCGAAGCGAAACATTTAACTGGACAAACTTTGCCGTTTGCCGCTGATGTTTTCAGTGGTATTTCCAAAAGCTTTTACCGTCATTTTTCCCGTAATCGAGTTGGCAAAACTGACAGCTTTTTGTTTTTGGCACACGCGCGAGGGCGAATGTTCGGGTAGAAAGAAACGCGCACGCGCGATCTGCCGGCGTTCGATCGTCGAACAGACCGATAGAAATTTCCTAGGCCGGTAGAATGAGTCGGAAATTGACCAATCTTTAGCCGCGCAGCTAGGGAAAATCTCTGTATGGTGGCAGCGAGATTGCCGGCGTGGTTTTTCTACCGCTTAACGGTCCACGTATCAAGATTGCCTGCTGCGAGCTTTTCGCTCTGCTTCTCAATCTATTTCTCTCTTTGTCCATCTTTCGTTCGGAAAACGTTCGAACGTCGTTTTCTTCTCGAATCCATCCTCTCGCCTCTGTTTCTCGATAACAAATTCGATTTTACGCAAGACACTAATGCTCAACCGCTAACATCCGCAAAAACGATCTCGCAGAGCCTCGCCCTCGTTTTTTTTTTTTCCAGCAAACGAATCGGACCGGGAGAACTCCGACGAGGATCGAAGTAAAATTTGTCCGGGAGAAGGAACGTTTACGTGAGAAGATTTAGAGTTTACGCGGGGATATTTCTACGGGCCGATATTTCCACGGCGGGCGCGGCAAAGAGAGCGGTGCGAAGCGCGCCGTGACTTATGGCGCGCGGCGAGCAGCCCGAGCGAAAATAGCTTTTGACAGCGGCGTGTAACAATCACGATAAATCTCGCTTCATCGCTGGCAACGCGGAATGCTTCCATAATCCAGCCGCTGCGTGCTTGTCGCGAAAATCAGCTCGCTTCGTACATTGTTTCCCGTTGCAGAAATCGTGCCGGACCAACTCGCTTCGCCTTAAATGGACACGGATTAGTTACGATATCCCGTTCGAATCCTATTTCGAGCTCGTTTGCTATCGTCCGCCCACGGTCTCCGTCGACATCCAATTCTGTTTGTTTCGCCAAGATTTAACCGATTCCAATATATTACCGCACGCCTGTGTACGATATATATCTGTATATATTTAGGAAAACTGCGATTTAACGAAAGTAAATATCGTCAGCGATACGGAGAGAACAGAAGCCTCGAACAAGAGCGAGCCACGCTTTTCGATAACGTTGAATGCATCTCTCAGTCGTTGTTCGCTTGCGTATTTGCCGGTGCTTGTATTTAAATATCGTAATTATTTTCGCGTAATTATTTTCGCGTAATTATTTTTCCGCCGCACAATACGGAGCGAACGGTGGCTTAAAGAAATCACGAGACTTCTGTACACACTCCTTCCGTTTCTTTTTTTCTTCCTCCCGTTCTCTGTTGTGTCACAGTTTTCGAATCTCGTCCGCGCGTTTCACATTGCGCGCCAGTTGTATTTATTTGTTTCTAAACGGCCGTCTGCGCGACAAGGATTATTTGATCCTATTAAATTCGTTAACAGAATTGTGAGAGCGCCAGCGCGAAAGCCAGAACGTGGCCATTCACAGCTTAAGCCGCTTCGCGACAGCACCGCTCCAAGGAAAAAAGTCGGTCTATGTCGATTCGTGTCCCTATCCGGCGAAACTCGTTACGTGAGGGGAAAATTAAAACGACGCGAAGACGAAACGCCACCACGATTTCTCGTGGACAAACATCGTGTCCCCATTTCCGCAGCCTGGGACATTTAATTTGTTCGAAAGCTGACGCGCCGTGAATCAGCACACGAGGGCCGCAGACGCGATACCAGAACCAACTAGTAGCCAGACAAAGGCAAATATTTGCCTACGTTGTTAATTTCGATATTCGTATGCGAAGAAGATGTCCCCTTGCTGTAAATCGAGCAAACTCTTCGATCGTGTCGAGCAAAAGATAGCACTACGGTAACGAAATGAAAAGAATACAGTCGAACCGATTCGTGACCTCCGCCGTTCTTTCGTTCTCGTGCTTTCCCTCTTATTACTCGAGTTTTCTCTAAAAACACGGCTCAAAATGGAAACCTAGGTGGGCTAGCTGGAGGGTAACGTATTACAGCATTAAATACACAGTAGACTCCCTCGGTTTGTGGCACGGAAACGATCCCCCGACCGTTACGTGCCACGTAACAACGAACCATTGTGCAGCGATCCCTTTGGGGAAGGTTTCGGACTTGGTTCGTGATTGAATTTCAACCCTGTCGGAGGATGAAGTGCAAAAAGCGGACGGAAACCGCGTCCACGTCTCGTTACCCCTAAATTACGAAGGATTAACGAGCAAGTGTTTAATCGTATCGATGGAACGGCTATCTCCGTTAATTGCGAGACCTTTCCATAGGGCGGAGGGTGCGGCACCCGGCACCGCGCGATTTTCGCGCTCGGAACGAGCCACGGTATATTGTAGTTTCGGAACGACACGGAAGCGTGAACGAAAACGCGAGCGGAAACGGCAGGGCGGTTGGCAGCGTTCTGGGGATCCGCCGAAACTTTCTGATAATTGCCGCGATCCTAATAAAACCGAATAAGCGTGCGAAATTACCAAGATCACGCGTACACTACCGTCACTCAGGCATATTATTCGAAAAGTTGCAAGAGTTCGAGAAGTTGCTCTCTCCTTGGGCTTTAATGGTTTTCAGACAGCCGGCCAGTCGGATTCGAGCCACCAAAAAGTCGTTACAACTCCCTCGACACTCGTTCCGATTCTCACCCTCTTTCTCGGACACCGTTTCCGGCCGACTCTGTCCCATGCTTGGCACCACTCTTCGCTTTAATTACGATCCACTTTGGGGATCGTTTCCAACTATTTCTCGGGCATTTTATCGCGAGTGAATTTCGCGAAATTTTGTCGAACCGAGACTACCGTCAGACAAGGAAGGAATCGCATGTAAGTTCGATTCCTAGAACACAGATCTTGACGATAATCCGGTTCGATTTATTCGATTTATATTTAGATAATTATATTTGGATAGTTATAAGATCTCTATTTATATTTAGATGATAACCAGTGGATGATGTTACATTTTAATCGACGTGGTTCGGGGGTATTTTGAAACCGCATAGTGGCCTCGTTTCTGCCCTTGGTCGGCTCTCCGGTTCTTGGTAAGCGATCGATCAACCACCTCGTGATTTCACCGTGAACCCGGACCATTTTTCGTTCAGCCGCGTGGCAATAACTTTCATCGAGGATCCAGCGAAATTACGCGTACTTCTCTACGATACTCTATACTTCTATTGCCACTCTGTACTTGGCTCTTCGCGAAGTTACCATCCGCAACGATTCGCTGGTAACTGGTTCGCAGCGTTCGCGTTTCGAATCGAGGCAAGTGCAGCTATTTCCGTGGACCGCGGGAACCGATGCAACATGCAAATGAGCCGGTGGAAACCGCATTACCGGTGGAAGATCGTTCCACCGGCGGTTATTAAGCGATCCTAAATAGTCGGAGCGAGGAAGAACAGGAAAGCGCTTGTTACGTGCACGCCTGTCTTCCTCCCGTCTATCTATCCATTCGTTTTCGTTGTCCTCGTACGATTCACTCGCCTCGGACAATCAGCGCCATGGTAATTAGAATGGTCCTTCTCTCGCGAGCTGTCTCGCGGACTGAATTATTTTGTGATATATGATTCGTGACCAACGATTGAACGAACCGTGGATGCAAGAGCTCGGATGGAAACGGATTATCGAAAGGACGCTCGTTGAGTGAAAACGACGGGCTGATAAATACGCCAAGGTTTGCATCGGTGGAACAACGAGATCGTAAATAGTAATTAGCTACTAGTTGGCTGTATCGACGAACGAACGCGCGCTCGATCAACGTATCGGAATCAATTATTTCACGGGACCGTTGGCGAGTCGCGAAGGAACGATAAATCGTGAAAAAACAAGAACAAGGACGATGGCGGTTGTGCGTGCCGTCGAAGCTGAAGATGATCTGCTCTGAATTCCTGTGTCGTCCGATCGATATCCGCGGTGCTGGCGTCGATTAATCGGTCACAGGGAATTACCCCGGAGGATGATTTATAGCGGCAGGAGGTTTCGCACGAAACAAAATAGCCCGAAGAGCGTAGGGAAGCGACGTAGCTAAAAATTCAGCGCGCGATGAAATACGCGGCCGACCGAGGGCGACGTTCGTCGCGCGAACAAATTATTTACAACGTCGGGGCTTTTTTTCGCAATAATTGCCGCGATAACGTCGCGTCTGGCTCTGTCGAGAGTTTGACGCGAAGCGGGGACCGCGTCAGAATGGCCTACGGGAAGTTGAAGCGAAATAAATACGTCAAAAAGTTGCAACTGGATCGTCCCGTTCCCCCCTTCCACCTAACTCGTGACGGAGTTACAGCCGGTTGTATAACGAAGTCCAGGTTTGTCGGATAGCCGACCGGTAACCCGATTAATTAGATTCAATCCGAAACTGACGAATCATCGCGTGTTGCTATCCGGCGAGATTGCACGCTTGCATGATGCTAATTCGAGTTTTCAAGCTCACCCCCTTGAACCGCTCGCCACCTTGTCCTGCTCTGCCATCCCCTTGTTGCCACGGCTTAATAAACCTAATGGAATTAGCGGTAGAACAAACAAATCGATCGGCTTCGATCGCAGCCTGGAGAAAAAAATCGAACTGGCAGAAGGCCTTAACTAGGGCTCCGTTGGTCGAACCACCGAATCACTTTGTTCCGCTCGTGACTCTTGCCTCAGGGTACGTTGAACCGTTGCGTGCATCCAGTCTGAGCTTTTAAGACGCTTTACCGAGAACATCGTTCACCCTCGCTCGGCGAATCGTCGGCCGCGCTTCGCGGCCTCCTGAGCGATCTTGGCAAAAATTGGAAGTTACTGCCGCTACTTCCGTGTTAGAATCGTTCGATTCCGAACTATCGTTTGCAACGGGACTCTTGTCCTTTCCAATCAATTTTCTTCCTTCTGCACTATAGTGGCTGGAGTTGTCTCTCTCTCTCTCTCTCTTCCTCTCTGAGATTTCGCCTCGGTGCTTGATAAAAGCGTACTATGTTCTACGCCAATTAGACGCGATAAGTAGGAAAATAAGTAGTAAACGATGATAATTGCCAGACCGTGGTACAGCTGTGTAATAGAGCACGTTGTAAACTAGAAAGCACGGCGATGGTGTTTAAATCATCTTCGGCAAATTCCGCGAATCCAGTAACAGACTGGAACGAAGGCGCCAGTGTTTATTTGTTATTCGAAGCTTTAGAAGCACGGAGAGGAAACTAGGCAGCGTCATCCACCTTATCCGTCTTTAATTTCTTCGTCTTTGAGGGCCGCTATCGAGTGATTTATGGCGCGGTCAAGTGATACTTGGCAGAGGCCCGCAGTCTTCGCTTCTGTTTCTACGTTCTCGCTCTCTATCTGTTCGAGAGACCTTAATTCGGATCTCAGCGGGTCTCAATCATTCTGACGGTGTCGGTTAACGCGCGTACCGTTCATCGCGTTGAATCTAGGAAAACGCTTTTCGAAAAGCGAAGGAGTACCAGATCCGAGATTCAAATTTCGTGAAACAATTAGCACACTTTAAGAGAGGTCAGACTCGATCTGGGTTAATCGAATCTCGTTTCGTGCAACTAATTCATCCGCTTTGCTCCCCTCCGTGTTTTCTTACGTTCTTCTACGTCTGATGTTTATACACCGATGGAAAGAGTTCCACGTCTTCGCAGGTTATTACACGGAGACGATATTTCACGGTTGTCGTTTTAATCGGTATGCCAAAGAAAAAGAGGATATCACGCCTTTGTCAGCTCCGAGCAAAGAATCCTCTGAAACGAAAGGTGAACTTCTTCGATTCGAAGAAATGGTCGAAGATAATTCAAGAGGGTCGTTTACAAGGCGCAATCCGGCCCCATCCAGCGTCCTTTCCCTTACCGGACGGAGAGGGAGCAATTTTAATCTATCGTTCAGGCGCCGAGCCAATTGCACGGCTGAAAGGAGATGCGGATAGGCTCGAACGTCTCTGTCGACATGGATTCGATGAAAATCGATGATAGACCGGGGTTGCCGCAGCGAGGGGATGGGTCTAGCTACGGGAAGATTTGCTCAGACATGACGTGAGCCTCTACAATTTGAACAAGCGCGTAGTTGCCGGCCCCAGCATGGGCCAGAATGGAGTACTTAACGCCGGGATATATTACACGCTGTCGGCCTTCCACCCCCTCTAACCAACCCACGTTCTACGATCCGGCCTCCACGGTCTCACCACGCAAAAACGACGACGGAGACGATGGAACTGGTTACACCTAACCACTCCTCCAAACTCGTATATTCGTTCCGCGCTCCTCTATTAACGCTGACTCGTACCCCCTCAGGAAATTATTCGCGGTTCCACCTCCTGGCTGTCTTGTGATTTCGCTGGTTCTTTGCACCGCGAATTCTAATGGAACACACTCGTGCATTGGAGCCCGCGGGGCTTGTTCGTAGGAAAACGCGGATAAACGAAATTGCGGGACGGTACAACGAGGAAATGGGGATTGCGCCTTCCTCCCTTGCCCCCTCCCCTCCCAGTCGTCGAGGAATATTAGATAATGGCGAGACGAGCGAAGAACAGAAGCAACTGGAAAGGTTTTGCACGCGAGTACAAAGTACCGTCCCGTGCGAGATAAAAAGAAGGCCGTGTTGGAAACCGGTGGTAAAGAGTTAATCGAGTGACCACCGTCCAATGAGCAATTCACACCCCGCGAGTCGATCGAGCAACCCTTTTCTCTCCTTGCCTGCCGCTTTCATTTTTGATCTTTTGTTATCTGGCCGTATTTTTCCAGGACGAAAGCCGGTCGGTTAAGAGCAGAAAGAACGCGGTGAAAAAGTAAACGCGTTGGCACGGTAACGCCATCCCATTATCTGCCCAACGTGCGTCACGTTGGGGGTTGGAAGGAAAAAGGCGGAAAATTATTAAGCGCGATAAAGCTGTGGTTTATTAGAGAACGAAAGAGAAAGGGAAAGGGACAGGACAGAATCGATGAACGAACAGACTCCAAGTTTGCCGTTTGCCAGAACCCGAAAATTAATGATTTATAAATAGGTGGTGCGATTAAAGGTTTGACCGCGTTAGCACCGACTCCGATAATTAAATCGAACTTGCTAATGAAATCCGGTATCAACGAGTCGCGGGTGGGTTGCTTCGTGTTCAACGCGTTTGTTCTCGTGGGACGGAAGTGGTAATGATTGTGGATTTTGTATAGTTCCGAATTACAACAGCCCTGTGTTTCATCCTTTTGCACGGTCGTTTCAACTCGAAACCTTTCGCGAATAAATTATTCGGCGTGTAGGTAGTTTGACGGGACGAGAGGATCGTCTCGCGTGGTCCCGTGGTTCTCGCGCGTGACGTATCGAGCGGTTCGATTCGCGCGACATCGCGATACTCGACAGTCGAAACATTACGAACGCAATTTGTACGGTGGCTCGGCCGGAAAGCGAACAATTAACCTCAAACGTTGACCGCAACATCGTAGTTCACTGTCCGGAGCAGCTATAATTCGGTGCTATCTGTTCCTTGCTTATTGGCTAACTCGATTTCAATCAAACGGAACGAAATCCGGCCATCGATCGATCTGTCGTTCCACCGACACGATAACGTCCTGTTCCGGATTTGGGAAAATTTCGCGAACTCGCCAGGACGAGTAGAACGTCGCGCATTTTCGCGATAAAACATTCAGTCGGAATTCGTACCGTGTTCGAGACGGTTCGTGAAAGATCCAGGCGGAAGGAGAGTATTTAATTCATCGTCGCAACTCACAGACACATGTTTTACTGACGTTCACCTGCACCTTGGAGAATCGATCGCCGGCAGTGCAGACAACTCCTGGCTAATTCGATCGTCTTCCATTCACATAATAGAACTCGTGGATCGGTTATGAGCCGATCGCGATAAGTATTGTCAGTCACAGTAGTCGTGGAACGAGGTATTCAAAGGTAAATCGTAATAATTCCCGATGGATGGAAGGGGATAGGTTCGTATCGCGGCGAAACATCTGAAGGCGAAGTAACGGCGGCCAATAACTCGCCTTTGTCGAATCTTCCGGTCGGACGAGCTCCATCTTCCGGTTGGCCGAACGCAGAAAATATGGAATACTCAATCCAATACACCCAATATAACCCTCTCTCGGGTCGAGCCATCCCCGTTCGTCTTCCGTTTCGCGTTCCTTCCACCTGTCCCCATCGCGACGCGATTCCATCCTCCCCAGGGCCGCTGCATTCTTCTATTCACGGCACGAATGCGTCCTGCCAGTCGCAGACCGTGTGCCGAATCCATCGACCCGTTTCGTGGGTGTCCTCGTCACCCGGCGAGCTTCGAAACTTCCGCAGTTCTTTCGATTGCTCGCGTTCTGCCTCGTGCACGTCGGATCGTCGAGACTGACTTGGGGGAGATGACAGGAGAAAGGATAAGATAGCTCATCGTAGAGTATGGCTTTGTTAGGGATAATCCCGCGAATAGGGATAGCGATCGAGGGGAGATAATCCGACGGAGACGCACGATCGCTGCGTCGAGAATCGAGGAGATTTGGGGATGCGGTATAACTTGCAATTAAGGGAGCAGTGTGCGTGTCTCGCGTGTCGCCTTAAAGCGCACGATTCGACGTCTTCGAGCAATTTCGTCGCGACGATATGTTCTTTTTAGCCACGACACTAAATAGGCAGAGAACGAATGCTCGTGCCAGCTGTTTCCGGTAGCTCAAGGGGAAGAGAGCGAGCGAGTAATGCGTTAATGTCGCGCGCGTTTCTCTGGCTCGTTGGGCTTGATATTTTGAAGTAACTTTAATGCACGGGACAGACTCCGCGGCCCGCTTTCTCGCAATTTAAATATTTTTCTTGCCGGTAGCAGCCCGTCGCTCGGTGACGCAAATTTCACATTAGAATTTCAGTAAATATTCTCTGGAGCTCGGCCGGCTGCACGGCGCCTCATCATCTTCTTAATTCGAAATCTAAATTCAAATTGTCATTACATTCTCTTCGCGTCATCCCTTGGTCGTTTAAATCAAGACCTAAGGAATAATCGTCTCGGCTCCACTTGCACAGTTCTAGCTACGTCTTCCACTCTTCCCACCTCTGCAATCATATTTTCTCGCGATGACTTCGTTTCAACGACGTCTCGCGTTGAGATTCGAAAGGCAGCGGCGCGTTAATGACAAAGAGGACCGGCTTAATCGAGTTTGCGAGCGAAGACGTCGATTCGCATTCAGGAGGATGACGACCTGGATCGACTACGTTCTGTCGGCGCGCCGCGCTGCCTGCCAAAACCAACGGACTTCCTTCCGTATCGCGAGCCAGCCGAATAAGAAGGATACGGTCGGTATTTACGATCGACCGCCGCATTATTATTCCATGAATTTTAATGCTAAACGCACGGCATCGCCCTAACGTTGGTATACGGGAGGCGAGGTTGCGAAAAAGACACGGACGGAGGCGGCGTCAGAAACTCCGCATAATCCGCAATTTCAGGCGGTACGTTGCTCTGAAATCTCCTCTCTTAGAAGCGTGGAGCATTCCTCGGAGCGGCTTAATTCTAACGCTCCTGGGAATGACGGCGTGGTACCGTCCTTCCTTTCTTCCTCGCGGTGAATCTTTGCCTCCAGCTATTCCCTATCTCGTCTTGATTCGGTTAGGGGTGCATCCGTAAACAGGGCCACGAGGTGAAAAGGTTGATTAAACGTACTCTGCCACGCGTTTTACATTTTTTCCATTGGCGAGCGATGCTCCATAGCGGGTTTTACGAGGAGACGTTTCGGAAGCGGAATTCTTCGCGCAAGTTTACAGAGGCGGCAATGGTTCGTGGAGCTACGTTTCATCTCACTGAGCGGGAATCGACGATTTATTACGTAATGAAATACTTGACGGTGGAAAGCGGGTGTGTCGTTGAGCTTGGCCTACGGAGCGTGCGGAAACTTCCAAGTGACGGAGCAGCTGCTATCTATGCTAGCTCGTATACGAGCGGCCAAAGCACCGTGCAATAAAATCGTACGATAGCGCCCGGAACAACAGCCCTTTAACTTTGTTTCGGGCCGGCTCTATAACCGCCACTAGTTTTTCAACCTCAGCCAGAAGCCTGCGATGAACATCGCTTCGTTGTCGAAGTTGGTTTCAGCGATCAGAAACGACCCGTGTCTCCAAATATTGCCGCCAACTTCGGCCTCGACTTGTCGCTGACCGAGCCTGCAAATGGGTTTTTCCGGCGATGGGAAAGAGGTCGAGGACCACCGATACAACTTGGAAATATTCGACGCAGAACAGGACTGAACTCTTAAAATCTTGACAACTGAGTGAGACTCGGCATCTTGGAAATTACAAGATAGAAGATAGGATGGATTCTTTTCTTCGATGACGTTTATATCGAATCGGTTTAAACGGCCAACGTCTGCTTCTACGTCTTGGCACGAATTGTTCGTAATTGTTCGTTCGCCTGTTTTTCTTGAAGCATCTCGTCTCGGGCGTAGATGAACGCCGTTGAATCGTTAGAAAGTTAGCGCGTAGGCAGTGGCGGCGGCCGTCATGGGTTTTGATTAATCGCCAAATTAGATCGGCTTAGACCGAACCGGCGTTGGGTCGTCACGGCAGATCTTAATCCATCACTTCTAATTTATCGAGCGGAGTAAAAGTGAACCGTTATTCACAACGTTCGCCGCGTTTCTACCCCATTGTTTCGCGGTCGCTTATATTCTTTGAGAAGGCAAAGGTACCTGCCGCACGAAACGAATGGAAAAACTAGACACGAGCCAAAGATAAAGGGTACGTGTCTCCGCAAAAATACCACGCAGCCTATCGCAAGATGTTTTGCCTTTTTCTTTCTTCCTTTGCCACACGTTTTGGCTACCGTACGCGTACGTGCCTACCCGGATGACCATACTTTACTTATTTATTTACTCGCTCAAACGGGAAACCGGCCATGGAAACATACTTTTCCTCGATTCCGTTCTCTTCCTTACGTGCTCGAGTTCCGTAATGCGAGCCCGGATACGTGGCAGTACGTCGACGTACCATGTATTTTCCTCGTTCCTCTGGACTAGCCTTCTCGCGTGTCAACATACGCCGGAATAAATTTACAACGTATCCACCGACGTATTGTTGTATTTTTAAGAGGGCATACCTCTGAAGGAAGATACACCCCGTCGCCTCGGTGAGCGAGACGTTCTAAATTTCTCGCCCACAACGGTACACATTGTTCGCGAGACATCACGAGCGAGACAAAAGGAACGCGGTAGAAGTTGTTAAACGGGTTTAAGAGCATTCACACGGCTGTTGGGTATGTCTCCTTTCCGTTTGACGCGAAACTCGCACCCAGTTTCACCGTCTAAGTGATATAGCCCACTATGTGGGCGGGCAGGTGGTCCCGTCTCTGGTTGCCGCATGCGAAGCGATCTCGCGGTTCCTTGTGCATCCTGGAAATTTCGCCAAAGCAGTCACGTACGCGAGATCGTTAAATTCCGCGGATTCGTCGGTCGCGTTCATCCCGTTCGCGTTTTCGCGCGTTTGTTCATAGAATCATCAACCACTTGCAATTTCCTTGACACTCTTCCGCGTGGATCGTCTTCAACTGAAAGAGCTGCGTCTCGAACATCGTCTCGCGTACAGTTCGTTTCCGAGTTATCGAGCGTAGGTTTATCGGATCATAGAACGAGGGAAAGAACGTTTGGAAGCGGTGTTATTTCCAACGTCGAGGTGGGGTTAACGAATGCGTAACGGTAGATCGCGAAAAGCCATGCGACTTCCACTAAATCCAGTATTACCCTCGTAACATGAAAGTAACGGTCTGCGTGCCGTTTCTTTACTACTTTCCCGTACTTCTTCTGATATAGCATCTTCCTGTTATCGTCGGCCAGTAATTAAATTTAAGAGGAGAGGGGGCGGAGTCTGTAAACCCTTCCAACAGCCGTTTTATGTAGCTACGCGGAGTTCGCCGGAGACGAACAATTCGGACGATATATCGCGATAAACGTCCTCATTCTTTTATTAAAACGGTAAAACGTTGCGTTGGACACAGCGATGTAATGGAAACCCGTGCAACTTTTCGCATAATTCATGGAAGCGCCGTTTGTCCGTCGGGAAAGTTCATCCCGAACGTTGTCGTATTTTTGCTACCGGATTGTCGCCGAAACACGGTACAGCGGTTCGACCGTACATTTGCAAAAACACCAAGGTACCGGCGATCGAAGCTGTGACTCTTGTGCTAAGGGAGATACGAGCGTTTAAATTGAAAATTGGAAAGAAACGTGGGAAATCCGAGAATTAAAGGTCCACGATGTCCAGTCTACCGATCGGCGTTCCTAAGACGCGGCAAGTTCCAGGGAAAATCGAAGCGTGGAACCGGCGAGTCGGTGCGAAAAGTTGGCCCGATCGCCTAAGGCGCAATTAACGGAATTAGTGGCAATTAGTCGGGGTTAATTCGCGGCCTGTTACGACCAATTGGCGAACGTTAGTGGGTCAGTTTCCAGCGGGGTCTCGACGGACGAACGAATTTGAATATAATCAGAGATCCCGGACGGTCCTGGTTTCCGTCTAATTGTTCGTTTGCTCGCCAGCCGGCTCGTATAATGGATACCGGGTGTGATCGCATCCTATAATCGTGTAAGAATGTCAACAGTTATCGCGATTATGAGACAAGGCAGACGGGTGAACACGTTTCATGGAGGTTTTCGAGGCTTCGTTTCGCGGAAGATCGTTTATGCGCGAATAGAGTTACGTTATCGGTGTTTGTTATTCTTCGCTGGCTCATCGGCGAAGGGGACGCTTTATTCGAACCGATGCACCGAGAAAAAATAGAAGGAGACGAGAGGGTAACGGCCCACAAATCGCAGCCTGCAACCGATGTGCGTTTCTTCGTCCGCACCATGTAAATCAATGCGGGCTTAAACCGCTCGCTGAAATCATTTTCAAAATAAACTACCCTTCGAGAGCCGAACCGCCACTCGGTAGGCATCTCCTTAATCGTTGTTGCTCCTCGTTTGTCAAGAGAAAGAATCACGGTGAGCGAAAAAAGTGGACGCAGAATACGACGAGGTTTTTATCGAAACTGTTCGACGCGTTTCGCCAGAGAGAATGGAAAATGTTCTAGCGAATGTAATATAACGTAGGTATCTAGTTTGAGCGATGTAAAGATCGATTTCGAACTCGTTATATTTGACGCGGTCGTTTCTGTTGCCAGAGAGTAGGCATTCATAATTTCTCGGTGAAATTTCGCCGAAAACATTGATGAATAGGTGCTCTATGGTGATGCATCAATTAATTAGTCGTCGCATAAATTATAAAATTATATGGAGCGCAGCAAATGCGAGGCTCATTGACATATTTGAAATTTTGGCCGTCATGTGTTCGGTGAGCTTATTTCGATGGAATAATTTTCGTTTTGAAATCCCAAACGTTACTAACGTGGCTCCAATTGTGGATCAAAAAGGAGTGAATTCAGCTTCCACAACGAAAATCGAAAACCCTTCTCCCACCGCTCGGAATAAGCAGGCCGCTTGTTAAAGTTTGAACAAGTTTCGGGGTTATTTGTTAATTCGGAAAAGCGCGAATTATCGGAGAATGTAGCTTTGTATATGAAATCTCGTGCAGTGGATATATCGTGGCAGGGTTGTTAAAACGCTTTCAGCGAGCTGACTCGATGCGTTAGGTTGTGCTTCGGGAAAATGCTAGACAGCATTCTCTCCTTTCCTCTTTTCTTGCTTTTTCTAATTAAACTCATGTGATAACCAGCGTGGAAACGTTGCTCCAACTCATAATGACTTGACGAACGAGCATGAATATGCAAGTGACCGAGATAAGTTTGCAGGGATGGAGATACTTCTTAATTCACACGAGTTTCAATTATTATGCGCCTTCGAACTTTAGTTACGAGAGGCAAGTTTTACGTTCGAGCTGCGGCGAGTGAATCTCGAATGCAGAATTACCGGAAAGATGCTCGGTAATCCGGACGTCCTAGAGCTCGTTACTCATTCATCATCTAAAGCTGATACGTCTTTTGCCCGTGCAAACTTTCGCGAGCTTGTCGAGCACAACGCGCGATAATAATCCACGTGATCGTTCTCCATTCTCGTGTATGTTCTCCGTTAATGAGACAAACGAAGAAAAAGGATGGGAAAGTATAGAAAATCTGGCAAGAGATATTTGGATTCGTCGAATCGGTGAAATATCAGAACTCAGAGGTACTGGAACACCGAGTTAGCCGAGGGATGGAAAAATCTAGGAATAGTAGTTTAACGAGTGGAAAGACGAAGAAATAAAAGACAGAAGAGCACGACGAAGAGACGTTGAAACGAAGAGGTAAATTTTTTCACGGTCACAGCTCGGTCTCGACTCGTAAGGTATCAAATATTGACCTGGAAACAGTTGCTCGGATTCTCATAGCTGCAAGTGGGTTCATGAATATTCGCCAGTTTTAGCGGCGCCTAAGAGGGTACTCGTTGCCCGTACGTAACCATATACTCGATCTCGAAACGACATTTCTCCGCCACTCACGGAAGCGATTTAACCCTTAACAGCCACTGCATCCAGTACGATAGCTGCTCGAAAGATTAGTTCGTACCTTTGCCTATCTTTATTGCTCGCCGTAAACAGAATGTCGTTCGTTTAAGGGGCAACTAGTCGATTTATCAGAACTGCGCGATGTTTTTCGTACCGCGAGCTCGACCGTGCTGGTCGCACGCGAACAAAATTACATTTCTCGGCTCGTTGCGGACCCATTGAGAGAACAAATGAAATGTTCTCGCGTATCGTTAAACGCACCCCTTTTAATATCATTAGAGAACTTCGGCCCGTTTCTATTCACCGCTTTATTTTCTCCGACTCGCGACGAAAAGGCTGCTATCGGCCAGAGGCAGAATGTTGCGTGTCTCGCATTATGGCTAACTTTAAGAACACGAAGCACGCCCCTCGCCTGCTGCAAATGGGTTACCGTTGACGACGTTGCAAATTATATTATTAACCCTAGTTCACTGTGCTACGATCTTGGACAGCTCGTAAATTCAGCCGGTTTTCTAGTTACTTGTCGCGATTCGCGCACCAGTTCGATGGTCCACGAGTAACGACGGTAAAAATGTCGATTGGTCGGTCCAAAGTGATTCGCCACGACGAAATTAGGAGCCACGTGGATATCCGAATACTGGCCAGCAGCCTGCGAGCCTCTCCATCGTTCGTAGCGCGGAAATAGAGGGCTGGGTTCAAGTTTCGAATTCCAATCTCGTGGATCGGCGGAAACTACGCACGGTCGAGCGCGTCGCCGAGTTTCCGCGCGACAGACTTCCGGATCGACACGCCGCCGTTCGGCGGTCAAACTTGAGGGAAAAGTTAGTTCGTAGTTGAACGAGCGTCGTCGAACAGACACCCGTCGATTCAATTACCGACGATTCGCTGGGTTACCGCATTTTAATGAACCACCGCTTGCCAGTCCCGCGAACCATCCTTTTCCACCCTCGTTCCGCCTATGCCTTCCAATTTCGCTAGTTTCCAAACCGATCCGACCACCGTCAACTTTGGGTCCTATCGTCATCGTCGTCCTCGTCGTTGTCGTAGTCGTCGTCACTGTAGCAAAACCGCCAGCAGAAATTAACAACAGACTATCACCGTTCCGGCTGAAACTTCGAACGACGCTCGCTCGAAAATAAATCGCACGCGATGGCTCGGGTCTTTCTCTCTCGGCGACACACCGCTTTTCTTTCTCGCCAAAGGATTAAACGTCGTCGTCGTCGTCGACTCGTGATTCTTTCTTCCGTGCAGACACGCGAGTTTCTCTGCTGAATCTGCGTGACGCCGACCAAAGGGAACGGCACGAATGGAATACGTGCTTTAACGAGCTTCACGTGCGCCTTGGACTTTGTTTCTCTAATGACATCGTTTCATAATTCGGCCAATGGCCTGAATTCTCGAGGTCGCGGATCCACTGGCGAGCATTCTCCGATCGAATCGCGTTACGCGTACGTGACCGATCTTGCGTCAAAGGGAACTCTACGGGGTTCACCTGTATTCGCTCTAATTGCTCCTTCAAAGTGTCATCGAGTAGAACGAATTTATTTCGTTACTGGGATTTAGACTCGACGACGATGCGCCGCCTCACCGTTGCTTCGTACCAAGTAGTTTGTTGTTAATCCAGAAGGATAACGAACTGATCGTAACGGGATGGCACGCGAATTCGAAAAACTCTGACTGACCTTGATTGTTTTAACAAAGCCGATCGATTTTCTGGATCGTCGTTCTGTCGAGCAGACGCGAAATAGATCCGCGTGTAGAGGATACGCTTTTCATGAATTTAATTAATTAAAATACATAACGAGTGGCACGATCGAGGCACTCGAAAGCACAAAACAAGCCGACCGGCGAGGAAAACAGGGGCAGCATTAATTAAAGTTATTTTTAACCGTCATTCACACCTCATTCCCTTGGCTTTTTGCTTTACCCTTCCCGTCGGAGGGCTGTTATTTCGCGCGTCGACCGTGATTGTTAATTCGTTATTAAAGTTTTAACTGGATCGTTGCCCCAACCTTCTACGCGCCGTAATTTCACCGGCGAGACGGACAGCGCAACGGAAATATCGTCGACCGGATTTTCGCGATCATGGCCGTTGATTCACGGTCGGCGTTCTCCTTTCTGTCGCGAAACTTTCTGACGAACGACCAATCAATAGGCCACTTCTTCGGCAGCCAGCCACCCAGCCAGGCAAAACTTTAACCGATCCTTCTCTTTTTCTCGTTATCGTACGAACGAATCGTAAGCAGAACGATTTACCTTCCATTTAATAACGCTTCGTCCCACTGGAAAGTTGGCCGGCAATAATTTCAGAGAATCGACGATTTCAGAGATCTGAAGAAGCGCGAGTTCGGTATAACCGTCAGGAGACGAATCGAACGACGTCTCGTCTCGGTAACGCGGCAGTTTCGTAGGCCAACTCCTTGAGCCGCATGGAAAATAGGGAACAGACGGGACAAGCCGATACGATAAACCTTTAACACGAGTTTGATCTTCCGGCTGAAGTTGGTCGTCGGAACTTTTAAACCCCGGCAACGGCTTGCAAACGCTTCCTCTCGAACGCTCTTTCCGCTGTTGCTCCTCGTTTCGCATACTTGTCGAATTTCGTTTTTATCTCTTTCCATCCATTCGATTTTCACTCGATCGATCTGTACAATAGCTGTTGAAGCGTTTTAAAAGACGTGAAAATTATTAAATAAAGGAGCGAGGAAAGAAACGAGGTATAAACAGAGATCGTTTTCTTCGCGTTAACTACCTAATTTCCGCGAATTTACGCGCGTAACAAAGTCCATCGATCTACCTCCGACGATAAAATAAACCTTCTTAAACATTCTTACGCTCTCGTACCTCTGCCTAGTAGTTAAAGGTAGTAGAATGAGTGGACGAAGTGGTGGCGAACATACGTTAACATAAGCACGGAACAACGATCACGGCCAGTTTTAACCTGTCATTTATAGAAGGATATATAGGATAATTTCGTTGTCGTAACTCGACCCTGTATCCGTGATCCTTATCATTTTCATTATTCAAATGAGAGATCAATCCTGGCCGAGACGACTGCCCTCGGTCTTACCGATTTTCCACATTTTTTGTATCCGTCTACGTCGGATAGAAGGACGGTGATTTAATTTTCCAACGTCTATTGCGGCCTTGTTTCCAGAGACATGTCACCATCTTTATGGGTATTTAACCCATCAACGTGAGACTCGTTTTAAACGCCACCACGGTCGGAATTACAGCCGGCTGGCTACCTAGGATTGGCCGGTGTCCCCGGAAACGAAACCGCGTCGTTCCAGGGATGGAGAAAAATTAATGCCCGCGTGTTGTTCCTCCCGCAAATGGAAGGACGTTAATCAAGCCTTTAAGAAGCTTGGCTGGTGGTAGAAGATTTATAAAGCTTCATCGAAATTTATATATCATTTTGCTCGCTTTTTTAATACGGGCTTATATCGCTGGTTTTGTTTGGGTTTTGTTGCTCGTTCGCAATACGTCTCTAGCAGTTTATCTCCATTATAGTTGCTCGGCGGGAGAGATGGTGGGACTCGTGCAGTATTAATTTACGAAAATGCCCGCGATACTTTTTCTCGTATTCAGTCGCTCGTTCCATTCTATCCACTGATTGTTCCTCTCCCTTAATTACCCCGAGAACGCACGGAACGCCCCTACAACTTTTTCAATTCGATGAATTTATCGCGTGCGTTCGAGAAATATCTCGCTCGCCCCTTACATTTACTTTTTCGGCGATATCAATTTACACCTGTACGAACATGCAGGGATGCGATTAACTCTGTGGAAATCGCCAACGACCCGTCAGATACACGCGAAATCTTTTTAGAAGCGTTTTTCAACAGCCAGATCGTAAAACTCGTGGACGAAGAATACCTGTCGTACGATACTCTAAATTCGTGTAACGCTGATCGTACGAACATAAACCTATATCGTACACGTAATATACTCTTCGCGAATACGAGAAATTTCTCTATCCGGAACGTACTTTCATTATTCATGATACGTACTAGTATCATTTAGTTGCTCATTTTCTGTACTCGCTACACGATGTACGTCGCACTTCAATTTGTTACAAAGCAATATTTACACCTCGCTTTATGATATGTTCCGTTTAATAATCGCAAATTATATCTTAGTAAAATCCACCATTTTTCGTCCGTTCATATAACAACGTTGTAGTCATTGCATCTGTCAGATACAACGCGACCTACGATAAAAATGTTAGAACCGTGATCTTCGCAGGATTAAATCGCTGCGAAACGTATTGTCGGCCGGTGGTTATCTCGATCGGTATAATCACGTCTGGTACGTTCCAAGAGCCCCCGAAAAGCTTCTCCAACGGGGACGACTATTTATTTAATCTCGCGACGCAAATTCCCGCAGGAAACGCGGCCGTCAAATAAATCCCCATGCCGCGTTATCTGATTCGTCCGTTCTTTCCTCGGCTTCGCCGGCAATCCGTATCTATCCACCTGTTCGTCGGCCTGTCCAACCCCTGTCGGCTCGCGTTCGCTGTCGTCTGATCCTCCTCCGAGCGGTCGAGACCCGGAAGGGGTCGGGAAGCTCTCCGGCACGAGCTTCTCCGGTAGTTTACGGTCTCGAGGGCAAGTTTAACGACACGCTCGTCGATCTCTCTCGACTCGGCCTGGTGGCGCGCGGTTCCTCCGCTCCGGCAACCCCTTTCCTGCACTGTCTCGCGCACCCTCCCGGGTCATTAGTCCAGCAGTCGCGAGATTTCGATCGCAAAAAGTCCCGACACGAGCATCCGCATGCTCTTTCGGTCGCGACACGCGCGCATTCTCTATCGACCACCTCGCGTGACCATCCACCTCACCATTTACCAAATCTAGATACCTTTTTGCCAGCGTTTTTGTCACCGCTGAAGCTCGGAACGTCGATGTTTCGAGGACAAAGCGAGTTCAAAGGGTCGCGACGTTTCTACGGAGAATTTCGTACGTACGTAAAAAACGCACATTTGCCACGCGCGTCAATGAAACGCGGAAAAGCTGAAAAGGTATCTACAATCACTCGAATTGCAAGAGCAGCGGTAGACCGGCCGATAATTTCAAACGGCGTAGTCGCGTAGGACGTGTCCCGCGTGGACGATCAGCCGTGGAAAAAGTCGAGACGCCTGCGGAAGCGGAACGACGCATGGCTGGGTCGCGTCTCCGGAGAAATCTTATCAGATATCTATACGAAAGAAAGTCGTCTGCCACTGTATATATCGTCGATGCGGGTACGGAGCAGAGAAAGGCGACTTCCTCGCAGGTCTCCGGGATTCTTGAGATTCTCCGTGGGCCTCTTCCAACCCCCGGTTTCGAGTTCCTCGGAAAATCTCGACCACTCCCGGCAACCGCCTCCGCCCGCAATCTTGGATCAAGCTCCGCTACACACGCAGACACGTACGAGCATAAATTTTCCGCCAGCCTGAACTTATTCACGCAGCGCGTGTAAATCATAAACGTATCGTAGCTCGCGCGTACTTTCTCTCTCTCTCTCTCTCTCTCTCTCTCTGACAATCTCGCGGCGGAAAGGCAGCCGCTCGTGAAATTACAATTGCGTACTCGGAATCAACCGGTGTGATTATTCTTCCGCGTCTTCGATATTCCTGTCTGGCCGGCGATCGATTTTCATCAAAATCGAAACGCTTTGTCTCGCGTCGTGTCGTTGGAATCGCGGTTCTACAGCGGTCGTACACACGCCCGATATTGCGAGGCAAACGATAAAAGCAACGAATCGGTGGACAACTATTCTCATCGTCGCTCGGCGAAAAACAGAACGGTTAGAGACGCCGAGAGAGAGAAACGAAGATGTTATTTGCGTGCGTGGTACGTTAGGGGGCTTCAAACGGCCGGACAAAAAGAGTCGGGGAAAACGAGAAAAAGAGGGGAAAATCGCGAACGAGGCTGGTCGCGACGCGAGTGGCAAAGGGTGGGTCGACAGACTGTACGGTCGTGTTCGTTTATTACCGTTTTCCTAAATTGATTTCCAATTCACGTGCGAGCGTGCTAGGTGGATGGCACGTCGCGCAAAGGCTCGTGTGAGCCAAGAAGAAAAAGGGGTTGAAACGGCCGAAGGGAATCGGCCGACAAGTTCGGCCGAGCGAAACCCTCATCGAATGCTCGGTCAGCCGTGCAAATGCGAATGCACCGGTCAGACAAACAACGACGTCGTACCCACGAACGCGACCACACTCGCTCCGGAGGACACGGAGGCCGCAAGGAGTGCGTATCGACCTAGGAAACGAGATCCAATGGATGGAACGGAGAGGGACGCGAGAAACGTTTCTCCCCTTTTTCTTCGTTCCATCCCCTTTCGTTCGACGTTCTTCCGTTGGAAGTCTCGTGAAATTCGTCGTCGAGGGGGTAGCTGATTTGCCAGTAACCTTTAAACTTGCTCGTTCTTTCCGCCCGTTAGTTCTCCGCCCTAATCCCAGGGAAAATCGCGTTGCGGTTCGTACGTCGCATAGCGAACGTCGAGGGGAGAAGTAATTCCAACGTGTGTAAACGTTTGCAGCTTTAAGAGCAACGAAAGGGAAGGCGTAGCGAATTATCGTCGTGGAACATTTTTATCGGGACGCGTAAATTCGAACGTGGCTGTGGAAAAAGGAGAAAAAGGAACGGCGAACACGGGGCGGCAATTTTCCTGAAGGAGAACGGTAGCCACGTGACAGAGAACGACACGGGCCGAGGCTATTTTGCGAGGGACGGAGAAGCGTCGGGAGCACTTTGACAAAAATGCAGGCCGGAACGAAAGTAGAGAACCGCAATATCCGTCGTGGCCCGTCGATAGCGTGGCTGGTCGCAATTCCGGTTCCGGCGAATCCCCATTGGGGCTCGAACGATGGGAAGGGCAGAACGCATCCCGACCGGGAGAGCATTGTCGTAGCCGAAAGAGGCATTGATATACGTTCGCGCAGGCCGACAAGAAGCGGTAACGCATTACCAGGAAGCGACCCGATGGGTGCATACGTTACCGGATCGCGGCTACGTACCGGTGAGTTAACCCAAAGCCGCTTGCTACCTTCCCGGATAGTTAACTGCGGCGGATTCGAGTATTTCGATCGTACGTCACTCGTTCCTGACCGCCGGCCACGTCTCACGATTACCTCCTATTAGCTACGACCGATCGATTTCTTCCTGAGTGTCGTGTAGCAGAATTCGAGGTGCTTTCGCTTGTTGTCGAGGGCGTGTTAAAGTGGTGGAAATCGAGGTCGCTTGAAATATTTTTCGTTTAATCGCGTCAACAAGGAAATACAGAAGCTCGCGTCGGTTAATGAAATGCATGACTAGCCCGTCGATCAGTCGAAAGAGAACGCGCGTCAAAGTATCGAAACGTTGAGTCGGACGGCAACGCGTTAATTCGCGACAGCTCGACGGATTGCGTTGCGCACGGCCCTCATCCGGTCTGTCCATGAATAATTTCCGACGTTCATCAAAAGTTCGAACGAATCGGACGCCGATGGACGCGGGCAGACGCGGCAAGTTATTTGAATGTTAAATGGAATCGCGCGGAGCAGCGTTAATTTGTATTTTCTATTAGCGGGCGACTCTGTTCTCGTTCGGCCGGCGTTCACGATCGCCCGCTAATTTCCGCAAACAGCGAACCGTCCGCGATTTTTCCCAGCCGTCCGTTTCTCTGTGATAATTTAATCGCGATCACAAAGAGAGAAAGCACAACCCCAACTCCGACCGGCCGGCTACTTCTGCCTCTCGTCCTTTTTCTGCTGCTCGATGAAACGAATAAATCACGGCATAAAGAGTGCATTAACGCGACTGCAAACAATATAAATTCCCTTGGATAGTGGTATCTGCTGGGAGAGAGGTTTGACCGCGCGTCGATGCGCTTGGTGATATCATAAATCGGCGAGATAACAAATCGGCAATCTGTTATCGAGATTATTCTCGATATTGCCCCTGTTGGAAATCCTGTTTAAATGTCCCGGCCGCCAGCCGATAATTACACAGTTTTGCACGGCTACTGTAATTGGCGCAATCGAGAAATTGTCGCAATTAGTAGATGAGTAAAGCGACACTTTTATTGATTCCCTCGGTCTCGATTCCGGTCATCGTCGCGGCGCCCGTTCCACGACCGGCGAAAACTTTTCACTCGATTCCAATCTCATCGACGAGATCAGCCACTCTCTGCTCTCTCTCCTTCTGTTTACCGATCCAGCCGCGTCGCGGCCCTTAACGCGTTCGCCGCTGTTCTCACGGGAGGCTCGCCTCTGTCCTGGTCGTCGTAGAATTTAATTAAAACTTTTAATATCCGAGAAATTCCTGACGAGTTGCGTTCGATCGCTCGATTCAATTCACCGTGTTCTCGGAAACACTTGCTCGATGCGTCCCTTTACCTGCGTTCGAAGGTAGTCGTTTCCTCCCCACGGTGATTTTAATCTTTTTTGGCGCTACGAATCTTCGCCGCGTATACGCACAGATTCCCAGGTCGAATCATCGTACGACGTACTCCTATCTCAACCGAGTCTAGCGTTTTAAGTAGAAACAGGCTTTAACGAAACGCGACCTGGCGAGTTTCTATCGGCCTTTGGTGAATCTATGTTCTCACCAACTACACGAAAAACAACGGATACCTTCGTCTAAATTAATGGTCGTCGGATGTAGTCCGTTATCCCGGTCCAATTTCCGTTCCTCGTTAAATGCAATCTCGTCGAAATAACACGGACTATATAGCTCCGATTTCATCGTTTCGCTTGACAAGCGTCGAAAGGAAGATCTCGCTTTCTCGGCGAATAAAGATTCTATTCGAAAGTGGGTCCGGATTTCCGCGGAATCTCTTCGAGCTATAAGCGTCATCGTTGCGCGTCTTCTATGCCCGGAATCTCAGCGTCATTTAAATGTCGTATAATCGGAGGAATCTAACGTTAGATTATAGTCTCCTTTTGGTCGACGAACATCTTGCCGGAAGATTCTGTCCGACCTGTTTTCCATCGACCGTTTTACCGTGTAATTCAGCGACCGTCTATACGGAAACCGGAAAACGTTCCGCCTGTGTTTCTCTTATAACTCGTGCGTCAGGGTACAGTCCATTTACGCTCCTCTTCTCGAACCGAGATATCGTTGGAATAGGTCTATGAATCGCGAAATGAATTCATTCTCGTTTTGCTCGGCAATGTTTTTCGATCGATGAGAAAAATTCCGACCAACTAACGGCATGGAAACGCGGACGAGGAAAACGCCTGGTAATTTATTAGAATTCCAATCTCTGTTTCGTGTAAAACAGCAAAACGTAAAACGCTGGCTCGGTAGCCGGTCGGGTTTTATTGCGGCAACGAGAGCGTTTCGCGGCAAACGAAAATATTACCCGAAGTATAGCGGGGACGGTCGTCGACCCCTCTGGCAATATGTCTTTTCCCTAGGAAAATATTTCATTGGGAGGGAAAGTTCGCGGTCGTGTGACCCGGGCTCGCGAGCTTCGCAAAAGTCCGGCAAACTTTTGAACCTCGTCTCACTGCTCTCTGCCTCGATTGTTCTTTCTCCTGTGTTTCAACAACGTCATAAAACGCATTACCTGCGAGTTAATCGTGACGTGGATAAGTTTGCAAACGAAAGAGAAGCTTCCCGCGGGCGGAGTCCAAAAAATTTGTTTCCTTCCCGATGCTCCATTGGCACGATGCGCTGCAACTATTCTCCTTATGATCTCTTTCGTCTCGAAACAGAAGCCGAGATCCCACCGTGTTTGTCTTCGAAACGCAGACAGTTGGATGCTCGCTCGGCGTTCAGACGAGGCGACCCATTCCGTTTGTCCCTCGCGATTCCCAGCCAGAAGAGCGGAGACAGTTGGCGAAACTCGGCGAAGTTGGCAGCTCCTGCGACTCGGGTCTATACCACGTTCCATGGGAAAACATAGCGAGAGCCGAGAAGATGGATGGCGAGCGAAGACAGGATTCGCTGGCAGAAAGAGACAAAATGCCGGAAAGAGGAAGTGTGTTTCGTGACGAGGAAGTGGGAGAAGGAAGGATAAGCGGAGGACTCGCTTAACCACGAAAGAATGCACAACTCGGGTCATCCAATTTTATAAAAGCCCCGATATTTCGAATAAAACGAGCATCGCGGAAAATCGTGTTACGGCTCCGTTCCACCAGGGACGATTATTCCACGATTCCGCCTCTCCGACTTGGAAGCTTCGCCTTGAGAAATTTTATGGGCGAACGGTCATTCTCGGAAGTGCACCACCAGCCCCGGAAAAAGAGGCCAACTATTAACATCGCTCGATTTTATTCACCTTTAATTTCTCAAGGGAATTGAATGCCAAGATTCGCGCTGATTAAACGGAACGAGGAACGGCGTATCGTGGAAAACCACTTCTATTCCGTTAACACGAGTCTCCTTTGAAATATTTTCTACGATCCAACGCAAATATTCCTAAGATGCCTCACGGCCAAACGCGAACACGAAAGTCACGTCCTCCCTAATCGGAGAACTGACCTCCGTTACACCTCTGACACCTTGCTCGGGGAATAAATTACAAGGGCGGCTTCCCTCGTATAACCATTTTACCAGACCGTTACCCACCAAGTATGAATTCAAGCAAGGGGAAGCTGCTGGCTTTCCCAGGATCAACCCCGAAGGAGCAACGCCTTCGGTTCGCGGACAACGAGCATCGGAGGCAACCCCGAGACGTCGAGCTGCTTAGCGGCGTGCAAACCGGGGTTGGTTTCCACCCTTCCATCCCCTCCTCTGCCGCCAACACCCATCCACTACGGAGCATTACGCTTTCACGACTTATGCAAATTTCGCGTAAATTGTTGGGTCGCCGCGCGCCCCCATATCGCGTCGTTTACCGCTATACCAACCCGGCTTCCGCTCGAATCTTCCCGAGACAATTCCACTCACGCGACAACGCGATTACTTTAATGCTAACGCCTTAAGCGCGAAGTAATCGGTCGTGTCGGGTCGCGGACGAAAAATTTGCCTAGAACTCGCGGGAAATGAGAGCGCTCTACCAAAAGATTTTCTTTCGGATGAAAGATTTTCGGTGCATTTTCGCGTCGGATACGACGTTGTGTCGCGTTCCGTTTGAAACTTTCACGTTTTCATCTCCGCGGCCGTGCCACAGAATTCGCCTGGCATTCGACGTTTTAATAATTTAACGGAACGATGTTTCTCGGCGGCGAAGTAGTTACAGAGTTGCCTTGTTAGCGGTAATTTTATTTCACCTTTCAGCCTACGATTTTACATTCGCGTCGGCCTTGTTAACCGACCGCCACGCCGCGGACCAACTGCCAGCAAAGGTTCAAATGTTTCGGAATGCGTCTTTGCGCGCGCTTTATGAGCCTCGAGGGAAGCTCGGTCGGCCAAGAACAGTAGGGAAAGTACGAATTTATAAGGATTAAATTGCAAAGCTTCTAAACCAGAGAGAAGCGAAACTATAACAAACGGGTAGCTGATATTTCGCTCGTTTTTTTCCCTTTTACGACGGCCCGACGGGCCACGAAAAAACGCGTAAATTTCATCTTCCACGTATGCTCCTTGCATATCCCTGGTCCCTGTTAAAGTAATCCTGCGGAAACTGAAGAGGGCGCCAGGTCTCTTACATACTCATTAACACGGACCGCCGAGATTATCTGCATGCTTTATTAATGCTCCAAGTAATTAACTGCTTGGATAAACTACTTTTCCCCTTACTAAACTCGAAATATCACGGTTATTCGAAAGTTCTCGTGGACGTTCTGGTTGATAAAAATTGCGGGAAAAATTAAGCCCTTGCCGTTTTCCCCCTGTGTCCAATCGACTTTTCCATCCGCCTATACATAGTAACCGCTAATTATACGATATTTATCGAATTTGTAATTGCAGAGTGTTTATTTATATCGCGTTTCGATAACGCCGGATGTTCTCTCGCTTTTACAAACTTATTCTAACTATCACAAAGGCACATTCGATTCGTGTCTATGGTATACGGAGATCGACGTAAAAAGACGCGCGTGTCTAGTCGACCGGCGAACGAGTTAACAACTTGGCGACGCGAGTAATCGATAATACATTCTCGTTCCGCGGTTTCTAAGAGGATAACGAGACAGCAGGAAGGTTCGAGCGGCGGAAACTAAGTTGGTAATTTGCCGATGTCCCGCGGAATTCCGATACAGAAGATCGTACGAGCAGTCACGATTATTTCGTCGATGTCTGACTGTTTCTCGAAGACAACCGCTAATGGTTTCCGATTCGATTCCACGAATCGTCGTACACCGTTTCACGAAAATCGCCCCAGAACCGAGTCGTTATATGCGATAATCGTTCGAGCGCGCTTTACAGAGAATTCGTAGCCCGTCAGCGGTCGATCCAGCCGAGCGTGATCGTACGTCGATTTTGAACGGCGATAAACTTTTGGCGTCACGTGCACGATCTGCAGACCATAGTTCAGGTTCGATACGATGCGACCGGTCGCCGATTACCCGAGTAGGAGATTACACGATCACTGATCAAGCTTTCCAAGCGGCAGGATACGCTCTGCTTTTTCAGACAACTCTCTATTTTCCTTGGAATTGGCGGCTATACGAACGGCCAGCTTAAAGCTTTCCGATTCACAGACGTGGAATACACGAGTCCACCGACAGGATCAGAGTGTCCTTTCTGAGAGACTGAACGCTACCGTAAGACGATCCGAGTTCAATAAATTCCTCTAAAAATCCCGCCATCCAATCGCCTTTCCAGGCCGCAGATAATATAGACCGCTACCTATCTCTCTCTGTCTGTCAGTCTATCTGTCTGTCTGTCTCTCTTTTTTCCTCTTTCTATCTGTTTATCCCGATTCACAAGGGAGAAGTGGCTCGATTTCCGCAAAGCGTTCCCATAACTCGAGAACGGGAGGAGTGGGTTCGCCCGAGCGAGCTGGTGCGCGAACTTTTTGCCCGCGACGCGGAGTTGCTCGTGCAGAGCACGAACCCTGTTATCTTTGAACGTGTCGAGTTACCTCGTTAACCAACAATGGCCCAGCTACGAACGCGTCCGGGGCAACGTGCGACAACTTTTCACTTTACGACGATGCTGTACGTGCGCGACCACCGTTGCCGTTCTCGAACCTCTCGCGAAAAATCCCGACTCTCCTCCCGTACCTCGCCTCCCATTCGGAGGGGAGTCTTTCGTCGGAGATCGAGAAGAAAGGTCTTCATCCCGGGGAGCCGCTCGTTACCCCGACAAAAGAAAATAACGCGGCGACGACGAGGACGTCGACGGTCAAACGTTAGAAGCGAAGAAAGCCGAACTGCTTCGTCCGATGCCATGGACGTTCTTTGCCTAGTTGAAAGTTTGTTTCTTTGTCGGATGGAAAGTCGGGTTGCCAGCTCAAAGGGATTTCGATTCTTTTAGGGTCTTTTTGATACGTTCCCTGGCGAGCTACTTTCTTCCTTCAGCCTTCTTCTTCGCCGGTTTCTATGCCGTGCAATTCCAAACTTTCGGATATTCGCGGATCTTGGAAACACGCGAACAAGTTTCGCTCGCATATTCGATTACTCCAACTTTCCGTTTCTTCGTTTTCTCGCCTTTTTTCAATTTGTTTCCGAACAAGATGTAATTTATGCGTTAGGAAACGATCGGAAACTCGCGTGCGCGAACCAAAAAGTCATAGACTTTGGGCGAAGGGCGGAGGAAGTTTTATTCAGCAAATTCGAACATTTCTTTTTTAGACGGGTCAAGGGTAAACGTACGATCGTGTTTCTTATCGAACCGCGAAATTTCTAACGAGTCATTTACATCGATAGTTAATCACGCGGCGAAATATCGTTATGCCCCTGTAGATTGGCCGCGTTATATACAGGGTTGGCATCCTCGTCGTTCCCCAATCTATCGATCGCCGCGGAATTATTAAGTATGCATGCGACGGATCGCGCGTTACGGTTGTATTACGCGGCCCTATCAACTATTGCAGCCGTTAATCTGACTTCGCGTGACAACGTTATGGAAAACGCGCGCCCTGCTGAATTAAGGATCCTCGATACTGTTCCGGCCGCGTCTCTCCCTCGACACGTTTGCTGCTTCGAGTTTAAGGCGAATCAGCAAAAAGTCCGCGCTTACAGAATTCTCTAAATTGGTTGCTTTCGTTACACGAATCACTATTAAGGAGGAAACATTGAACGAGATTGCTTCCCGGTTTTCGATGTCCAGCTAATTGGAGGTGGTTGAAAAACGGGTAAGCAAGGATGGAAATTATCGCTTAATTATTGCCGCAACTTCTCCGAAGCTGGCTGTAAAAAATTCACAGTCGCTACACCGTGCTGTAAATTACGATGAGTTATTCGTAGATAAAGTTCGGCCCCAGGTGAATGTGCCGGCCAACTCACCGGGCGACGGTAACTTCCTTCGCAGTAACCCGCGGACACGAAACTTTTCTGAAAAATTGCACGCCCTTCGTCGCGATCCTGTACCGCGTACGTATAAATTTCGAGGGCATCGCGCGATATCGCTACGTTCCACCAAACCCTCGCTTGCTTCGTCGCGCGGAATTTTTCAGATGCCTTTGAAAAAATGATACACCGCGTCTCGATTAATAAAACGAAAGACGCCGCCACGTTTCTGGGGTTGCACGCTCCAGGGAAACTTTTGAACCAGCCACGGTGCATTTTCAAGAGACGGCTGATGATTCGCGCGGACGAATTTCGCGTAGCTCGCGGCCATGCGAACCGTTGTCATCTCGAGAAATCTTCAACGCTTATATATAATTCACGCTGATGAAAAATTCGTCGGCCCGATGTCGAAGACACTGTGCCGCAGGAATTTGCGACGAACGTTGTCGAGCTAAAAGATTCTCTGACTGCGTTTACACCGAAGAGCGGCAATGCCATTGCGAAGTAACGAAGAAATGAAATTTTTAAAAACGTCGAGGTACGCTCGATCGACGGGTCGCGTTGCAATCTTGCTTATCGCGGTACTATCCTGGCGAGAAACTTTAAGAACATCACGACGCGAGAATTCCCTGTATGACACTGAACGACTCTGGCCGCCATTAAACGGAACATTCGGGGTGCATGTCGAGCCGCAGGCAATCGTCGTTTCGCGAAGGACTCCTCGGGGAGGCGAACCTTCGATAGTCCCGCTCTAGAGAGGGATAAGTCGGCAAAAAACCCTTGAGCTTGCCGCTCCAGGAGCTCGAGCCAGTGGTCAATGCCGGGAGAATTAAAATGGTTTCACGGTACGGTCGTAGCAGGTCGAGGAAAAATATCGTCGTTAAAGTATCGCGGTTTAAAACTCATTGGGAATTTTAACCTCCATGCGTGCCACCATCGGCGGAGAATGTTTTAAAGCGATAACGAGTACGAATCGACTGGGAAAAACCATAATAAACGGGACACAGCTGGCTCACGTGCATTTTGTTTACTCGCGCGCGCTTGAAAACATATTTTTAATGATCGGTTACTTTAATTGCAACTAGCCACGGTATAACGAGTAATATAAATTCACGAGGACCAGTTTGTTGCTGCTCTCTCTCACTCGCGCGCGCGCACATTTCTTCCTCATGACGATCGTTATTCGCGTGAGTCTGTCGTTCGCGTGATCATCGATTACAATCGAATCCTCGTCGACTTCGCGGCTGTTCCGGTATTCATACGCTGGCTGGATCCTCGCCAAATCGAGACCTCTCGAACGCTTGTCGTAAACAACCGGGCAAGATTGATAACGCTTTCATAGGAACAGCTCGTGCCGAGCTTCCCGTTTCTCTTTCACGCGGCTTCTTTCGCTGCCATCCTCAGCTTCGAGATACATTTCGATGGGGCCTCCTCGTTCAAATCGAATTATCGGTGACGGGTATAGTAGCCCGAGAAACGTGCAATGTTTCTGAAACGATCTCCAAAGTTGTTCCAATCTACGGCTGTAACTTTAAGAACGATAAACGGAACAAAGTTACGATCAGTGTTCGAAAGTAATTCTTTGCTTTCTTGGCGTAACAACAATATCGATTCGAGCGATTCACAGCGATTAATAAAAGCGATGGGAATTACACGCAGCGCTTGGTATTGGCAGATGCGACAGGCTCGGTCGGCTCGAAATAAAAAATTCTGGCCGATCGCATAAAATCCAGCGCATAGGTCGCGCGGGGAGGCGAATATTGAATATTCGGCACGGCCGATTTTCCGGCTCGTTCCAGTTAAAGGGTGCCTCTCCCGATTATTCCGTCCCAGTGCAACGAAATATCTGCCACAACGATACCGGCCAACGAAGATACGCGTCTCGCTACGAATCCAACAGATTCACCTCCGAACCCATTAAAGCGCGACAATAATCGATTTATTATCAGCCGAATTAGGAAACGCGGCCTTCGCTTACCTGTCGGTCGATTCTCCTTGAAACATCCCTCAACGAGATCGAACGGTCTACAGACGTTTTTAAGGATAGAAACCGCGAGTGATTCCGTGATTTCTCTACAGGTTCAAACACATGGAAACGAGTACTTTTCGAAGGATACCGAATTAAGACAATTCACCGGTTCAGAAAGGGAGAACTTTCGTGGAAGTTTTCGCGGCTGGAAACAACGCGGGAGAAGTGGGAAAAGCGAGAAAAATCCTGGAAGTCGACGAACCAAGTGCCGTAATCCTTTTGAAAAGAAACGGCGACAAAGTGGCGTAGTCGGCGTTTCCATGGCGTCTATCGCGGCGCCTTTGTTTTTACCGCAGGCGACGTGGCCCTTCGGCCGGCGCCCGGAAGTCACCAGCCATTTTTCAAAGCGCGCGGAAATGAGATGTCCCCTCGACCGCGGTCGATCCCGTTCGCGTATCGAAAATCCGGTCGCGAGCGCGATGAGTTACGTTCCCTTTCTCATGGTCGGGTTTCTGGTTAGCTTCGAAACAGCACCGCGGGGGGGAATTTTTCAAGTATTCGCCAGCTGGATTTAGATCCATTCTGCTGGAAATCAACGCGGTACCGGGTCAACCGTTTCTCGTCCTTCGTAAATCACGCGACGCTCGTAATTTTGTTTCACCGAAAAAGAAGCAACGCGAAGCTAGGAGCGCGAGAGGAGAGAGGAGAGAGGAGGCACACGATTTCCATAAGCACCCGACAGACGGACGGTCGATCAGTCGAGAGGTACCTGCATGCACCGTAGCCGAGCAAGACAGAAGATTTAATCGACCGATGGCGTTTAAGCGTTCAGGCGCGGAACGAGGCGATCTCTGGAGCCACGAGAGGCGCGCACAAGAGGTTCTCGCGGCGTTTGGTTGCGTGTGCTACGCGTTTACTGAATTACCTGGCTTTCCCTATGCACACGGTGCACCAACGTCCGTGTGTCGAGGCAGGCAATCACCTTAATGATAATTTACGATCAGGGGCATAAACGTGTCCCGGGCCGGAATTGATTTGTTTACTCCCGAAGGATTCTCACGCGACTCCGCATCGGGATGCTGGACCTCTTACGGGTGGCCCGCCAGCTCTTGTTGCTTCTGCCATTTTATTTTACCGTCGCGGCATTTTTCCCCTCTCTGTGCTCTTCATTTCCAGGTACCCACCACCACCTGACGCATGACTTCGCACGGCCTAGTTTAAATCGTCTCGCGATTATCGAGTCGGATACGATTTATCGGACAACATAGTTCCACGATATTTATTAGCCGATCGAATGAAAGGCCCGTTTCGTCGTGTTTCATCCGACTGAAATGCCGCTGTTCGTTGCCGAGATTAATTCAAATCCTAAACGGAGTTTGTTTCCAAGCACCTAGACGATACTTCCCGGTTAGTTCGATCGGGAAACTCGAGTTACGTTCGTCTCTCGATGTTTCTTTAGCTTGGGAAGAATGCTCCGACTGTTCGCGAAAATAACGAGACAACAGAGGGCAGGATAAAGCCCAAGGACCCGATAATAACAATACGAAGTATTCATTAGGGCAGTTATAAAGCAAAAGAGAATCACCGAGAGCGATTAAAAAAAAAACGATTCGAGAAAAAAATTTTAATCTATTTCATGATATCGGCGTATATACGGGTTCCACGAGCGGAAAGGGAAGGGGTAAACACGATTAAAATTTGAGTCATAAAGCTGACAATTAAAAGGTGGACGATTCGAAAACCGATTTCGAAGGAACGGTAGTTGCAGCGAATTTCATCGAAGATTTGTCTTCCGGCGAGCATAAATCGGGAACACGTTCGTCGATGAAGATATAATTGAGTCGTAATCTGGAAGGTATGCGCGGAATTCTCGGCAACGGATACGCGTTTCACATGCTGACGCGTTTCGCCTGTTTTAATAATTCCGGTGTCACGCGGCTCGCGAACGCGTCAAATTAAATCCGGCCGGAATAAAAGATCGCCTGGGACGTTGCGCGTCTCGTTTAAATTTATCGGCATCCCGTGTAGCCGTTCGGTCGAATAGCATCCAATTACGTTCGCGAGCTCGTAATTGCGCCGATCGATCGATCGCGATCTACACTTCCTCGCGTTTCCGTCCTCTTCGTTGCATACGCGACCGCGTTTCCACGTAACAATTACGTCAAATTTTCTTCGATTGATAATTTAACGTGCACGTGGACGTCGGAACGATATCGACTAATTAAATAAGCGGTTTATCGAAGAAAGGTGGAAACGTCGGGAAGTCGGCCTGAAACGTAAACGTGAACGATATCGATGCTAGTAACAGGGTCCCGGCGAGCAGTCTAGCCGGCCCGTAAATTGTCAGCGTAAATCCGTAGTGTCCCGGATGTATCGACATTTCGGCCGGCGGCGTGTAATGAGAAATTCGGTTGTTCCGCGGTCGGTATCGATCGGCAAGTGGACATAAAGCAATTATTCCACGCGTGCCCGGCCGCTGGCAAACCTCATCGACTCTGGCAACGGCACCTGAAAGCAATGAACGAGGAACCGGTGTACACAAACGGCTTGTACTCCCGGCGAAAGGTCGTCCCTCCTGAATCACCGGGCTGGATTTAATTAACGGTGACGCGGACGCGATCGGCCCGCTCGCTATACTTAGCTTCCGATCCGAAGAGCCCCTCTGTTCCTGTGCCTGTCTCCGTAGCCGATGCACAGCGCCGGCGACGCTCTCTCTTCGACCGTATCTCCTGCTTTGTTATTGCCAGGAAACCGGCTGCAATCGATATCCACGCGATACACCATGCCGTTCTGGCTCCTCCTCTCCTCTCTTTTCTCCTCCTATCAGTCACTAATGAAATTCTCGTGCCGCTAACGATGTTTCCGCGCGGCCAAAGGAAAGCGTCTTGAGAGCCAGCGTAGTTTTCGAGGGATGGAGATCGGTCGGAAGCTCGTTTGCGGGGTGCACGTCGCAAAAGAGAAGCTTGCCTCTGCAGGGTATTTCGGTTCGCGATCGATTCCCGTGCCGGAGAATTGGCAGTCGCGCTCCGGGAGACCAAACAATAGCAACGCGGTTCGATCGATACGCGAGAACGTCAACGTAATCTGGTTTAAGTAATTGATCGAGGAAAGCGACGGTAACTAGCCTTTCATCGAGCGTCGATCCAGGCTTCCTCTTTGGTTGCCACGACGATCTTTGACAAGCCATTCGACGATTGGCCAATTCGCTGTTTGTGTCTTCTTTAATAGGACTCGAATCACCGCCGATCTCTCGTTTGTTTCGCCGTGAATCGAAAAAGATCGCTCGTCGTGAATCTCGACTCGCCAGTCCGGAAGTTGGCAATTCGCATCGATTTTCCATCCAAGTCAGAGCGGCCGGAAAAATAGCGCAAAGGTAGGAGATCACGCGCGAACGGTGTTTGTCTTGCCTTTCGGAACGCCAATAATGGTTCGATCGTATTTCATCGAGTTTCGATTTCACTCGGACGTCGGCTCTCGTTCTTCGCTAGGTAGAGGTACCTTTTACGGCGCGTCCAGCCCCAACCCCTTCGGAGATCCTGTTGCCAGAAGGGAAACGGTAAAAACGGTTCCGAGGAATCGAAAGGCGCGGAGCAGACGCTTTCTGTCTTTGTTCGGTCGGTCGCGCGTCTCGTTCAGCCTTTCGCCGGACTCGTCGTCGCTTAATTAGTACCGGCGTACAATTAAGCGGGCGCGCTTAAGTTCGGGCCACGCCCTGCGTCTGCCAAGATAAATTGGCGCCAATGAATGCCAATTGGGCCGGTGCACGACCGGTCGGAACACGGCGTGGTCGATGCAAACGGATTCGCAAACTCCCTCTAAGCGTCTTAAGCCGCCTTCGAGGATCGATATCGATCGATTCGATCAGTCGCGCAGATTTATTCGCGCCACGAACGTCTAACTACGCCGGCCCACCTCGGCCAAACCCGACGAATCTTCGATTAAGTGGATAATCACGGACTAATCGGGAATTAATTATAAGCAGGAAAACCGGTGGTTCGGTGCGCCTGTTCGTCTCGCGAAAGCTCCGCTTGGAAAGCGCTCGACACGATCTTTGTCGACGCAACGATGCATCGAACAGGTTCGACGCGCTAGAAGGAACATCCTTGTGGATAATTGATTCGATCTTCCCGACTAGCACAGCGAATGAAAAACTAGACGACTCGCAGACGCGATAATTAGTTTGCCCGGTTCCTCCGTCCGTCTTAGAGTCGATGTTTGCTGGCGACCGAGGAACGGGGTATACGATCGCTCGTCGAACGGTTGCTCGTTTGAAGAGAATGTCGACGGCAGGGCAGACGTAAACCAGCCAATGACCACTGGATCGTCCTTCCGTGTAATTGGGTGAATCGCGTTCGCCGTGTTAAGTGGACAGTCGCGAATTAATCAATGTCGGATAATTGAATCGTTGGCGGTCGACGATAGATCTGTTTTCGAAAATTTCGACCAACGTTGATGTTTGTTTGTTCAAAGGGGAAGAACCTTAACCCGCGTTTCTTTTTCTTTTTACTTCTTTCTCGACCGAAGGGAAAGCAATCCGCCAATTATCAACTCGCGCCACACTCCAGCCGAGTGGTTCTCCCGAGCAATTTCCGAGTCGAGAGATTCTTTAACGTTGGCGAATCGAAGCACGCGAGTTTCCGAATCTAATCCCTGTTTGAAACGGTTTTCCAAAGCAACTCGCGCCAAGCGATCCTTCGCTCCCTTTCGTTGATTGGCGGTTTCCCTCGGAACGCTCACAATGATCAACCACCGGCCCGATTGTGCTCTGCTGAAAAGAGCAAATATCGAGTCAATTTCCGATACCGCGACGTTCGCGCCGTCGGCAAAAGACATTGTTTCCCGCGTCCTTTCCTTCCCCATCCTCGATCGTCGCCGAGTCGTCGCATTTTTTTCGGTCAAGAAAATCCCGTAACACACGAAGCGAGCGTTTCTTGTTCGTTCGATACCGCGTCGTTGAACGCACCGGTTCGCTTCTTGGTAAGTAGTTTGCATCTTTGAAATTCGAGTAGCCAAGTCACCTCTTTTTGCCCCGACGTTGGCCCGTCGCGATTTCAAGACGTTTGAAAACAAAGTTTTCCGTAAGAATTGTTTCGCAAGTATCGAGTATCCCGCGGGGATGGGAAGCGGAAGTCTGCGAGACCGGGGGATCGATAGTCGATGTCGGCCGAGGGAGAAGGAAATACGCCGGCCGGAGGATGAGAACGAAAGAAATTCCAAACGGGTCGGGAATCGAGTCGCGAAACGCAGACACCTCGGAGGCGGCACTTGTGAAACGGAGACGGTCCCCCGAGAGGACGAGGGTTGACGCGGGGTTGAGAATAAAAACGCGGATAGTGTGGCTTTTTAGTGGAGAAGCTTCTTCCATCGGGGTCGAGAGGGTAACTACAGGAAAAGGGCGGTCTGAGACCCATCAAAGCCACGTAAGCTCTGAATGTTGCACATCCACGCGAGAAACGTCGCTGCAACCGGCGTATGTTGCTTTCCAGACGCTGCCTTTATGGGGAATCTTTGGATAAAATCTATTGCCGCAAAAAAAAAGAACGGAAAAACTCGGGTCGCTTCGTTTCTCATCCTGTTTCCACTCGCCACGTCGTTTTCTTTGAACGCCCGAGCAGAGAAACATCGTCAATGGTCTTGTCCGCACCGACACGACTAACGATCGATCTGTCGCGCGTTCCCGATTCACCCGGGCCGTCAAAACGCTCGCGATTTCAAGTGGAAGTTGGCGCAATTTCTAGCGAGTAATTAAACGGCCGCGTAAAGGACCAATAGCAATGTGGATGGTACGCGTACGTTGTCTCATCGATCGAGCGAGTTTCGAGCGCAGAGACAGGTGTATAACTTGGCTGGCAAAACGAAACAACGTTTGGAAATTTATGGCGCGCGTTAAACGCTCGCGCGGATGTCCATGGAAAGTTTATCTACGCGAGACGAACGCTTCGCGGCAGATCGATGGGTGGAAAAAATCCAGTGATCCGTTAATGGAAACCGAAAGTAGACTTGGGCGAAAAGCCGATTTCCAGAGGAAATTTCCCTGTCTTTCGTCGGATACGCGCGGTGTGTTGTTAACGTCGTGTTTAATCAAAAACGTAGATACTAATGGATAGCGTAGAAACGTCGGGGCAGGTTGGCTGTTGAAATTCAACAGAAGTTTAGCCGAGCGCCACGGCTTATGCAGTTAGAGTTATTACGCACAGCGCACGTCTCATTTTCGATTCCGCCAGCCATTCGTACCATCGCTGTACTTAGATACTCTCGCAATAAAATTCAAACTCCTTGGGTTATATGTTCTCGTGGCTGACAGCTGAAAGCTCGGCGCATCGCGCTCCTAGTACCTCTACCACCGCGGGATAGTATACTAATGTTTGGCGATGTTTCAGACCGTGTTCTGGAAATATTCGACAACAGAACCGTTGAAACGATCGCCGGGAAAGGGGACCGTATCTCTTAACTGCAAAGGGAAACCGTATTAAATGACGTTTCGAGCTAATTTTGTGCAACTGCGCGTCACAGTTAACAACTCGACGGAACAATCTATTCGAATTCCTCGACGTTAGCGTTGGTCACACAGAGAGCGACTCGCCAGAAACCGTCAAACTCGATGTATATCCAAAGCCAGCCGCGTAATTAACGGGATTTAATAACGAACGTTCAGCGTTACCGTTGATCGCTACCCTTTTATGAAATTCTCGAACGCACAGCTATTTTACGAGCGCGCGTGCCGAGTGAAACAGAGGAGCAAATGCCGACCGATTCTCCGCGGCTACTATTCCCGACGCGCCTATTCCTGGTCGGCCAACGTCGCCGCCCGTCGTCGCTGGACACCCGTTTCGCGTGGCAACGTCTACGTCGTATTTTCCAGCAATTAGACGCGCGACGCACCGTCCGACAGGTATATCCCGGTGGCTCGGTCGTTAGTAACGAGCCACGTCGGCCCTACGAGGCCGTTGTCGCCGTGTCGTCGTCGTGTCTCGCTCGTGTCACGTTTCTGGAAACGGTTTGCATGCGACCACCCCGATGAGAAACCGCCGTTCCTGAATCTCGTTTTCTCTCTCTTCGACGGCGACTCCACCGGATACCTTTCTACTCCTCGTCAACGTACGGACAACCGCGTCGACAGCCTCGTACACACAAGGAGTGTTTTCTTGTCTGGTATTGACTTTGCGCAGCGCGCATTAAACCGGAACCAGGCGCCGACGCGCCTGACTGACTGGTTTACGTGGTTCAAGGGGAGGGAAACTCGGGAAGGAAGTTTCGAGGGTCGAACACTTCGTTAACTGAACCGCGAGTAAGTCTTCTTAAGTCCTATTAAGTTCTTCGGTATCAACCCGAGTTAAACACTTATCTTTAACGTCAGGGAACGAGATTGGGGTGAGAATTTTTCCTATCGGGCAACTTTGCCCGATAACCGAAGGGTTGCTTAATCATCGAACCCGTTACGAGGAACTTTTTCCACGGAAAAATGGAAACACTCGGGTTTCGAACGCGTGTGGCCCCCTTGAAACGAAACGTTCCAACTCAAAGGCGGATTTTTCTTCGATCAAAGCCACAGCCCAGCGCGTCGATTGGCCGGCCCAACGAAGCGCTTCTTTTCAGAAAGTTATGTATTTTAACAGGGTTGTCGCGTGCAAGCTTGACGAAACCCTGGTCACAAAGGGCAATTCCGTTGGAAGTCGAAGCAGCTGAGGGTGCGCGCGTCCATCAAGAAGGGCGTTCAAAGGGTGGCCGGCGTCAGGTAGTTCGGTAAGACGCAACGGGGGTAACAGTTCCGGATCGGTGTTTCGAAATTCGCGTAACGTGTCACGTCTAACGTACCGTTAATGGAGGAGCTTGTTAGCCCGACGTGCGTTCCGTTTCACGATGCGAAACGGCCTCGAACCTCGATGCTCGATAACGCGCCTTGTCGTGGGCGGTTCCACGAACCACCCTTCCCGGTGTCCGGAAAGGACACTCCGCGTTTGTCTCCTCGCGGGATTCTCGGGATTACCTGCACGAAGGGAATTGTAACTGGGCCGACGTCACGTGCTTCCGTCGATCTGGCTCGTTCGAGCGTTCCTGCCTCGCTGTTGCGACCCGTCTTCTATCGTAAACGAACCAACCCTGCCAACCCCTTTGCTAATGTATCGGATCTCCTTCCGTCTACTCCCAGACGGTGTACACTGTACATACACCGACGACGAATTAATGCTCGTTGCAACGGTCGTAAGCTTCGCCGACGATTTAGTAGACCGTTCGCTTCCGACTATGTTACGCGAAATAAAACAAAGCGCTTATAGAAAATTTGTATCGCGAGAGAAACTAATTTTATCGCACCAGGCGGTTCGGTGGTGAATCGATATTCGTCACAAAGAGGATCGTAACGGCGGATCTATGTAGAGCATCAGAGGATCGCTGCGTGGGGTAGCGAGTTTATCTTGGCGAAAACAGCGCAATTATCCTCTCGCGGAGGAAATTGTATTCTAGAACTAATGCCGCGCGTTTCCGTCGAGCTAGCTGGCCGGCTCGGGTATATTCGACCGGCTTTGTCTTGCCTCCTGCTCGATTGCGTATACATCGGGTTTGGTAATGTATCGAGTTTGTCTCGGCTTCTGGCTGCGCAACAACGGATGGTCGGATTATCCGTAACAGCAATTGTATGCGATTCCAGTCAGCCTGGCATTTCTAATTATCTCACGGATAAATCTATCCTCGCCGTTTCACCGCTATGAATTCCTGCGCGGCAGTCGTGTCAGTTTTCGGGCTTTACACCCGCCACGGAACCGGAATGCGTTCTTCCGCCTTGATCAAGTCGCCCTACGACACGATAAAGACGCGTCGAATTACGGATCCACGGATATCTATGAAACAAGGGTCGCTTTGCTTTTTACCATCGTACTCTGTCCTATTCTCTCTCTCGCTCTCTCTTTCTCCGTTAATTTTCACGCTGGCAACGCCTAACCGCGAGGACGTACGCCAAGTTTCGCCGGAATCTTCGCGTCTCCGTTGAGACTCGAAGATTTAAACGCATCCCTTTAGTTAACGGGGTAAGACAGTGCTGGCATCCAATTTGTCGCGGAACGGTTCGTTCTGACGAGCTCCGTCATTAGGCAAAATCTACGTCTATATTTCATTTATACCCGGCATCCACTTCAGGCAAACCTCGGGTCCGTATCGTTTGGATATCGCTACGTAGATGGATGCGCTCCGTTTGCTTAGACTTATCTCTATTTGGTGACTACATTACGTCTGATTAACTAAGCCCTCTTGATTACGTCTTCGACGTATTGCCCATCCTACCGGCCGTTGATTGTAACATCTGCATATCTCGCGCCCGCGCTTACGGATTTCATTAAGACTCGCGATAGTTTGCATTCGAAGACCGAGCCGTCCTGCTCGCAATCAAAAGTTCTCGCGTCGCGCCGTGCTTTAACGCGATTAAAGTTTCCTTCCGGTGTCGTAACGGACGACGTTCGTAGCGTTCGAAATCGTCGCGCGGAACCAAAGACCGACCGGTAGGGTAAAAATCCAAGAAACTAACTTCGTTCTATGAAATAACGATGCCGATTCGGTGTATCGATTGCTAGCGAACGAGCTCGATAAGGGTGTAATAATTGGTGGAATTTATACGGGTCCGGTAGCCGCGGCGCCGAATAGCCCACAGTTTCTTCTTTATTCGAGCCGTAGACCGATCCATTCTCCGAGGCACCATTGAAAAACGCTCAGCACCGATTTATCGGCGCAGGTAGCCCGGCCCAAAGAGAAACAATGAAATTCAACTAAGCCCGAAGCGTGTAGCGAGCTCGCACCGCGCCGCGCCATGCCGTGCCACGAGGTTCGAGGATCCGCAGCGGAAAAATGATAAATGTGAAGCCGCGGCCGTAACAAGCCCTCTCGAGGCGAGCCCCAGTTTTTAATTGCCTCGTAGCCGGCTGCAACCCTCGCGCCTCCTACAGCTTCTCATCGAGGCATCTTCTCGAGGCTAGCGGACCGCGAGCCGAGCGAAAAGCAGGGAAGATTTATCGCGCGGTTGTTTATCTGGGGTGCGTTGAAGCGCGTCGCGATTGACATCCAGCAACGTTCGTCGGTTTTTCCACCCCTTGATCGATCGGCAACCGTGGCTTTCGTGACGGCTTACACGTTCCACGAGTTTATCTAACGGCGCGGATCTCTTACAACTTGCCAAGGATGTTGACGTCGTTTTCTGCCCCTATGAAAGAATTCTGTCCAAGGTTTTCGTCCCCTTCCACACTGGTTTTTTGTTCTCGATTATCGTATAACGGGAAAAATAGAGTAGGGTCGACACTTCCGGGGCCGGGCTTGGTTTAATCAATTTTTACCAGCGCCTTTGTTCTCTTTAGCGAGCTTTTTGCCTGATCCGGATCTGTGCCGTGTCTCGAAACGATTTTCCGCGTCAAGCTCCGCGAGCATGTCGCTTTACAGCGAGTCGTACGGAAAACTATACGCAAAAGAGAATATTAGATGACAGCCATTGTTCAACCACTGAAAGGACATCGGGTGGCGAAATTATTTCCCGTACTCCGGCCGGGTAAAATTGCGTATAGGTGGTCGTAGAATAGAGTTTTCACGCGTTAGATACCACCAGCTCGTATTACCACTTTCAATGCGGAAAGAAATATCGTCGTTATAGGTAGGTGTGATTTAACGCGCAAAGCGTATCCGTCCCGTAAGAGGATTACCGGTAAAAAAAAAAAAAAAAGGAAAACCTAACAGCGTGCCGCAGCTTTCGCGAACCCCGCAATTGTTGGCGCCAGCCGATTTTTAACGCGATCCTCTCCTAACCCGCGAAACATCCGCGGTCGTTTCACGGCTTTCGAGTAAACCTACCGTGTAACATTTATCCGTGCCACGTGGTGGTCACTGTTTAAAAACGCGCTTCGCATCGACCGACGTAATGTCCAGCGAAAGAAAATATTTCGAAGCAGACGGTCGGCAAATCGACATGGTTCTCGTCAAGATCAAAGCTACAATCACGACTGGCGTTTGTTTCCTTCAATTACTAATCGAAGACGCCGTCGACGTACCAGAGGAGGAGAAACAACGATTCTAGACGCGTGCGATCGCGAGAAAAACAGGAGAAACGAGACGATGGATTAAGACGCGTACGCAGCCAGTCCGCCTGTTTGACTCGCGTCGCGTCTTTCTGGCGCCCGACGCGATCGATCTTTCGTCTGCGAGCAATCTCATAAACATTTGGCAGAAACGAGGAACAGCGTTCTCTTCTTCACCCTCGTCCTTGAGTCCTTCACCCTTAACGCAGAGTCTCGCAGTCGCGTGATTTTTGCGTCATCTCGCGTGCTATTCCCATCGCGAGAGAGAAACCGTCGGTATTTCTGTACCACAGACACGAACGAGATTCGTTGGCTCGACTCTCGAAAACTTGCAGAGACGAATGTTACGTTTCCGCAGGAAAGAAGGGTGGGCCGAATCGAACGATTTTGTCCTTCTCGAGGCACGAGGGAAATTCTTTTTCCACCCCTGCAGAGACTGCGTTGCGGTACAGTGATCGACGAGATCGACGTTACGGGACACTAGCACCGGATCTCTGTGAAAAATGATGAATGGCCATGAGCGTATCTCCATTCGTATCGTCCGTTATCCTTCCTCTGGTTCGATCTTCTCTGAAGCAGCCACAGTGCTCTCCATTCGAATCGTCCGACCCGATCCGACCACAAAGACATATCGTCGCACGGAATTCTCGTGTTCCGCAATTAATGTCAGACATTTTGGCATTTCGGCCGAAAGTAACGATTATGGCCCGATGGAGCCGGACGATCGATTCGGATCATTCGTCGGGCTAGTCCGTGATATCCGAGCGTCCGTAACAAGATCCGGTTGTCTTGTTCTCCCGTAATTGATGAAACGAGTGCTGGCGTCAACGTTAGAACCAGCAACGAGTGTCGCTCGTTCCCAAAGCTTCCAAGAAATTTAGGAGCAGAGCTGTCTAGAATTTGGAACGGGCGGCATCGTTAACTTTGACAGTGTCAGCCTATCCGCGCGTTTCCAATGCTTTGCGCTCACCTCGGCCTCCCGAAAACATCGAACTACGAATAACGATGGAAATCACGCGGCTGAGAGTACCACGAAGCTTCCGGCAAGGCAAGGATCGAATCGTCTAGACGAGATCCAACGACGAACGCGAAGAAAGAAGGACGAACGTGAGAGAGCGGAGCAGCTCGCCCGGTTTGTCAAGTAACAGGGAAAACAGAAATGGGCGGGAAAGGGGGAAGGAAGCAGGAAGAGAACACAGAGGCGACTAATTTAATGCGAGAGGATGTGATGCTCTACTTCCTGCGATGCCACCTATTTTAGCCGACGTGAAGGCGCGTCGCGGGCTTCCCGACGGTTTTCCGTAATAACAAGATTATCTTCGGCGTCGTAGTCGAGAAACAGACAGAATGAAGAAACGAGCGAGCGAACGCAGACGGTTTGTGGACTCGGAGCAAACGGTACCCGGGCTTTTAATTCATGGGAACGTGAACAGAACGCGGGTGGGACGGGTGGCTGGGCCAGAGCTGACGCAACGAGAACGCGATTTATTGTTGCTCGCGGAGGGTAACAATGAGGGGCTGCCTCGTCGAGCAGGAGATATACGACGGCCAGTAGTTAAAATTAATAACTGGAGGAAACAGAATGCGATCTTACGGTAATTAAGCTGGCTTTTAAATTCCACGATTCTTGGACCTTCGTGCGTGCAGGGATGGCGGAGGGTTGTTTGCAAAGATACGCTGGCAGAGAGCGCTTTTGTTAGGAAATCCGTGCTAATAAATAGCTTCCGATCGAACCGAGTTGCGCATACGCGTTTATCGAGCAAGTACCTCTAGTCTGGTGTTCGCGCAATTAACTAATTTTATTTTCTATAGCGCAAGGATAACAGAACAGCGGATCAATTTATGGGGAATAGCACGCGAACAAAGATCCGTCTCGCTCGATGTACCGTAATTTTCCCCGGGCAAGCCAATTCAGATGAAAGCACGGAATGCCTCGATTAGCGAGTGGAGAAGTTCAAACAAAGATCGGAATTGATCAGCGTCGGTTAAAATCGATCGTTCGTTCTTATTGCAACGTCGATAAAACGTAGAACAAATGCGTAGAGACGTGGAAATCGGAGAAAGATGTCCGCAGTTTTTGGTTTTTACATCGGACAAGATCGACAAAGGGGAAACGGAAACGCGGATGAGCGACATCGTTGGCTCGCGATCCAAATTCGACGCGCTCGAGACTTTCCTCCGAAGACGCTTCTTGTCCTGCGTTCTTCGTCATCGACGCCGATAGATAAAGAGAAACGCTCGTCTGAATTCGGCATCTCCGGCTGGGTCAACCAAGCTTTCCCGATCTAACGAAATATAGACGGACGACATTTACAAGCCAAATTGAAGGGAATGAAGAGCAGTACGGTACGTGGCAACGCGGAAGACAAATTGATTTTGAAATGGTAGAGGAAACACGAGACCGGAGGAAAGAGCGGGTCGTGGAACAGGACAACGAACGAGACTCGAGACGCGAACCAAGAAAGTACATGGTACCGACCGACTGGCGTGGCACGCGGCATTTGACAATTATTCAAATTACCTTCGGATCCATTTGGAATCGTCTCGAATCACGATTAACCCTCCCTTCCGTCCTCTTTCGATTCCCTATCTCCAGTTCTTCTTCGTTGGAACGCTCGTCTCGTACTTGCTGCAGCTGTTCGGCGGAGTTAGAGAATCCGGCAATTTCGATAATTTATCAGGCGAGCTATTAGATGCGGTATCCGACTGCATATCGTTAGTCAGTTTAACCCGGTCGAACGCTTCGGAAAGCCGGCTGCGTTTCATGTGGCGGGAGGCGGATCGCGTTCCAATTTCTCGCGGTGTATGAAAAATTACTGGAGCGAGAAATGAGCTAACCGATGGAACGCGAGGAAACAACGGCGTGGCGTGGCTCGATTAATGGGCCCTAATCAACGCTTTGTCATCTATTTATTCGCATGGACCATTCCGCCGCTCGTCAGTTTGCTCCTATTAACGGGGGTTAATTCTAGATACGATATTGGAAACTTCTGCTAATCAGAACGAGCACTTAACCGGCTGGGTCAATAAACCGCGCGCGCGGGCCGATTCGAACGCATCCACGCCAACCGTGTTGCCAACCAATGCTCGCTAGCCAAGGTAAACTCCACAGCCCGGAATCGGAATAATCACGTCCAATCATCCGGAATGCAGCTATTCGAGTAAATCGTAACGCGATTCGAGTCTCGACTTCGCTTTATCGTTCGATTCACCCTCCAATTCAATGCGACCGTTCCTTTCTTTCCCCTTTGGTCAAGGGAATAATACGCCAATCTTCCACCATGAGAATCGAACAATGCTCCAGTTTCCTCGATTTCGGAGCTTTACGTCTTACCCGTTTCAACGTTTGCGATTATTCCCACTTTATCGTTGCTCCACCGTCTCTCGTTGGTTCGTTAGTTGGTTGTTCTTCGGCCATCGAATTTGAACGGCCCGTAGCAACTATTAAAGCAGCGGCATTCCGATAAAAGAGGCAAACAATCGCCTTGCTCGGTATACCGAACTCTGCCGATCGTAGCATCGGCCACGTTTGCCGTGAAACAGTTGCGGTGCCTCGTTAGAACGTCCGATGGGGTTGCTTTAGCCCCGACAGTCACGAAGAACAATTTACATGGCTGGCGTTACAGCGCGGAATACCGGCAAAGCAAACCTGCGCCGTCTACTTCCCCTCACACGCACGTCAATCAACCGGGGTCTGGTGGTGGTGCGCGTCGGTGAAACCATATACGAGCCGTTTAGATTATCATACACGAGGCTTGCACGCGCGGAACCCCTAGATTTACGTGTATTTACGCGTCCCCGCGAATTTGTCGGCGAACAAATGGGAACGGTTAAGCGTTGCCCGGATATCGTCATAGTTCCAGCGAACTATCAGAAACGTAGTTAACCGGTTATTCAGTGTTCCCGGTTCATTTAAGCTTCTCGCCGGTCTCGCGTGAAATTGCACGGAAATTAGTAATTTAAACGAACCTTGCGCGCGAGCCTGCTTCGAAATCCCCACCTCGCCCCTTTTCTAACGATGTTTCGCCTGTAATTCCATATTCTTTCTCCTCGTTGTTTTATTGTTTTCCATCTTGATCGTCGGCAAGTTGGAAACTCGGGCGAATAAGTTACCCAGTTACGAATGAAAGTTCCCGGTGCAATCGACTCGGATTCGGTCATTGTTCGTTAAAACCGACCCTAATTTTTCAGTTCCTCGTCCGTAGATGCGAAGCTGGACTCACGAGACACGGACAGAACGGATGATCAGAGGGATCGACGTCGCTCCGCTGCCCGCTAATAATTAATACCCATCACGCTACGTGGTCATTAATTCGGCGATCCTACGCATCGTCAGGGTTAGTTATGTCTTCGACGACGGCTAGCGGCTATCGATGATTCTCTTCGACGAGGAAACAACGGTTTCAAAGAAGTTGGAATAGATGCGTCGTTAATCGCGTTCTTTCTTTGCCGAAAACGGACTTGCAACGATGAATTCAATTAGGTTACCATTGATCGACTATCGCGCGAGTAAATCTCGATGCTCCTGGAATTGCCGGGTAATGGGATTTCGAATAGAATTTAATGGAAACCCATTACGATGCGTATACGTAATTAATGCGCGACAGGTCTGAATCGACACCCAATAAGTTACGGACGATCGCAACTCCGCTTTATATATCACCTGATCCTTTCGTCGAATTCGAAAAATTCGCTCGCTACTTTCCACTGCCTGTCGTTTGTCGCAACGATCGAGCTTCGATGGAAAACTTTTTCTCTCTTGCCCGAGGACTTATTACGACGGACGCGTAAGAACACGACCCCTCGGAGGGTTGATCGGGCGAAAAAAGCTGGATTAGCCTTAAGACGAAGAAATTCGTAGGCCATCGAAGGCGATGGTAATATCGTGTTTTCTTCTTCGGAGAAAGACCGACGAAATCCCTGCTTTTCTCCGCGCGGAGTCGCACCGACTTACCGCGTTCGAGGGCCGTCGGATCACCGACGAAATAAAGAGACGTCGAACGACCGAAGAAAATGAGAGAATCTTCCCGTTGAAAATATTTTTTCTTTCCCGTTGAAATCACGGGGTCGCGTGTTTAAACGAACCAACCAATCTCGTACTGCAAACAATACGAGAACGTCCGCCTCCACGCTCGTATCTTCTCGACCGGGTGTGCAAATTTCAGCAGAATCTTGTTTTTCGCCGCCAGTCGCCTAGAAAGTCTTTTATCGAAAGATTTTTCACCGTTCTTGCATATTTATCGTCGATAATGAACGCTACGTTTGATAGGGCTATGTTTTACCGATCGCGACAAGGGCGAGAAGAGAACAGGAAGATATCGAAATCACCGATAATTAAAACCTCTCTTCCCAGAAGAAACTGCTCATTAGCAACGTCCAAGAACTCGAGACGCTGTAAGAGTTAACCTGATCGTCTGGAACTTGGATTCACGACCACTCGGTGTCAGAACGATCGCCCAATCCCCTGTTATATCGTTCCATGAGTAAAATCGTCCTCGAAGATCGTCGCGAAGACGTTGACAAACTTGGGATCTCGTTAGCGAGGTTCCAGATTATAGGACGAGGATGGAAGAAGAAAATAGACCGGTGGCGGAGAAGAGACGGAAGAAGGTCGAAGCGGTATTTGATCGTTGGCAATGGCACTCGCGAGAAAATGGCCGGGTATCAGAGGGGATGGACACACGAGGTCATCGTTCCTCGATAAATCTGCCGGATCTGTTTCAACGAGCCATCGTAAATTAATCCGTCGCGTCGACCTGACTTTTCCATCCCGATGCTTGATTCTAATCCAGTAAGTTCTTTCCGTCTTCGAGAGAGCCTCGTCCGACCCCTGAAGGAAGCGCATGCGGATCATCCTAGCCTACAAATTGAATGAGAAATTAATGGCTCGCGAGGGCTTCCTTGGGGTTCCTTCTTCGCGTCTCGCGTCTTCTTCCTTCGCCGTAGTATCGAAAAGGATGAAAAAAAAAAAAAAAAAAAAGAAAATTGAGACTTCCTCGGGTTCGTATTCTAATTCGAACTTCATCCATCGATCGTCTACCTTCCAGAGGCATGAATTAGGATTAACGAAACGGAGAAATACCGGGGATCGTTTGTCGACTAGTCGTGGTCTTCTTTCAGACCAGGTAAAGAAATCTGCCGAGTAGTTGTACTAATTCCTTCGACGATAATTCCAAAAGTATCGTGGCCGTATTGTCTCCGCATAGACCGGCTAACTTTCGAAATATTTCAGTGCACGGTTATTAAGCGAGATATATTGTTCGGCGTTACAGGCAACTCGGAACTGGAAATCATGCCCGTGACAAATAGTCTCCGTAGAAGGTGATCGTCGGGCTTAACTCACTGGAGGAAATAGGTCGCGAAGTTAACCCCTGTCGACTGAGGATCGAATAGCGTAGTGTTCGAAACTTTCCGTCTATTGTCCCGCCACGACTTTAACGTAATTAAGGAAAAATCAAAGGCTGCGTCTCGAGTCTCGGTCGACTTAGCTTCGCTAAATGCAAAGAGAATGGCTGCGCTTAATGAACGCGCGATATTCCTAGGGAGGTATTTTCACGCGATGAAAATCGTTCTTCGCGGAAACACGTATGCCGGAAGGAGAGCACGAGGGGATTCGTAGGAAACGAGGTTAAAGCATGGCGCGTCATGCTCGATCGCGAATCCTTTTTGTCTCATGACGACATTAATAATACATAGCAGTGCATAGCACGGCTAGTAGGTATAGCCGGCGTGCGAAAGCAATATCTAGCGCCATTAATATCCACGGAAGGATAGGGCATACTCGTGCTGCGACCTCGAATGCATTCTATTATACTCCCAGAACCGATGTGTATATTGATATACGTACGCGAGGGCTCTCGTCCTTCCGCATTATCGACCTAAATCGACCATCCCGTAAATAGAGCAGTGCGCTTCCTGAAGTCGTGAATCGGCCGCCGTTAATCTTCTTTGATTTATCGCCGATCATCGAGCTTGATTGAAACGAGGCATCCTTTGTCGCGTTATCCCAGAAAAGGAACCCTTATCCATAAAAATCTACCAAGTATTTATATTGGATCATCCAGGCAGTTATTGATTTTTTTATTTTTTTCTTTTTTTCTGGACCGAGTAGATTGGAAAGGTAATCTCCAGCGTTAGTGACCTCGATGACCTCCTTCACCTTGGACCGGCCTTATCCGACGATAACGATACGCTTTAATTCGGAATAAGGAATTTCAAACAACGGTATGCTAAGACTTTGTAATTGCGCGAGAAGAGTTGAATATACGACACGGTTTACTAGCATTCAATGGTCTAGATCGTTCGGTTTTGTTGATCGTACACCATTCTTTGCAGACTATCGTCATCAAGTAGAGCAATTTAGGTAAACGAGAGCCGAATTAAACCCGCCTCATTGCTAATGCTAACGTTCTCGATACAAGCGGTGTATTTCAAGGAACATCGAATCCAGGCGGTTACGTTCCTTTCCTCCCTCTTGTCCCAGACTTTTTTCCCCGCTGTAATTTTATTTCCATCCTATTGCAACTTCCAGCCGCGCCCTCCCCTTCTCCTGACGTCGTTGGATTTTTATCGAGAATTCGTAGAACGCTTTTCGCCTCTCGTTGCTTTCTTTCCTCTGCAACTGGACGGAGTCAGACGCATTTTGTTTCTCAGTCGATACGTTCGCCGAACTACGGATATGGAAATAACCGAAAAAGTATGATCCTCCGAGGATTTCCAGGCATCGTTGAAATTGCCACTGCATATTTTAGTAAGCGCGAAAGTGAGTCTATTTCCGTGAAACGTTACGTAAACTTCCACCAAGATAATTTTAATCGTTTCGTGTTTTATCTGTCTCGTCTATACGCGATCGACCAGTTCCATCGTTCGAATTAGATACAATCAGAGAGGCGATTAGAATTCGAGTAGAAACGCAGGTGGTCGGGCTGATAATAAAAGGTTAGTACAACGAACTAAACCTAGACGACCAAAAAACATGGCCAAAAACGGATTAAAGTTACACTGCGAAACAGAACGGAAACAAACAGCACCCTATCGCATTACAAATATCGACGGAAACTTCTTCAAAAATCTTATAGCCCGAAAGACACCAAATAGTTATCGGTCGAATTCGCATAGGACATTTCCAGATCATCCACTCGTATCTTCTGTCAAAAGATTTTTTCTCTTCGATAGATTTCTAGTATATCGATTAAGCTGTCCGAACTATCAAATTACAACGATTCTTCGGCAGAGGTTGATAACTCGTTTTCAAATTTACGTATCAAGGATTCGATTTTTGGCGAAACGATTTACTCTCGCGGACCTTTCGTGACATCTTCCTTTTTTAGCCTCGCAGGTGAACGATTGAACCGCATTCCCGACCCGTGTAGTATGCATGTTTCATTTAGCGGCGCGTTCCAATTACAGACCAGCTTCGCCGGGAATACCGGCGTGGAATCAGAATTCCGTCGATGGCCTGAGTTATTGCGAATATCGATTTCCCTGGGAAGAAGCAAATATGCCCGCGTTTGTTGCTCCGGGGGAAGAACAAAGTCGATCTGGAGCTGTTTGCGTGGCGGGAAAAATATATCCGCACACGCGGGCGTATTTCTCTGGTACGCGTGACGGCATGTAAAGAGAGAGAGAGAGAGAGAGAGAGAGAGAGAGAGAGGAGAAAGATAGCTAGTGTGTAAATACTCGGAAACGTATACCTGTTATCTGTCGAAAGCGCTTCCACGTAACCGCGATTTCGCTGATAATAGCGGCGCCGGGAATTTTCATTGACGCGACTCGTGCAACGCGAGTGCACTTATCGCGCGTAAAGAGTCCTATCGACGCGCTGCGAAATTGGCGCAATGCCAGTCAGTTGGTGTAATTCGCGATTTCCCCGTGTCTCCCTAGCACGCGCGGCATTTTGTTAAAAAAAGTAGGAGAACATCGGTGCAAAGGAAGGTAGGCAAAATGACAAAGGGAGGGGGATGGGAAAGCGGCGGTGTTTTTACACCTAATTTCTCCGCTTCCTCGTCCCATCTTGGTGCTTTATAAAGCGTCATAAAGCACGCCTGCGTCGACGTCCTCCATTCGCGGACAAAGTGCGAAACTTTGAAATCGAAGGCTCTCTTGTCGACTTCCAAACAAGTCGGGTGTAAGAACGATGGAACAAACTCGTGAAAATTTCGTCGGATCTCAAAGGATCACGTGTCCCGTTTTTCCAAGCCGCTCCATAGCTTCGCCACAGGAATTTCGAGGCGGACAGTTCGCCGCGATTCCAAAGCCGCATACCACGCCCCGTGAGTTTAGGATTCTGGAAGCGCGAGTACGGTGCGGGCCAAGCGATTAATTGGATCGAATCATCGAATAGGTAGCTGGTCGGGCGCACACCGGAAGCGTCACTTTTCCGACTCGATCGGGCGTCATCACGCGAAATCAAATTGCGGCTGCGAATCGATGCGCCGTTTACAATAAATAACGCGCGGCTCGATGAATATTCTCCACTGGCCAGTCATCGATCCACCAATCGTTCATTCGTGTCAGCACGGAATGGTAGCTACCGATAGTTAATGATCGTTGCACAGAGCCGCGAAAAATTCCGACGATTCGGCCGCGCAGATTCTAAACACCTGATCGGTATGCGTCGGTCTTGTCTCCAATTATTCGCTAATCGGACGCGCGTCGATTACGATCGATCGATGGCAGCTTCGTGAACGTTCGAAGCGTCAGTTCGTCCTGGGACGTATAATCGATCGAATTTATGACCGTAAATAATCCATTAATGCGTCTAAGACAGAGCGTTTAACCTCGAGCGAAAGTCCCGGTGGATTTCGACGTGAACGAATTTCAGCGAGAGGAAACGCGTTTCAGCGTTGACGAGTGTGATCTCTCTCTTTCTCGAACGAACGAACGATCGTTTCAGAAGCGAAATTTCCAACTGAGCTTGAAGTTCACCTTACGGTTCCTTGCACATCATTGTCGTTACTCACGAAACTCCAAAGTTGCTCCTTTGTCTTTGACGCTGTTCCGTCCGTCTTTCCCCACCCCCTATACCCGATGTTCGCCTTTTTCTTAAATTCTCGACGGATACGCGCGCGTTCTTCTCGATGGAATTCGATTTGGCAGCATCGTATGGCGGATATCTTGCCAGAAACGATCGCGCCGGCTGTTTCGTTCTCCAGCATTTTGGCCCGCACGCGGCCTACCCGATCGTCCGTTTCACGATGGCGAGCGGAATCCCGCCACCGAGACGAAATAACGGATAAAAGCGCACGATAACGCCGACCAAATGGTCCACCCACCCGTTACGTAACTCCGTTTAGTGGCGAATTATACGGCGAACCTTTCTTCCTGGCCGTGATCGCGATCGTTTTTGGAATTTTAAGTCGAGCTCGACGGATCCGCGGCGTTGCCGAGGATTCTACTGCGATTTCCGTCAGAGTAACGCGACCAAGTCCCGAGGTTCCTATCTTCGACGAAATTTCCGATCCTCCACGTCTCCTTCCTACTTTCTCAAGAGATTGTACTTTCTCGGATATGAATTCATGAGAAGATTTTCATGTACGTATCCTGAAATCAAAGGACTAACAGAATTGAATTATCCAGAGACGTTGGCTTCGAGCTCGAGCTTCGGGACGCGCGACGAGAAGTGAATAATTCGCAACGAATAATTCTCAAGATCGATACGAAAAGATTATCGGAAAGATCAACGTCCGCTGCGAAAGCTGTGACACGTTTAACGTTTAATAGGAAATTTCATATTGTACAATCTATTTCGACTTGGTGCAACATGCATTATTAACGCGTCCAAGTTGGTGAACGAAGATTTCTTGGTCCCTGCTCATCCTTTGGAAACGTCGCCACTTGGTATACCGTACTCTGGAGAGAAAAGAGAACAGGCGAGACATTTTCGTTGATAAACGACGTCTCAAAGGCGATATTTACCAGGCAAAACTCAGGCAGAGAAACAATATACGTACAAGTCGTAGCTATGGTTAACTTGGGTAGATTTCTATATCTGAAATTCCAAAGTCTCGCGACCACGTTCGAAGCGATGCTTCTCCGGGAACACCAGCGTGCTCCATCGTTCGTAATGCTCGTCCATACTTTCTGGAGAACGCAGCAGTGTCGAATTAATCAGAAACTTGACGGAAGAGCAATCCGCGCCGGATACATCGATCCCGGGTCTTGCGAGTTCCATTCGAACGGGACAGGAACTGCGATGACTGCCCGTGGGAAAACGCGGCGAAGTCGATCAATCAATTTCCATCGACGTGGATGCACGGTGCGCACCTGTATGGTTTTCTCTCTCTCTCTCTCTCTCTCTCCCTCCCCTTCCAGCGACGAAACGGACGCATACACGGAAACGATGAATTCTCGAGGGACAGACGACGAAGGAGCTCTTCTAAAAGGAGCGTCGAAGGGGCAGGAGAGGGACGCCGCGGAGGAATCCGCCAGATAAAAGGTTCGAGAACGAGGAAAAATACGAGGAACAGATCGCTAAACAAATAGGAACGGCGAGTGACGGATTGAAAGGAGAAATTGATGTGTAGTGGGAAATCGAGGGGCTGAAGAGATAAATAGAACGAGACTGCCGAACGTGGAGAAAAGCGAATAAACTGAATCGAAGGCGATCCACGGAAAGGAGTTTCAGATTCTTTTCGTTTTTTCGTCCATTCCGCTTTAGCATTCCGTGTGGTAACCTCGCGAGGAAGCAGTAGAATCAGGCTTATGGAATTCCTAAGTGGTTAAACGATTAGAATTCCCCGCTTATTGTAGCCGGTAATTTAAAAGAAGATCTCGACGAACGGTCCGCTAGAGCAGAAGGAAAGAGACGTTCGACGACGAAAAAAAAAAGAAGAGGGGAGAGAGATAGAGATTCTGAAAGTACACGATTCGCCGCTTTTCATGGCACTCTCGATTCTATCGGGCTACGCTAGCGAAGGTGGCTGGCATTATTCGGCCACGGCGTTTCTCCCATCGGGTAGCGCGCCTCATCCCCAGCAGGCTAGGCTGTGTGCAGGTGCCTAAGATCCATACCGGCTCCGCTCCTCTTCGTGTACCAGTGCACGTACATTCTCGTATATCTGTACGAGAAGAGGACGAGCGGCAGCGCGTCAAGGCTTTAATGGGATTCTATTTACGGGGTTCGTGCTCCGGCTAGGCAAACACTCGGTCCTCCGGCTCCTCCGCCTCATCCAACGCCGCCTCCGCCTTCTTCTTCGTCGTTGCTTCTCTTCCCCTCTAACGTCCCAGCGCGTCTGTTCTCGCCACCGCATCTTCTCTCTTCTACCGAATCTCCGACTCGCTCTCGCTTGCCAACGACGGTGCACGAGCCCGGTCTCTGCCTATCCAGCCTTTTCTCTCCGGTCCCTCTTTTGCGTTTTCGAGTTTAGAGGTGCCACTTCGCGTTAAGGAAAACTAGACCGCCCGCGCGCTTCGCCCGGATTCCCCCTTCCCGGACGTCTCTTCCTGCTTTCCTAATTTCTCGAGTGCATCGCACCCGTTTGCGGCGAGTCGATCGTTGCCCCGGTCCAATCGTTTTCATCTTAATCAGCCATAGCACGAATATAAACTCTTCTTTCCGTCGTGCTATATCATCTCGTTCGAATTGTAATTAACTGTTGAAGTGGTCACCACTTCTAAGAAAACTCTACATCTGATCTTTTTAGTTTTCTCAAGCACTGAAGCCATCGACAGCGTGTAGACAGAAGACTGCGACGAAGACAGACCATAAACAGTAGACAGGCGACGTTGGCTTCGGGGTTTTCAGTCATTGGGTAACACAGCTAGCGTGCGGATCTGGACCAGCTCAAATTGTATTCTTACTTATAATTACGCTTCTATTTAAATATATTTTCTACCTTACAATTTATCCACGAGTTTCTCTGTTTACACATCGAATAACCTCAACATTAACGAATAACGCTACGCTACGGAGTTGACAGGAAAATAGCTTAATTTCACTACATCCGCGTAGGAAACGCGACATAGGATAATTGGAAGTCAACCGAGCACTCGTAATAACGATACGCGTTCTTATCCAAATTCTCGTAGTCTCGTATCGTCGCGCAAACTGTCGTTTCACGTCTCGATGACACACGATCACACCGAGTCTCGTTTCACTCGTTCGAATTGGAACGACGGTGCCATCGAAAGGCGAACCAGCAATCGAAAACTCTCCCCCTGGCTTGGTATTTTCCCCGGTGCACCGGGATCGTTTCTCCTAGGTGTTCACGATCCTATTGTTTCCCGAATCGAGAGGTCGAAGAGTCTGCCAGTCGCCGGCATTAAACCGTCGCTTCTGCACGAACGGGCTTACACATCACAAACGCCTTTTACCTGGCTGCTTTGACGGCGTTCGCGCAATAACGCCACCCCGTTTCCGCGACAATGACGAACGAGAGGAGCCTCGACGCGTGGAAATTGACTCCGCGAAGGTTAGAGGGTTCTTGTTCGATCATCCTCTTTCCTTCTGGTTGAAATTCGTTCGACGCACGCCCCTGTCCACGTAGCAGTCAGGCGAAGCTGGTTCGAGGAGCAATCTCGATTACGGGTTGGCGAATTTTCTCTCGAGCAGGAATTCGACGGGATTTCGGTGCGATGTAACGACAGAGTTTCCGATGTCCCGGAATCCAGGACGCGGTCCCGCGTCGCAACTTCGCAATTCCCAGCGCTCGGGCGTCGCGACGACTCCGACCCGCCCCGGGACTCACCGTGATCGATTACCGCGAATCTGGCGTGTCGCGATGCCTTCGCAAATCTTGTCCACGTTCCATTCGATCCAATTTAGGAAACATCCCTGCACGGAACCTCTGCTTTCTTGTTGCTCCTTATTGTACGGAGAACGTTACCTCGCGAGAGTTTTCGAGGACAAGCTCCCTGATCGAAAATCGTCGTCGTCGTCTTTTAATCAAAGGGCGCGTACGTGTTGTCCGCCACGATTTGCAGACATTTTCAGGAAATAGCGGAAAGGTATATTGTCGTGTTAAAGACAATGTTTACCGATACACGTAACAAGGGCAATATCGATGCTCCGAGGTCTGTGATATCCGAGACGGTGGACCGATATCGGGTTGCTGTGGAAAAAAAGTCAAACAGGAACTCCTTTCATCCCCATCTTTCTCTCCTTTCTGCTCGATGAATACCGCGGAAATGTAATTTACCTTCGATTCAATCGCTGATTTCCAAGAGCTTTTAGCCAGCCTCGTATCGATATTTCTTCGCGAGCAACGCTAGACGTTATCTCGAGACGAGGCGGCGAGAGGATGTCGCGTTACGGTAACGAAGATTCGCGAGTTCGACGACACATCGAAAAATCTACTTTCGCCCGAAGCGATCCGGTTCGCGTTCCCTCGAAGAACCTGCCGAGATATTCGAACATCGCCGGATCGACGGAGAATCGAAAAGAATGGATTCCCTCTCTCGAGTTGCCGAGGGCGAGAAATTTATTCAGCCGGATAAGTCTTCTTACCCGATAAGGGTGCGTTTTTGAAATTGTAATAGCCGTTTCGCGTGTTCCGCCGCGACACCAACCGCGAACAAGTCGACTGTGGATAGGAAAGGTCGATTCGCTATCTTGCAAGGCTATCGATGTTCCTATGGCAGAATGAAAACCAACGATTTCGGGGAAATTGAATTCGCGTTTCCGCTCCGACCCCCTTCCCCATTTTCGTGGGATCGAGGACGACGCTTCGAATGCGAGAACAGAGAAGAATCGGAGGAGATCGTCGACCCTGGTTACCGATGAGAGGAAATCTAATTCGAGGTGCTAAAAGTGCGCGCGGTTTCGAGGCGAGAGCCGGCGGAACGAGCGCGTGAAAAGCGCGAAAGAAAGAATGGAAGGGGCAGCACGGGGCGGAAGGGATACGCTCGAGGGTTTCTTGTTGCACCGCAGTCGACCGCCATCCTTTTGTTTCGCCGCGTTCAACAGAGAGTTTCTCTCCGCCCACCGCGTTCTCGCCGGTGTGAACGCGGCCTTAAAGCTGGTAACGCGCGTCGCCGCGTCTTTTCCTATTCTTTGCTTGGCTACGTTTAAATTAGAAATACCTTAGCGGCAGGCAAGCCGGCTCCCGGCGCTCGCCTCTCGACAAAGCAGAAACACTGTTACAAGTTGTACAAGACGTCCCGCCGTAAACTCGAGAAGTGTCGAGTAGCCGTGAAATTCGATCGCTACTAGTTCGCGCTGATCGACGAATTTTCCTCCTTTCGTTTCGAAAAACATTTCCACGGGCGTCGTTTGATCGTGCGAGTAAATATTTACTCGCACGCAAAGAATTTCCTTCTGGTGTTTGAGGAAAAGCTCGAGGATAAACGGTGGAACACGGGCGAGTCGGTTTGATGGAAGCGACACTTTCAACTTTTTTAAGCTACTTATGCGCATTGACCCGCGAGCACGTCGCGGCCCTTCAGAGTATCGCTTTATTACAGGGCTGTTGCGATTTAAGGGGTCGAGTGCAGTCGCGGAAGTAACCCTCGAAGTAAATGCGGTTCCGTGTAACGTTTTGAGCCTCGAGTACCATTAGCCTCCATCTTCAGCGACGGTTCGGAAAAGAGTTCGCGATTGAGAGAGCCTTTTTCTTTCTGTAGTCCGGTAGCTTTGGTGAATTCTCCTTCGCGATACTTTCGCTTTAATTCGTTTCGCCGCAGGTAAATAATATCGACGGCAAAGGTGGAAAACACTTCGGTATATTATGAGATATCAGTGGGTAATTAACGTAAAAAGCAAATTCCCCTCGTTATTCCCTCGTTTATATCGCACGCAATTATCTCGCTACAAATTTTCTCAATTTTTTAATTCGCCAACCTTAATCCCGCGTTTATAAAAATCCAGCTAATTCGAAGTAGAAGGCGAGGAAGAATAAAATGGTTAGAATCCGATAAAATTATTTCGTGGCCAAGCTGTGCGCCAATTGTCCTAGAATTAACGGAAATCGATGGATAGAGACGGGCCGTGCGTCTGACTATAGTCGAGACTTTCTACTTCCACGATAGTCTGTACCTATAGTGTCTCGTGTAGAACACTCTGTCTTGCATATCTGTTACTATCTGTTATATGTACTCGAACTCGTCTAGTTTTCCAGACTTCAAAGCCACGAAATATTTTCCAATGCTGATCTGGTTGGCCGCGTCGACGCTAATCGAGAACTCGATTTACACATATCATCTTTGCTTGATATTTCGATAGAAGTATGTCGTTCCTGGTTGAAATTTCATTAAATATCGTTAACGATTGGCCGGTAAAGAGGTTAAGAGATAGAACACAGCTGGTAAGAGAGACCTCGAAATCGTTGGGATGATTAAAAGCGTTCGCTAAAAGGAAAAATGTAGACCGGTCGTCTCTAATTAATTGCGAGCAGAGAGAGATTCCGGGCGATCTTTCTCTCTATTTCTGCTCTTGCTCTTCCTCTCCTTCTACTTTTTCTCTGTGCAACGCAAACGCAGCTGCGATCGATCTACCGTTCTGCCACGCGGAAAAAATTAGCCTGTTAATTCCGCGATATGAAAGCGGCCTACTTTTCTTATCATTTGCCACGGCCTTTGGCTTACTTTCCCGTTCGGTAACGTTCATCGGTGATAAAAATCGCTTTAAAGCGTGAAGGAAACGATGTAAAAAGCCGTGGAAGGGCAGTTCTGTCTGCGGCGAAAAGTATCGTTGGAAATAGGCGCGTAACGCGCCACGCTATTCCCTTCACAGAAGCTTCACGGATTCTGGCTCGTTAATTTCGTCTCGACCGGCCATCCACGTCCACTTTAGCCAAGTGCTCTTTGCGTCGTTGTTGATGACTCTAGCGGTGCACAAAGGAAGCCAAGGCGGAACGATGGTGCGGCCTTTGATCGTCAACAATTCACGCATCGATTCGCCTTCTTGGCTGTCCCGTTGCTCGCGACCATTCTCCCGATTCATTTCGAAACAGTGGCCACTTCCCGTATCGGTAAGGCACAAAGCTCGAGTCATGGCTGACATCGACTAACTTCTTCGAATTGCACCTACGATTCTCCCGAGTACAGTTTCGATAGCCAAATTCGAGGCTGCGGTACGATCGCGTTTTACCGGAGCCGCGTTTCCCCAGCCGTGCAACCCCTTATCGTTTAGCAAGCGCGTTTCCCAGAACTCCGAGCCGGCGATCGTGTCTCTTTCCCCGAGGTGGTTTCTGGCAGCAGGCTGCGTGCCTCCACGGCTAATCACGTGCACGAACTAATTTCTCCGGTACACGCTCCGTGGCGGCCGGCTTCGAAGCGCGACGCTCGGGAACGTGCTAAGAAACTCTTATGTTCGTCGCTTCTGTTCCTGATCTACGACCGGGAACGTCTTCCGGTATTATTAGAAAAAAAAAACAGCGGGAAGCCGCTGTGTCCTTGGTGGTTCGTAATTTCGCACGTAAACGCGTTTCCGTGGCGATAACTTGGCGACGAAACGTCTAAGTTTGCGATAAGCGGCACGAACCCAGACCAGTTAAACGCATTTCCAACGCTGGCCAGAAAACGGCTTTCGAGCTGTCTACCTCCTGTGTCGCCCATCCCCGTCCCGTGTTCTCTCCGTTTACTTGTTCGCACGCAGCGCTAAGTACGCGCTTAATGGCAACGCGCATTAACACCGTTGCTCGCTAATCTCTAGCAGCGTCGATTAAACGATCGGCGTCCGAATTTCGTGTGCCTGTATTCGTGCCTCGTTCACGCCACTGTTCTGGCAATCGAAACGCTCGTTCGATCCAAAACGAAATACCCCTTGCGATTTTCCCAATGATATTTATGTTCCGGGCGATTTTTCGCGTGCGATTTTCCATCGCAAATTGAAGGCGACCACGAATTTCTTGCCACGCTTGGTGTCGCTGGCACGGTAGGTGGGAACCAATGTCGAGATTAATTCGTAAGAAACGAGGTTATCAAGAGCGACAAAGAAGTCTCGGGAAAGAAGCCCGACAGCCGCATAATATCGTAAGTTTGCGAAGACAGCGACTAATGCGTCGAGACGCGTGGTAGGAAGCTCGTTACGCCTCGAACAAAGGAAAGCTGATTATCCCTCGATTAAATAACGACGACGCCTTTCTCCACTATACACCGTACACTTTTATTGCAACCTTATTGTAAACGATCATGCTCGACTCGATCGACGAAGGAGAAACTGCGAATACGAATTGCGAGGAGTGTTAAGGTACGCGATGATTCGACGAACCGGTCACATTATTCCGGAGCAAAGGAGTATCGTCGAAGGAATTTAGCGACCAGACACTCGAGGCATCATCCAGTCACCCCATAGTCGGCACTCGTTACCATTGTAAACGCAGCCCCGTTCCCCGTCAGCCGGAGTGTTTATTTAGCTTAACACTTGCTAATGCTTCCCCCATGGCATTCCACGAGCTGTTTATACTCGGTCTACTCGGAGTTGAAGGGGGAGCCAGGACAAGGGGTGGCCGAGAGGAACGAAGGCAAGAGGAGTATGTTCCAGTTTCGCTCTTACGAAATTCCCATCAAGTATTCGATTCCTCTTCCCCGTGATCCTTCTCCGAATATCTCGATAATTGAAATGGAAAAGGATTAGAACAGAATAACAGTATCGGGACGTGTTCGATTTACCAATGAATTTCGACGATGTCAGAGTCAAAGTCACCCCTCTGACGACGTCACGCTTCGATCCGATTGCTCGAAGTCTCCGACTTGTCCTAGAAATAAAATCTGTCAGCCCAGCCGACGAAACATCGTCGTCGGTGCACGATCCGTCAAGAAGGTGGAGCGCGAAGTTTTCCGAAGAGGCGCAGCACGAGAAAGCGAGGTCAAACAAATAATACGATCTAAGAGGAGGGAGCAGCGTCGCCTAATAATAGTCGGGGTCTGTGTTACCGGTTGTAATCTACGGGAAACCGAAATAGAAAGGCCGAAAAGGAGGAGCGAGGAAGAAGAGCGTCCGCGTACTGCGGAAAACTGTATCGAACGAAACAGGATAAAATTACGTAGCCTTGCTATTCAACGACGACAGTGCGCCTGTTCTTAGCGATCAAACTCCTCGGATATCGTTTTTGTCCTCGCAACGACGCGCAATTTCGTTAAGCCGAATTTACACTGTTTCGGATGAATGCCAAACACGGCGGATGAATGCTGCTTTCATTCTTCAAAGTGAAACAGCGTAAATTCGGCTTGAGTATTCGGTTGAGTACTCGGCTTGAGAACGTTCTAGAAGCGCAACTACGACCGGACAAAAGCTCTCTTCTCGCGATTCTCGAGTGACCCGACGACGAGTCAGAGGCTCGCGCGTCCACAAAAATTCTGTCTGCGATTGAAGGATCGTCGTGGCGGACAACGTCTAACAGCCGCAAGACTCGGCATTCACCGGAGAATTGCTTGGAGGCGAAGAGCAACGGTCACACAGCGGCCACTCAAACGTTACAATAGTCCAACGACGCTCTCGGGACCGTGGTCCTTGCCAGAAATTTTTCGGGTTGCCGTTTCGCCTGACTCGCTTTTAAAGCATAGCCTCCGTTTGTTGCGCGCGCGGCTCTGCAGGAGTCGAGAACCGGCGGAGAATCGTTCGATTTCGGTGGATACTCGTGTAGCGTTTTCACGTCGTCGAACTCTGGAAGCAATTCGATGCGGAAGAGAACGTCTCTACCGCGCGTCCTCCACGAATTCACGCGATCCTTGAAATAATAAATTACGTATACCGTGGCCAGTACGCTTGCCGCCGCGCTCTTGGCAAATACACGAACCGGAAAGTTGTTTACACCGTCGACAAGCGTTTATAGGCCGCGGCTACGTTTTCGAGACCACATAACCGAAATTGAGTCGCCGAGAGAAGAAGGGAATTCGAGCGGTCGAGGACGAGAACAATTTTGCAAGAGGAGCGTGCAATTTTTGCCACGCTCGTCCGTTTTTCGCTGGCTGTCCGGCTATCGATCCGCCGGTAAATAATGTACGCCGCTTTGTGCGCCACTGGACGCCACGTATTTCTATCGTAACCGTTACCAGCCAGCCGAAACTTTCACTGGAATGGCCATCGCTTCTTTTGAGAAACTTTTACATCGGGAGGATGAGTGAGCCGCATCTGCGCGTAACGCTCCTCTACAGCTAGTTCGACCGATATCAAAGGCTCTCACGGTGAAATTGGAAGCTGTCGTTGTTCGAGCGTTCCCTACGAAATTATCGCGTTCGTGTATCCGCGCAAAAGCGACGCAATTGGGAAAAATAAATAGCGGAGGAGGAAAATGTATGGCGAAAAATACGAAAAAAATACGACGAAGAACGTTCCGCTGTGTTTATTCAATTATCGCGTGGAAAATAGCAGCGACGAAATGCGCGCCGGTGGATCGCGCGAAAGGATAACGTCGTTACAAACGATAACGCGTTTTTCGTGGCATTTCTCAAGAGAAAGCGAGGATCTTATCGGCGAGCGGTTGCGCGACGCCGTTATCATCCACTTTGCGGAGATCTTTGTACCGCGCTTTCTCGACCCTCACGTCGTCGTGTTTATCGTTGACCGCAAAGCGTCGTTTGCTTTTCAGCAAATTATGCTTCGGCAAATTGTCTTTCTCCCCTTAGGACCCGTGTATTACGTTCTCGCACACCTTGAGTACGTCGAATCGGCTGTTCATTGACACGAGACAGAAACCACGCACGAATCCCTTCCTGGAATCTTCGGATCTATTTTCGTCGCGGTTCGTGTCCTTCTTCGACGCCGCGAACGTCACCCTTTCCCGGCGGCGAATTACGTAAACGAGAACCTCTTCCCGTTTCCTCTTTCCATTTGGCAAAAGCGTTCTCGAGTCTTCTCGAGACGTGGCAACTTCCGTTCCAAGATTGATTTTTCCACCGACTCTTCAATCTGTTCACTTATTAAATGCGTACCATAGACCTGGGGCTTCCGTCGAGCCGTGATAGAAATGGAGACGCGATGGCGGTACAATTTTTCCTGAGAAAGATTGCACGAACCCGCTGGGCTTTCGCAATTTTCGCGAGACGGATGGAAAATCGAAATCGGCGGTTGGTCGACGCTTTCGTGAGACCACCTGCTGTAAACACGACGATAAACGCCTATCCGTACACGGAATTTCCGTGATTCGTTTCGAGGGTCTACTCGTGCGACGTTCTCGTGAAATTTTCCGTGACGAGAGCTCGTTGAACGAACTACGACGGGAGGGAGGATGACCGAGGCAGAAGATAAGTCTAGCGGTTTGCTCGAGGAGGTATTCCCGATAAATAAGCCGGAACGAAGAGGAATCGGTCGCGTGCAAACGAGCGGAGTTCATTATGCCAAGAAAAGAATTCTGAACGGCTAGGTTGGCAGCGTCACAAAACTGGAATTCGCTTTCTCCCAGGGTGACGTGTCTATCGCTGGAGAGAATGACTCGTTAAATATTTTCGGGACATTCTTTCTCCGGCATTTACTACGACACGCCGCGCCGCACTCTTTTCCCCTGTCGTGCTCGCCATAAGTTTTATATATTCGTCTAGGAGACAACACGAAAATTCACCGACGATTATGCTCGAACCGATATCGGAAACCACCGTCGGTACGAAAAAGGAAGTTTACCAACCACGGGGCTTTCTTTCCGCTTGTTTCTGCGGTTCGTACGTTCCGCAGAGAATTCTCACGCTGTCTCTCGATCTCCTGATCGATCGTCGTTTCATACGTAATTGTATAATAGGTTACCTCGCTTCGTTTCGCGACGTAAATCACATTTCACTCGGGGCACGTAGAACGGAGTTTGATTCTCGACGTATTTAGAGGACGCATTACTATCCCAAGGAGCTTAAGATAGAATTCACCACGTATACGATAGGTACGTTAGGTCATACCGCGTCTAATTCGCCCGACGAATATACCGAATAGCGAGCGCACTCGACGCAGTATTATGGATATATAGAGTAATCGATCTGAAATTCGTAGTCAGGATTATTAATAGACGCGTTAAATCTGTCTGTTTCACTTGAAGTTTATTAAATTTAACGCTACATATTATAGCACAGAAGGCAGCGACCTTTTCATCCTAAATATAGAAATATTATAGTTACAGATAGCGTATGCGACTTAGGAGTCATTCTCTTGCCGTAATTTATTTACCGTTCCCATGAATATTTTTGTCCGTTAATTTAAGTGTTTCCCACTCGTCGATATTTGCCCTGCGTTTAACGTACAAATATTACGTATGATTCGGTCTCAGTTATTTCGAAGCAGACATCCGACGCATTTTTAATCGTTGCGCTGCGAGATGACGCGAGGTAAAATATAGAGGCCAGCGAGATAAAATATAGCGGTGGAGAAAATTGTGGCGACCGTGTTCGAGAAAAAATCGAGAATTCCGGTTATGATTTCCGAGATTGGCAAAAAGGAAGGTCGGTTTAAAGGTTTAAACCGATTCGGACGACGTTCCCGCGGCACGCGAACTCAGATACGTTTAGTTTGTAAATAAAATATCGCGGCAAACTAAAAAGAACCTGGGGGCAATTTATCGAACATCGCGCTACAGTTATGCGCGATCCTCGCCCTCCATTCGTCGCCGCAACCCTTCTTTTTCGCCTGCCTTTTCCCCCTTCTCCTCTCCTCCTTTCACATGATGTACCTCTTTCTCCCCTTTGCTCTATCTCATTCCTTTCTTTTCTCCTTCTCCTCGTATATTCTTCTTCTAGTTCTTTTTTTATAAACGCGGAAGCACGATGGGCTGTGGCACTCGTAAATCGTCAGATGAAAAATTACGGACGAATTATTGTAAAATTACGAGCCGGCTGATATCGGCCCGCAACGACGCGTCGGATTAACTCGGTAAGTAGATTTGTCGTCGTTAACGAGTATCGACAAGGGCGATGAAATGGAAAAGCGGCGGGCCTAGGTCCGTGTGCGCGACGCCACCGACGTTTAATCGATGCAGCCCAGATACGTCTTCGAAATAATGACCGCCGCAAAACCTGCGACGCGCTCTTTTATTTTGACAGAGAGACGACCTCCGATTTGTACGCCACACGAATAACGAGTCGAAATGGTCGTCGGTCCGCGCGATAGCCCGTCGATCGAGTCTGCAGTTTGTCGATTTTCCAATGAAGACGCAAAATAGGGAGACACCGAACGCCGGCGTTCCACGAACGATTGAATCTTTTTCCTTCTTTTGTTTTTTTTTTTCGCTCGTTCGTCGCCAAGAAAATTTAGCTCGATGCGAAATCGATGCCAATTACCCCGCGTAATTTCTGTCTTCCTCGTGTAACGGTGCAACGGTAATTTTGTTTCTACCGTGAACGCCGGCCGGATGGCGAAGTTTATCTCGATCTACCTACACGCAGCGATTTTCCAGCAGCGATCTGCCCGTTTCATCTTGCGTAGAACACCTTTAAATGCGACCATAGCGCGCGCTCGTAAATCGCTCGCCAGATAACCGTATTTTCTGTCAATTATTATTAAATTGCCCGGTCGGGTTCCCACGAACCGTGGACGCGACGCGATTTTTATCGGTATCTATGCCGGCGCCTACGAAAATACTCGTGGCCGAAGAATCATCGCCTCTCGTCACGTCAGCCTTTCCGCACATGGCCATCGTGGCTATTAACTCGCGGAACTGCATCGCGTGTTTCGCTTTTGTCGTACCGAGTTGTTCTCCGAATCATCGTCAGTAATCTTTGCTTACATTTAAAATTCATTTACCGAAATCCTACTTCCTTCCTGCCATTTTACTTTCTTTCCCTCGGGATTTTCGGAGACTATGTTCAAGCTTGATAAAAGTCTCGACGCTTCAAAGAATCTGCACCGCGTGGAAAGATCGAAGAGCGACAGATTCCTCGGCCTCGACCGTGCTAACTCAATTTCCTCAGACAGGAAAGCTTCGACAAATTATCCATTCGAACTTTATGAACCGAGGCGAAATAAAAACCAATACTGTACGTATCGCGGCGTGAGAAACTTGATCGCGAGCGAAGGCTCGTGGGTTTATCGCTGGAAACACGCCATCCTTGTATTCAGTTGATATCGTCGTCGCGATAAATCCGGAAGACGTTCCGGGAGAAGAAACCATTCCATCGAGACGTTCGCCGTTTAATGACCACGATCCTTTGGAAAATTCCAGGAACGAGTGTTTCCTCTCGAGGCGCAGACGCGTTTCCGAAACGATGGTCAGCTCGTCGTTTCGAAGGACACCGGAATGATACCTGTGCAGGCATCGGTACTCGCTCGTAACGTTGGAAACCGCGGTATTGACGAGATGTCACCGGAAACCGCAAAGCCCCGGATGTTTGGTATTCCTGATTCCTAATTCCCTTTGTTTCGTATATTCGAAAGCTCGTTTCGTGTCAAGGTAAAGCAAACGTCGAGGATCGAACGAATGGTTAAACGATGGGCTATTAAATGAAACAGACGCGTTTCGCGGAGAACGATCTAGACGAACGACAGTCGCTTACGAAGAGAATTACGCTCATAACGATATTCCCTGTATGACGCTAATCGATGGCTCGTGGGAACGAAACGACGATGAAGATAGGGGCCGATCTACGAACGGGTCGAGGATATTACGCCATCTCGTTAACTCCCATGCCTCGACGCTCCTCCCGGTGCCGGCTGCAATTAAAACGAAAAACAACGGCAAGAAATTCCGCTTCCTTCTTTCTACGGCACTTCCGACCCGCCCGCGTAATCTTCCTCCTCCCAGGTAATGGAAAGAAGTTGCCCCGGCCAGCCTCCGCTGTTGCAATTTCTCGCGCTTAAAAGTTTCCGGCTCTTCCTTCTCGCCGTGCCGTCCTGGTTAATCGTTGACCTCTGATTAACAAGCCCTTGTTCCTCGAGATCGAACGAGAATCGCGGCCATCTTCGAGAAGAGAGAAACGCCGAGTGTTTGGCGCTCTCTAACGTTTACGACACAGCCGTACCTATGACTCCGTATATACGAGCGGAAGAGAGTAACGAACGAGAAAGGAGTTCCAGTAGTGCTGGAAAAGTTGGTCGGATTTTATGGTTAGTGGACGAGTTGGTGAATTACCGAAAACAAATCGACCAACTTTTCCCTGAGCGTTGCTCCGTGTTCTCGGTAACGATCTCACGCGGATATTTGCGCGATTCGTGATCGCAGAGAATCGCACGATCGCTCTGAACACTTCCGTTTACTACGAAATACGCAATGATATAGCGCGAGTCATTTAAGACGAGCCATCCTTTTCAATGTTCAAGATAAGGAGTAATGTTTGGCAAACAAAAGTTTGGCAAGTCACGGGCGTAATAACGAACGAAAAATGAAAATTCACGTTTCAGAAATACGATACTCCTGACTTTATTAACCGAATCGTACTCGATCGATTCAAAATACGAGCAAACTTCGTCGAAGTGCTGAAGAATAATAATTAGACGTAATTTGCTACATCGAATGTTCGGAATAGTGACCAGCCGTATGCTATAGCCGGCTACCAGAGAACTGGAGAAAAATCGTCCGACGACGACAAACCTTTCACGCTTGAAGCGAAGTCTTGATGGAACAGCGATCGATAGGGACGGGTAATGGTTCGAGATGAAAAAACGAGGATATCGACGGCAAGCGGCGGCCAATTAATTCGATAAAGGTAGTCAGCCGAAGTGACTGAAAAACAAAGGGAAACCGGTGACTTTCGACCGATTGATCGCGATTAAATATTTGTCAGGATCGATCGGTAATCAGTCGCGCACAACCGATCAGGTTGAGCTAACGAATCGAGTGAGTAACCGGAAGCGCGCGGTTCTGCTGGCAGGACAGAAGCGGTCTGTAAACCAACGAACGGACAAAGGTGCAAACGCACAGAGTCATCCTGCGGACGATACACGAGCCCGCATTAATCGTTTCGCAAAGGGCCGGACGGACAAGCGCAGCGTGAAACCGCGCGATATCGAATCTTCCGGCGCATCGAGAATTATGATCGCCGGTCCGGAAGTTAGTCGATTACGAAAATTGTCTGGAAACGAATTGGCGCAGGAACGGGAATTGCGCGAACCTTTGTCTACGCCGCAATGAATAGCGTTCTTCGCCTCCGGTTGAAACGGCTCTATCCGCGTTCAGTTCGTTGCGAAAAGGTTTTAAAAGATCGGCTTTCACTCGGGTATCTGGGTATCGCGTATCACCTGGCGCGCCTTCTATCTTTAACCCTCTACCGCCGAGCTGAAATCTCAGAGACTACGCTGATTTTATCTTTCGTACTTTTTTACCATTCTTTTTATAACTAAGTACTTGAATTTCGTTTACGTATTCACGCAAATAGACCGACATAGTTTGTCCATTTTACGAAACGACGTTTGATTCGTGTACTTTGTAGTCTGTCAGGAGGAAAAGAAATTGAATGAAAGCAGTAAGCTAATAGTAACATAACTTTGCATTCTTTTACGATATAGAATACCTGTCGCTTTTGAAAGATAAAGTGAAAAATTTATAAAGAAGGATATTGCATCTTTGTATTACGAGAAAATCGATCAGCCAACAAATAGGGCTGCGAGATATCGTCTTAACCCTTTGCACTCGAGAGGCGACTTTCAGTCACCACGACATTCCGTGCTGCAATTCCATTGGTTCGTAAATTGGTTTCTTAGCTCTTTGTGTTCTTTGTTGGCAAGTGTAAAGTGTTAGACTTTAAAACGAAGATAAAATATTTAATCCCATATCCCTCCGAAACCATGGTTCAACTATGGTATTGAAACAACGTCTCCAACGTTAGTTCGGATTCGACGATCATGGCAAAAGTATTATATTTTAGAAACCCTAAAAAAGTGGTTTTCGGAAGTGAAATTAGCTCGAATGAAGATGAACTTGACTTTGAACTGTTGAAAAATGAGATTAATTATATCGAGAATGCATCTTGGTGAACGCTTTATAAGTTATCATACAAAAAAAAATACAGAAATTAATATTACAAAATCATATTTTCAAAGATGTAAATATAGATAAATTATTAGAGTATGTTTTTGCAAGTTAATTTGTATATGAGATCATTTTACACTAGCTGTAAGACACGCTAAATCATCCGAAGTAGCTGCTACGCCCGACCGAAAAAGTCCTCGAGTGCAAAAGGTTAACAATAATGTCGTAATAAAAAAATATCGCAATAATTCCTGACGAAGTGGGCTCTCTGACTATTCTCTTCCATTATGTTTATCGGGAAAATGTGCGATAAAAGTAAATCAGTAAGAAAAATTGTCAAAAACGTTCTATATGTGTGTATAAATTATCTGTACGTTCACGGATCTCGTAGACTCCACCTCGGGCTTTACGTTTCAAGTAGATATATTCCTCGATAGTAAAGTGTTAACATTCATAACGATGGAATAGTTTCACCGGCAGATCGGAGTATCTTATCGTAGGGAACTCGTTGAAAGCACTTTTCTGTAAGCTTACGTGCGAATAAATAGTTAACGTGGAGCAGAAGCCGTAGAGAATCGTGATTGCTCGCGATTCCCGGTAAAAATGTCGATCGAAGCGTCGATGACAAACGTTGGCTGTAATAACAGGACACAATCGGCGTGGTCGATTTGAATATCGACGAGCATACGAACAGACGACGCGCAAATATCTCCATCGAAGCGAAATTACGACGAGCAACAGAAGACCCTGAGGAGAGAAACAGATTTCACGTCGGGGTATGATATCGTGGTTGATGTCGCGTGTACCGTGCGATACACGAAGAGGGCTGTCGATGAGGCCGCGATACCGTTGGAAACGCCACTTTCTCAGACCCACATCCAGCTACCAGCCAAACTCGTTTCCAGCCGACGACGTGCCAGGAATCAAAGATTGCGCGGAAATTACATAATCTATCGCCGACTTGATATGATCGACTCAGTACTCACCCATTGTGTAATCTTCGAGATTCCAATCGTTCGATAAAATTAGACCAGGTGTATCCACTTTTTGAAAAAGCCACGTTCCCGGTGAAGCTTTTTTTACACCTCACCGAACCTCTAGATAATCAAATCACGAGTTATACAAAAGTAGCCGAATTATTTTAGACGACCGATGAAAAGGTTATTTCATTGTTAAATGTCCTATTTGCAGATTCATCGGCTTTCTTTTACTCGAGTTTATTTAGAGAAATCGGGTAAAGCTTTTATGGCTCAGATTTTTCAAATCCAAGATATTCGGTGAACTTCGTAGGGACGTACGACCAAGGTAGACAGTTTGAGACGATCGCATCGATGCGTTTCTTTGAAAGGACACGATAATCAAGAACTGCAGCCCGATAGAGTCAGCGAGGACGAAATGAAATTTGGTCGGCGCCAGGTCGGAGGGCGCGAGACAATCAATTATCAGGAGCAAAGGGTGGTCGGTCGAGGGTCGGCCGTATGCTTAACACGAGGTTGCGCCTCGTCACAAGCCGTCGGTGCACCGCGGGAACTATGAATCAAGCAAGCGGCATGGCCGGTTGCCGCAACCCCCGTTGTAGAGCAGGTCGAACGGTCGCCATCGCGTCAGCTCGAGGGCAACGTGGCAACGCGCTATTTGTTATTTTGCTCTTTCGGCGACGCGTTCATTAATCAACCTTGCCGCTCTCTTTGCTGGTCGCTCAGCATGTTTCATCCCTCGTAGCGGCCCGTGACACGCCGCCTGACAGACCCCGCGTTGCTTTTCTCTTTTCCTCGTCTCCGTTTTCCTTCCGTTCTTCCACGGATTCGATCGATCTACAACGACGACGGATCGAACGACCGAGCATGGCTGTCGCGAAACGGGACCACGCATTATTCGTCGCACAGTATCGGCTACCAAGCTTTTTGCGACGAAAACTTTCAGCGCGGCAAAGACGGAAGATCCGAGGATTGTGTGAAAAAGACGATCCGAGGGATTCTTTGCAAAGCACTGAAAACGCTTAGTCGACGCCTCGCGTTCAATGACGTTGCGCTACTTTGGAATTTTTGGACGTTGGAAGCGTCCAACTTTCGTCGTGTCGCTTCTCCCACCAAGTCTGCGCGGCGTATTTCTTTCGTTTCGAAGATGATGAACGAATTAGAGGTAAATGAATCGGAAGGTACATTCTAGAACATAAACGAATATCGTCGAGAGAGACGAAGTACGATTTGCGAACGATTCTCTGTCAATTGGAAACATTCAATAGACCCGATGTTAATATTAGTGACTTTTTTCAACATCGTCTTTCCCTTTTCCGATTCGCTCGGTTCTCCAGCCCGGAAGACTTCGTCGAACTCGAACACATTCGATATTATTCGATATGAAACCGTCGTCCGATCAAAGACGGTTACATTGCCTTGAATCTTATTTCCGTGGTACCGTCAGGCGCCTCCAGGCGTTCCAACATTTTTAATTCACGATTCATAGAAGAGAAACGAAAGAGCTGAAAGGAGAAACGAGTCGCCACGGCTAAAACGAGTTTTTCCACGTTTTCGTGGAAGCACCGCGCTGACAAAGTATTTCGATGAAAGGTCCGGCCCTCTTTCAGAACAATTTTTCTTCTCCCTTCGCCCTTCGTGGCGGCGTTCAGCCTCGTCATCGACAGCTCGCACAGCCCGTTACCACGACAATTGCGCTGCAATTCCAGCATAAATTCAGGTGCCTGGAGAACTCGATCGAGGCCGATCCCGCGAGTGCCATTTAAATTTGAATTTCGCAGTCAGTTCGCACGGCTAATCGTTAAATGACGTTTCGTAGTGAGGGCCGCACGCGGCGGCCTCCGGCAACATGGGAATACCGTGAATATCCACCTTTCGCCTCTTTCCATCCCCGGCTTCGTCTCTTCTCTTGTTCGTTTTATGTCTCTTCGCGTCCCACTCCTTTCTCTCTCCCATTCTCTATCCGTCTACCCATTCTATTCGGTTTTTCTTCGTTCCTATTCGCACCAATGCCACTACGTTTCTCCTCGAACGTACGCGCACAGACGTAACCGGTTAATAACGCATAGACCGGGAAGCTGGTGGTGCCAAAAATCAGACGCGAAATCCTCTTACCTCCAAGTGAATTTCAGGCATTGTCCGATCCGGGCTAGCTGCCTTCCTACCTCTTTCGGTTCAACGCGCAAAAGCACTTTAGCTATTGGCTCGAATTAATATCTCCGTGACTTAATCCGACCAACGACTACGAGATAGTTCCGCTTTTTCAAATAATCCACGGCTTGGAAATAAAACGTCGAAATGGGGAAACGTTCGGTCAAGAAAACAGCTTTTACTTCGTTCTTCTGGAAACTTGGCAGCGTGACGCTAATAGAGTTCCAGTAAATTTTTGTATACACTCGCAGATGCAAATATTTGACGACGTTCGTAAACGGATCAAGACTTAAGTCGTTTAGTTTAAACGTTCGTTTCGCCGACCACTTCTTTTCGAACTGCAAAGTACCGGAGACGCGACCAGATCGCCAGGAAATTGCGGGCGTCATAATTAATGAGTTCTAGGTCGCTTCTTTCGTATCTTTAACTCCTGTTCCGAGACGACAAGAAATTATTAACCGGGTCACGATGCAAGACAGTCGTAAAAATGTTGCGACAGCTGAGTTCCCTGCAGTCTGCTGCGATCCATAGAAAAGAGTCACGAACCGCTATAATACGAGAATAAAATGAAAAATAAATTCACCTCCGTTTGATAGTATATTTACGAATCAGTCGATAATCGACTTCAAAAAACCATTGGCGCTCGTTGATACGCTGACCTATTCCACTTTACTGTCTGTCAGAACTGAAATCTGGACGCTAATCAACTTGAAACAATCTATCTGTCACTGTGAATAAATGTCTGTGATATAATAAGAACGACGATCTCCAATCTCTTCTTCCATAGATTTTCTTACGAACCTTACCGCGCGTCCATACGTTGACTCGTACTACTGAAAATCTTCCTTAATCTGCTATAAGCTTTTTACACTCGTGAGCGGGCTGCGCTCATTACGAACTCTTTATCTATCGAAGGAATCCACCTTTTTACTAATTAGGTCAGCCAGGAATAATAACTGTTAATTCGAGGAATGAAATATTAATTAACGAAAGGTTCGTTTTAATCCCTTAAAAATCAAAGCGGATCAATCTCGGGCGTGGATTCTGAAACGGAAATGACGAGATTGCATGGCGTGCGGTACAACGTTAACCAAACCCCGATGTTTCGTCTGTGAGATACGTAAGCTCGTAGGACGAGGTAGATTCGTACGCGACGCTATTCCGAAGGATCGTACGCGGCGAATACGGAGCTGGCACGGTAAGTTTCGAGTAACAGCGTCGCCCGGCGACGACGACATTGATGGAAACGTATTAAATGTCCGAAGGCGTTCTTGCCGCGACGTGGAACGTCGTGGATAATTCGAGCGTCGCGTTTCGGCTCCCGAGGGAATGCTGTAATTACGCCGAGCACGCTAGTCAAAATACCAGGCGCCGTAGCAACGAGAAACGGACTTGAAAAATAGCGAAACCCTAGCAAAAGAAAGAACTGCTGGTGAGATTGCCGGGCTCGGTTCTACACGATTGCAAATATCGTCGATTTCGCTATTAAACCACGAAGCTGTGATCAATCTTTCGCGAGACGCGCAATAATTTTTGCAAATTTGTTCGAAACTGGAAACGCGATTGAGATCGCGTATCGGGCCCTTGATTATTTCGATGATACCGCGTTTCTGACGTAGATTATCCTGAATTCTTGGCTGATGTGGCTTGTCGTGACTGACGGCACGAGGACATTACCATACGTAATGAAAAGTACACGAGAAACGAACTATCGAAGTAGCACGATGAGATGACAAAGAGTCGGTAAGAAAAGGACACGAGTAAAGCGTGCCGTGATCCATTTTTATCCGTTATACTCGTTCCACGATACAATGGACGAGCTCGTAAGGAAAGGTTGGCGGATCTAAAATTAGAATCACCACCGACCCACTTTCCCAACGGTTTTGATTCGGACCCAATTTAGAATGGCAGCAGCTATCGGGGTAACAGAAATCCAACTCCTCGAGTGAAACGAAAGCCTTCGAATGCACCGTCCGGCGAACCATGGAGCACGAGGACGCTTTTTCTCGTTGCACGGTTATTAGAGAATCCTCGGTAACGAGAGGCAAGCGTGTGCACGAGTCGTTACAGGGTATACGAAGGCAAAGAACCGGCAGCCGCCCCGTTATTATTATTCTCCCTGGTCCGTGGCATAATGGAACGGGCGTTTTCATTGAACGTGTTCGTTGCGTTCGACCGAGAAGTCCGACATTTTCATCGGGAAATAATGCGGGGCTGGCGCAAAGGATTTCTTCACGACGGCCTACGAAACACGCCGAAAGCTCTCTCCTTGTGGAGAGTCTCGGCCGTTTTTATTATTCAGCCGCTTGATCTCGCCGCGGCTCTACCTGAATGGTGGGAGCAACGACTCGGTCGTAATGGAGGTGTATTATGCATCGTGCAAATGAGATTCATCGGATTAAACACAATGAGTCCTCCCGTTGCACGATCCACGTTCAATGGACGATGGATTCGAAGGTGTCTGTTAGCGAGGTCGTCAAACAAACGAGCTCGTATCCTGCTGCGACGCGTTGCATCTCGTCAAATGTAAGATCGCTCGACGAAAGAGTATTCCGTGCTTTCTCCATTCGTGAAACGTTACACATAGTTCGTGCGATATGGCAAACAATCGCAGTTCGTAGTGTCGTTGTTCTTCGTCGGCCGTTCTAGAAGTGGATCAGCTTTCAAAGTCGTTGTTACTCGATAATCTTGAACGTTGATTTTCAATAGCCCCCGGGAAATACAACGCTTTGACTTGAAATCAATAGTTCCGGGTATTCCGTGGCGAAAAGGAACCTACTCTATACGATTCCTTAAAGCGAACTACGCTACTTCCCTGTAAAGAATGCCCTTTTCTTCCTGCCTCTAACGATTCTGCCTTTTCTTACGAACTCGGGTCGCGCCGGGACAAGCCGGATGCTCTCGGTTCCACGTTCACCGCAGGGAAACGAAAAATTCCGTGAATACATCCTTCCCAACCCTTCTACTGCTAGGTACATTCTTTTGATAGTTTTAGGAGGAAATTTCGATGATAAGAAATTATCACCGGTACGTGCGAATAGTTTCCCCGTCAAAGATCGCGCAATTTGGAACACATATTGCTTCGTGGAGCCGTTTCTCTCGGTGGCGAGAAGTACGGCTCTCGAAAAGTTTATTAAAACTCCGGTAGGATTTCGCCGGAAGTTTCGTCAGAAGTTTCGAGACACGTAGTTGGACGAAAAGTTCGAAAGTGGCCGCTTTAAGAATTCTCTTTCAACGGCGCAGATTTACCCGTCGCGAAATTCATTACGCGTCAGAATTTCCCACGGACGAGGCTACGTCGTTCGTAACTTTCTCCCTAATCGTCTTTCGGATATTCCATTTCGTGTCCAGCTTCCGTTTCATTTGCGATCGTCGACGTAACTTCGACGAATTTCACATAGAGGTATCAAAGATCCGAAACGATTCATCGATTCAACGAATCGACGATGTAACTACACGACTTTAACGAGCGTAATATGTCTGATTGCAGTGAGGGAGGTTACGTTGTCCGAGCTCAGGGACTCGATAGCGAGGTTACGGGAGAGAGTGAAGCTCGTATGCCGAACGAGGGGTTCTCCGCCCCCAAGGGTGCACTGGCTGAAAGACGGTATACCGCTGCACCCTCGAAGAGGCCTCAGGATTCAACACAAACGGTGAGTCTGCTTCCACTTTGGTTTCCAGCGAAAAATATTCGCGAAACGGCTCGGAAAAACATCGCGTCTGCGCTTCTGGCTATTTACGAGGAAAACGTACAGCTTGCGGTAAAAGGAATTCAATGGAGCCGTTCTGAAAAAAGGAAAGCACCGAGTATAATGCGCGAACGTTTCGCGTGCGTCGGAAAAATCGTCGGAGTAACGACTCGTCGCGGCCCACGCGAAACTATTCGCTCGTAGCGAGCGCACGTTCCCGTTCGCGAGACAACTTTTGCTTCTCAACACGAAGCAAACGGTTACGAAACACCGCGAAACTTTCAGATTTTCGCCGAACGTTTATAACCAGGATAACGTACGACAAACTCGCCTGTTCTCCGACTAATTCGCGATTAACGAAATCGTTTCGTGTTTGGCACCGATTTCCAACAACGACTCGCGAACTTCCGCCGCTCGTTCTCTCGTCGTTTTTCATCGTCCCCCACCATCCTCTCGATTCAACGTTCGTACAGCTTCTAATATCGTTGCCAAGAATACTACTCGCGTGTGACATCGATTTCTGCCCGCCTCCGTCGTAGTCGCGTGCCTCCGGCCAATCGATCGTAACGACATAATCGCCATTATTACGCTCGATTTCTTTTATTACTACCGTCGTGGCTCGGTTTCCTCTAGAATCCGCGGCTGGAAAATAAAAAAGGCCACTTAATCGTTTCGCTCGAACCGCCTCCAAAATATTTATTCGCCTTGTCCACAAGAAGCCGCGATCTTCGACCAACGATCTCCACCTTCTCGTGTTCTATTTTCTTCTGTTTCTTTCTCGCCTGCGAGCAATCCGCGAAATCGCGACGAAAGATCGAGGGAAGAAACGACGAGGGTGGTGTCGCAGGCCGATAACGCGAGTTCCGTGCGGCGAACACGTGCCGAGCTTGTTAAAGCGATTGGCGGTTTGTAAATCTCTCGCGTGGCCGTGTGGCTCTGCGAGCGGTTACCACGGCCCTGGGAACCGTAATAATTTCAGACGGCCTTTCGGCCGGATTTACTATCCACGGAGGAACGATTATAGCGAGTGAGCCGGCCGGCCCTCTTCTCTGATGACTCAACTGTTGGCAAGACTCTCGTTTCGCTGATGCTGGTGCTGCTTCTGCCGCTGTTACTCTTTAAAGATGATGTATTCGTGTGGCAGTCGAGCTAGCCGCGTGTGCGTGCAGCTTCTTGCCGGTCCGACGCGAGCATATTGTAATGGAAACCGTCAGCTTCTTTTTCCTTTGCCCGTCAAAGTCTACGGTTTCAAACTTTTCTTCCGAGCCGCTTGCGTCGCTCTTCATTTTTTCCCGTCCTTTCCTCGTAATAACGCTTAAACAACGCGTCTCTCCTTTCTGCGACTATCTCTCGCAACTACGCGATATTGTAAACTGTTTTCTTGCGAGTTGCTTCGAAAGCTCTCGGAGAAGGCTCTGCTTTTCAACAATGTTCCAGGCGAGAAGAAAGTGAATCGCGACATATTTTTGCTTTCGCTCTCGAAAACGCGACGAGAGGATTCGCAGGGTGAGTTTAATGGCCGTTTGTAATTAGTCGGTGGGAACGCTTTACCGGGAACGCGAGAATGCCAGCGAATCGATAGGAAAGTGGCACTTGCCGCGATTGCTCCGCGACGACACGCCCGTCACCGTTTTTATAGAAATTTTAATGAACACTCGTAAGTAATTAGAGACCGAAGAAATGGATTTTTCATATTTTGCGTATGATGAAAGGGTTCGACGAAGCGCGATGCGTGACGGAAAAAAGAAATAGCTGGAAAATACGTCGCATAAAGATCACGCGGTATACTGTACGGGCGAAATTTTTGTTGCAGAATTTTTTACGCGCTTCTGGTAATTAATTAATCGACAGACCACGCGTGAAAGAATGTTCTCAATTAGATCGCCGGTCGTTTACGTTGCGTTGGTCAGGACAGCTGTACTCGCGTATCGTTGATTTATGACTCGCGAGGGAAACTCATTCTCCTCGATGGAATTATTAGCGGCCGACATTCTATACCGTTTTACGTCGCCCATCGATACTTTGAGTTTTATTACCTCTCGCGGATTAATCAACTGCCTGTCGCTAAAGTTTCAGCCATCGCTCGAAACTCTAATTTCTCGAATAGTCGCTCCGAAACGGAGAAACAGCTACGAAGGAAACGGGATGAAAATGTTTCGTACATCATTTATCGTATACGTTTTCTATATTTTCAGACCGTTTGATAGGTCGAGAACAAGCTGATGTATGTATAATTGTATATCGATATAGAAACAAATTTGTCGACCGGGGACTTTTCGGGCAGTTTCGATCGCAAACTTGTGGCCAGTGTGAAACGCCATAAAAGAAAGATCTTACGGCAATCCTTCACCGGGTCTGTCATGAACGGGACTGGCGTACGCTCTGTCGTAATTTTCAATTACTGTCTACGACGCAGACCGGCCGAAGCCCGCTCATTCCGCTGGAAGCACGGGTCCTCGTCGTAAAATCGAACGTGCCCGGGGTTGGTCGCGTGTACGTGGAAGATTCACGAGCGTAAGATCGCCACACCGTCTCTTAACACGATCAACAGAGTTTCGATAGACAGAATGTCACCGTATCGAAGGTATCGCGCAGCCAGATGCAAGCAGAGAAGAATATCGAGATTGCACGAAACGAAAGTTCGTTTTGACCAGCGAGAAATTTTGATATCGTTCGTAATGGAATCTGTTTTTCCTTCCGTACCAGCCACGTCGTTCCCGATCGTGCTTCTTTGCAAAGGGCAAGAAATTTCAGTCGGGGCGCCGATGGATTCCTATCGCACAAAAGGAGAGGGCAAAAAAGCGGCAAAGAGAAAACAGAGGGCGAGCGTTGAAAGGAGTCCCGACGTTGCCTCGCGACATTAATTTTCCACCAGCATTCAATTAACCTGAAAGCCCAGGACGCGGCTCAAAATTACGCGTCAATCGAATTAAGCAATAAACAAGATTCGTGGAAGCGGCGATGCCTGAACTCGCGTACCGCGCGAGACCACCGAACGTTGCTTTCAGAAAGCAAAGGGAACGAGACATTCTCAGAAGAATTCAGTACTTTCGAGTAATCGGTTGAACAGAATTTCTATCAGAGGAAAATAGAGTTTATTTGACAGTCCGCTGATGACTTTCTAATTCCCTTAAAAGCTAACGAGAACCTCCGCCGTGTCTTTGTTTAATTTCGCGTTAGGCGATTACCGAGTGGAAAGAAAGGACAGTGGCGCGTGCCTGCGAGACGCTGATTAATATTCACCGCGAGAATCTCGACATCGAAATTAATTTAACCGGGCGTTCGGCGTCGATATGACGAACGACTGGCGGAAAACCGAGTCCGATATCCAGCCACCGGTGAATTAATATTAACAATTAATCAAGGCAAGACGAATACGCGTGCTTCTCGTTGAAGTTTGATCAATGCCGACGGTTGCAGCTGGCAATTATTCCGAAATTATCACGTTCGTACGTTGTCGTTACGTACAACCGTGTTCCTGGGCGTTTATTATCCGGCCGGCAGTAGTTATCTCGCTAATTTGTCATCCGTAAGTACCGGAGGGGTGAGCAGGCTGACAAAAGTGCACCGTCGCGTAAGAGCCCTTATCGAGAGTGCTTCCGCGCGACGTTCTTTGCGCCCCCTCGCCCGTAAATTAAATGGGTAAATGTTATAATTACGAGCCGTGCGCTTCGCGCCTTACGCCTTGCGCTTCGTGCCGCTCAAAGAATCGGAGTCGCGCAGCCTGCATTTCGCAAACACGTTAATCCCGTGAATCTTCTCTTCCTTTCTCTTGCCGGCTCTTCCGTATTACCTTCAGTGCCGTGTTTTTTGAAGCACGTAACTCTCTTTGCCATTTAATTATATCGCAATGGGAACGATCGCGAAGCAAATCAGGAGGCTTTCGAGCCTTAGGTATCCCGTTTTCAAACGAAGGCCTTTCATTTACTCATCGCCGGTGTATTGCTATCGAATTTCCATCGATCCGGTGGACACTACGCTAGCGAGCGTTATCTGACGCGGCAAGCTATTAGGTGATTGCAGGTATACAAAACGTATTTCAACTCTACGTTTTCCGGACGTCTACCTTGGAACGTTGGCCAGCTTTGAACTACGTCCGATCAAACCGCCGTTCCTGCGTCTCGTTCATGAGAGAAAATTTAATAGAAAGATATACCTCGTAATTTTCCCCGTTGCGTTGCTCGGGACCAGACTGCGGAAGCGACACGAGGAATCGAAAGAACGTGGAAACTGGAGGTAGTTTTCAGGAGAAACGAGCCGTTATCTATCGCTGAATATCGTCGAAATTTCGACGACGATGTTGAGAACATTGGAATATTATGCTAGGGTAATCGCAAAAGTTGATCATAAAGGCGAGACATAAACGATATTAGACCGCGAGACAAGTCCGTGACCGCTAGCTTTACGACTCGTCTCGACTTATCGAACCGACGACCGTGCCGTTTTCGTGACCATTCGGAGTAGCGTGATTCCATATCCTATAAATCCATTTATGACTATTCGATTCCATTATTTAATATTCGATTTCGTTATTTATCACTGCAGCCAATTTTCGGAACTTCGCAGCACTTAAATCGAACCGCGTGATTATCCGGTGAAGCAAAGCGTAATTCGTTCTGGATATAATCCAGTAACGAAGCAACGCCGGTCGGCAACCGGTATTAAGTCATCCCATAACTAATGCGGCCATCGGTTTTACGTACACCAGCTGAAAATAAAAAAAGATCGATCAATAACGAATTTTCCTACTATCTTTATCATTTCGTGTCTTTCTTTTTTTAGTAAGTTTTATCTCCAATTTCATAGAAATCCGATAGTAACGAGACTCGTATCGTCTTGAACTTAATTGTTAGAAGAAGCACACAACTCGTAGGATGATCCAATAGAAGAAGCACGAGAGGAAATTTATGCGGTATAATTTGCTCGCTGTAAGAACGGACACCGCCAAAAGATCGTAGTCGCGAGTAAATCGTTGTGTAACGGAACTGCGTTTCGTTCGAGGGGCGTACGAATGCACGCTCGAGTTTCTACCGTTTTCCACTCACAAATCTCTCCGACGACCATTGAACGTGCCTCTTACCTCCGAAACGGAACCACCCCCGGAAGGTCTTAACCCAGTGCAAACGGCAAGTGGCGTTCGTTGCTCGTTACACCGAAACCGTTCGTACTCGTCTCTCTCTCTCTCCGCTTGTACGTGCTACTCGAGCAGGAAAGATTGCCACCAATAAAATGTTAATAGGTTAACGAGTAACAACCGGATCCTCTCGGGGACTCTGCAAACAGACCGCGTTATTGCAGAGCGGAAGCTCCCTCTTCTCTCTCTCAGACTGCCTCTCTTTCTCTCTTTCTCTGCCTCCCCCTGTGTGTTGCGCTGTTTCACCTTCGCCTTGTGAACTCATCGCTAATGAAAATTAATAAATCAGCGGAAACCGCACCCCGTGAATCGCTTCGGCTAGACACGAGAGCCCTTTTTCGCGTGCTGATTGAATACGAAATTACTGGAAGGGAATTTGAGTAATTTGCGCGGCATTGCTCGTGATTTTCGCTTTTGGAAGGACGAAATAGCCAGCCTCTGACACTTTCTGCTGCACGATGACTCGTTCGTGGTCGACAATGGAAATCAAAGTTGCGCTTACACGTTGCATAGTATCCAAGGACCGAGTTTTTTCCAGCGTAACGAATTTTGTTGATATTTAAATCCGATAAAAATGTATCGAAACAAACGCGTCTCTCGCGCGAAACTACAAAGCTTTATGAAGCAGGGAGATTGTACTATGTTCTAATTCGCGTGGATTTATATACATTCGAATGAATAATGGGCCAGGAACGACGTGGCACTTTCCGGCCTCGTACTAATTATTTTCACGACCTATCGATTATTCTTTTGTTAGTCCGTTAGGAGCGATACGCCCCGCGGCTTTTTGTTCTTTGGCTCTATCGATTAGATGCCGAACGTGTTTCTGGTGACCGTGTTGAAAAAAAAAATCTGTTACGTGAAAGCTCGTGTCGACGTTAACTACGAAGGGCCGAAATTTTCGTTCAATAGAAACGTCGCGGTCACTTTCGACCACTTACGTACCACTCTGTAAACAAACTGAAAACCTATCCGAACGTTTCAAACGATACCTGGTTTTAATGCCTAAACCTCGGCAAGTGACACACGCTTTACGAAATACGCTTCTCGATTTCTCTTTGTAGTCTCCGTCCAGACTGATCGTGACGTGAACTGTGTTCGTAGTCGAAGCTTGGAAACGGGCGCCGGTTCCTCTTCGCGAGGCTCGCGGCATCAATATTTATGCGCAAACAAACGGGACATCGATGCACAAACGTTCCTGATCCAATAAACACGAAAATGGAAATGCTAGCCAGGTTGGGTTCTTGTCATCTACGATCGGTATAATATCTCATAGAGCATCGAAAAGCGAATCGGATAGGAAATATTTAAGAGGATTTGCTGGTTGAAACAGAGTGTTATCCTTCTGTTCGAATGGATAGGCTGCCGAAGAGATTTGTGGCGTTCAGACGCGAAACACGGTCGTATCAAGCACGTCTGACCATGCACGGGCCTCTTCTACTTGTCGATTCTCATCACAGCGGCGAGGGAAGGCGCTCGAGTTGGAAGAAGTCCTTTGATTCCTCGGTTTCTTACGTTGTAATTTTCTAGTCCAACGAGGAATCAACGTCTTTCTCTTCGAATGTTCTAAACGTCGCGGAAACAAAAAGGGTTGAAAAGTTTCGCCGAAGTCTGGTATTCCGTAAGAGTGACACGAGAGTGATAAATTTTATCGCGAGACGGTTGAGAAAGAATCCAAAGCCTGCTACAGACTCGAAGGCGAGTAGCTGCCGTAGTCCCCAGTAAACAAAGCAGCAAAGTCAACAGGATTTTTAACAAGCAATTTAGAGTTCACGCGGGGGCCATTATCACGATGACGCGGGGATCTTTATGCGCGTCGCGCTTCGTTGCGAACACTTTTCATCGGCGAGATCCTCGAAAGCGAGCGCCAGACATAAAGTTTATCCGGCCGCCTGGAGTCAAGTTGCTTCGCTTTCGTCTCAAAGCCTCCGATCTCGTTCTCGGTCTCTGTCGCTTGCCTGGTCGCCGATAAAAAAATCAACCGACGACTGCGTTTGCATACTACGCGGCCAAACTATCTCGCATTTCTGTCGATAAATATACTTTCTGGCCACGGAGTTTAGCCCGGATCAGCAGCCAGCCAGGTCGAATGCAGATTTACGCAAAATAGGATTCGTTCTGCCTAGCTCTCCGTCGAAACAGAGACCATCCCGTACCGTCGTTGGTTTTCAATTTCGATTAAGTCTGCGGGCTGAACGAAAAACTTGCAGCTACCGACCGCTATTAAAACTGCCGACCTTTATAATAATGAAAAAGAAATTGCAGTCTCGTTGACCCTTTGTTATCGAGCGCATCAATTTTACAGCGCGCGATTTCGTTCCTCGCAGACGCGTCGGCCGTTCGCTTTTATTCGGAACAGCGGGCGAAAGAATGGTGCACGAGGTACGGCGTGCGAGCTTCCCAGGCTTAAAAGCTCGGCCGTTCGAGCCGGCTTTTCAAGCAGTATCTCAGCTTTACGGTTCTCGATTCCAGAAACGCATACGAATACGGCCGGGCCGTGTGTATAATTTACCAGAGGCCGGACGAGCTCTCGAAGGATGGACAGAGTTATTCGGGTGTGCGCCGTCGCTTATTCTCCGACTTCTCGAACTGCACGGGATTTTCATTGAAATACCGCCAACGCCATGGACCAGCTTCGAAACCAGCGTCTGTTTTCACGGCTGACAAGCGCCGGGTTTCGCCACGGTCGCATAATCGACCGCTCTCTTTATCTTCTCGCGATTGAAACTCTTCCGTCGTATATAAATTTCCACCTCCTCCCGTTTTACGTTCCAACACCTGTCTGTTTCTCCAGATGACGGAACGATTATTTTCGTTAAGCTTCCAGTTTCGGTATACGTTTTTTTTCTTTTTTTTTTTTACGACCGACAATAAAACAAACGTTCTACATTTACCAGTTGACGAAACGTTTAGAGAGCGATGGGCGGGTGAAAAAAACGGAGGGCGATCAAACGTGCAACGCGATTCGCCGAGCCGCGTGGCAGCGGTTACTTTTAAGCCGAAACTCGCGGACCGTGGAAAATTCATCCGCGCATCCTATTAAAAAGGTCTCGAGCACGTTGCATTGAAAATTGCTCGAATATTCGTCACATTCTGTCAGTAACGAGTCTTCCGTAATTCGTCAAAGCGAACTGCCACGGATAGGTACTTTGTCCCTCTCTTTACCATTTCCCTTATACGTCGCATAATCGTTATCCACGACTCGAGGTGTTAATATTCACGGTTACGGTTATTAATATCAGCGCTAACTGGAGCGGTAATGGTAGCAGCGTACGCGCGGTATTATCGCTATATTCTTACTACTAATGCTGTTGCCGTTGACACAACATGTGTACGAGCATAGTGTGTAATAATTAATATACCTGCATATACCTACATATCTGTAGGTTACCTGTTCATCCTCGTATGCTTCAACGCGCGATCGTTCGGAAAGCTATTTCTCTGAATGTCAGGTACCGTAACGCTTGTGGAAAATTTAATTCCAGATCAGATTACCATTTTAAAATGGGACGTCCTGTGTCGATCGTAACTATGGTTATAGATCTCTGATGAAAACGTTGGATATCGCTGCATTTGAAGTTCGAAGAACCGTGTTGCAGGTTTTTTATTCCCTTTGCAACATTATCTATCTATTATCTCGTTGGACAAACCAACGACGCTGCCGTTTCGTCAGTTGTCAATTTTAACGCAGCAACCTGTTCCTCTAAGACGTCAATGGTCTTTAGACAATCGTCTTACTGGTCTCGAATCTTCAATGTTGTCGATCCCTTTTGCCGAATATGCTCTTTCGCTGACTCCTATACCGACAAAATTGATCTTTCGCGGGAAATGGTGGCACCTTAAGAAGCTCGCTGTACGATATTCTACTTGAGAACGATGTTTAGCTTCCCTGCGCTAAGCTGGTCTGCTCCATTGCATGCTTAACTTTCGTTTGTCTTCTATTACGTTTCTTTTGTCTTTACTTTGTTGCCCGCTTATTCTGTATCGTTTTCTTTCCTTCTTCTTAGGACTTGGTATTCTCTACGCGATATTCTCGCATTAAATTGGTACTTGACCCGTATAAGAAATAAATTCGATCGAATCGTACGACGGTGCGACTGCGAGATCGTCGAAGACGCGGAACTCAGCTCTATGGACGATAGAGACAAGCGAGCTTTCTATCGAAACGAGTATCGTTACAGATAAAAGTTCTCGTCGCCATGGTCGGCGGCAATACAAGAAAGAAATGAATCGCGTGTTCTGCCAATTTTACGCGTACGCGCGATATAAAACGGCGAATTTTCCCTCCCTTGTTCCTCCTCTTTTCTGCTTGCGAGCTTTTGCCCACGACAAGTGACAGGTAACTTTTAAACGAGCCCAGAATGTGAGTGCAGTAAAAATACTCGCGAAAGGTAGCACAAGCGCGACGAACAAACGGCAACTCGCGCTGCCTATTATTTCGCGAATCTCGGCTTTCCCTCGGTGTCCGCGGCCGTCTCTTTGTGCACACGCACGAAATTTTCTCTCGGCGAAAACCTTCCTGTTCTCGGGAAAAAAGTTACTAAAACGTCGCGTAGGGATCGCGGAGTATCCAGTGCTCAAATGTTATTAAAGTTCCTTCTACTTTGATGTTTCATTTCGAGAAGAAAATTTACGTTGTTACGAAACAAGCAGGTAGTTGTCAAAAATTTGTGAAAAACTGGAATCGATTAGCACGCAAGTGTAACGAGGTTCGACGCAAAAATGTAGAAAGAAAATGTTCGCGCCTAGTTACACGGAGAATGTTAACTAGAAGGGAATTTGCGGCGAGATCAGCGCAGAACCAAGCAGTCTGGAAATGAGAGCGGGCCCGCGAGGCGGTTCAGGGACCCGTGGGGCGTTTTTGGAAATCGGAAAATAGGGCACCGCGCGCGTGCCGCGATAAGAAGACTCGAGGCATTATCTACGTAAGCAGTAGACAGAAATAGCTGGCAAAATCTGCGAAATCCTATCATGCCGGTGCGGTAGTTATTAATTTAATGCTTGAAGAGCGCGGGTGCCGCAGGGAGGCGAAGTGAAATTCGTAATGAACACGGAAAGCTCGCCGGGGCGGCGGAGATTAATATATCTTGATCGTTAAGTATTAACGTGAGAAACGGACTTGCCGGGTTATTTCGGATTATTTGCGCGTATAAATTCGAGGCTTTGCTTCCTCTCTCTCTCTCTCTCTCTCTCTCTCTCTCTCTCTCTCTCTCTCTCTCTCTCTCTCTCTATCTCTCTTCGCTCCATTTCTGTTCCACGCACAGCTATTTGCAGGAACTTGTTACATCGTTAACGGACAGTCGGTCGTCAAGAAGTTCTCGTTGATCCGACAAACTTGCCGGAACTTGGAAGCAGATGCTCCGGACCTTTGAAAGTGTTTCGCGATCCACGGTTGCGATCGATCGCAAAATTCACTCTCCCTCTCGCTTTCCGAATCCCTCGTTCGTCCGTATAAAATATTTCTAGTCAAGGTTCGGTCGGGACGTAGTCGATTCGCTTTGAAGTTGGATAACGAGGACAGTAGAGGGGACCGTAGCGGACAGGGTGACCTGACACGGTCGAAAGGTTGATTTAAGGAATTTCCCGGAAGCGACGGAACAGCAGGCGCTCCCACGAAGTTTGCCCGGTCGAGTTCGAAATTCCCGGTAAGCCGGGTGGATTCGCGGTACCATTCATTAAAAAAATTCTTCTCCCACAGGAGGTACTTTAAGGGCGACTCTTTTGGCTAGCGTCTGGCCGGTCACTGCCAGAGGATTACTGCGGTTGAAAAAGCGCGGAACAATCGCGTGTGGGAGAACGGAAAATCGTGGGCGGAAGGGAAAGAGAGAAAAAAATATCGCAGCCACTGAGTCGAGCGAACTGGCAAAGGAAAAAGAACGAACCGCCCTCACCAACGTTGCTGCCAGGAGGAACGAAATTAACGACTAAACGAGCGGGCTGCTCGCGCTCGCTGCATCTCCGCTACCGGATGAAACAAACGTACTTTCGGGGATAACTGTGACCGACCGACAAGCTTCTGGTAACTTTGGTCGTGTCCTGGACCACAGCCAAACACGATTAAGTCGCCGCCCTCTTCCTTCCAGGGAACAAAAAGGAAGAACGGGGGTTGAGACGTTGGAAAGGGGCCGATACCTGAGACATCTGCAAGGTGTTTCTTCCAGTCCCGGTGGCATAGCGCAACTGCAACTCCACCGCTCCCTTTACCCATCTGTTTCGTTGCAATTGCGACGCCGGTTGGATGTTGTCCAATGACAGTGGCATATCGGCCAGTTTATCCTGTCGAAATCCTCCACGTGGAAAACGAGGTTGGACTGCGAACGCGGTGAGAGTAAAGGCCGAACGAGAGCACCCGTCGCTGTCGGAGGATCGAAGCGGGGCGAAGGGCTGCGAGGGTAAAATCAACTGGCGATTTTCCACGGTTGATCCACAACGGTACGGGGTTAACTTACTGCGGTACCCTTCGGCTCGAATCAAATATTTATAGATTCCTTGGAGGGGAAAATGTATCGGCTGACCGATCGTTCGAGCGTGCCGGAAATGCGCGGGGCAACCTTCGACCGCCTCGACTAATCCCTAGAAACGAGAGCGAAACCTAGCTTCGTTCCGGTGCAATTAACCCTTCGCATCGTTGGAATATTTATGAAAGGGCGTCTGGAAACTTTGCCCGTTTTCTGCCCCTAAAACAGAGGACTTACGGTTTTTCTTGCAGCTGCTCCACGAGGCTCCGAGTCGAATCTTCCATTTGCGAAGGGACTTGGAAATTACGCCCTGAAAACCAGCCAATCGTCCTCTCAACGGTATTAGTAGTTCACGAGAAAGCAACGAGGTGGAAACAAAAGCAAAGAGAAATGGAGGAACGCTTTCGCCCGCCGTTACTACAAGGAATATACAATCTGCTCTCGGCAATTAGTAACGATTAATTAAGAATATTCGTGGCGTTCCGCTCGCGCGGGTTTCTTCCTTTAAAGACTCCGACGCTCATAATGGAACCTGCATGAAATTTTGGTACGGAGGAGAGGGCCGTCGACGTTCGCCGTGGAAGCATCAGGGCCGCTCACGTGGCGCGGAAAGAGAAGGATCCCAGACTGCGTCAAGAGAGTCACGGGGCCGAATGGGAGGTCGGTGCCTTTGTGCACGGCAAATTAATAATTAATTAAAACTGATGGGCATCCGTGGCCAAAGCTTGGACGCGGAGCTTCTCCAAACGCGCGCTTGGCGATGGTTCGTTGTCTCGCAAAAAAGGTTCAACCCATCCATAAGGCGAACTACCATTTTTAGTCGCGACCCTTGCTTTGTGGTAATTTGTTCCATTACATGAAAGCCGTGGAAAAGGACACGGCATTCGCGAATTAATCGTTAATTAGAAAAGCGAAATAAATACGTCGTGTCCCCGTCGTACACGCGGTCGTGTCCCGCCGCTATTTTTATTCGTTTTTCCTCCTCGTCGTAATTGGTTCGCGACGCCATCTCATTCGTCACCGAAAATCGATAATCGTTCCTCTTTTCGATCGTGGCGAACGGAGCATGGGTACGTTGTAACTTTGTGGAAATTCGGAAATGCGTTTACGTGACGGAGAAATACGACCGCGGAATCGAACGTACAGCGTTGGAAGTTTCGTTCGTTCGCAACGAACAGGCTCTCGTTCGGAAAAATCGATTGTTCCGGCCGGAGACGAGAGGGCACGACCTTGCACGCTCGAGAAAATCCAGCTAGACGCGGCAGACTCGCGAATCAAATTACCAAGCCGTCGGCCAACTGTAACGCGTTAGTTTATAATTTAACAATTTCGCCGGGACGGTGCGGTCGTCGCCAACGATCCCAATGAACGCGAACGACGACGCGGTTCGTTATACCCGAATCTCTTTCACGCCTCTTCGACCCCGAGCTTTTGTACTTTATTCCGTTTTAAAAGCCTCTTTTCCCAACTTTCAACAACTTTTCTGCTATTACTCGGCCAGCCTGCGCGTAATCCTTTTACGAATTTCTGCCACGATACCCACCCCCGCTCCCTCGTAGAGGAAGAAAGAAAGTAGTCGGCCGTGGAGAAGACGGACAGTCTGAAAGGCACGGCGAAAGCCGCGAGGATATAAATTTACCACGGGCTAAGGTTCTTACTCACGCATTTCTAAGCGATGTTTCGGTAGCCGGCCGCACCCCGTGCCCAGACTCTCAACTACGATCCTCCCTCTGCCTCGTTTTTCGCGCGCGTGTCCGTATTTATTTAGATTCGCGACAAGGTCCAGCATCTCCGTTCTCCGTGGATGACTCACAGCCGGGCACGTCGGACGAGAGAAGAGCGGAGAGAACGCGCGAGGAAGGCGGAGGTGCGAGAGAGGAAAACCAAGACTCCGAGAAGAGACTCTCATCCGCGGAGAGAAGAGCGAGCAAGACGAGACACGACGCTCTTGCCAACACTCTGCTTAGATTTAAATCGGTCTGTTCGAACCGCGTACTCTCTCTTTCTCTCTCTCTCTCTCTCTCTCCCTCTCTTTCTTTCTCTTCGTTCTAACCATTGATTCGCTAGAAATATCTTGACGAGTCGCGGATGAACGCGAAGGAAACCTGCCCTCTGCAAACTTTACGAAACTATTAAAAGATTCCACGAGGCGAAGGTAGACAACAGAAGTTGCTTTCGATAACTTCTCGAGAGGATCGATTACTCTCCTAGGCGTTAAATAAAGGATAAAAGAATGCGGGGCTGAGCAACATTTTCTAAATTTATTGATGCCGTCGACCAACGAAAAAAGGGCTTAGAGGGCTCTCGCGCCGTACAAAAAGCAAACCTCGCGAAAGATCAATTGACGAAAGATCGAATCGAAGGGTAGGTATAGGAGCTGTTTTTGTCTCGGAGGGATTCGAGGGCGATGCAACAACTTTGATGACGAAGCCAGCTACAAAAACTGCCTGCCGACCTAATATCTCTATCTCGCATCAGGAAATGTGGATGGAATTAACGAGGCCGGAGATGAGAATACTCTTTCGTCTGCTCTATCCGAGAGGACGTTGCAGGAAGGGGACAGGGACAAAGAGTAATCGCCGTAGTCGTAAGATTAGACCGAAAGGTCACGAAACTAAATTTCGCGATGAAAAAGGGCAGCCGGCCCGGCCAAGATCACCCTCCTGTCGGGGCAAAGAAGCGGAAGTGGTCGCGAACGGTAACTTTTGCGAAGTGGAAAGCTGGACGAGGCGGAAGTCGAACGCAGTCTCGAAAGGGAAGAAAACGAGGAAAGCCAGAGAGGAAGAAGGAAGGTAAGAGAAATGCGAGCGAAGAGGAACGGAGAGTTAAGGTGACTCTTGACGAATCAGGGCGTAACCCGCAATATACAGGGTGTTTCCGAAATCGTGCTGCACCTGGAAAAGAAATGATTGCTCGCGTAAAATTAAGTGGAAAGTATAGAATAAAATTTTTCCACGTGGAGCACCGTTTTCGAGAAAATCGTGTTTGCACATTCGTTAAGTAGAGGCGCACTCAACTAGCTCGTGATCTGCTTAATTTACCCAATTTGTCTAGCTACCGTTACCCTGCGATATATTGTAGCATAGCAGATAAAATATGTGAAATGTGGAGCGTGGCATGAGAATATGATCTGTGAAATGGATTTGGGATATTTGGTGTGGGATGGTGGATATTAAATGTTGGGTATAAGATATCGAGAGTGTGGAAAGACGGAGAGTGATTATCGAGTCTAATGTGCCATTTTTGAAGTATTAAATATGGAAAGTAGAGTATTTTGCTTGTGAGAGACACGGCGTAGAACGCGTGATTGCGAGATAAAGGAGAATGGATAGAATATAAGATTTGAGCTACATGCTCCAAACGTAAATAACGGCACGTGTTAACACGAAGTATGTCGTTTCAAGTTGCACAACGATTTCGAAAACACCCTGTATAGATGCAGACGAAGAAGACTTTTGCACCGAAAGAGGCTGTGAGAGCGGCTCGATGGTTAGGCGAGATTAGAGGCGCGGGCAGGCGAATACGAGCGGGCGCTCGAAAGCTCTAGAGGACTTCACCGTCGTAGGCCACTTCATCCTCGCCAAGAACTATACCAGATTCCTCGGCTTCTTTTCTTCGCGACCGCCCAAACAGCCAGCCGCCGGACTTTCGAGCCAAGACCTTTGTTCCGATATCTGTGCCATCGACTGCAGATTCGTTTGACCTTTTTCCAGGATATCACACGTAGCTCACGATCTTGCGTCTACCAGCTGATCCTTCTCGATACGATCGACGATCGTGCGAGAATCTGCACGACTCGTTATCGCATGAAACTCATCGCGTTGGAATTGAAAAAAGATACTCGCGACTCGTTTCGATTTGACGCGAAACAAAGGAAAAACGATCCAAAGCCGAGGTTGGAAAAGCGAGAGGAGCGGAACGCGTAAGCGAGGTACGAGCTGAGAAGAGGGTGCTGCAGAAACGACGAGCGATTAATATGAAAACAAGCGGAATAATATCGCAGTTTGTTTTCTGGTCGAGCGAGACGCAAAGGGCGAACAGCAATAACGCGATCCCAAGGCGCTTTGATCGAACTGAAACGAGAGATCGTAACAACGCGGATGCAGAGTGAAAAGGTGGCTGAAAAATGCATAGAAAGGGTGAAACGGTAATGGGACGAGCCGCATAAAACGTTGCTTGCACGAAACATTTACCTTCAAAGAGACGAACGTTATGATTCCTGGCGAAGAGAATGAACGATCGCGTTGTCGAAGTCGCGAGAAACGGAATTGCAAATTAAAACGAACAACTGCAGGTTAATGTAACGCGGGACCAGTTGCGAAACGCAACGGGATATTATTGAAAGAAACGAATATCGAGTGGTGAGAAAAACGAATGCCGCGAGCCCAGCCAATGATTGGGTTAAAATAAAACAAGCGTCTTTGCAGCGATGCTTTATTTCTACGTTTGTTTAACGCGCCGGATAAATCAGCGACCGCGACACCAGACTAAACTGTTTTACATAAATGACACGCTCTATTCGTCTCGCTTCCATAATTTATCGCGTCGGCGGTAGGATATTATTTTCGATGTCCAAATCGTCGAGAAACAGACCGACGCAACGCGACGCAACGCGAGGCGACGCGACGGTCACACCGGTGTGGAACGTTTTGCGAACGTTTCACAGCTTGTGGTCGAAAAACCAGATGGTGATGAGACGAAAAAGTCGGTGTAACATCGGGGGTGAAAAATAACGAAAGAATAAGGCTGGTAAGCCAGCACGCGAGGAGCACCAGTTCTTTCACCAGTCGAGGCATTAAGCTCTTCTGCTTTCCTTACACCCCGCTCCTTCGTTCCTGTCGCGACTCTGAATGGTGGCGCAGCAGTGGCATTGATGGGTCACAGTATTTATAACCAAGCGAGCGTGCGAACGCCATGGCTTTTGACTACCTGTGCTTAGACGGAGGAAGCTCCGCTTTCTGATATTTCGTCCGGGCCGCAGAGACTCGCGCTTTCAACCGAGTGTCCGCTCGGAAAAACGACGGACGCCATAAATCCGGCCAGTTTTCAGTAGTACGACCCTTCTTTGTCCGAAAAAGGCATTCATCTCGTCACGGAGGCTTCTTCGAAAAGCTGGAATCTTTGGAAAATTTCTTCGAGGAGTCGCTGGTAGGTGAATTTACCGATAACGGTATTTACGCGAGCGAATCAGCCACGAGTAAAATTTGCTCCACTCGAGTCGTGACGTGGAAAGTTTGAAACAATGCGGGATATACCTTGAGCCTTCCGAAACGAGAGAGAGAGAGAGAGAGAGAGTCGATCATCGGAATGTTTTATCGCGGGTTCACAAACGCCGTGAAACTCGAAATCGAAATTTCATCCCACGTGGGACGCGGAATTCCGCGTGATATGCTCGGGAAAATCCGTGCGGCTTAACGAGCTGCCACGACGAGAGTTGGAATCCCGATGGGAACGGATCCGGACTATTTCTCAGGAACAGTCCACCGGGAGCCCGCGGCGTCAGAGTTTTCCTTCTGTTCGAGAATTCAACCTGGCCTTCCGGACCTCGTAGATGTTCACTGATCGCTGCAACTCGCCGGAATTACGGCATCGTTAACGCGCGCCGCTCGTTTCGCGTTAATGTTCCCCGCTGGATTAAAATTACAACTAACGATAGGAGGTGGAAATCGAGTCGGCTCGAATTACTTTCGCGAGTTTCCGCGCGCCTGCAACGAGACGTTACGTCTTTGGGAAAAAGGCCTTTCGTCCGAGGTTCCTTCGAACGCGAATCGAATTCGATGGAAATAAGAGGGAAACGGAGAGAAAACTGCATGAGGAAGGAAACGCGGGACGATCGAAACGCGAAAACGCGCTTGGCTACGAACTGAAAACTACGGCACTGAACTGTCCCGACTAAAATTAGAAAGTACGCTCAGAGTTTCGTCGGTGACTACCGAGAAGCGTCGCGTTGTCTGGCCATCGTTATTCGTATCTCGCTAACGTAACTGATTCGTTAAATCAGCCGCGGTGACTTCCAGACAACATACCGACGTAATTCGATACCGCGTCGCCTGACGAAAGTCTACCGAAATTGCTCGGTTCGAGCGACGATCGTCACCGGACTACGTCACAAGGCTACGTCACCGAGCCGAAAGGAATTCGCGTCGACCATAAGTCAGACGCGCGCGTCCCACCGATCGTGTCGCGTTTCTCTACGTTTCGCTGGCTCCAGACCGAATTTTTCGCGATTCTCGCATTCCTCCAACTTCTCCCCTCGTCTTTCTCTCTTATTTCTTCTCCGGTTCTTACCCTGCCCTTTCCACCTGCTCCTCTGTCACCTATCAAAAGCACGATCTTCGTAGTTTCTACTTCCTCTTTCATAGGGTGCTTTAGAAGGGCCGAATGGCAGTGCGCGGTGTTGCACGAAGCACTCGTGAAAGCACGCGTCTGCAACTTGCTGATTTCAGCTTACGGTCGACTCGTTCGCCGTCGAATCTCAGCTACGCGTCTCGATTCGCGAGAGCGAGCCAAGTAAAAAAAGAGTCCGGATAGAATAGGACCTGGACGAACCGATAACAGAAAAGAAAGCCTTATCGAGCATCCTTGAAAGGTTGTTCGCGTCGATATCCACGGTACAAAACGCGCGAGTCTCGCAGCCGATTCTCGATACAATCGCGCTCGGAAGAATTTCATGGAACAACGGTGGCACGGGAGAACGGGTGGACGCGGTCGACGTTGAGCGAAGAAAAACGTCTATAGAAGACGGAAAGAGAGGAGCAGGCCGTACGGTTCAACCGACAGAAGCACTAACGCAGAGAGCCAGCCGGCCAAAAGAAAACCATTAACTGCTTCCACGGGATGGAAGAAAAACAGAAGGGCCAGAAGGAGAAGGGGCGAAGAAAGCAGCGCTTCCCTCTTTCTCCCTTTCGGCGTGTATCTCTTTTTCACCCCGTCGCTGTGCTCGTGCACGACATGCCGTTTCCATTACAAGACAGATAGTCCTCGCTCGCCATTCGCAGCGGCGTTCGCCATTAGGAATCCATTCTACGTCGTTGGTCAATCGGATCGGTCGTATTCAAGGAATACTTCCGATTCTCCGATATCAGGAGTCTACTTTCAAAGGCGCGAGTTCGTCCACTATTCGTGCGAATGTCGTTTCAAACCGCGTTGTAGCTATCTAACGACGCGTTCTTTGCTGCATAGATTCGCAAATGTTCTTCCACGAAAAATCCGCGCCGCTTCTTCGGCGGTAGGTTCTCGATAGGAGACAGGAAAAAGCTCGAGAGGTCCCGGAAAAATTGGGACTGCGAAATCGCAGAGCGCGCGACTCCATTCTTATTCGCGAGAACGCTCAGGTGAGCAGAATTTCTTGACAAATTCTTCGCGTCACTTTTTCTCGTTCTGTCGAGACATCGCGTTCGAGTCCCTTTGGGCGAAGGTAACAAGCGACGAAAGAAGGAAGAGACGAGGAAAAGCGAAGGACAGACGAGGGAAATTAAGCGTAACACCCGCATGACGACGACCTCTCGACGAAAGACGAAACGACGCGAGCGAAAAGCCTGTCAGAGATTACTCTAGATTTAATTTCGAATAGAAAGTCGCTTCGTCATAGAAATTCCATGCGGCTAATTGACTTTAGGATGCTCTCGGAACTATTAATTTCTACTTGCTGGCGATTAAACGCCAGCTCTGCGTTCCCTACGTGTGTTTTTCAATTACGACCCAGCGAAAACGGGGAAAGAGCAGCGTTACAAGCACAAATAAGCGTACCGCGCGGCTATTATCTCTAATGCAGGCCACGGGTTTACCAGCCGAAATAAGCCGCGGAAAACGGGCTATGCGTAATTCGTATTAATCGCGAGACAGAATGGGTCGGCCGAACGAGTTTTGATAACACGGCCAGCAGGGACATGGCAGAAGGGGATCTAGCGCGACAGTCTAAATCCGGTGGAACGTTAATAAACGAAAGGTGCACCGTGGGACGTGTCGCGGAAATGAATTTCTCTATGAGAGTCTGGCAATAATTGCGCTAGAGACGCTCGTAACATCGCGTGGTACGAGCGACGTCCAGCTTCGGTTTTATCGCGGCTCGTCGAGCGCGCTGGTAGTTAGCCGTGAATTCTGCCCGGAAGTAGGCGAACGTAGAAACACACGGTCCATAGAAATAAAGAAATCGAAGCAAAAATCGCAAACGTTCGACGAGCGTGTGTCCGATATCGAGGATCAACGATATCGAATTAACGTGCCGGCAAACGATCGCGTAACGACGGTGCGATCGCACTTGCTTTTGTTCGCGAGACGTAGGCGAGTACGTGGGCTGAACGACGATTTGACGAACGTTATTGCGCCGAGCGAGATTTACGAGCCAGCCGATGTGAATTGGGTCCCGTTCGTTACGCGATCAACGGGAAAATATGATGAGAAAAAGCGTCGGCGGAGGTGGAGTTAACACGTGGCTGGAACGAGGGATACTCGTGCAAAGTACAAGAAGCGTTATTTGGTGTTATAGTGATATAGGGATTGTAAGTCAGGATGAGGCGCGTTATTGAAACGTTAAGGGGAAGTTACGTATAGGTACTCCTAGCGCGTTCGTACTTATCTCGTGGAGTAAGTGGAGGGGCTGCATTCACTTAGGATGATCGTAAAATCCATTCTTAAGGCGGTTGGCCTGCTAAGCTCCCGAGTTACCGCCTAATCTCCACGCCTGTGACATCACCTTGCGGAATATCGGAGTACCCATAATCGAAAGCCTGCGACGTTTTTGAAAGTTATCCGAACCGGGTAACCGGGTTCCCGTTTGATGCAACGCAACCAACAGCTCCGCCGTAAGTTCCTTCCGATCTTTTAATTTCCGCGATCCATCTAATATTAACGTCTTCTGCGGCGACGCTATCGACGTGACGTATCGACGTGTTACGACTGAAAATCGATCTCCCAAGTTTCTGTTCGGTAATCAAGCAACTTTCCAACTTATTTCCCGGCTCTATCCCAGAAAAATCCTCGTTCGCCGAGAGTAATTAAAAGCAGAAAGGCTCCGGAGCGAAAGCGGGACTCGATGAAAAAGGTGTCCGGATGCGTCGACTCACGCTAGGCTATCTCCTCGCGCGGAAACTTTGCGAGGAAATTTCCGCAGACGGCCTTGAGTTCGGGAAGCGGCGTGGCGCGGCGTAGCTGGCGATTCGCCTGAGCCGGTCGTTACAAGATCCTCGTGGATCGATTCCCTTTGGAACGCGTCAAAGGGGTTCGCGGAGGGATGGCGGTGTGGCGGTACGACGGCCAGGGAGGAGGATCGGTAGGCTAACCGGCCGCAAAAACGTAACGAGATGAAAGAAGAGCGCGAAAGACGGACCGACTCATGAACGAGGTGGAATACATAAATAGAAATCTCGGTTTATCCCTCTCCATCGGCCTATGCTTCCAGCTCTCTCTCTCTCTTTCTTTCTTTCTCTCCGTCCGACCCTCTTCCTTCCCCCTATTTCGCTCCTTTTCTCTCATTCTCCGTCGGTCGAATTCTCCTGGAAGCTTCTTCTCTCTCACGGTGGCATATATACGCGTCTACTAACCGGAGAGTAGCGGTAGTCTAGACGGAGTGTCGATTTTTGCCGCGGCACCAAATTAGAAACCCTTCTCTGCTGGATCCATGGCGTGCGCGTGGTTCCACCGCCTCTCCGTCTGCTCCTCTCGCGCCACCATTCTCCGCCTCTCTTTTTTTCTCGTTCCCCGTGACCGTCGCACCAGACTCTCTCTCTCTCTCTCTCTTTTCTTCGTCCTTCCTTCCCCACTCGCCTGCTCTTCTTCTCTTCAGCCAACGTTTCTCTCGTTCACTATGTATCTCCGTATCTCGTGAACGCTCGCATGCGAAATCGCTTAAAGGGGATGAACAGACGACAAGCCGTGTGGCCCTTAGCTCTCCGCTCTCGTGCAAATATTTTCGCTGCGACCTGTGCGGCTCCGGACCTTTCGGAGGCTGCCGCTTTTCGGTAATCGAAAAAAAGGGAGAGAAAAGGGTCGACAAACGATGCCAATGAAAATCTCATTTTCGCAACCGTCGGTCGTCATCTGGCACAAGAGTGGGTGTTGCGGAAAATGCTCGTCCTCTGAGAACGTTGCAATTGGAAAATTTCTAGTCGATCGATCTTTCGAATGTAAGATTGCCGATGGTAGGAAATAGAAAACGACGGGGAACAAGCTTACGGCGAAGCTTCGGCAAATTCAAGCTCCTGAATGCAAAACACCGCTGATCTTGTATTCATCCTCTGATATCGGCCGCGTGCATACATTTATGTAAACACGCGTACGGGGTGTACGAGAAGAAGCCGTGGAACCAAGGTATCGCGTAAAAGGCGCATAAAGGTCGACCGTAAAGGAAAAAAGTTGAAGTTAATGCAGGGGCCGCGCAAATTGTGTTCACCGCACTACTCTTCGCTTTCATTACCTTTAACTCCTCTCGGCCTTCCACCTGAGAGGGCAATTACCCCGTCCCTCGATCCGTTTCGGCGATCTCTCAATTCTTTCGTCACGCTTCGATCCGCCCTAAGAGCTGGCGAATTAAAACTTCTCGCTCCGCGAAATCTCGGTTGAACTCGCAGCAAAGAGCAAGCTTCTTTCTCTCTGAAAAGCGGTCGTTCTCGATGCGAAATTCCTCGATTCGATTCCTACGGTACATGGTAGATCGAATGGTGGATGGTGGAGCACGATCGCGACGCACAGATCGAAGAAGAACGTTCGTCGGATGAAATTGTGCGAGACAGGTTGTTAGCTGGATGGAGTTTCGCTGAGGAGACAACACGGCGAAATTAATAACAGCGTAGACGGACCAGAGAAAACATCGATCTCGCCGCAATTAAGGGATTATTCTCCGGATGTTCACGGCGCAACGGGCACGGATATTGCGTTCGATCCAATCGCGATTTGCGCACGCGTTTCGTTAATCATCGCTGCAGTTGAAATGCTGGAATTAGTGGAAAGTGGCGCTGTCCATTTTATCCTATCTCGGTTTCAAAATTGCGCCAGCCAAGCTTGAAAACCAATTCGAAATGACAGCTCCTCTAAGCCATCGTGGCATTCGATCGACGAAGGATTATGGCGCCAGCGCGTGGCATTCGCGTCATTTAACCGCCAAAAAGCTTACCGGCTCTTTCTTTCTGCGTCGCTTCGATTCACGTTTTCATCGAGGTTCTTAAGAACGTGGCGTAGAACTACCAAGACGAAAATTATCGAAACGAAGAGGGAAAAGGCCGGTGTCTGACATGTTCGGCCAGAGTCGAAGATCCACCCTTGAAATTCCGACTGCGAATTCCAGCCGACTGTGGATTTACGATCAAGCTTCTCTTCTCTTCGGTCCGTTAACTTTCCGAGTCGCAGTACGTGGACTCGCTAGATTGCGGCGTAATACAGGGCCATCGAGAAACTCCTCTGACAAGTGGAAGGAGACAAGGGACCATTCCAGAGTCGGTTGAATCGCTTCCAATTTAAGGAGCTATCTCAGGACGAACTCACGTTTTGCCTCGCGATCGGAAATGCCACGCTCCTCGCTGCTTCCCGGCGATTCGACCTTGCCAGCTTCTGCATTTCTATCTCAAGCCAACAACTGCCTGTTCTCGAATTTACCGGACTCCGTTGTCCCTGCTCTCTTGCTCCACTCTTTCGAATTTCCAACGCATCGACGTCTCGAGGCAGCTGCAAACCAACATCGTTGGTCGAAGCGGAGTATTTGCAGTTTAGTAGTTTTCCTATTCGATATTCGTTCCCGAAGGAGCACGGATCGCGCGTAAAGTTGGCGGCAACGATTTTCCTAAGCGGCTTTCATACGTTTCGACGCGTAGCTTAGGAAATAATCTGGAATTCGAGATAAAACAGAGGAGAAACGTGACGTGGGTAGAACACGTCCGGAACCGCATCGATCGTTATCGATATATTTGCGTTACGAGGGAATTTCGCCGGCAGTAATCCGCAGTGTTTGAAAAGTTATTAAATTTGCCGGCGTCTCGAGGGCAAGTTCGAAAGCTCCCCGGCAGAAGTTTCGGCTTCTTCATACGGAAAAACGAGTTTTCCCGGATAGAGAAGTCCAGAAATTTCAGACCGCTCTAAACCCCATGGAAGCTCGCAGGCAAGTGTATTTGGATCCTTGGGAGCGCAGGCAAAACTTCATGTTTGCCCGAACTTTGCGCAATCTTCTCCCGGGACTCGAAGAAAGGTACGCGAGCTCGGTCCACGCCACCTCGATATTCGTGTACTTGTTGGAAAGATAATAAACGAACTAATCCGCTATCTGGCCGCGTTTCCATTGAATATTACCAGAGCAAACGATTATCGCAAATCCCCGTGTCGATGGCGTAAACTTTGCTTTTATATAGGCACAAGGTCTTGAAAGTCTAATGAATATCACGTTATCTGTTCGCAGGCGGAGATCGAAAGTGGTGATATCCTCCGCGAAACCCGAGGACAGCGGCAGATACGAGTGCGTAGCGGAGAGTACTTCCGGTCATCGAGCCTCACTCGCGGCCCAGCTTCTAGTCGCTCACGATACGAGAGTTTCGGAAACCAGTGAGTATCATCGATGTACGCGTACATATCGTACGGTTGCATCTTTGTAACAAACGAGAGGCTAACCGAGAATGGAGTATCTACTTATTCCGTGATACAAATCCATGTCTGTCTCTATCTATCTCATTAATAAAAATACTCCAGAAACACGATACTCTGGCGTCCTTAAAAACATGGCAGCTTCGTTATTCGAGCGTCGATCGTCGATACAAAAACGGGAGGAGGGACGTTCGCGAACAAAGAGAACGAGGGACGCGTTTTGTTCGATGCCGGCTGGATTTCCGGTGATCGATCGATCGATCGGTGAACACCTGCCGGCACATCACGACGCGCTTCAGTTTTCACTCGTTGTCGTCATAACTCCGATGGTGCGTGCACCCGCAGCGGAATCTCCATTGAATCCTCGAAAAAATAGAGGCGCGCGTTTTGTACGCGTAACGGGACGCGACTTCACGATACACTGCTCTGCAACCTGCGACATTTCGATGACCCTATTGTCGCCATGAAAATCATTCTTTTCCCTTCTTTTTTGTTTCATTCATGATCGCGTGACGTTCTGAAAGGGAATACCGCGCAATAAAAGGCGAATATAAAAACATCTTTCGATCCCTTTTCGGGTATGTCACGTAAGTTAAACACGGTGCAAACGGAAATCATAAATGTACGATTGGAAAGGTGAGTAATTTTTCATTTATCTCGCAATACGATGGAAGATATACGTATGAAAGGGAAGTGTAGGTAGAAAACTCGGTCAGGACGTCTGGAACGAAACGATAATCGATCGTCCACGGAGGATGCAAGTATCGGCTCACTGGCACGGTGGTGTAGCCATTTACGGTCGACGTCTCGCGTAAAGATGCGACCACCACGTTGTGCATAAACGTCTGAAACAGTTCGCATTGGCGCTTATCGATCGACAGCCGGCTAGACCTCGAGCAGAAGGCCACCGCGCGGAACCTTAGTTTATGGGTTTTCATAATACCTGCAACATTTGGTAGACGTTTTTCGCCAGGGTATTTATGCCAACTGAGAAATGCAGCCGTGGCGGTAACAGCTAGACCGGGAAAAACGCGGAGCTCGACCGCGGTGAAATTCGTACTGCAAACGCGTAACTCAGTTTACAGTGTGCTGTAATTTCCAGCACGATACGGGATCAATTCGAAGGAATTGCTGGTGTTCGAGTGAGAAATTCCTCGCCGAAAATACCGAACGTGAAGCGAAACGGACCGAGACCCGCGCACAAAGGGTCGTTCGTACGTATGGAATACTCGAAAGTTAGCTGTGGCACCGAAGAAACGATAATCGTTGAAAAATTGGTTAAATATCGAGACAGCAAGAGGAACGATATCGAGAATAGCGATGAGAGGAAAGATCCATTCCAGAAGTGGGCCGATAGACGCAGGTGATAAAGTTAGGATTAAGCACCTGATGCGATAATGCCCGCGCAGCCGGCGCTCGGTTCCAGCAAGGCCGGGAAAGCTTGCGGTTCACCGCCACCGAGGCACTGCGAGCTCGTATGACGGACAAAGGGCGACAATTACAACCCTGCCAGCCACGTCAGGGTTTCATATAGCTCTGAACTGCTGATGGCGGGTCAGCTACCCGTTTTGGTGTACACTCGCGTACATTCGACCGGCTCGTAAATCCCGCAACGATGGAACGTTGTCCTGATTCTCGCGGAATTTACCCGCATTTTCCCTCCACTATGCTTCGAGCAACGAAACGAGCGGCGATACGAACGATCGAATCGACGAAAGAATCGATCGAAAGAAGCGATCGCGATCGTTTCGTCCCGAAGACGCCGGTGAACTCGATGGAAAGAACGTGCCCTGGCAAACAATCACTCGACACGTTTTCCTCGACCGGCCCTTTTATTCTTACGGTCGGTAGCACGCTCGAGGGCATTTGGACGACGCGCCGCGGCCGTGACTTCTGTTTCCTTACTGGTTAGCTGCTCGATTGCGGTAACAGATTGTGGTAATGTTTATAAGCCTAGAGTTACTCGAAAGAGCGAACAGCGCGCTAGCTAGACTGCAATAACATTTACCACAAACTTTTACTACGACTCGAATGTTCGTGCCTTACTCGAGGCCCGAGCGCTCTCTCCACTGCACAATGTTTTAACAATTGCCGTTGCAGTCGCAATGGCACGCTTTACTACTACGGAGGTGTAACTTGATACAATAACGCGCGCGTTCCGCGTCGTTTAGTCGGAAAGAGCCGACTCGTGCCAGCCATCGGTGTTGTAGCCGCAGATCGGCGAAATTATGCATCGCAAGGCGTTCTCTATCTAACGAACCTCCGAGGAACCGTTGGAGTTCCATCGTTTGCCTTGTTAGCTGTTCCGGTTTATCGATATCGCGGTTAGAAGCTTTGACGACTTTCGAGCACTTGGGAAAAGTCGTCGTCGTAGTCGTCGAGGGGACGAAATAAACGTTGCGGATCACACGTCGCCACGCGAATCGCGCAAAAGCCAAGGTTTCGTGCTTAAGTTCCGCGAGAGAAATCCTCGACCGGTCAAATACCCGGGGCGGAGGGTGAGCCGAGGCCAGAGAAAAGGAACGAGTTTCTTTTGCACGGTGCGCGAATGCTCGCGTCAGCGTAGCCAGAAACCGTGAAATTGTAAAAACCAAGACAGCGGCCCGGGCAATTTATCCGCGCGTACGATTTCACCGACCACGAGAATCGGTGGAAGAAAGCGCGCTTTCGGCGTCGGACAAAGAGTCGTTTCCCGGTCCAGCCTCCGATATCCTCGAGAGCGGCCCTGAGCGGCAGCGGATGTGGCTCGAACATCGATCGTTTCAAAGTTCTCGCTCGAGCGAGCAACGACGAAACGAGGAGAGTGGATGATCAACAGAGACGCGGCTAATGACCGTGGTTAAATACTGATACGCCAGATAACGATAACGGAGCGAAGCGGAGGGAGGATCCGGTGCTGGAGAATCGCTCGAGTCCGTTTAATGCTTTCAGAAGCGAAGAGACAAGGAACAGAGGCAATTAGAAGGGGCGACGAAACGTCGAAATAGAAACAATTATGAGCGGAAGGTAAACTCCTTCTGCGTGGAGCATTGCGAACGCTACGGACAAACGGCGATGGCCATCCACTGGCATGGCGCCGTATTGACGCGGATATAAAGCTGATTGTTCCTAAGAGATTAATTAAACGCAGATTGATAGACACTGCGGCCTCGTCCCACGTTACTATTATACGGAGAACGTTACATCGATTAGGACAGCAGCCTCTTGGCTCACGATTCTCCTAAAATTTCTTCTCGTTTCTACGGGTTCTCTTAAAAGTTAAATTTTACGAGGTCGTAAGGAATCGCGAGTTTTCGCATCGAGGCAGCGCGAACGCTTAAAAAACGAGACACGGGAGGAATATCGTTAGCGAATGTTGCAGGAAAGGCGCGATAAGCGCGGTGCAAAGCATTCCGCCGTGTAACGAATACGATCTCTCTCCGGGGGTCGTTACACGCGACGTGGCTCGCGGCATTGTCTCGGCGTATAAGATGCGCGCTCTGCTGGAAACTCCAAAACTTGTCGCGCGCGATTTCTCGGAGCCTGTCTTCGCAACGACGAATAAACAACCGTCCTCGGTGGAATGGAGCGGCACACGCTCCGTCTGACTACACGTCGCTCATACCACTTACCGGTACTACTTGCCAGGTCTGACGGTATATTATGCATGTCACCGCAGCAAAGTTCGGCGCCATGTACGAAAGAAAAACGCAATACACATAGCGAAAGATCATCCTCCTACCACCTGGGATTTTCCGTCAACGATATTTCCAGCTACGGCAGAGCGAACCGTGCAACCTATCATTTTGCATTCTGTCGTAGTCGTTGACGCGGTCGTGGGAACCAAGTTGTCGAGGATAGTAAATCGCTGCGATAGGAATCGAGAGGCTATATATAACCTTAAAACTCCCAACGAACGATCTATGACATCTTTCGCCCAATTGTTTTGCTAGAAAAATTCAAACATCCGTCTTTGTTGCATCGGGCAACACTCTACCTAAACCAGGTCACACACCGCGGGCAAGATGGCAGCCAAATGTCTTCGGATCCTTACTGCGTACCCTCAATAGTCTCAAGTATCCTCCATACATCTCAGGAATTTCCTAGTCGAGGTCCTTCAAACCGAACAGATATTCTTTCGCTGAATTGTTTCCTAAAGTTTATCGTCCACCACGGGTTGACACGGGAAAGTTGCCTTTTCTCACGTATGAGGCCTCCCACTAGAAACTTTTCTTCGAGGGCGGTTAGCGTCCTTCCTCACCCACCACCATAGCAAATAATCAATTAACAACGAAGCCTATTTCCCTCACTCTCTTAGCCAAAATCGTCACCAACAAATCCGATGGTCCCGTGCGCTAAACACGGGTGTGTATCCTTAGCTTTCCTGCGCCACAGCATCACCACCGAACTTCACTGATTTTTCATCTTTCAAACAGTCAACATCCTTTGACCGGGTTTACACCCGTAGATCAGTCACTTACTTATCTTATACATACGCATATCTTCTTTACAAAATTGTTGTAATAAACTGTGATTTATAACTTGTTATATCAGCGTCATATTCAATTAAACCATATTTTTTCAATTCAATTAAATTCAATTCAAATGAATTCAAATTCAATTAAACCCCTATTATCCTAATCGAAATAGGGGATCGATCATCTCGCGGCGTCGATTGTCTAATCGTAACGGGAATTTACGACTCCCGTTGGCGTGCTTCCTCGCGATCGCGTCTCTCCGCGAGTGATTGAACAGTTTTAAAACGAACCTCGAGGAATTTCCCGACACCTCGTAATCGTCTGCGTGTTGTTTGGATGGATTAGACACGCTGTCGGTTCGAAGCGACGCTTCCCGCAACTGACGACCCAGAAAGACATGAATAATATTATGCGATAACAGCAGTAGGAAGTCTGTTTAGCGAGTCTGCCTCGATGAGTATGGTCTACGCAACATTGGGAAACTCTGTTGCGAGAGAAATACGTCTCCCATCGTGACCATTCGTCTCGACGAGCCCTTCGCGACCCTTCGTTTAAACTATCCGCATCTGGGCGGGAATTCGCATGATACAAACTTGGTCGGACTTGCCGAAACAGCCGTTGGTATCGCGAGTAATAATTGTCGAATGGTACTAGGTTGCTTCGTGTTTTATCCATGAAATAAAATGTTTTTGATTATTTGCACTTTTATCTTTATTTTATAATGCAATTCATATATCGGAAGAAGCCAGCTCTTTGGATATAAGAGATAACATACTTAACCCTTTAACCTACAACTACGGGCATAACTCGTATTAGGTGAACGGGCATAACCCGTATTAGGTGAACGGACATAACCCGTATTAGATGATCGGGCTTGGTGTCGAGCAAATTCGTATACGCGCGTCGTCTCGCTTCGACCTCGCGACACGTTCGTCTAACCAAAACTCGAAGACTTGTCCGACAGAGCGGAAAACCCGTTTGATTCTCGCGGTACGAAAGATTCGACGTGAGCGCGCTCGCTTTAGACGCCCGTTGCCAAAAAGAGGATGGAACATTTTGTGCAAAGGATCGGCAGAGAATCCGTGCAAGTGCGAGGCAACAGCGTCGAATTGTTGCTTAATCGCGAACTCGTTCCGCGAAGTGGCACTCCAACGAATTTCAATCGCATTCGTCGGCCAATTCCGAGCGTAATGCGATGCAGATGCAGAAACCGCGCGCGATTTAGCTCTCCGGCATAGACGCGAGAACGTGCATACATTCACCATCGTTACTACGTAACGTGCGGGACGTGGCGCGAAATTTCGTGCGCAGTCCGGGTCTCTACAATGGGAGTCGCGACCGAACGAATCGAATAGAATAGAGCTGTTTGGTGCGCGAAACACCGCATGCATCCAACGCCATCATCAACCGCCTCTACGCCCAGTCTGTTTCCCTCTTGATATAAAGAACGATTCTTGAAACGTTTATGATCGTCTGCGCGCAGCGCCGGTTTCCATTAGCCGTAAGGCGCAACGCGGGGATTCGACAACCTCTCCGTTTCTTTGGAAAGAAATACTCGTTCTCTCTGGAAGAACAAACAAGAAGTATTATGTAAAAGCTTGCAGTTACGAGAGCCGCTATCAGGAGCGAATATTCTCCGAAGGTGATGCTGCTTTTTGCTCGACCTCGTTTATATCGCGTTGCTAATTAGCTTCGACTGCGAAATAACAGTTTAATTATCGAGGGAGCTGCCGTTTTCTAACGAGCACCAAAGAAAAACGATTGTTCGCTTATTTATCGCCATTCGGGTGCCACGAAGGCTGCAAAGTTGTTTCGATTTTTCACAGTTCGGCTAACCATTTCGTCGTAGCCCGGCAAGGTGCTACGCCTCTTCTTCGACCTTCTGTCTCGCGAAATAGAAATTGCGACCCTGCGAGTTCCGCCGATCCGAGTCACGAGGCTTCGACGAATCGAATCGAAACCACCGCGAATGAAACGACGCGTAGACAGACGAATCATCAAATTGTATCTGCAGCACGCGCGCTAGATAAAAAAGACGGAACAACACGGAATCCTATTTGTTGATCGACTGTCGGAGAAAAGCGCGAGCCACTCGGTTGGCAATCCAATCGCAGGATCAAAAGGTTGATTCCGCGAAAGCCGTTTGATTTTCCACCGCGTCGTCGGTCAGCTCGTTGTTGCCTAGCGAGAAACGATAGAGCAACCGGCTGCGGCCTAGAGTACGGGCGTGTACGAGCTTTGAGCGAGCGGTAAAAGCATTAACTCGTCTCCCCAAGCGGGCACGATCGACGAGTTCTTTTTGCGAGCGAGCGATGTTCGCGCGATAACCGGCCACGACGTGTACGTCACCGGCTGCATCGAGAACGACGGGCTCCAGGCTTATAACGTATGGAATTTTATATGAAGCCAGACGCGCCAGATCGTGTTTCGCGTACCATAAGATCGTGTTCCGTGAGCTGCAGTTTGGCTGCGCCAGTTTGACGCTTTTCGCTATGATCGAGTCGAATTGAGATGTGCGAGATGAAAAGCAGCGGAGCTATCTATGTGTCGATACCGATCCAAATTTGCAAACTCGTCTTTACATGTCGCATGCTTTTCCAGGCTGGAAGACAGCTCTTACAGTCCTGTCAATTTACAACGCTATTTCGAAATAATTCACAACGAAAATAAAGATCGATCCCTTCTCTGCGATCACTTTGTCTTCGTACGTCATCGACGCGGTGTTCGTTCAAGTACGATCGAACAGCGAGTTCGTCGTGTATCGACAATGCCCTCAACGATGAAATCAACCGACAGTTTTGCCGGTGCTCGTAACAGCCTTGTATCCCGTAAAGGCAAGAAATAGGTTGTCGTACAAGAACCAGACTGATAACTTGGTTTAGCTCTGACAAGTTTTTTCTTTTTTTTTTTATTTCATCGTTCAGAAACCATTGGTTACGAATTACCGAAAGCTATCGCGCTCGTGAATCTGTCTGACCACTGACGGACTTATTTCACTTGTCGAGTATCTAGTATCATTTCGTCTTTGACTTGCTTGTACGTGAGAAATCTTGCTTTTATCGATCGAGTTATGGCGACCAGAGGGAAGGTTGGTATTTTTCATCGTTCCTTCGCGATGGGTTCGTTAACGAAGTACCATCGGCGTCCACGCTAATTTGCCATCCGAGGCGAATGAAAGTTGGAAAGGGTAGAAAAGATCCTTTCAAAGAACGTGGAATCTGTCTGACAAATATTCCCCGGCAGCGAATCGCATTTTCCAACGAAAAAATGCGGAAAGAGAGTGAAAAGCTGGGACATTTGCATAGGCTGTTCGTTAATTTACTTAGTGGGAAATTTGGCGCGAAACAAGGCTACGCAATAGCCAATGAAATCCTAGGAAAACTAATTACCGCTATGTTTATGCGAAAGCCTGTCGAGCACGGAACATCGAGATATTTAATATTCTCCTGTCGAATCGACCGGCAACAGAATTCTCGAGCGCAATAATTGCGGAAAAATGCGACCGCGAATATCGATGAGCATTTATTGCCGGCAATTCCTTTCGTCGGGGCAGGCGGTCGTGCGTGTGCGTGCACCTATGTTCGATTGCCTGTGAAAATTTTATTTCGAAGCTCCATTCGATTTTCGGCCGTATCGCCTCTAAAATAATTGTTCGTACGCATCGTTGATTAACATCCGATATTCCCGGGAATATCGACTACGCGATTGATTGGTTACAAGGCTTCGTTTCGCGAGAACTGCGATTCAATAGAGAAATCGAACCTGTAAGGTCCATTAGAAAATTCTTTGCGCGTCTCTTTGAACGACCCTCGAGTCGAGCACGAGATATTTACTTCGTACGCGCGATAAGGGTTGAAGCTGGCGACCCTGTTAGTACCGAACAACGCTGGCTGTTCGACCCAGAATGGGGAAAAAAGTTGTAGCAGGAATACGATGCGTTCTGTTGCCGGCTGGCACGGCTAAATGGGATAATGATAAGATATCGCGCGTACGCTTCGCGAGCCTTTCCCTTTCACGAGTGTGCGTGCATTTGAAATAAATTACGCTATACAATCGATGGTACATATAGGCGCGCGCAAATATTACACCGCTCCCGTACAGAATGAAAATATAGTGTTTGATTAAACTGTCAGAGTTATCTCGATTTTTCGATCGACAAGAAACCTGCCTCCGCCTGTCGGTCTTTACCGTCGAAGACTAATGGCCGACCACCGACACGACACACGGTTTATTAATGTCACTCACGTGACGGACAAAAAAAAACGCATTACTAAATTACGCGTCGCGGAATAGACGGGTCACGAGCTGGGTTGTGCGTTGTTCAAAGTACCCGGCTCGATCGATAGAGAAAGACTTCCGACGCTTCTCCGTTTACGTGGCAACCGAATTAAGATGGAGCTGGATTATACTTTGCTGAACGTATGTTAGGCCTAATACGGTTGGAGAAAATTCGAAGCCTGAAACAGGGCACGTCTAGATTGCGCAGAACTCGCATTACCTTCGAGATATGTTGAATCTAGACTGTGCGCCGTGTAACGATAAGATAGGGTAGATTCAGGTTACTCGCAGCAGGACTGGAATAATAGAAGATCTAGGCTATGCAGGAACTTAAATTAGCTCGAAAACTAAAACACCTACGTTGTAGCGAAATTAAAGAATCCCCGGAATTGTCTAATTATACTTGGTTAATTTAAAATTAGTGCCGGGCAGGCATAAAAGAAGCGACATTTTTTCCAATGGAGAACGAGGCGTACTTGGTCCGTGTTATACCCGGGATTTAGATTATTTCCTAGTTATTCCGCAGTAGAAGCGACCCGTGTTAGACCAGACGAGAGGCAAGCGAGAGAGATTCTCTCAGTGAAAACAAACCACGTAGATCGCGTTGAGTTTGCTATTTCTCGAAATTTACATCCGCGCGTTAGTCGGCGAGTAGGAGCGAACTTATCTAAAGGAATCCAGCCGGAGGCGGCGTCGGCCCAAATTTTCTTTTTTTCCTTTCGCGAAGCAGCAAGCGTCTGTAAAGCGACGCTGCGGGGGAAAAGACATTCGCGGATCTTTGATCGCGAACGGACGCACGTAGAAAGATACACAGAAGAAGGCACGCACGGCTGAGTGCCTGGTTAGATACAGAGAGAAGTGCATTTTCCTGCAGTAACCCCAGGGACGGCACCTGGGGGTACAATCTTCCTTTTGCCTTTCGCACCGTAGCAGTGCGACGCGCCGCGGCGATGTCTAGCGACGAAGCAATCCGTGCAAAAAGATAGAAACACGCGTCACGTGAGAATTTTGCACGGCTGCACACGTTGCCAGGGCTTGCGTCACTCTCGATCGTTGCATCCTACGAGCCCTGTGCATACCGGAATTACCCGAGGGGCACTCCGCCTTCGTGAATGTCGCCGATACGAGCCAGTCGACCGATTTCTCATCGCGACGACGACAGCGCGCTTTCGCTGGAACAGTCCTATGGGTGGAACGCGAACGTCACGTATCTATTTCGAATCTACACAGCATCCAATGTCCGTGGTGGTCGATACGATGTTCGTTCAATCTGATTATAATATCGTTTGGAACGAGATAGGAAACAGAAATTCGCGTTGATGAACGAAACACAAGCGAGGAAAGCATAATCCATTTATTAGCCGCTAGAACGAAGGTCATTGGGGGAGTGGTCACGCGTCGATGACTATGAAAGGTTTTCTGAAACAGCGAACAGAGAGTCGGACGAAACACGATTAAATCGGTTTCGCGCGATAGGTGCCGTTCGCGGATTGATTGCAGGATCAATTTTAATCACTTCCGCACGACGTGTATACCGCGACGAGTTACACATTCTAATGCGTTCCCTATTAATTTGAGAGTAGCCATTAGTTGCTCGTCCCGGTGTATCGTGCCGACTATCTATCACCCTACCCGGCAATATTGTCAGAATTCAATAAAGCAAACGAGCTGTTGATTCAATACTCGCCAGCTATTGTCGTTGGGAGAGCGCGATTGGATCCACTCGATCACGATGATCAAACTTCCAAAACGTTGAGTAGCTCCGCGATGTACGTGCCCGGCGAGTGGGGTGGTTAATCGAAGAATGCGAGATATCGCCTTGCGAAAAATCAAATCGCCGGTTCGCGACGTGCGACTTAATTGACGCGAAAAAGAAATTCGCCGTATGGGTGGAATACCGGAACAGCGACGAATTAGCAAGCAATCTGTCTGTTCAACGGGGACACGAAACGACAAGTAAGTCGCCAAAGAGTGGCAGCCGAAAAAAGAACGAATAAACGAAAGAAAGAAGTGGCGATGTAACGGTAATTTTTGAAATTTACAACTAACGAGGTAGATTTGCGACTTTGATCAATCTTCGAAATCGTTCCACCTACCACTGTCGTATGGAAAGAATAATCAGAGGTTGTTCGTGAATCTCGTAAAAGCTAACTGTCTAGAACAAACGGAAAGGAAATCAGGCTGACGTGCGCGAGACCGGAACCTCCACTGTTCCACCGCGTGATTCCGAAGAGGAGACAACGTTGAAGCAACGTTCCAGATTACGTTCCACCGGCGGAGGGTCTTTTGACATCAACCGACTCGGTTCTTGACACACATCTCGGTGTCGTTAACAATATATCGCCAGCTTGCGCGTCCCAAAGTTACACGCCGCAATTCGCGCACAGCGAAAACGCGGACGGCTGATGATATTCCGACGGCCGATATCACAAAAAGAAAAACGTGGAGGAGCGAAATGGAAATAGACGCAGAGCAGCGTAGGAAGGGGAGTTCGTTTGCGGAAAAAATGGCTGACGAAACAAGGCCGAGGCGGGTTGTCCTTAAGCGTACAATCGCGTGCATCCCCACGCCGATTCCGTTGGCAGGTGCAGCCGGCGTTGCTGTCCTACGTTCGCGCATTCATCGGCAAAATGTCGTTTCTCATCGCGTAGTTACATCGTTAAATGAATTCGCGAAAGAATTCGTACAGCACGGCAGCCGCTCCATTGTTTCTCGTCCCTTTGAATTCCGCAGCACGGTACGATTTTCGTCCCGTTTCTTATTCTCCGCGCTCGCTCTCGCCTACCTTTCGTCTTTGACCGTGTTTCCCGCATCGCGAGTGCTAGCAGCGTTCATTGCGCGAAAACGTTGGCTCGTTGTCGAAAAGAATTCGTCCAACGGAACACGCTCGTATCGTTCCACTTTGGTTAAATGGCTTCCGAGGAACGAAATAACTGGAGAAATAAAGTAAAGTTACTTATCTGAAACGGTCGATCAATTTCTTTCGGTTGTCGCGCGAATTGAGATGTCGCGTAACGACCCTTGGCGACCGTGTCGTCAAAGCGAATTAACCGGAGGGCATTACTTTCGACGAAAACGAGCGAGGCTAATGGAAGACAAACAACCGAGCCACCCTGAGCAAGCTTCGCGCGCAGCTCTACTTTGTTTGCGAGCAAAGTACGAGAAAAACGGAAGCATAGTGTCCGATACGGAGGATTCTGTGCGGTCCGACAACGGACGAAATTTCGCGTCTACTCGCTTGGACGCTCGGCGTCCAAGCTCGCAGAAGGAGATCGCAACTCGTTATCGTCTCCCGCCCGCATATCAACCTCTCCCGTCCCTGTGGATTTTCCAGGAAATTCAAGCGTGTCTCCGCGAACAAAAGACGGTTGAAAGCGTGTACACGACGCAAGACATTTTCTGCAAACGCTGGCTGCAACGGTCGTCGAACGAATTCGTAAAATCGAGAGAACAACAAAGGCGGTATAACAAAAATCTTTTGTCCGCCGGTACTTGGCTGCTGGATAAATTGGAAGCGCGATAGCGTGGCGAGCAGACTGTTTGATTACTAGGAAAGGAACAAAGCGGAAACGTGAATGTGATTTGAAACTCGCGAGAACCTGTCGATGCTCCGGTGTGTACCGCGAGAAGGGACAGATAGAAATTCATGGTGGATCGACGCGTCGAAAGTGGAAGAAATACGATATCCGGCAGAAACGAGTTTCAAGGGAAAGGAAAACGGACGAACGAAAATTCGAGCAATTTTGCGCCTCTGTTCTAGAGATCGATCTTACGTCTGTAACCCTTTAATCTTGCCCGTGCTGCCTTTGTGGTGGAAGGTGTAAATCGCGTGGCCCATTGCGAACCGAAGGCAAGAGCTAACAATCCCGCGAGTCCGACTAAAAGAGAGAAACAGGCGATCGCGATAACCGGGCAGTCGGTGAATTTGAAATTCCAAGCAGAATCGAAGATTGTATTAGCCGGGGTCAGCAATATCGCGCTCTTATTGAATCGTTCTCCCCTGCCGCGATACGAGTGAATACACGCGGCGGATGTCTGAAAAATAATCTAAACCGGATCGTTGACCAGGCCAGCTACCGGATTTGCGATGTTCTCGAGAACGTTCTGGTGAGTATTGGCCTGGTCATATCGAGCAGACGTGCCCATTTTATGTGCTTTCACTCTGTGTGTGTCTATGTGTGTTGCGCTCCTCTGATATTCTTATAAACCAAAGTGTCTCCGAAAATTCAAGCTGAACGGTATTTGCCTCGGGAAGGCTCGCAGAAAAATGCCATTCAAAAATCTCTCCGCTGACTGACAGATTCAAATGGGGAATTCGAACGTGGCACAGATTGGAAGAGAAGAAAATTTCCGTGGGTATACAACGTCGGTAGAGAAATTGTTGCAAAGGAAGAAAGTCTGGCGAGTAGAAAGAAAAGCTAAGATCAAAACTAAACGGTGGATAAAATTTCAGAGCCAGAGGTTTACGAAGCGCGGCGGAAAGCGACAGCGCCTCGAGTTGCATCGAGAAGGGGATACTCGCGCTCGGCCGGTTGTTTCCGTTGATGGAAGATTTCTCCCGTCGAAAACTCTTAGTTCTTTCTCTTTGTGGCGAAAATTCTCTTTGCGAGAATACTCGTTCCATCCTGTGGGAAGAGACGCTCTTAAAAAGACTCGCGAGCAATGGCCTGGTCGGGCGATGGTCTTATCCGTGAACGCGAGATACGTCTGCCATAAAACTTTAACGAGGATGATGTAAGGGCGCTCCGTTCTCTTCGAAAATTGCGCTCTTTCGCTTATGAGTGAAACACGAACGAAACAACCGTCTTGCAATCTTTTTGCAAACAGCCCGCAAAACGATTGCCATGTACCTGAATCTTACCAGCTTCGTACAAACCCGATTTTCGCTGGCTCCTCCGCTCGTTTGCCTTCGATCCTGCCGAGAAGAAGATGGACAGACAGAAACCTAGATATCGTCGATGACGTTAAAATTCCGTTTCCCGGAGCTACGTCGTAGACATCTCATAAGTCGGCTCGAAAACGTCGCAGCAACGGGAACGACGTGCGTGTGCGAGGATCTGGTCTCACTCTCTCCTCCCTCGTTTCTTCTTCGCTTCCGCGGGACTCTTCCTTTTGCACGGTTTGCTAGATCTATTCAATTTACTTTTTCTAGCGACAGGAAGGAATCTACCCCAACAAAGGGAAAGAACGTACGGACTAGGAGCGAGAGGGTAAAGAGGGTCGCAGATGGGGCACGAGCGGCCTGAGAGAAGGGATGGAGAATTGGAGGTGAAAGAGGGGAGGAGAATTTCGCTCGGTAAAGCATCACGTGGAGATCCGTGGACGGTGCTTAAAGCTCAGAGGGTCCTTTGAAACTTCACAATTTCATTCTTCCAGACGTGGACGAGCGCGATGATTCCGCAAGGCTCTCGTCCGGATTTTTCTCTCGCTTCTTTGGAAGGCTACTTTTTTCCTTCTGTCTCAAAGGACACCGGCGTAGTCACGTAACCCGAATCATTTTACCCCGTTAGAGACGTATGGAACGCGCGAAACGTCAGCTAAAATCCACTTACGCGATCCCGTAGCGTATTAGTCGTACGTCGGCGAAATACGAAATGATGAAGTTCTGCTCGAAGACGAGCAACAAAACCAGTCGAGGGCACCGATTTCTCCCGGGATGGGAATGGTCGCGAGTCGATTCGTTCGTCGCAAGCGGTAACAGTCGTTGCGAGAGCCAATAGAGCGGAGCAGCCTCGCGTTTGAAACACGATATTTGGAAACGCAAATGGACCGAGCCTGGACCGTGTTCAACGGTGTGAACCGTACGCGTGCGCGACCAGCCGAGCCGCAAACCCTCGCGAACAGATATATTAGGGCAATTATATCCGACTTAATTACGTACCGCCTCCGGTCCGCACCTATTTTCGAACACTGCCGATGCAAATTAGCGTTGGATGAAAGCGCGTTCTCTCATCTTCCGGCAGCTCGAACACCTGTCCATCGAAACGTTGCCCAAACGAGATAGCAGATTTTTCTTCCATGGTATTCGCACTCGCTGCAAAAATATAAAGATATAAATGGACCACGCTCGAGAAACTTTCATCGATGCGTCAGTTTGTTCTAACTAAAATCATGTAACTTTCGTTCGTCGTATTTTATCCGTGTGTAAAAGTGAGGTTTCGTCATCCTGAATAGATACCGTAATTTTCCGTTTTGGAAAAATTATTTTACTCGTTTTATTCGCGGAACGTGCAACGGGGGACATCAATGTGCCTAACGGCGCACTTTGTGATGTAATTGGAACAACGTTTCTCGACGAGAACAGGTCGTATAATTTGGTCTCCCGAATTTTTTTTCCCGGGTGTCTCGCGGTTCCGACAGCACCGCGACCAGAGCAGATTAAAAGTTTCATCATTTGGTCGGCTTCCGTGCGAGCCTGCTCGAGTTTTCGCCGCAATTTTCGGCGCACGCTCGAAGAACGAACAACTCGTATTTCATACTTGAAATACGAGCACAGAGGATGGGGCAGAAGAATCCAGCGTGTTAGCCTTAATTAGCGCGCGCATGTGCAGCCAGTTAGCGCAGATAACTAGAATAGATTTTCAAAACTAATTCTCCTGCCGCTAAACGCGTTCATCGTTCAAGCAACGAGAACACGAGAGAGAGCAAGCGTGGCTGGTTGTCGTAGCAAAAAGTTACACAGCCCGCGAGCATCGTTGTATTAAACGGGGGAAAAAAGTTGTGACACGGGAATTGTCGCGACAGGTACGATCAAAACGCGGACAAAGGCCGGTTGAAACGCCAGATCGAAAAAAGCCCTGTATCGATGTCAAAAATTTCAACACTCGACCGTAAACACGTCGAAGAGTGACGTATCAACATAGAGACTCGCGCGTGACGCGAAACAGCTGGTCGAGGCTATCTAAACGCATCCGCGACACCGATTGATGTTACATCGACAGGGATAATGGTATTCAAACAATGTTACACGCGTCAGGAACAGCCAACGGTAAAACTGTTTGTTATCGAGAGCGCTTCGCTAACTATAGCGGCTCTCTTAATGAGAGATAATTCTATTCACCTGGAAAATTCGTGAAATAAACGCGCGACAAGCTTGCCTCCACTACTACGCACTGGTTACCTCCTGATCGAAAAACATCTCTCGCGTAAACGTTAATTTACGAGGTGTTTAAAGGCCAAAAAGAGGAAATATCGTGGAAATTAATTTAGAAATACCAGCAAATTTCTGAGGTGGTCTATGATGGTAAAAAGTTTGAACGATAATACAGCGATGCTGATTATGTCGCACATACGCAAGTAGACAAGCTGGAAATCTTCCCATTGAGTTTCATTGTACCTTAACAACTTGCCCGATCTAGTTACCAGCCACGCTATTTCCAAATGAAATTCTCGACTTTATAGGGAAAAGTTAAGCAGCACGTTCGCATACTTCGGGGCACTTATTTTAATGATTCTGCCCTCGCTACAGCTTCGATTCATCAGGGGAAAAAATCGACAGACGTCGGTACCGTAACCAGACGGCGCACCTATTCACCGAAAAGCTGCAAGTTATTTGAGAGGTAGAGCAAGGCAGAGAAATTTGTTGGAATTTCCAGAGATTGAGGTTTTCTCGCAGCTCGCGGTCGAAGATCGACGCCCGGGTAAATGGATGCCGTCCATCGTGGGATCGTTTGGTCGCACACGAGTACCGGCAATCGTTTTGGAAAATTCTCGTCGCGCGATTGAGCCATGCAAGAGTAGATTTTGCATGGCAAGGCACGGACGATATTGGAGTGGAAGGACGAGCGCCGCGAAATTTCGAGATACAAACCGGTCGGTAAATCGAAGAACCTCTCGTTTGTCGTGTTCACGGCGACCGCGACGTCCTGGCTGATAAGCTTTCCTATTTTTCGCCCGAAAAAGTTTTAGCGTTTTCGTCGAATCCCGTAAACGCGCGCAAAGTCGCATCGCACAAGCCAAAACGGAGAAACGAATTGAAACGCGGCTGCTGTCGAACCAAATCGATATAGCCGCGATTCAAACTCGATTCTCGCCTCATCTAAACTTTTCTCCTCTTTCGTTCCCGCCGTTGTTAACCCTATTTCGCGCGACGAACTTTCGCATTCCACAAGATTGCTACAGAATGTTTTGCGCGCCGGCGAGGAAGAAGCTCGCGCCACCGGCAGAGAGATCAAACTTTCGCGATTCGACGCTGCCATCGAAAAACAAGGAAAACGACGAAGCCGGTCTTCAATTAACTCCGGATCCCGGCAGCATAGGTAATTCTCCACCTCTCCCTGCACCTTTTCGCTATGAATATTCTTCCAACTAAATAAAAAGGACAAAACCGGGATCAAGGGAAATCCGGTGCAATTCGAGTATCTCGTCGCTTCCGCAAAATAACGCGATTCGCAACTGCAATTTGTATCCGATCTCTAACAAAGGGAAGCCGGAAACTTTGAAACGAGCAACACCGGTAGAAGATTAAAATTTCAACGCGATCTGCCGTTCATGCCTCGCTCTAATCGCCTCCTCTCGATAGCGCAAAAAACTGGGCTACTTTGACCGCGAAATGTCTTCAGCTTGTTAGGAATTTAACGAGAAGAAATGCGTTGGATGAGGTTAAAACGGCGACGGGTAGTGGGTGAAAAAGCGAGAGAGGATAAAGCCGAGCGTACAAGCTACTCGAGAGCTTTCCGAAGTTGAAGCTGCGCTCGGTAATACCGGTCCGAATGGTCGAGTACTAATCCGAGTGTAATAATGGTGTACGCGCTTGCAAGCTCATCGCGCGAGCGCGAACGCGCTCTCCGTCTCGCCACACCGCGCCACGTCGCATTCTGCCGCTTCGGACGCTATTACTCCGCTCTGACCGCTCTGCACGCTTTCAAACTCATTATACGATTTTTAATACATTGCACACGGCTGCTCTGTGCACGGTTCCCGCGGCTCTTTGCTGAATGTTGCTCTGAAACTGCTCTTTCGGGATTCATCACCGTGTCCGGCGCCTCTCGCGAAACCAAAATCCCAACGTTCTGAACTTACGAAAGAACCGACGCTGTTCGATGATACTCTGTGCTCTCGAACGACTCGCCGACGACGTAGAGGTCAAGGAATCATCGATTTTCAACACGTTGTCTACACCAGCAACGATCCGATACACCGAAAGTATGGAAGATTGTATCACGTCATTAGGCCGTATTTCCGTAACAGATGCATGCAAAGCAATGATTAATCGGTATTCACGACGAGGCGCAAGATAGCGGCTAGATTCATTATGCATTACGGTTTGAACAACGACAAACGACAGTGAGGAATTACGGTCTGCCGCGGCATTACGCGGCTCTCTGAGAAATTTATAGGTTACGGTCCGGACGGATTCGCCAGCGAGAAATCGGCCAAGCATTCGACACTCTGTTGCTCGTGAGGCAGCGATTCTTTGGTGTCGCGCGTCGTTCGATTTCTATGATTATCGGCAAAGGGGTGAACGGAACGGGAAACGACGAGGGAAAAAGGGGAGAATGTTTTAAGCTCTTCATAAATCCAGTCGTTTCTCGCATCCTCGGCTTTCCTCCTTAGCAGCCGTTCCATTTGCATACTAAAGACTAATCCGCATGCAAACCGATTGAAATGAAAATGCACGGTTTCGCCCGGAATTCACGATCCACGCCTCGCGAGCGCGAATATCATTTTCTCGCGCGGCGGACAAAGCTTTAGCAGCAGCCGATTTAATCGCGCGAGTAAACGAGGCCAAAGCTCGCGATCGTGTGAAAGTCGACGATGAAAAGAAACGGGATAAAGAAAGAAGGAAAAGAAGGAAGGAAAAATGGCGAGAATAGAACGGGGAAGCGTCGTATCGACGAGGATCGGTTTTAGGGTCGCCGGAAGAGCTCGCGGAATTTATGCGCATTCCGTTCCCAATGCTGACGAATATATTTTCTCTGATTTTGTTGCAGCGACAGCGGCCTGGCCGAGGCAGGAGCAGCCGTGTCCGATAGCTGGAGACTTCTGCATGAACGGTGGTACCTGCCTGTTTTTCGAGACCGTCGGTGAACCAGCATGCAGGTGAGCGAGCATCGATCGGTATTGCTTCTGCATAATTGACCGTTGTCGCGTTCCGAACAAACAACGCGTCGTGCCCCCATCCACCCTCGCTCTTTCCCTATTTAATATTTCGTTAACGAACAACGAGACCAGCCTACCATCGTTATCCACGATCCGTCGGATTATCAGATCTATCGACCCGTAAGAGGTAATCGCGGGTAAACGAGTCACGTTTCAACATCCACGAGGTTCCTCGCCTATCGGCAACACGCTGCCGCTCCAAAATATTGAAACAAACGACTGCGAAACGTTTTTCCCGTGTCCCCTTCTTCCCTCCTTCGTCCGCAAGACGGAAATACAAGCCAGCCGAAATTGAGTTTCACTTCTTGTTATCCTCTTTTCTCCGAACACCTACGGCCGCCGGGACGGTGCAGCGGATGAGATTGCGAAGAGGTCGGAGGAGATTTCGCGGCATGTTTGTTACCGATTTCGTGCAGCTCGCCAGACACGTCGAGTCTACTGACCTTTCGACCACTCGCGTTTCCTCTTTTTCCGTACCATTCGCACTCCAATTGCAATTGAACCTTTTCCTTCTTTTTCCGTCGCCCTCAACTTCCATCTCTTCTTTTCCCCATCCATTAAAGAAAACACCTTATTCTCGTTTCTCTTATATTCTATTCTCTCCAGCCCTGCCATGCCCATCGTTTCCTTTTTCTTTATTTATCCACCTTCTGCTCCCCGTGCTCTCTCGTTACCGGAAAAAGGGAAGCTGTCTCTCAGGAGGCGGCGGACTTTCGCTAATCAAACTGTTTGCCCGTCGCAGGAATTAGAACGGTCATCCGCGTCTGCAATTTCGGTTATTTACTGCTTAGACCGCACATCCCCGACGTTTTTACGCCCCTATCTGCTCCCTCCGAAATACCAGACGGCGGTGGATGCCCTTTCTTTCAGGGTTGATTCGAACGCGTCGATCGAAAAGCGAGAGGGCAAAAGAACGCTCGAATGAGAACTTCCCTTGGGGTGGAGAAAAAATGAAGGCAACACGGTTGAATCGTTTTTCATAAAAAATTTCTTTCAGGTGGAAGCCTGCATTTTCACGTTCATCCGGCGCGTTTTACGCCCCTCTGACAGAATTCGTAGCCGGCTTCGGCCGAATTTTCCTACGACTCGTTGTTGGTGCGATTTTATCGGTTCTTTCGAAAATTAAATTTCCCAAGTGGCCCCCGTATTCTCGCGCCCTGGATCCAGTCGATCGATCGCGCATAGGTTTAATTAAAAAAGTTCCACTCCCGATGATCGGTGATAGTTCCGCGGAATTAGCCGGTCGATTAATCGCGAAGGAACACGTTTTTTGGCGCGCGTTCTGCCAGTTCTTTCTGCCGGTCGAGTTACTTCTGTTCGTGTTAAAAATCACAGCCAGAAAAAGCGAGGGAGAAAGAAAAAGGGAGAGAGAGAAGGAGATAGGTGGAAAAAGTTGGCCAATATCAAAGCAAACACTCGCCGAGGCAACATTTCCCCCGATTCTGGCAAACACTCGACTCGTTAATTTCAACGAAACGAGTGGAAATGCGAGGCGGGACTACTTGCTTCTGCGAACCTATACGCGTCGCTATTATTCCAGCGACGTGGCCAACTTCCCGTCGTTTCCTCTTCGCTCTCCCCCGTTCTTTCTTTTCTACGCGTCGCGGAAACCTGCAAACGAAGGTTCAACTTCGTCGGACAACTACGCCGCGTGTCACGGCGCGCCGCGTCGCGCGAAAAAAAGCACTGCTCAACGGGTGACAATGGCCTTTTTGTCGGTGCGCTTTGACGTTGATTAGCCGCTCGTTAAATAAATTCGAAGGACGAGAAAGCCAAGAAAAAGGCGAGCAGCGCGGAAAGAGAGCGGAGAGGCTAAAGGGAAACACTGTGGTCTATGGACGAGTCTCAACCAACACCGCACTGCCATCGGTTGACGAGGGTTTATTGGCTTTATCGAGGAATCAGGTCGTCCCCGGAGGAACATGGGCCGAGAGAAAAAAGAAACGTCCGATGGAAAGAATGGACAATGGACAAATGAGCGTACAGCGAGCATTGTCTACTTGCATGCAACCAACTAGGGCACAAACAGAACACAGATACACGTTCGTATTCTATTATTCGTACGACCATGGAAAATGAGTTGCTTCGTACGAGAGACGCGAGTCCCATAAATACGAAATTTTGATAGCGACTCTTTCGGTAAGCGTTAGTTATTAGGTCGTGCGTACGTTTCCACGCGAGATAAAGGATGTCGTTTCGAATTTGCTGAATTGGACCGCCGCGCGAATCTTCCTTCCCCGTGGCACCGGCTGCAACTCTACGTATTCCTTTCGGTTGTTCATAATAAATCACAGCTCGTATCTCGGCAATCCTCGATTTATGGATTTCCAGTGACTCGTCTTTTCGCGGAATAAATTTTCCCTCGCGACCGTGATTCCGATAAACTCGCTATAACCCGGCTCGAAATCGTCGTCGGTAAGAGGCAGCGTTAAAGGGCAAGAGAGGAGGAAAGACGCGTACGACCTACTAAAAAGCGAACAGGATCGTCTGGATCGACGATCGAGAGTGGAGAGAAGAGAGGTCGAGAGTGGCTCGCAGGGTCGATGGCCCAGTTTGAAGTCGTACCGCAAAATTCCAGCGCGTACAACCGACGATAGTCGGTGTCGCGAATCGAGCATCCAGTTTATCGCAGCTGGGTCCCATCGCTGCAGCCTCCACCACCCTTTCCAATCCCTTTCGCAGTCAGCCTCGCGGCACTTCACCAAAATACACGGCAAATGCAAAGCTTTCGCGCTCACCCAGCTCGGGGAGGATGCTCGTAAATCTCGCTGCTCGAGACACTTCATCTCGTACCCTCGATCCATTCAATTCCCGCCTCCACCTGTACAACCTGTGATTCCAGACGAGGACATTTGCCACGAAGACTCCGATATTCCGATATCGAAAGACGCCGAAAACCAAGTGCTTTCTTTTCTCTTTGATTTATTCCACGGCGAGACTCTGTCGCATCTTTCAGCCGATTTCTCATCGGAACGTTTTAAAACGTACGTGACAAGCGAACGAGGAAATTTCCCCCGACCAAGTGAATTTCTTTCGCGGCCAAGCCGTTCGACGCCTAAGTGACAGGTAAGCGAGTCCAACGAGGTTTCGTCGCATAAAATAAGCGCATGGTGCGTGCACGCTCTTCCCTGCTATTATATGGCGTACATAGATGAAACAATTGAAACGCGTATTTCTATCAAAATATCGAATGTCGGATGGTACAACGGTCGATCCATCGTTGAAGGGAAATTCGACAGCAGAGATCGCCAGGGTAACTCGACAGAGGCCGAAAAATTGACGCGTTGCGATAACGCAATTCGCGACAGATAAGTTGAGTAAAAAACAGATTATTCAGGCGAAACGATCAGGTCGTCCCGACCTGTCTGGCAGGAGCTGCTAAACCGGAAGGAAGGAAGAAAGGACGAGAAGAAAGAGCGAAAAACAGCCTCTGATATCCACTGCTTGGCGCTGTCGGCCTCTCGTGCTGGCTTTTTTCTTCGTCGTTTCCGTATAACCCTGGCCCATATACGGCAACTGACAACCGCGTCTCTCGAATCTCAACCTGCATACGCACAAAAGCTGTCGCACAAAGTGGACCAACGCGACGCATATCTGGTACCGCCCGCTCGCCACCGAATCTCTCCGAATACGAATTCTTCCTTTTTAGATGCTCGTTATTTTAACGGAAAGAGCCGAGCTTTTGTATGAAAATGTAGACCACACTACGACATCGACCGACTTCAACGCCGACATTTTCTATACGCTATCGTGCCAGCAGCGACATACGCGACAGTCGACCGTGTTCGATCTGCTAAACGGATCGATGCGTTTAATCGATGGAGATTCTTAGGATGGAGATATCTTTCATCTTTGATATCGTCATACCGAACTTAATCCCGAGGATGGATCGCGTCGATGGATAAAGAGACCGCGTTGTAATTTACAGATTCGAAGTGAGAAAAACGAAGGGTTGATGCGTCCGATTTATCCAGCTGCTGCATTGTACGAAACGAGACAAAAGTACGGAGGGACTAAAGGAACCGACTAAAAAGTTAAAATAATGGATGGACAGATTCGCGAGACGCGTAAAGCGTGCATTTTCGGCGTTTTACTTGGCCCATATTTTTCATGAGTTGCAAGGGAAAAAAAAAAGTGGAAGAGTGAGCGAACGTTGTCACATCTAATACGACGCTGTTAGTTTGCATTACGTTGGAGCAACGGTTTATAACGCGCCCCCTGTCGTCTCGCTGTTTGTCTTCGCGTTTTTCCAGGGCAAACACGCAACTTCGGGCGAACAGGTCTAATGGAACGGAACAAAAGCGAAAGAAAAAAAGCACGTCCTCGAGAGGAAACAATAAGAATCAACGGAGAAAGCGGCGGCGGCCTCTGAACGACGCTATGGACGTCTTAATAGAACTCGAAATCCCGCTTAGAGTTGTGAGTAAAATGGCATATACCTATACATTTAAATTGGAGTTTTCGTTTGAATTTCATGTAGGCGTTAAATTAAAACCGATGAAAGCTGGCGCACGGCTTCTGCTAGCGAGTCCCGCTTTTCGTTTCCCTTTGCCGCGGATTCCGTTCGCGCTCGTTTGAAAAGGCTCGCTAATAAAGACGATGAAAATTACGGGGCAGATGAGTCTTTTTAAAAGGAAAATAACTTTGGAAGAAGATTACGTCGATGCGGCAAAAGGGACGATCCGCCGGCGTAGTGGCGTAGTATCAAAATTCCATCAACGATTCCTCTTCAAATTTCCGAGCATAATAAGCTCGGTGAAATCGCGGCGGTGACGTCCATACGAAACGATAACGACGACGCGAGACAGTGTATCAACATCGGCGAAAAATTAATCGGGTCGCGAGAATTCATTAGTACTCGAAATTCAATTAATCCACTCGTGGTTTCTGCTCGTTTCTGCTCGAGATGCTTCGGCGATTCACGACACGTGGTACGCGGTCGCGTGTCTGCCACGAATAACGAGAGAAAAATGAAACGTACGGTAAAGTGAAATCGCACGAGTTTACGTGTCTGCTATAACGTTGCCGCTGGAACGCAACGAGAGGAAGCTTCCAGCGAAAGAGCTCGTGCTGCGGAGTTACAGGAAACGAAGAGCAGTCAGACATCGGATTCCTTGACGACCGCAAGACGTAACGTGCAGACCGGCTCGGCGTTCAGGGACATTTAACATTCAGACCACGAGCCGGAAACGTTCGAAGCCGATCGGCGATTAGTTTGGCATAGTTCGAACTTTCGGAATGCGATCACCATTCGTTTCCCGGCCGCTGCGTATATTCTCCAATCGTGACTGCCGTAAAACTCCGACTTTAATCTCGCCCCTACCCAGACATCTTAGATCCGCGTATTCGAGAGAACAATTTCCAGAAACCGACGGAGAGGAGGACGAACTCGAGCTGTCCTAGTTGGTCCACTGCGATCGCGTAAAACCGCGAAAATACGAGGCGCTCGGCCCCAATTTTCCGGAACTGCCTGAGAAACCACTAGCTTATTGTCTCTTCGGGTGCACCGAGTGCCGACTAAATTCAACGTGTCTGCCGCAGACGGTTTACTACGAGAGGAACGATCAGGCTCCGCATTCCCGCGCGGCAGAAGTACCGTGTCCTCGAGACGCGCGGACGTGGAACCCGTACTTCCGAAGAACCGCGGAACGCGTCGCTTTGACCGAGAAAACGGTTAATGCGCGAACACCGCCCATTCGTAGCCGGTCCTTCGCGTTCGTAATCGAGTGTTCGCAAGAGCGCCTCGAAATGCCGGAGTCGGGGAAACTCCACAGCAGCCCTTTCAACCCCTATTTACAATGCAACGGCCTCCGTAATTTAGCGGGCGAGCAGTACGCGAACCGATAAACGCGCTGCTGTATTGCCTTGCTCCTGGCTTGACAAATACAACGCTTACGCACATATATAGACGCGAGCACGGTTTATGGGGCCACGTAATACTCTCGCGAAATAGTTACAGCTCGTATCGAAACACGAAGGTCTCGCGACGATTTCACCGAGTTAATTAACCGCTTGGTAGCTTACTTGCATCGTAACGCCATTCCCTTGAGGTTACAACCGTTGCCGCGGTCTAGATTATTCTTGCCAAGGAAATTTTAATTTTCATACGTGTCGGGAGATTCGTCTGCTCGTTAAAGAAGAGCTGCGTGAAAGTCTTGGTGTTGGTCTTGCGAGACCTACCAATTATATGTGCGCGCTCGTGGTTAACGTAATCTACCTTCTCTGTGTGAATTGCAAACGGTAACACCCTTGTTTCCTGAGCGATGAATACATTAAAAATAATGTCGGCGATAAAAAAGTAATAATAATAATTATCGGAAGGCTGGGCAAGTAGGACATTGTAACGCATAGTGGCACGTGATGATTATGAAAATTTTTTGTCGGATGGCCGATACGAACGCGTCGAACATCCCCATATACCGTTTGCCTGCTATCGTCCCTCGCATCGAACGTATAAATATCGTTCACGTGACACGGTGTACGAGCCCTGCAATTGCGGGAAACACCCTCTAGAAAACACATCGGCTTGTCTGGAAATCAACCTCTCGTGCTTTGGGCGACATAAATTTCTTCTACGTCTGAGATATAAAAAATATTGCCACGGAAAGGGAAACGAGTTTATCGTTGCGGGAACAGAGAGACGATGGATTCGTAAAGCCACGAGAATTCTGATTTAGTTTGCGGAACGATTCTACCTTCTGCCACGATTTATTCAGGCAATACGCGTGGATTTCTCGACGGTCAGATCCTCCAACTTTAAAAAGGTCCTTTGTTTTTTGTCACGGCAAACTTTTCCAACTCGATCGACGAGAGAAAAGTGGTTTCCGTAAGCTGATTTGAAGGCGCGTTACACCGCGCCACGCTCAAAGTACAAAAAAGCTTCGTTAAGCCGTTCGGAATCTCGAAACACTGGCCGAAAAACCGGGCACATTCGTAGGCAAGATCACCATGACGCCTGGCCACGGACTGGCGCGTTTCTTTGTGTCTTCACGGGGGTGAACCTCGTTAAAAGTGAATCGAGTCCCTCGTGAAAACTTAAGTAACCGGTTCTTCCGTGCAACCTAATAATTCATCCTGAGGGTTACTTTTCCGTATCTTCGTGTTGAAGGTAGTGATGGGCATTCATGGCTCTTCCGTCTCGAGCAATTTTCTTGCGTAAGAATTCAAACGTCGAAGAAGATCGTAGAATCCGACAGACCTCGATGTTTCCCGACCAAACTGAATTGGAAATTTTAACGAACTTAACGGTTTGGAAGCGTCTGAATTTGGAAAGTGTAGCAAAGCCTTGAAATCGAATCGGATCGTTTTGAAGCTGTCGCTATCCGGCGGAAGCTCTTTTCAATCTTTGCGTCGTAGGTTGGTTCGACGAAAGGCGAGGTTTTGCAGGTCCAAAGGGCGGCTTATGAATGGGCAATTAATCCACGAAAACCACAGGCACGTCGTCACCCTCGGTGCTTGCGTGCTCCGTTACGCCGCCGTAAGCCACCTAAAATCCAGTCGTCCACCCGCCATCGTACACTGTATTATTCAAGGAGTGCCGCTTTGCATCTCCTCCCGTTCCCTTTATTTCTCTCTCCCTCTTTCTGATAATGATTTATTTAGCCGTGCAGCATACGTAAATAGGAGACACACATTAGCCGCAACTAAGCCGGCAGCCGTATATTCCTCTGGAAAGGGAGCGAGATTATCTTTGCGACTCTTAATGATGTTACGTGATATCTTTACTCGGTCGGAGCTTCGGGAAGAGCTACGGGGTCCGACGCAATGAAATATTGGACGTTCTCTTTGTGTTGTTCCGTTTGCGAATTCACCGCGGTTACCAAGCGACATCTCTACAACTGTGATACGTCCCAATGTAGCTCGTCAAGCGACCAATGGGGATGAAATTAATAAAAGCGCGACGCGCATAAGCGTTCAAATTGCGAGGATCCCTTCATGCCCCAAACAGCCGTACAACACGCCAACTCGTGACATATAATTAAACTATCATCTCCATATTCATGCCGGCCAAAGCAAACTTCCATACTCATCCATATACATTGCTAAACAATTGTCGGTCACCTATTTGCATTTAGGTTACAGTCTTCATTAACCGGGCCGGTGCTCGCACATTAAAACGCGAAAATTTTTATGATTCTCTCTATTCTCCCCTTTTCTCCCTCTCTCTCTCTCTCTCCTGTTTTCCTCTCGCGCGTGTATCGCGTTCATCGTGTCGTTGACTTTTAAAAAATTCTCGCGAATCACGCCAAGCTCCCTTATCGATATCGACGTTCTAGCAACCCATTTCACCGCAAAGAAATCCACACATTGTATAGCCTCTTATCGCCTACAGACGACGTTCCCTTAACTGAGAGAGAGAGAGAGAGAGAGAGGGAGAGAGAAGAGAAGCGGAAGAAAAAGGAAGAGAAACGGAACGCAAATCGAAACGTCAGTAGTGAATGGCGTTTCAGTAACCCACTCGATGTACCCCTAACCCGATCCACTTAGTCGACCCCCGGTACGCGAGACGCGAGGAAATGTTCGACGCGTGTCGGCGACACTCTCTCCCTTCGCCGGAATCGGCTTTACGAAAACTCCAGCCGCTGTGGAAAATCGCTGGGAAGGATGTCGCAAACGCGCAACCGACACGATAACGCGTTTTGACACGTAAAACTCTGGCAAATCGGCACTCGCGCTCGTTTCCACGTCGCACCAACGACGAAAATATACGCTGGGATGGTCGAACGATGGAAGAGAAGGGAACTATCGGTACGACGAACAGCGACGAAGAAGAGTTACGCTCCTGTCTGAACGTGTCTTCTCGCGAACACAAAATAGAGCTTCTCACCTCTCGGCGTCCCGTTGCCGTTTCTGGTTTCGCGCGAAATCGCTGCTTTTTCCGGACGCGCGGCCAACCTAGACAAGTCGCTGCCGTTTACAGCCTGAAAACTATATCGAACGGTTCCGGCGATTTTCCGGAAGGCACGCGACTAAAATACCTACCATGTCAGTCTTGCGACGTTTTCTTTACATTATAACGCGCTTCCTTCTGTCGCAAATATTAATATCAAACGTTCGAATTTATTCCGATTCAGCAACGCAATGATACCAATCGAAAATATCGAGCGAGTCAGTAATTCGAGCGCTGTAGAGAAACTGTGAGAACATCCTCCGCTACATTTTTTCACGGCACAGAGGTGGCTGTGGTGGGAATTTTATTGCGTCGTGGAAAAACGTCGGCCTGGCATTACGGCGCGTATTGATTTCTCCGCAGGGCAGAAAAATAAATAACATAACTGGCAGGGCGAAATTAAAGCCCTCCGCTGAGAGAGGTCGCGCGCGCGTCGATGATTTTGATCGCGTCCGAGGGAAATTTGCATGAAGAACGCGCGACGACTGGCGACCAAACGCAAAGCTGCGAAGCACGAAGTCTCGCGTTACAGTCCTGGACGAAGTCGTCTTCTTCGCGAAGAGAAAATAAAATTTGGCCTCTCTGAGCCCGTCGGTCGCGCGGAAGCTCGGATCAAGCTTTTTTTCTCGCGACGCGGTAGCACGGCAGACAAGACGGTACCGTGGCCCACGGCTAGCCAAAACATTCGAGACTTGATCGCGAGCCAAAAATCTCATCGCACCGCCAAAAAGATACACCTGGCCCATGGTGGAGAGAGTCGAGCCACAGGAAAAGGAGAGAAACGATTCTATTTTTCTCGATCTCACGCCCGGTTTTCGTTCACCCGGCGCAGAACGGCGCGGCGTAACCCCTCGCGCTGCCTCTCGACGTTTCACGTATTCTCGCGTGGCGGTGAATTCGCGCCGCACCGTGTCGCATCGGCCGCGATCAATTCCATAATGAACGCTAGCCTGCTTTCAACCAGATGTCTGTAATTATCAGAATGCGAACGTCCCTCGCAATCGTTCATTCCCCTTTAAAAAATCGATCGCTCTACGGGATACGATCCATTATTCGCCGCTAATATTTACAAACCTGTTTTTACCGAGTCTGTCGCTCTCTTTGGCCGACCAACTTTTATTAATATTGGGCGATATCACCGTGATCGGCATGTTCATCGACGGTCATGCATTTCGTGTGCATTTTAATAAATTCAAAGCTCGGCCATTGGAGCCGCGCGTTAACGCACGCTCGAACCCTTTGTGCACGTATTTTCCTCGCAACGCGGCTCGCGTATTCCATTATCATAGATTCCACTGGCAGATGCCACGGGACAACGTTCGTTGATCTCTACGCGTGCTTGTCCTTTCGCATCGACGAAATTCGATACTTTTGCGAAAACAATTTTGAAATACGTAGCTACAGCCATTCTTTCGCAAAGTAAAAATTATGAGAATGAGAAAATGTTATTCCCGGTTGTTCGAGAGAGACGGTGTACTTTGTTACGACTCGAAATAACACGCCTTCCTTTTCTATCTCTGAACTTCGGCGTAGCTCATGGTTCATAATTTAATTAAGGATTACGCCAGAAAATGAGAATCGTAAGCATGCACTGTTCCACGCAAAGTCGCTGTACGTATTTTTCCCGAAGGTATGTAAGTCCTCGAAAAAATCTGGAAAAAATGGAACAGTCGCGTTGAAAGCTTCTCCGAGCTTTCGCCGGTCTTTGTTCAGCGATGGAAAATACGGCTACTGACCGAACGTTACTAATCCATCGGATTATCGTCGAACGATCGCTTTCTTCGCGCTTGATTTATACCGGCACGCTTGCCGGTAAAGATAGATTTACACCTCGTGAAGTTTAAAAGCACCTTCCTACCGGCTGAATGTCCCTCGGGCTAGATTATATCGATGTCGAATTACGTAAGCTCTCCATCATCCCCCTGTTAACCACCTGCAACCTATCGCGAATGCGAGAAAAAAGAACAAGGGAAGGGAAAAAAGCATTTTAACAAACGATTAAAACCAAGATAGCGGAACGAATTTTCCTTATTCTCGAATATCGAACGCGTGCCGCGAGCGATCGTATTCGAATTCTCCTGTAATAATGAAACATTCTGGAAATAAAAAGAAGTCGCAGTCATACGATTCTTATCTTTACGACGAGCGAGCTCTAGTCAGCGCTTTCGGTTTCTCTCGATCAGAGAGACCATTCCGAAGTAAAAAAGCTGAAGTATAAAAAAACATGGAACGATAAAGCCGAGCCGCGCGGAAAGGGGTTTCGCGGATAAATCGATACGGTGCAGCCGATCGAGGGTCGAAACGAGTAGATTTTACCTTTCGACGAACGAGTGTCGCGCGACGGAAAAACAGAGGCAAGCGCGTCGGTGAACATGGAGAGGAGCGAATAAATTTTTTGAGGCGACAAAGAGTAACGCGGAACGGAAAGAGGGACGCCGGTGGACGACGCGGGGTCGAAATATAAAAAGAACTTGCGACCCTTTTGCCACTCGAGATACGTGCAACTCCGATACGAAATTTATAGTCGAATTACAGCTGGCTACCGGAGATAGTTGTCCGAAACCAGAGGAAAAAATGAATCGACAGCCAGACGAAACAAATCCGTTGGACCTAATAAAAACGGAAACGGTTGAATATTCCATCGCGCCGCATGCCCTCGTAGCACCGAGGCCGGTTTCAAGTTGGTGCATATGGCGTTTTCCTTTCGCGCGATCGTTCGAACTGTCGAAATAGAATCTGATAAAGGCAGACCATGAATGAGTTTTCGTTAACGCAGATTCCAGTTAGATCACAGCGTGAGCTTACGAATATTATTTTCGAATCCAATTCTGAATGGAGTTCGCGGTCGTAAATCCGGCCGAAAAGGATTCGCGTAACCGATCCTCCGTTGATTCCGGTCTCTAAAAACCGTCTGTCTCGAAAAATCGATAGATTCGACAGCTCGATCGAACGAAATCGCGACACCAGTATGATATTTCTATCTTGACCATCGACCAGGATTTATTATTACACGGTACATAAAATTAAAAACAATCGTGTCGTAAATTTCTGCGCGATCATCGTGCAATTAAATCCATTTTAGCGTGAACTACCGACAACGCCAAGAATATATTCGCTTACGCGAGCATGGTTTTTTGGGACTTTGCGACAAAGAAATTTCAAACGGAGACACGAAGAAATCGAGGAAACGCAGGGGTAGGCGATAACGACGATTCGCAAAGGCAGAGCAAAACATTGGCAAGTCGAACCGGCAAGACGGCTCCGTTAGCAACTTAATTAATTAACGTGCATCCCTCCGCATTGCTTGCGCGTTTTACACTCGAAACGCTGACTAATGGCTCCGCTGATTAATACCCCTTGCAGATGTTACGTAGCGATCTAAGCATTAAGACCACAATGTCTACAGTCGATTCAACGATTGAATTATCATGGACAAACTGCCAAAGTATTAAAACGTACGCGACGATCGTGCCATTCCCCACGCTGTGCATCCGGATTGGCTTTGAATAACAAGTCGCTCTCGTCGGCCGTTATGAATTATGCATACATTGCAAATCTAAAATAGATTGAAAAGATATTCGCAATCGATATCGAAACTTTCGTCGAGGAAACCAACTGAACGATTAACCTTTAGATGATAATACCTACGAACTACTTAGGACGACTAGAGTTTCCAAACTGTGTCATTTTATTTATCGACGAGGAACAGTTTGCCAAATTATGATCGATACTCGCATTAAGCTCGATATATGTATTTCTGTCATTGACGTTCCAACTAGAACCGATATACATATTGTCCATCATCGTCGAACGACGTACACGCAAACGACGTTAAAAGCGGAAACTGAAAAGCATAGGGGAGCAATAATTAGCGGAAGCGTCGAGTTGGCGAGGAGAACGGTAAACAACCGTCTCGATTTTATCAATATCTCGGTCGGCGAAGATAACTTTCCGGGTGGATATGTTGACCCAGCGATCGGTGGCGACTCTCTCGGGGCGAAATGTGTAAGGAAGGTTATATAGGAGAGCGAGCGGGGTTTGAAAAGTTAGTTCTGGTGACATATGTGGCCAACACATGTAGAGGCGGAAGTTGAGCCGGGATCGGCTAGGACCAGCTAGCTGCGGGCTGCGTGACATTTCCACCCCGTAACTACCTCGAACCGTCGTTTAAGGAAATAGAGCTGTCCGACGCAAACCCGCTTCTCGCCACGGCAACTGGCTTTCAAGGTATGCCAATAAATAGTAATCCAAGGTAAAAGATGCGCAAACCAAGACAAGTCGAAGACGAAAACCAGACATGTTCGTTTAGCTTCTTATTTGATCATCGTTATGTTCGTTTATTTCGGCTGGGAAATGTTTGAATTTGAATCTGAGAGTTTCAATTGGAAAAATTTCAATAGAAAATTAGCCTCGTATAACGATAAAAGCGATGGAAAAGTTAATAACGAAAAAGAGTTAAATCATCGCGTTCAACGCGCCATCCTTAAAACTGGTAACGTTAATAGTCACGGAAAGAGGTGTTTGCTTATTTTACTGTGTTTTAAACATGCACGTACACACCGATACGCAGATATTGTCTGTTTAGAAGGCAAAAACATCAGCGTCATTGCGGATTTTAATATCGCTTTACGGGGTACGAAATTAACCGGAATCGGTATCGAGTTCGGTGGACGCGTAAGTCGGCCACGGGAAAATGAATAATAATGAGGGAAAACTCGACGTGGTCTCGTCCACGAGGGTAATAAACGGAAACTTAATCAAACGACTCGTCGCAGCCAGACCAATCCGATCGAAGTGCTTTTCTATGTAGCGTGCGACGTTCCACGGCCACCGATTTTTCAACGCGGATTTCCACTGGATTTCGATCAGTCACGGCCAGCCATTCGAAGTAATTAATCGGTTTCCTGATGCGGCCTACCAATCGGCTTGCCCTCACCGACATCGAATATAAATATTACGAAATCGTGGACGATTCCGCCGGCCGATCGTGACCGCAAATCAGTGCGGCATAGCGAATCCGTGAAACAGCGTATGACGCGATGCGCGGTTACGCTCGCTGATTCGCGTCATCGATGCTCCGATTAAATAATTATTAATAATTACACGCGTTCGCGTGCAATGAACAACGAACAGATATCGACGTGGATTTAATTCACCGCCCTTAAGCGTGACACCATTTACATTCGCTGGAGCCGGAGTTGCTTCATGCGACGCGTTCAACAACGCGGTAAAGAGGAAGCTTCGTGGAAACTCGTGTCTCGTGCAAATTAATTCGGGTTGAACACCAGAATATATCGAGAACCTGGCTAATTACGTTGCTCGCGCCGATTCTTAAAGGTTTACTCGGGGCCGGTCGTAGTTTCGTACCGCGCGAAATTCGGTCGTTTCGCTTAATTAAACGCTTCCTTAATTAATTAGAGAAAGATCGAGCACCGTTCGAAGGCTAAACGACGTGCCGCGCCATGGCAGAAGGACACTTGCATGGATCGTAAGTCAACGCTCGTAAAATTTTCACCCCCGACTTTATTCGTCCGCCGGCCGTGCTACTCTCGACCAGCACCGTTTTTATTCACCAACATATTCGGAATTTTTCCGGCTGGTCGCTTTATTGAATGTACACCGGCGAAGTTGGACGAAACTTTCTCCACTATATTTTCAACCGCTGAAAAAGTCCATCCCCTCTCGACACGGTTAGACCCGCACGACTCCCGAAACCTATCTAAATCTCGTCTCCTATACGCTGTCTTTTTCGCTTCGTGTATTTAACGTGCGTTTAATTAATCGATTTTCCCGATTAACTGCATAAAAGGGCGTGATCCCTTACTACGAAGTTAGTCCAACTTGCTAATTCGAGATAACGCGACCTCGTTAGCTTTCGAAACTTCGGTTAAATTTTGGTTGGACGTCAACGATCATCGACGAGGGTAACGGTAGAAGCACCGAGCGAAATGTAACCGAGCACCGCATCTAGAAATCGTCGAATCAAGTTTCGTGGTCATCGGTCCAACGGATTCCTACGAATTCCAGCAAATTCGAGTTTCGGCTGATTCGCTTCGGTAAGAACGGAACGGAATAACCGAACTTCCGGGCTGAGGTTACTCAACAGCAGAAATCACCTCTAGCGGCATTCGAGCGTTTTCCTGGTGGCCGGTGCTAACAGGCAATGGCGCAACGATGGAAAATGATCGAGGGTGAACGGCTCTAGCCGACGTCCCAATTTCCCAGACAGTAACCTGTCCCGCCAGCTGGCACCCTTCGGGACATCAGGGTTTTCCCTCGTGACCCAGCAGTCACCTCTCCCTCCACCTTCTCCCTCCATCGAATCCTCCCCATCCGTGACATCCCTCCCCTATCTTTCCATATACCACGTCCGAAGGTTATGGTTCGGCATAAATCTACTTATAACGGCCAGCAACTATTCGTCGACGCTGGACTATTTCACGAGCTCCTCCTTGACATAAACGCGCCGCGTAAATCGTGCCTTTTCGATGGACAGGGGTTGGTTACTACCCGGCAACAGCCTATCTGGAAACGTATCTCTCCCCCTCTTCGTTGTTTCCCCGTGCTCTTCGTTTTCTTTCGCCGTTTTTTCGGTCGGTTCATCGATCCGACTACGCGCGATACCACTCCTCCTAGATTAAGGTAATTGAGAGACTGCGAGTAGCTGGTTCGACGTTTTCGCTAATGTAACTATAATTCAGGATGTGGATATTATGAATTCCAGTCCAGAGATTTGACCGCAAATTTCAAGGGGGTTAGAGACCCCGGACAGCTGTCGACCAGAGAAACTTCGCGCTAATTACTTGGACTACGATTAACCCTGTGATCGCCATATATCACGATGAGAAGGGTGAACCGTTGAAAGACACCGGATTAAGAGTAACGAATCGATTCTTCCTGCCTGCGTCGTTCATCAAATGGAGGAACTATTTGCTTGACGGCTTCGTTGCTCGAAGAACGATTCCCAATTTTCCTCCACCAGCGAATAAGTCGGAAGAGAAAGCAACCCTTTGGCGTTATAGAAACAAACATTCGGACGAGTCGAGTTTCATTGTGATCACCGTATCGCGTTAATGGGCGTTACATTTATTACGCGTCAGTTTGTAAATGGATGTCTCGGCGAAGGAAAATAGCAGTCCATGGCGAAGGGGTTGAAAGGTTGAGAGGGACTTCTGGTAACTTTGCTCGAACGCTGTTGGAAATGCCAAGAGGGTAGGAATACGTATACGCCCCGGTGGATGGAAACGCCATACGACCAAACGAGTAACCCAGTTTTGCTCGCAGGAAACTATCCGCCAAGGGAGTAGGGCGCGGGCCCACGTAACAAGAAGGGGTGTGGAAGAGGCAACCAGCTAGCCCCGCGTGGATGCTAGAGAGTGTTTCGAAATAAAGTACGGTACATTATAACCAGAGTCGTTCTACACACATTCAGAGACACGAATGGCGAGGGTAGGCGCGCATGCGTTTCTCCGCACGCTCGAATAATTTCAAAGAGAAACAGACAGACAGGCCGAGAAACTAGCAGGAGAGAGGCGGGCGGAAAACGAGACAGAAGGTGATAAAAACGGTGATGGAAGAAGGAAGATAGAGCTGGCAGAAAGAGAAAAAGAAAAAAAGGAAGAACACAGAAAGCGCGAAGAAAGGGTGGGCTGAACGCGAGAGAAAGAGGTGAGCCTCGTGCCCCCGCCCATTTAAAGTGTTATCTTTGAAATTGCGTACCGCGGGAGCGTTATTAAATTAAGTAAACCGCAAAAAAGTTTCTTTCGAGCCACGGACCGTATACATGGCTGCGCGTCCTGGTGTAGTTACAGACTGAGCCTCACTCGCGGCATATATGGGAATTAATACCAGAGGAAAACCACCACCCTGTGCCTCTTTCATCCCTTTCTATTTCTCACTGCACACAGCCAACCGACATTGACTTTCTAAACCTAAATATTCCTACACGTACAGGAGCAACCCGTATAAAAAGCTGCTTTTAATTTTGCGATCGTAATATACGTAGTTGCCTCGGTCTCCGACGGCCATCGCCAGAACCGTGGTTAAGACTTCCGCCGACGCACCAACAATTCGGGATGCGCACACTCCACTCCAAATGCAAACGTACCTTCGGTTATTTTTACAAGCTTTTTTCCCCAACTGGGACAGGACAACGGCGCGGAGCTTTTAAAAACGAATTTTTCCCCCGTGCTGCACGTTGGTTCACTGATGCGCCGTTAATAATAAAACGATTCAACAAATCCGTTGGTTGTAATCGGTGCACCATTAATTTCCTGTAAAGCCCGGCCGGATAGAGAGCTCCGCGTAGTTCCGTCGAATTAGTTAATAAAATCTGGTATCTCGTTAATAAAAGCCCAGGCACGGTAAAATCCTTTCGTCTCGCCTCTTTCTTCGACCCTCGCACCTTTTCGATTTACTAATTATCCGAGAAAAAAAAAACAAGGGAACTGCTGCCCAAAAACAAAAGTCACCCTTTTCACGAGGACACTGGCGAGAAAAAGCAAACGACTTTCGAGAAACTTCGGGAGCAATTTTCCTCTAATAAAGGACGTCTTTAAAGCGATTGACTCTCGCAAAGAATCTGCTTTGATACTCGCCTCTCCAACTTTTTATTCGTTGAAAGTTTGACACTTTCGCTAACTCGTAGCCCTGGCTACGAGAGTGGAAAAGGGTTTCGCTGTCCACCACCGTGGAAAAAGGAGCAAAAGGAACGACATTCTAGCGTTATCAGAGACGCGAATACAATGTGCGCGACGGAAAGAAAGCGATCAATCGCGAGACTCCTGCGATTCATCTAGCGTCCCATTCCGTTTCCTGCTTTTACCATGAAAAACGGACTAACGAATCCTTTAGTATGCACAATAATTACTGCTTCGACGATCAATCGAGTTCAAACGAAATCGTATATTTCATAATTTCATAAAGTACCTGCTCGTGAATACCGGGCATTAGACCTAAAATTATTCTTTATCAAGAGTATGTAGAACAGTCGATAAATCGTAATTATTAAAGATCACGTGCGCAAACCATCGATTCTGAGAAATGGCTACTTTTACGATGGCAACGTAACGAAGAATTTTAATTCACCATTTCCTTTTTTATGGCGCGTCAGCAGCGTGCGTAAATATTCCAACACGCACTCGTAACGTACTCGCCGCGGAAGTGTTATCGAGCTCAGGATACACCGTGGTATCACCAGTTTACGCTCAACCGAGAAATCGCGTTCCCATAAAACCTGTCATCCAGGAGGATCAGATTTTAACGACTGCTGTCGTTTGTATGTCGCGGCAAGCGTTTTTTGTTTATACCTAGCTTTCGGTCAAAAATATTAATTAACAAGCTGTCCCATCCTATCATCGAATTATGTCGTTTGTTTTAATTCGACAGTGCAGTGCTTCAACGCAAATACACTGTCGTTCGTTTAACGAAGTTAGACTTCGAGTTAATTTCTATGGAAAATTTACCGGTTACAATATCGCGTGGCGTAAGCTTAGAGAAAGCTTAAGTGTTCGAGCGCCGAGTGTTTCGTTATCGAAATCGTCAACCGAATCGCGGGAACGCCACTTTCCAGAGGGTCAAATTCCAGAGAACGCGGAGGGCCGCTGTATGCTTTTCATATTGGAAAAGTCGCCGATTCGCGACGAGTTTATTCAACGATGGCGTGTAAAAGAGCGACTCGTGCCGGTAAACACGCGTGTTTACGATAAATCTCAATGGAAAGCCAATTACGTGTTCGAAGCGAGCCGAAGTTACCAGCGAGCGTTAATGGGTTCAAGTGAATGGTACAGTAAATTGCACTATCTCCGGTGCTGTTTCTGGTTTGTCCAACGGTAAATCTACCGCGAAGTATATTTAGTACGTGGTCCTCGTAAATTCGCGAGGGTGCTGCTCGAACGAAGAGAGAAGAAAAAAAGGAGGCGTCAGAGAAGGGAAAACGAGAGAGAGAAGAAAGAGAGACGGAAAGAAATGCGATGGTAGAGGATCGTCGCGGACGGCCGTCCTAAAAATCGCCAGGCAAAGTTTGTTATAAAATCTTATTGCACGATCGTTCTCCGGGGAATAAATAGCGCGAACGAGTCGCGCACTTTCGCAGGTATTTACCGTGTTAACGGCTCTAACCGTGTGTTCCTTGTCAGTTTTTTAATACGCTTTAAACAGGAACCGATATTCGACGGCAGACAGTCCCTTTGGAGGGACATTGCCGCGATCCTTTATTTATATCTTCTTTTCTTTATATCTTCCGATCAGACACAGTCCATGCAATACCAAAGAGCTCTATCGGTAATTTTACCTCTGCGATTTCACGAAGTGGAAAAGACGCACGGTTCGGACTCTACAAATTCGACGCTGACGAAAGTATGTTTTATCGGAGGCGCGGACCGCGAAACCACGACAAAAGCGTTCCCCTTGATTTCCCCTAGGATCGTATCAATGGGACAATCCACGTTCCTTGGATCCTCTTTTCTCTCGCGTGTGCCGTATCGTCTTGAAATTCCTTCGCAAATAAAATTTCTCGAGGGTAGAAGTGTTGCTGGGAACTCGTCGGTAATCGGAAAACATTCCACTCGGACGAAAATCTCTTGTTTTGCTGCAATTGAATTCTATATTCGAAGAAAGAAACGTAATTACGAAGAAACACGCGTAAAATCGTTTAGCAACCGGGCGGACATTTCTGATTCTACGCTGATGACCCTCTGCTTGTAGCTTGCGAACACGCGAATGCCGCAAACGACACGTCTACCAGCGTTCGTACGTCTCGTCGTGGTTAGTTAACCGTGCTATAAATACCTCGACGTCGGCATAACATTATTTTTCCAAAGAAACGTCTTGGACACATCGAGCTGTCTCTGCACGGGATCTCTCCCCTCCTTTCACCCTCCCGTCTTGTCACACGACACCAAAAATTACCGACGAATCGGAGAAATTTTTACGCGTCTACGTCTCGTTCGTATTCTCGTTCGAACGATAACCAGCTGCTAATAAAGTCGTGCGAGACACGTTGTTAATTATGTTTTTCTTTCGTTGATTGCAGATGCGCGGAAGGCTTCACGGGTCTGCGGTGCGAGACGAAGGACGTCATCAGCACCGGAAGTGTGTACAACCGGCGTAGGGCGCCGTTTTCCTGCAAGCTGGGACTATCGACCTCGTACTACTGCTAGCGATAATCGCGCGGGGCCCTTCCATTCCGAGTAGACCCTTTTCTAACGTTGAACTCGGTGTACTCGGTATAGTCGGTCGAAACAGCCTTTCGAGCCCACGAGAAGAATGTCGTGAGAGGGCCAACGCGCGACCAAAATAACAAACGTGGAGGCGATTGTAATAACGCGATCGATCTCGAGATCGAGCGAAATATATCTGCGAACGGAAACGCAGCGAAATACACGACGAGAACATTGAACAGGGGAATAGGAAAAAAAAAAAGAGAGAATCAAACACGGGAGCGAATCTACGTGCGGATTTTTCGGGAACCGTTGTTGTCGGGCATTAGAACGAGTCCTCTGTATTGTAGGAACGGGTTCCAAAATCAATTTTTGGCACCGGGCATTCGTACCTTCTTCTTTCTCTTCTTCTGTTTCTACATCACCTCGACGAGTTTCTTCTATTTTGCTCTATTTCCTCCCTCGATTCTTCCTCTTCTACTTCTACCGCCGTTACTATTGTTACTTCTCTATTAGAAAATGTCGCGTTACGAGACGTGCCTCGCGTCTCTATCGAAATTCTATTCGCGAGAAGAAAAGAAACGAACGGGAGAGCATGTACGTTCTCGTACGTTTGAGTGTGCGTGTGTCTGTGTGTCCGTGTGTACGCGCGCGTGTGAAAGGAAAACGGAGAGACAGAGGTGAACGTACCAGAGGGTGTGCAAGGGAAAGAGTTATGGCGGATTCTCGCCTGTCCCGAACCCCTTCAGTTTCATATCGGGAAGGCAGAAGAGAGCGTTCGAGTGACGCTCGTGATTCAGAAGTGGTGCTTGACCTCGAAAGATCGCGAACCACCGATGAAGAACGTAAAAAGGAAGGGATGCAGTCAGAAGAGCATTCGAAGGTCGCACTTTTCGGAGTCTCTACGGGAGAACAATACCAAAGAGCCCAGGGTCTCGATGAAGGACGTCGTGAGAACGGTTGAAACGCTCGGAGATCGTCTTGGTCGATACGTCTACGTAAAAGTATACGAAAAAGAAAAATACGAGTGTGCAACACGCGTAGAGAAAGGAGGTTAAAGGTTACGAAAGGGTACCTTTCGTGCAGGTATCCATCTTCAGCGGCGGGATTAACGCAATCTCGAAACGCGTCTAAATATTTGACAGCTTCGAGTCTTGCCGTCTCGAATTGTTCCAGATCAAAGACGGTAGACGCGATTCGAGATTTCGCGACGATCGGTTCGTTGAGAAATTTCGTGAACCAAGTATCGCACGCTTAACGTCCGTTGCTACTCGTCTTCGGTGACTTCTCTTTCGCGACGATGGAAGGGAGCATCGTCGTATTCGTCATCGTCGTAGTCATCGTCGTCGTCGTCGTCGTCGTCGTCGTCGTCGTCGTCGTCGTCGTCTTCGTCTTCGTCGTCGTCGTCGTCGTCGTTGTTGTCGTTGTTGGAAAATGTAGGCCACACCGGTGAAGCGTAAAGTTGCGAGTGAGGGAGCAAAGAGGTTGGTCGCGAAAACTGGCTTAACGACGCAACACCAGAAACGAGAACCTCGGGCAGACGATATATAGTTGGACGTCTGGCCGAAAATTTCTTCGTATTTTTACGCGACCATCGGGACAATTCGAGAACGCTTCGCGTAGATCGATTGTGTCGCGCGACCGGAATAAATATCGTAATTCACTGGTCGCCGGTGAAATTATCATCGACGCGTGGTGGTCGTCGTCTCGCTTTTTCGCTTTCGACTCTGTTCCTTTCTTCGCGACGTGGTCGCGTTTTTCCCCAGAATTTTCCAACAACGATTGATAAGGGCCGTAACTTCTTTACGTATGTAAAAATATCACCGAGAGAAACGAGAATATTAGCCACTCGAGCCAATCGCTAGAGAAACCAAGGGAGAAAAAGAGAGAGACCACTAGGCAAAAACGATTTTATGTAAAATATGATAATGTAATACGCGCTAGGCTAGTTAAAGCAGAGACTTAAGGTAGTTAATGAAAATAGAGAGCGAGAGAAAAATGATAGTAGAGAAATGGAGAGAGAATGGGTACGTTGGTCGAGAACTTTCCGAACGAGACGATTGGATTGGGTCGAGTAATTCAAGGCAAACTCAAATTTCGAAATTTGTCGATTTTTCGAAAGATCGTTCGACGCGTCTTTGACGGTTTTTAGTTTTCGCATCGGAACGAGACTTCCTTTGCTACACGGCGTGGTACTTTTTTTTCTCCCTCTTAAAACACGCGTCTTTTCCGACAGCTACCAGAAAGAAAGTGGAACGATGATATTTTGGGCGGACACGATGGCGAATCGATCTCTTCCGGAATTCTCGACGTTACGGCTTCGCGAGATCGTAAAGAAAAATGGAAGGGAGGGGGCGTTTAGGATATGCGCTGTGCTCCCCAGCAGTCTCGGGACCCTATTTATGTTTTATATTATATTATATATATATATATATTATATATATAAATATGTGTATAAACATTTTTAATTTATTTATTTAATTCATTAATTTTATTGATTTACGATTAAACGTCATCTCCATCTCGGTAACCGCCTTTGTTTTTAATCTTACGTTGACCTTTTCGTTATTTTTCTTTCTTTCTTTCTTTTATTCAGAGTTTCTCACGGATTAAAACGTTGCGTTTCCTTGATTTTTCCGTTAAGCGCCAGCAGGTAGGTGTACGTATTTTCTTTTGTTACCATCGATTTCGCCTCGTTTGCGCAGCGAACTCGCAACAAGCTAAATGGACGACGATCGCACCGATTAAGTCCCAAGATCTTCAAGTTTTCGACAATGGCGTTGAATCTCGTTGCGAGACAAAAGGAAGGTAAATGCACCGGCACGCGGAACGACTGATTCGAAACAAAAGATTCTTCCCGTAGAAAGTTGATAGACGGAGTCAGGCCGTGGCACGAGAGGGAGTCGCGATGCGACGAAAGAACCCTCGAAGAAAGCCAATAGAAAATTTTCATAGCTAGCAAACAGTTTCTCGTCTGCCGCCTTTAGTCTCTTATTGCATTCCAGCGAGTCGTTTCGAGACGAGTCACTTTTCTTCCCCCGTGAAAATAGCTTTCCGCCTGTTTCCGACCAAGGACGAGAAACGATAAACAACGTCCGAGCTGAAGCGCGACGTTGCGTTTTCATTTCGAAATCGTCAAAGAACCGTGCTACAATCAGAAGGACCGATCCGATGCGCGAGGACAACGCGCGGTGAAAAGCAGAAAGGTACGAAAAACAGAGAAAAACGAAACAATTCGCTGGAAAGCGTCGTTTCGCGTGCGTGTTAACGCGATTGCGCGAAAAGATCCGTCGTAAAAGAAGCAACGTCCATAAAACACGAACTACGCAACCACGTCGATTCTCGTAACCGCTTCACTTAATCGAACTTGCTGCTTTGAACGTAACTTTCCTTCGGAAAGATTGGAAGATCACTGGCTACACCATGGAAGATTGAAAACGGCGTTACGCTCGGTATCGGAATACGGTGATACCGCGTGATATTGCATTTCGCGCTGTATGGATCGAACAAGGAAAAGTTTCCGCGTGATCAACGCCTAGTCGAATCGAGCCGAGGCGAACCGAGCCAACCTGTTACTTCGGGAAAATTCGTTTAAAAGTGTGATAATTCATGAATAAGTTGGCCAAGCCGACGGACTATAAATTAATGTACAACGTCGCTCTGGCAGACGCTCGAAAATAGAAATGATTTACTGGATTACCCCTTGTGAAATATAATCAAGCACTCGCCGCAATAGGGATCGCTTTAAATTTAATATGAATCTCGGTTAAAGGAAGCTTCCTGCTTAAAGGAAATAATCGCATTTAACCGATTCGGATTATTTTAATGGGCGATAAATTTAATTCATTCGTTGGGAGAGAATGCAGCTCGGGACGAGCTTAAGTTCGCGCCGCGCCTCGGATGCGATTACCGAAATAGAAATACGAATCGAACCGCGGTTGGTTCTGGGATATTTGCTAACCGCGATTCGCGTCGTCCCGGTTCAAGACGAGGAAAGAAAAAAACATGGCCAGAGAATCTGTCTTTTCTTCGTTGCACGGAGAACTTTCCACGCGAAAATCAGCCCCCAAAGTAAATCGGCCGTGGTTAGCTTTTATTTTCGCAAGCGATTTTTATCGTCTGCTTTATTTCTGGCGAAACTTATTTTTCTCGCGTTTCTTCGACGACGATGAGGCTCGCCGCTCTGCTGTTGACGGTGCCGATTTTCGCGAAAAAAGCGTCCAACGCTCGCCGAGTGAAGTAAAACGTATGAATATCTACCGCCCGAGATGTATTAAACCTGTCTTGTGCATGTACCGAAAGAGAAATTGCTTCTTGCGCGACCGCCAGCCCCTGCCTGGAAATTCATTCGATTTTCATGATTGCCGCACACTGCCGTTTCCTCGCTGCTTTTTCGTCAGGAACAAAGGTCACGAAACGCGACAAGTGTTTCGCCGCCAAAGAACCAGCCGCTGCTTGTCGTTCACGATCGGTGCGGAAAAATTCAAGCGCGGTTCAAGGATGAACTTTAACAAACGCTGTCGTGCCGGACAACGCGGTGATTAATCGCGATGCTAATTATCGAGAAGGGATCCATCACGCGGTGCGGTGGGAAAATAATGAATCGGTAAACTCGAGAGAAAACAAAACAACGCGCATTCCCGGGAAATAGAAGACTGCGAAGACCGCTCGTTAATTACCGCCCGGAGATCACTCTTTCCCCGGTGACTACTTCGTCGTACGCGATGTTACGATTCCCAATAGTGGAGCAGAACCGCTATTATTATACGTTAAAAACCGAACCGCACCGAACCGGTCTAACTTTATTTGCAAAACGTCGTGATCAAGCCAAAATTCATACGTCAACGTCCTGTTCTTCCCAAGAGATATCGCGCGTTGACGTTCTCCTGCCATCGGGAGCTGAGTACGTGATTTCCAAACGGACTGTCCAGAGAACGCGATCGCGCATCCAGGCACGAACACGCTGTTGATCTACGTATGCGTTTAATTGGGATCTTTCGAAGTGTGTAAACGTGACGATCATCGTAATGCACGGGATCGTGGAAACTATAGACGTAAGCACATCTAGAAAGAACGAGATATCGCGATAGAGAAATAAAAGAAATTCGATTCCCGTCGGTCTTGGGAAAGTGCACTAATCCCTCGATAAGAGATTTCTTAAACAATTTGTGGAAACTTGGTGGAATACAGCGGTACGAGAGCCGAGTAAAAATTGTTTCGATTGTATTTTCCGGTTGGGAATTGTCGAGATAAACGGTATCGATTTGCCGCGCAGAAATCACGGTTTTAAATCGACCTCTAGCCCGGAGACAACGGTCAGGCATTGTGCGACGCGAAGAAGGAGAAACTGGTTCGCGATAGAACCGAGGATGGCACAATACCGTTGGAAAGATTGCGAGAAGCTGCTCGAACTCGGAGAAACGAAGTTCGGCTTTATTGGAAAAACAGCTGCGGATTTCTTTCACAATACGGCGAACCGGCAGCTTCTCTTTAAATTGGATTTTAAATATTCTCCAGATATTTTTACTCTTATACGATACAATACGCAGCCTACCTGAAATAACTTCATTGTTTTCAATCGTCTAAATGAACTTCAACAATGATACCTTGCTCTTCTTTTTCGGCTTCGAGAGTAACAGAATGCAACAAATGGAAAACGAAAATGAAAATGGAAGAAATATCGAACAGTTGAGGGATAGCGAGGCTGCGCGTAACGCGTCAAAATTCCATAATTTAAACGAAGATGCGGCTTCGGGGAACTAGAAGTAATCCTAGATAATCCTCGGGGACATAATCAGAAACAGACGGACCGAATGGTCCGAGGAACGAGAATCGAAAATTAGTATTATCGATAGTCACGAGCGACTAATCCGACAGATTCGCGTTGCGTTTGCGCGTACATTAGCCTACCGGTAATACGAACTGAAATCACGAACGGTAGCGACTAGGTAGTCCGCAATACCGTAGTCTCATCAATTGCGCCCAATCACAGGGAATTTTCAATACGCGAGGACGTTCGTTCTGTCCTCCTTTCATATGTTCCACGAACAAACACAGAAAAGGGCGGCGAGTGGTAAGCTGGCTGGACTGCAAAGGGGTGGCTGTATTGTCGTGGTAAATCGGTAAAAGAGAATCGATTGCCGTCCTCGTTCGTCTTCCCCCGAGGCCTTCGTCGATAATCGAAATTTAACGGTGTCCAAATGTTCATAGCTCGACGAGTTTACGATTAAGGACCTCCGAAAAACTACACGAGACGACTGCTGCTATATCGATGCGTGTGAAAAAGGGGCCGTTGGAAAGCGTCCTTATTCATCGACGAAAGCGTACGTTAAACTTTAAAGGAAAACAGACGTAGCTATTTTTGAGTCTTCATCTAAAAAGAAGAAATTAAAAGCTGCTAATCTGTCAGACGCTTAAAATATCATTCTATAAGCGTTCAGGTTAAATTAATTAAGAGTACAATCGATATTTTTCCGGAGGAAAGAGGTGGACCTCTGAAGAAGAGGAGGACGAAGTATATTTCGTATTCAATAGCTTACATCTTATTCTAGAAGTTACATTTATAATTAAGAACATATTTGCATCTTAATACTTTACCTCAATTTCTCGCATTTTATCGTTATCAATTACCAATTTGAATAATATGATTTTACATGCGATATAAACTATATTGACTTCTCTTTACAAAACAGTGTTGGAATTTTAATTTCCAAGTTACGATCGTTTGAAGCGAGAGAGTTCTGATTTGTTTTTCGGTGCATCGTTAAATTCATCTACATTTTTTATAACATTCTCGACGAATTTGTCACAAATGATTATACTTTTACGATATCCTAGAATTTACAGAACGATGCCCCGTTAGAATTTTAAGTGCCCGAAGAGGTCAAAATTTGCCATTTTTCGATCCATCGTTCTCCTGCTGACATTAGCACGAGAGAAGGGTCCGTGAAAACGCTCAAACCACCAAGATCAGAGCATCAAACTGTGTCGCGGTTAGTTTATCTCTGGAAATTTCGTAGAGGGAAAACAAAGCTCCCTATTTAGGTATGATTTAATTAACGGGCAAGCCGCCAGCGCACAATAGCGGATGCGTGTGCATAGCCGTGCTTTCCAGGCATCGCTCATCGCGCGTAGGATTAATTCCCGCTCGACAATCGACCGCCCTTCCTCGAATGCCCGTTGCTGAGGGTGGTCGCCGAGCAGGAAAGTCACGAAGGGTTCAACTAAAAGAGGAAAGTGATCATCGGACTCTCCCCGAGGCTCTTCATTAACGCCTTAATTAGAGGTGAATTCGAGCGACCGTATCCGAAACGAAAGCCGAGTGTACGAATTCCGAGACTCGATGCGTCCGACTCATTAGTCTCGTTGTATTAACCGATGCGACACTCCTATAGCCTGTCACACCGCGCCGCTTTCCATTCCACGCCCTTCCCTCTACCTGCTATCCCCCGTGTTCCCTGTCAAATTAGGTCCGAGCGTGATTTCGTCGGTGCGACGATTCAAAATTCGACGCTGAACGTTGGCTAACGAGCCACGCAGTGGCTTGCGGCAACGTTTTTACCATAGATAAAAAAACAACCTGGACGACTTGCACGATCTAAGCTGCAACAACTCGGCGCAATTGGATTACACGTACCGCTATTACCCGTAACGACGATTACTAAGGGTTAATTCCGCATCAGAGGTGAACTTTGCACCGTTTCAAAACTCAAGTGAAGTTTGTTCGCCAACTGTAACATTGCACCTTGTTATTCGTAGTGCTGGGCTGTATTTGCATTAACACGGTTGACGTATGGAGCGCGTGAGAACCAACAGCATACCTCGAGCTTGCTAAGAGACCGCTAGCTAACGATGCTTTGATAGTAAACGTTCGAGGAGAACACCACCGAAAAATATCGCAGTGTTTTATCCGAGAGTTGAAGTAAAAATGAGAGAGAAAAAAGGAAACGATCCCTTGTTCAAGATCTCTAATTCGTTTATCGGAAACGTATCGTGCGACACACAGGTAATCCTATAAAGTAACGTGTTGGAAAAAAATCTGCCGGACAATCGAACAAGAACCGTTCACGTTGTCATCGACGTACGGATAGAAAAAAAAAAAAAAAAAAAGGAAAGTGAAAGTCGTTAAAAGCAGCGCTTCAAAAAGATGTTGGAAACGGTATCAGGTTTTTCACCGAATCGGAATTATCGTGGCGTATCTTTTTTAGAACGAGCCACGCTGTTATAAAAATTCTCCGTGGTCGCGATAAACCTTTGAAAAAACCAAGACTAGATAGTCGGTTATTTGTTTGTACGGAGACTGCGCGAAATGATCCAGGATTTGAAAAATTTGCCGACCGATAGAAATTTCGCGCCAGACGAATCTCACCTGATCTTCTTGCATGCTCGCGATTTATTACGAATGGAGTTGACGCAGCCTGCTGCGTTGTTAATAATTCATCGACGGACCGATCGATACTTTCGAACAGGGGATGCCCGGTCGTGAAACACCAGTAACGCGATTATTCGGAAGAGGCAGGCAGAAAGACAGAGAGAAAACAGCGGAACAAGAAATACGTTGATTTTAATACGAATTTCGAAAATTCGCTGGAGGGTCGATTAAATATTTTCCTTTTTTGCGACTGAACAAACAACTGCCCCCGGAACGATGTTTTTATAATTGAAAACAGCGCGCCTCATTTTTTCAACGTAATCGAAACAGCGATCTTTTTGTTCCATATTCTCGTTGACCGGTGAAAAATATCAGCAACTGTTTTCCCGACGATCCTCGACCGCGAACGAAAACTGCCGATTATCGAGGGACGCGAGGCAATCGTTGACACATCGATTTCGCTATTTTCAATGGAAACCCCGATTTTCCAAGGAAAATAATCGGGTAACGGAATCGTCCGGATTCTGTTCTCGAATTGCGGTTTGAAATTCAACGATACGTTTCCACTGTTGCCTTCGAGCGAGAAACAGGTGCATGTTGGTGAAAAAACGATCGCGGTGGAAAAGAAGACGGGGGAGGACGGACGCGTGAAGAAAGCGATTCTTTTAAAGATAGAAGAACCTTGAAGAGACCGTGAACGATTCTTAATTCTAATCTGTCGCGCGTGTTATTGGGAGGAACCTATTAATAGCGAGAAGGTTGTCCAACCGAAGGAGAACGGTTCGATGACTTTGGTGCGACGCAGAAAACCATCCAGGCGATAATTCGGAAACGAGTTCCGAAAAGGTAGAAAAAGCTTTTCGACGGCTACAGTTCACGCTAAACGATTACACCGAATCGTTGGAATAGGTGCAACGAACAAACGAAAGGACGACAGGAAAATAACGCGTACAGTATCAGAGAATCGATAGGATACAACGGTAAACAACGAGGTCGTACGAAATATGGAATGAAAATTTTGGAACTCGAGTGGTTTTAAAGCCGTGATTGAAAGGATGCAACGTGCTGGCCCGCTTGTTACGCTGTTCTGCGTTTATTAACGCATAGAAATACAAGTCAGAGAGATTAAATTTACGAATTGGCAAAGTGCTCGCGTTCTAACTGGATTTCAAAAAACCTTGTTCACCGAAACGTTATTTCCCCGATGTCGCCGGGCGACTGACTAATCGATATCGCAGCGAAATCCACTCTTCGATGCCTCGACGTTCGCTGAAAAAAAAAGAGAAGAAAGAAGAAAGAAACAGAAGATGCGCAAAGCGATGTTTGCTACGAAGAAGAGCGGAATGACAGGTTATATTTTCGCGCGGCTGCAGGCATCACGTGCGATCCGTGAAATTATGCCGCGCAATGCACGTCGTCCGTAACGACACGAACGTTCGCATAATCGAACGGGAGAACTCGTTCGGTCGTGTAGAGGTGGCCGGCGCGGCGTAAAGCGACCAGCCAGTTCGGATGCAAATCTTGGTTCGTTTTGCATGTCGTCGTCCGCTCGACAGAGAATCGGCTCCGGTGCAAGAGAGCGTTACATCGCGATCGTTCGCCGACGAGGGACCGCCAAGGGCACCGACACCCTTTTGTCCCTGGTGGCATCGATAAGAGAGCCCGGAGCTCGGAGCCCGAAACCGAACGCGTGAGGCAAGCGCGCGCGAAACAACGGGACGAGCGAGTAGGCGACGAAAAAAAAAAAAAAAAAAAAAGGAAGGAATACCGACAAGAGACTGTTAAAGCGCAATTACGCGGGCAGAACGGCGAAAAAAGGAGCAACAAGTAGCGGAAAAAAATATCGCCGCGCAACGTGCAGTTGTGAAAAACGCGAGGCCGCCAGAGGGACGGCAGTAATTGCGAGCGTGACCGGGAGGGGAGGCAACCAGCCCCGAAACGAAATAATTCTCGGACGGAAAACAAAGGGGTAGCCTGGGTGGCCGACAGAAAATCCGAAATACGAGTAGGAAGTACCGTTAACCCCGGACAATCGCGGAAAGCAAGGCAAATGGGATGTAAATCTTGGTTCGCTTTGCATTATGTCATTCCGGTACAGAGGTGAAACGGTCGTAAAACGTGGGCGGGAGCAGCGTAGCCGCAGGATTATGCGAGAGAACGGCGCCGGCTTTTACGAGCGACGTCCTCGCGTGAAAATCCGGCTTCAGACTAGCCGGTTATGCGAGCATTCGACGACGAATCGAAGCGTTACGAGACCGGATCGTTCGCTCAGCTATCATGATACGAGTACGACGTCGACGACGCGACACCATCCCGCGAACAAACAACCGATTTCTAACTGCCTCGCGTCCTTCCGGGACACTGCTCCTCTGCCATCCGCCATCTCCTATTACCCTTGTCGCTGATAAATATCGCATGTATCGTCCGTCCATCTATTCCAATCGTACAGCGGAGACTGCTAAATGGCTAAAAGGATTATACGATCGTAATCCAAAATTATGAAATCCAGCCCAGTAGAGATTTTCCTCGCTCTACGTTCGTTCCGCTTGCACCGGCTTAACGGCTATAATTCTTTCGAATACGTAAGATCGACGCAGGATTTATATTTACCGCGGGACCATCGATTCGCGTTTTACGTCGTGTCGTTCGCGTCGAAATACAAATACGCCGCTGAAATGGTAGCGGTTCCTTCCATCTGTATCCCGGTCCCAATAAGGTGAAAACGCCATGGCCTCGACAATCTGATTTTCCAAACGTTCGCTCGGTCGATAAGCACTTTCCAGTCGCAAGAAACGCGGCTAGAATGCTCTGCACCCAATTGTTTCGATAAATTTTTCCGCGTACCTCTCGACGATATCTAACGACGACTTTAAGTTCCAGAGGATCACTAAAAAAGATATTTTATATTTATCGTCGAGCAGTAACGTTTTATGCGTGCATGGGACCGTTGCTGAAGAACGCGATCGATTTTCGTGTTTACAGCTTCGCACCGCGAGTGAGAAACGCGATCTTGATTTCCCGAAAGATCGCATTAGGCGGTTCGAACGTTCAAGCTTCACTGGCAGAAATGAAATTGGAATTGTAATGAAAGAGGTGGGAACGGGGAGAAAGCGGTGATTCGTTGACTCGAACTCGAGCGACTCCCATAATGCTAAACACATCTACAGATTAAGCGTTAAACGATTCGCACGCTCTTAATGAGTCGAGCATTAATTCACAGCGTGAAAAATCTAACGACCAATGTCGTAATAGCGAACGTAAATACAGGTATTCGGTCAGAAATGTATCCATTGTGGTAGCGGGAATTCGAACAAATTGTTGCCGGTGCACTTCACTTAGCAAAACCGTCAAAGGGGTGGTTACAACAATGCACGTCGGTGCAGATATAAAACGGGGAACGATGATGGATCCGGTCGCGAAACAAAAGGAACGAATTAAAGTGCGCGCACGATGAAAGGTCAGTAAATTAAAATGTATGAAGAGAGAACGTATCGACAGCGTGAACGACGATGAAACAACGATAACTCGATGATTGTGGTGAACAGGACGTACCGTGTATTACTGACCGTGATCGAACGTAACGATTAAATCAAAATTAATACGTTCGAGGGCCGAATTCGATTGCACGTGAAGATATTTTTGCGACGGCAAAATTTCATTCTCCCGAATTCACCTTCTTTGCGAAACACGCCGAGAATTCTTCGCCGATGTTACGTTCCCTTTTCTCCTCGATCGATCCACCCGAAAATTCATTACGAAAATTCATCCTCCACCGAATACGGAGAGCAATATTCGCCGACTCGAAAAAAAACGGTCAACGAACACGTAGAAATCGAAAGATTTAAACGCGACGTTTTTTCGTTTCCCGGATTCGCTGGTGACAGCGGTTTTTTAAATTTAAAAAAACTGTCATCCACAACGCGTTCCATCGACGCGCGTTTCTGACGAACGAGGACCGACCGAGTCGATCCTCGCCTTCGTGTAGCCTGTTAGGTTAACCGAGAACCGGCGAATACATCGACAACGATACCATTTCTGTTATCGATAGAACGAACCTTAAACCACGACCAAGCGACGCGTAGTTGAAAGCCGAGGGAAGATGAGAGGGAGATTCACGGTCGCAGGTAGCTGTACGTTCTCGGCGTCACCTTCGTTATCCAGATCGTCGCTTCAATTGTTAATCGGCCACTCGCGACGGCGTGCTTCGAACTTCATGTTCGTAGCTACGAACCGCATTCCATCCCGAAACCAGTATAGCCAGCTATAGCGCCGCAAGCACGATCCAGAGAACGCTTTATGGCTTTCATTAAAGCTCACGGAGCCGGTATAAGGACATATGTCCCCGGGGGAATGGCGCACGGTTATAAGGAGGCTGTAGCTGTGGCGCACAGAGGTTCATAGACGCGGTCGCACGATTTCTCGTTCACCGTCGTTGAGCATACGCAATGTTTACACGAGCGAACAGCCACCTCGATGCTCTTGCCCGGCAATGAATCCGCATTACGAGGCTGCCCGGCGCATTAAACTATAACGACTGCGAGGACATTCGGTGGACCATAGCCAGCCAGCTGGACAGCGACCATGCGTGTCGCCTGATCTTCCTGTCATCTACACTCCGACGATTTCAACGATTGAATTCGTCGTGCCAACGTGACTCCAACTCTCATTTTCTAGTTCAGATTCCGGGGGAAAAGTTACGCTGATTTTTCGACCGTATTAAAAATCAAACGATACGAGGAAAAAATAACGAGATGGTTCGTGTCGTAGCTGAGAAATAGTTGCGAGAGTAAAGAAAGGAATTGGCGACGGAATTCAAGACGAGGAAGAGGCAAGAAGGCGGATCAGCGAGGCAAGATCGGCGTATGTGCCGCGAAGTACAACTTGAAAATTGATCCCAAAGGCAGTCTCGTTGGCCTTGATCAAGAATCGACGAGCTATTGACGAATTCACCCCGAGAGAACGAGCCGGCATCTAGCCTACTGGTTACTCGGGTCAACGGTAATGCGATAGAGTTACGCGGCTACGGTATATGCCTTGGCCACCCTATTATATCGGTCTGGAACCCTTTGGGAAATTGTCTATGGCGCCAGGCTGGGCCTCGATCAACCGTGAAATGTAGTCTGATACGTATTACCGTGGCGAGGCTATCGTTCCGTTATGCACTTGGATACCACGTTGCCGACCGATCGAACACCGTTCCGATCCAGCCCTACAAACCGAGATCTCGATCTTGCGGATCCAGTGCTCGCGGTATAATCCCGACGAGAGGATGCCACGCGCGACCTGGTAGTCATGTACTTTTTGGCTAATTGATATCGCTTAAGCCACGAATTGGGCTAATTGCAAGGTTAAGCTCCGTGCGTACGCGAAGCACCACTTAATTATCAACGAGTATACGGCCACGAGATTCATTGGTCGTTTCATGGAGATTCGCGAAACATCGAGATCACTTTTCGCGAAACGTAGCGAAACACTATCTCGTTGGTCGGGACACTTTGTCGATCGGACTCTTCCCAACGCTGCTGGATTTTAACGCGAACTTTGACATCGGTACACGTCGTTAAAGCAATTCCCGAGAGTTGTAGCAACTTTACCGTGAAGAAATTTATCGTTTTAGGGCCGTCTGGCAACGGACCGTTTACCACCGACTCTCTGGTCAAATTTCCATCGTTACAACGTCTACTGACCAGAGGACGCTCGAGGATCGTTTCGAGCGCGAGAATACTCTCGAAATATCGTACGCCTCGGTTCGCCTTCGTCGTTTCCACCAGCGGGAGACCGCGGCCGAACGTAACCAGACGAACGAGCGGAAAGGTTTTCTCTTTCTCGTCGCGAAAGTCCTTCTAGAGGCGATCTCCCTACGAAATCATCCTCGAAGGAGCTTTATCAGGAATGCAGCATCTTTCAACGGACCCATATAACGGCGTTATACCAGCATTAAGAGAGATAAGTGAAGCGAGAATGATTCACGAGGGACGGAAATAGAACTATGACCGTTTCTCGACCCCGTGCTAGCTCTCGTGTTCGCTCTTCTCGAGGGTCGACCAAGAGCCCTAAAGAGCCCGTAAGACGACCGCCGGTGTAGTACGAGGCCGGACCACTCCCGCTTTCAAAAACGCACGCGCATTCTTTCCCACATGTATTTCCGCGCGTTCGCGTTTTCTCAGCCGTATTGTCACACCGGCTTCTCCAATTCATTCGTTCGATTCACAATCCGTCCCCGTTGTCCGATTTCGATCGAACATTTTTCCCGCGCAAACCGATTCTGAATCGAACGAACGATGAATCGGCGAAGTCCTGTCTATTTAACAATTATCCGTAAGAATTAATGGAATCGTGTTTCTGTTCTGCTCTCGCTAACTCAAGATATGGATAAGTTCTCTTCGTTCGCCGAGGACGTGACGCTCGCCCGCTTCTAGCGCATCTAGCGGCACTGTCAAGGTAAATTAACGATTAACAGTCTCAGTTGTAAACTAACGTTTAACGATCTTTACTAGCCGTGTAAGATAGAGAACAATTGTCGCTTGCGTACAGCTCTTGCGCTGATCTTCGTTTAACAACGCGTTTGATGATACCACTAATCTTTAATCGAACGACCGACGAATCACCTGGATATAAAGTCAAACGCGTGTCGCGTCGCTTCGTAAAGCAAATGGGAAAGCGTTTCCGGTAACAGAGAACCGGTCGCGGAATATTAAACGTCGCCGGGCAAATTTATCGGAAAGCGCGTTATCGAACCTATCTATCCAGGTAATTCGCGGCATTGCTACCTCGACAAAGACTAACCATCGATCTTCCTGACATTGTTGTGCTTGCAGCTTGCACATCGGGACATTCATCGTGTTTTGTTTTGTTGTAGCCTCACCCACATTCCTTCCCAATACCCCTTCAGGTTCCTACATACGCGTCCTCGACTTCTCCACTCTCCTCGGGCTCTCCACGTTTCCCCGCGCTATCTCCATTCCCCGACCCGACCAAACGTCTCGAGCTTTCGCGATCTTCTCACCTCATCCTTCTCGGGACTCCAACGTTTTCCATTTTCCCGCTTCGTTTCCTACATCTTCTATCTTATGCTCCTGTTCGTCGTTGCCTCGTTTCGTGCCCGCAACGAGTACCTGGCTACGCCGTCAATTTTCAGAGGTAAGTTTATCACGCCGCGTCCTCGGCAGTTTACCGATATTACCTAAACCACGTTACATACGAGTGTCGATACTTACTAGTTTTAATCGTTCAATTTCTACTATTCTCATATTCCTTCGTCTGGCATCGATGTTTGCGATGTTCTTCTTACTCGTGAAGAAACGCGAAGAGAGAAATTCTTTTTATTCCCTTGCAGTATTTCTGGTATTTCATATCCGCTTCTTATGAAAACTTTGTCGAGTCTCGAAATTCAGAAAGCCAGAATTTTGTCAAAGGAAGCCCTTATAGAGAGACAGATTTCATTTTGCTTCGAGTTTTGGAGACAGCGGCACGAAATGACGATAATCGACAAATCGCTCGACGTTCTCCTCGTCAAATTAATTACAAAAGGGCTCGCACCAGATATCAACCATATTCCTGTCGATTCGAGTTACTCGATTGTCCCTCCTTGTCCCGCGAAAAGAGACCGCAAACGAAATTTTCACATGACGTGCCTCGACCACTGAGAAATGAAGTGCCGCTTTTTCCATCGATAATTCTCACACATCTCCGTGACTTTGGAAGAGCAACTCGTAGATTAATAAACGTAGATCCCGATGTAATATGCAGCCGACTTTCCCTGGAGTCCTTAGATAGTGCGACGTAGTAGGGGGATGCGGAGGAATGGTCGTTTTGCGAGAAGGAACGCCAGTGGAAAAGGAGGAAGAGGCGGGAAACGCAGCGAAAAGAGTGCCCAGGGATATGAGCTCCGCGATATCTGCGCCGGAGCTCTTTGCTAACTCGCGGCAACCTTTACATCAGGGGGGAAAAAGCTGCTCTGGAAAAAAGGCGAACTCTCGAAACGCAGGCAGCTCGAACGCTTCACGAGGTAGTGAGTGAGGGGAATAGAGAGAGGGAGAGAGAAAGAGAAAATAGAAAGAGACGGTCAGTATTAAAAAGAGGGAGGAAAGAAGGAAGGAAGGAAGGAAGGAAGGAAGAAAGGAAGAAAGAAAAGAAGAAAGAAAGAGAAACTGGCAACGATCGTCCAAAGAAATCGCTGCTAAATTTTCCATGTCTAGAAATGAGTTCCAGAATGTGTACGCTTTCCTTTACGCGTTTACTCAGATAGAATAATTTAATTTGTTAAAATTCTAGAGAAACTGCGAGTCCGGGAATTGTATTCATTTATAGAACAAAGGAAATCGAAAAATACGAATTGCTCTAGAGATAATCGGAATAATCGCTTGGCCGAAGTGTTTCAGACGACCGCGTCAGCTATACGTACCGAGTGTCCAGAGATTTATATGTATACGCGGTGCAACGTGTGCAAGATACGCACCCTTAACACCGTCATAATGGACTTGCAAACTATTCAGCGTGTGGGAAGCCAGCTAGCTAACTTAGCCTGGCTTCAAAGCCGGCGGTCTCCAACTATAGGACGCTTCCGAATTACAAATCCGAAGATGGTACAAGTGCTGACTATCGCGTATTAGAGAAATTGTGTTAGAGAAACTCGTTATTCGACGCGTGGAACTTCCACCTAAGAGGAAAAATAACGATTACGAGTAAAGGATTAATGACAATAAAAATTGCTCGATGAAAGCAACAGCAAAATTGGCGAACAACTTTATCAGGAAATTTGTTAATGGTGGATAAAGGCGCGTTTCATGCCTCGACCATTCTGTGACGATCGAAATCAATTACGGGAACAAATTGTAACGAGCGTCCTTCGAAGCGAACGCGAGATAAAAATTAAATTTCCCATTTTCATTGGCGGCCGCGAGCGGACGGCAATTATTTTTTAATCGTCGCCGAGTGTAATCACGTATTAATACACGAATGTTGCCCCCGATAATTGCACGAGAACACATCGGTAAACCGTGAAATCGTCTGGTTGCCAGCCGCAACAAGAACGAAACTCGACGACTTCAACGTTCATAGATAAACCTAATGGCCCATGCTAATTAGAAGCAAAGACCATTATCGGCCCTCTCCAGCCGGCAAAAACAAATTTGTCGGCCACATCTATTACCGATTCCGCTTGTTCGTAACGACTGCTAACGGGAATCTGCACTATACATAATCAAATATACATTCGATCGAGACCTAACCTACACTAAACCGTGGTAGCTGCTCCTTCATTTACGTATCCATTTAACGCTATTTTGCTATTTTCATTATTTTACGATGCCTTCTCCGATGAGAATTCAACGACTAGCACCGTACGAGAGCAAAGTCTTTAAGAATCGTCAATTTTGGAGAATGGTTAAAACGGTCTAATTGTTACTTAGCATCAACCCTAGATAGAACGAGGGTAGCGGAAACATACGATCCCGCGGTATTCAGGCTTAATCATTCGCTACTTAGTCCAGAGTTATCTCCCTCCCGTTGACCGAACTTTCCTCCTACAGCGTCAGTTCCCCGAGGAACTTGGCGACCCTGATGCCCCCAGATAAACTTAATAGAACCGGACTAATTAGGCCGGAAAGTCCGGGAGCGGAGGAATCACCGGTACCTTTTGCGGCTCACGAATAATTTCGACGGCCACTTGCTGCCACAGGAGAGCCCCAGGAGATGAAGCAGCAATTCGCCGACCAACGTCATCCACGCGCATCCCGCATCCTGGATCGTCGATAATTCAGCATCGTCGTCAACTAGTCTGCTCGAATTCACTGCGGGGAGCATACTTTCCGGAAGGTTGAGCCTTTCAGGAAGTCCTTCTGATACGCCAAGCTACGTCCTCTCCGACAACATCGGCAACGTCCATTCTTCCACCTTGATCGTACCGAACAAGGTAAGAATTCTCTTTTTCTCTCTTATCTAGTTAAACGTAAGATAATAGGAATAGAGGCGAGACCAATCGTACTATGAGCATAGTGTATATATAGTATGAATAACAGATATAGCGGAACAGAGGGATGGAATTTCTATTTGGTTCGCTCGTTAAAGCAGAGACAAGGTAAACTATCGTTGGCTAGGTTGATTCCATTAGCCACCTTAAGCCTCTCGTTTGTCGAGGAGAAGGCAGAAAGGAGAAGCAGAACAGTGATGCCCTGTTATACCAAATATCCACGAGGGTGAGCTGCGTTGAGATAAAGATGAATCTACGCCCAGCAACGGAAGGAGGGATACAAATAGGGTAGACGAAAGAAGAAGCAGGGTTGCGGGGGATCCTTCTGAACGATGCTTCATCCATAGCACAAAGGAGAAAAGCGGGAGAGTAACAACCGCGTCGAAACAACACCACGAAAGGGAAGAAAGTTGCAGGGAAAACAGAGAAGCCTGCCTTCCGTTTCGTTCGAAATGAGAAATTGCTGGAGGACTTGGCAGGATAAATGAATCAACACCGCAGTACTTGGTAGTTTTGTTTTAACTGTTGAATATTTGATTGACCCGCAGACGCGGCGAGATCACTGTAAAACCGCTAATTTAGCTTCCAGCGTAATTTCTTTTAGCTACAATTTATCCTGTCCACGACGACACCCGTCTTAAATTGAAGACAGAGAACGTCGCGTCGCGATGATGACTCGATTCCTTCTTCGCGCGACTTGAATACACATCGAACGGAGACTCCTTTTAATCGATCCGAACTTCTTTCTCGTTGCAGAGCATCGTCGAGTGGTTCGACATCGTCCAAGAGCAAACACGAAGAACGGAGAATCTCAAGAAACAAGAGTCGCCATCCAATGGAAACACCGTGTTCACGGACGGAAAAAGTATCGTAGCTGAATTCGACGTTCGAAAACAACGAGGGAAATGTCCAGCCATTCTCTTTTTGCCCCGTTATTCCTCTCTTTCCCATGGTTTCCGCATGAAAATGTGAGAAATACGATAAACGTTGCCGCACCGACTAACGGCACGGGCAAAACTATCGTGGCCAAATCAAATTTAAGTCCCATGTGTGTAAACTGTATTTGCAGAGATATGTTTTTCCTGGCATTTCGCGCGGTATGTCCCAACAGCTTTAATTTTCTCCCTTGGGATCGGCGTTGCGCTCGTCCATCATTTACGCGTATCGAAAATTAAAGCGGGACTCGGAACGCGTACGTACGTACGCGAATCGATTTTTCTTTCGCGAATCATCGTCGAGAAAGCGGCAACATCGTCTTCCGACGTTCTCACGCTTTAAAATCTCCTTTAATCTTTCTTGAGAAGAGCAAGTCGCAAATACATGTTTCCCTTTCTTTTTTCGAACTTCCTGTCGCTCGGGAGGTTTGCACCGGGCGAAAGAACTCGACAGGTAAGAAAAGGGATAGAGAGGAAAAAAAGAAACGGGGTAGACGTCGTAAACCTTATCCGCAAGCACGTGCGGATCGTTAGAACACCACGTGGAGGCGACGATTTCGTTTTACGGGATTGCAGGAAGAAAGGCACGACATGGACGATCCCGGATCTTGTAATAGGATTTCCGGGATCAACGAGTCTTCCTACGCGACAGCCAATGTCTTCGAGGCAGAAACGTAATTGCGTGGAGCGACGTGAATTTCGACGATTTCGAAAACCTGTTTGGCTCGTCCAATTCCTTCGATATAATTCCATCGAAATGTTATCGAACGTAACAACGTATTCTCGCTCGTTTGCAAAATCAAGCGAAACTATCAAGAACCAGTTCGCGATTAATTCGTCGACAGGAACGGATCTGCCTCGATGAACGGCCCGATGTTCCAAACGTGGAGCAATGTTACCGTGAAAAGACGCTTCTCGGTTTTCGAGCGACAGTTCGTCGAAACGTATGTCAGACGCCTCCAGGAGAGTATTGTACAAAGTATTCCTTGTATCCCTTCGAGCAGCGTGTGTGCGTGCGGTGTGTGCGTCGAACACCAATCGATGGAAACGACGAACAGCGATCGATTCGTCTATTCTTCAGGGATAAAACAAAAATCGTGAGATTGGGTGGAAATTGGTCGACAGAGTCGTTTGTGGCCCTACTTTTCGCCTGCGACAAGGGTGGTTGCGTTATTACGCCGGGACCGAAGAAATCAGGCTGCACTTTAATTAACGGAGTTCGCGGCAAAGCATCGTCGTAAGAATTGTTACGCCTCGACAGCGAACGAGTAATTGCATTCTCGCTGGCATCGTCGCCGAGAATCGTAATATCGGCCTCGATTGGCCTCGCCGAAACGATCGTCGACGGAAAATAGGAAATAGCAGGGAACGATGGTAACGGTGGGAAACAAGGCGCGTTTATAATCAAGTCGAATGCAACGATAACAGCCAGCGAGTTACTCGTTAAGAAGAAAAACTAACGGCTAAAATGCCTTTCTCTCTCTCTCTCTCTCTCTTTCTCTAGCTTCTCGCGTATTTTAATGTTACTCGAGTGAAATTTGGCATACAGATCGAGACCGTGGTGTTTCGCGTTTCCATCGATCGGTGAACACACGCACGCTTACTTTTTACATTTTAGAGCTATAAAGAATTACATATAGATAGTTGTTGAACGAACGAGCGAACAGTGTTCCAGAGTTCTTCTTGCGAGAGAAGAGGAAATACTTTACCATTCTAGCGATATATCAGAAACTTTGAGAAGAGAAGAAAATCGTGGCAGCGTATGATGTCCGTGCAAGCTTACTAGTGCCGCCGTGCTTTTTCGTTACAAATTTATTTCGTCGCTCGTACCTATCGAACGATTTGTATGAAAGTCATCGTAAGTCATCGATGGCGCGCCGTTCCGTCTAGTGCCGTTCCCCTTCCCAACCCCAAGATTCTATTAACTAGCTGCTGTTAATATTGATCTTCAAATAGATGACAATTATTCGAGTATCGGGTATTCGGTATCCGAAAGATTCTGATTTCTTTTCACACTCGATCTTGTTACTAAGATAAAGAATAAAACACGAATATCGACACCGGAACGGAACGACGAGCCTGATCATAGCGAACAAAAGAGGAATGTATTTTATGATATTTTACGCATAAAATGATCGTAAATCGAATATAGCGATTAGTCCAAGGTAAACTTAAGTAGAGGTGTATAAATGAGAACCCAAAGTGTGCATAATGTTGCACACGATATTTACAAGGGCTGAAAAGTGAACGCGTCGATTTTCTCGAGCGAGTGAAAAAGGGCCGCGGAACGGTGATTGCGTGCTAACGATTGTACCAACGACGATGATAGTTAATTACCGATAGGCGATCGTCGATCATTATCGTTAACATCTAGCCCCGTAACGAGATCATCCTGTGCCAGGATCGCATGAAACGGAAATGCGACCAACCCACTTCCGGGACGTTACGTTTTTTTTTTTCTACGGAAGTGAATAAGAACATCGGCAACTGTTCCGTGGTAATTGCCCTATCACGGATAACACTAAGCGCTACTGTAAAATATTGTATATTATTTCACGTTATTTATTTTTCAATGTTTTTACTAGGAGACGCGTTTTTACGATACTCAAGAGAATTATCGCGTAATGTTATAGAGACATGACTCGTTCTGATCCGCGGTGCTGTGCTTACATGTGACGACCAAACGGACCTGTCAATTTCGGACCCTTTTAGTATTTATAGCGATCGTTCAGAGTGATAGAATAAAAGTCAAACTAAACTCGAAGGTACAATAAAGCAATGGTTTTCAGTCACAATTCAGACTTTACAGTCACAGCGGATCAGCCGAATTAGAGTGTTTATAAACTTCAACGTATTTCCAGCAGCTTTTGCAGTGTGTAAAACTAACCAGAGAAACCGAAGCAAATCTAGTCTAGGCGAGATTTAAGAGCGTACAGCTTGCGCGTTAAAGATTATTACGAACGTGCCGTCCGCCCTCGAAATGATTGCACGTGGTCATAAGCGTGAACTGCGCCAACACATGCGGATACAAGCAAGCTTGCCTTGTTCTCGAAAGTTAAGTAATGTTAGTTTTGAAAAAAGAGGGCCGATCGAACGATTCGTTTTGTACGACGCGTGACAGGGAACGATTACGTTCCATGCTGGTCTAATAGCGAACCAAGTGCACTATGGATCGTATGGCTAACTCTAGCAGCACGAAGTACTAACGAGTTAATAGCGAAATTGTCGTAAGGGAAAAACGAACGCTGCAGGTATTAACGAAGCATAAGCCGCTGTTGATGTTTCCTAACGTGGTCTTCGATTTCTGTCGAAGAGATCGGGTACAATAGGTACCGAAAACGAGGATATTACGACCAAATACCACTTATACGACATCGTAAAATGAAATAAAAAACGGAAAAAAAATTTTATGTAAGAGACGAAGTTTCTATTGAATTTCGGTTGAAGACGCATCCAAAAAGATATGATCCGAATCCGCCGCAATTACTTACACCTAACGAAGAGAAATGCCTAGTCAACATGTACGTGCTCCCAAAGAATATATTTCCGTTCGGTATTTATCCATTTCGAGATTTCATTTAGATATTCATGTATTACTGTAACATTCTTTAATCGTGAATCGACATCGAGAAAAAAAGGAAAACAGAACGAAGTATTTGATAAATTTGGAGCACTTGTACATTTAAGAATATTTAAGTAATGCTAACGATGTTACTTGCGATTTGGTATATGACGAACGTCAAACACGAAAAATATTTTATTCTAGTCGTATCTTTCATGCTTTGCCAAGTAAAATAATATAATTCCTGTGTTAAGTGTAATAGTCAATTATGTTTTAATAAAATCTGCCAAGATTCTTGTCAATTCTCTTCTTCCCCTAACCATTAACTAAACCATTAAATAACTAGATACGAACGTAAAATAGAAAAATATATACTGATACTAGAAAGAAGAAACGGGAGTCTAAGATACAAGGATAACTGCTGGAAGTAGGATTTCCTATACAATAAACTGACAAGCTATCAAAGTTATATCAAAATATATATTCGTATAAAACTCTTTGTAGGTAATACTAATAATTCGTAAAGTATATTCAAACCTTTCAGAACAACACGACCACTTTCATCTTATAATCATTTGTATACAAAAAGAAAGTTAAATAGCAGTCTTTAATATCAATTACTGTTAAAAAGATGAAAGAAATATATATTTCATATGTACATTTCAATTATCAAAGATAAAACATGTAATACCTAAACATTCTTATAACTAACTATGGTATCCATCTTATGAATAGAAGTTGAAAATGATCGTAATTGTACTTCTTGACTGTTTGCGATAAATACTGGCTGGGTTTCATCCCATTCCTTAGGGATACCACAGTCAGGTACAGTATACGTCAAAATATCAAATGAACATAAACAATCCAATAGTGGAAGAAAACTTACTGTACCTGAAACATAAAAGATCCGACAAATCAGATTTTAAATGTAAAGCGCTGTACTATGAAGACTTGAATTATCGAATAAGTTACCAGTGATCTGACGTATGACTTCACGAATCTCTTTCTGTATAGCCTTTACGTCCTTTGTACCTACTTCAGGAAGACTATTTTTTGTGTTATCATTGGCGCCATTAGATGACTGACCTTCATAATCTACTCTGAAATCCCACTTTTCTAATACTTCTTTGGTATTAACATTTGTTATAACAAGCGTTATCTTTTGTACTTTTCGTTGAATAAGCCATTCCTGAATCTGGCTAAGAACAGTATCCAAATATCCTTTGATCTTTTCATCTGTAGACATTAAAACGAACAAACCAAAATGTTCGGCGGGTTCAAAAGTTTCCGGAGGATAAATGCCCCTTTGATACAAAATACTATTCACGCCATAAACTGAAACGAGTAGAATCAACACGTAAGACGATGAATTCTGATTAAATTCCAAGTAACGCTCGACAATTGTAAATAAGTTTTAAAAGAATGTAAAAAGTATGATTAACTTACGAAGATATTCTTTAACCAGCTCTGCCGATCCTTTTAGCGTAATACACTTTGCTTTCTGCTGAGTTTCTGTCATAGTTTTCAAATAACTGCCACCCGATATAATTGAATGAACAAATTTCCGCCGAAAATTCTAGTACCTTACAGGTTATAACGAAGCCGGTTTATCATTTTAAAAACATCCAATGCGCTGCTTATAAACCGATATTTCACCAACCAAAAGACAGAGGAAAAATTTATGAACTTTGAGTACGTTTATAAAATCAACATAGTGTATAAGCTCAAAGAATTACAGAAATGATTTAACGCGACTACTGACAATATATGTTTATAACTTTACATCACAAACGTTAATAGTTCGTTAACTAAATATGAATAAACTAATACACAAAACATGAGAATACATTTGAGATAATAGAAATAATCTTATTACCAATCCGAAATGATATCGCAACAATGTGTTCCACAAGTAACATGCACCGCACGTTACTACATAACGCATCTTCATCCAATACAATCCGTGCTCGACTGTAGCGCCATGTATATGAAAATGGGGAGTGTATGAGACTGCTGTCGTGCATCCAATTGCGGCTAGGTTTTGCAACTCTTCGCACGCGTCCATCATGGCATCTGTCGTAGAATCGAGTGTTTCTGCTCTTGTGTATGAATATTTACTAAAAAAGGACGCGTCGTTGGCGAAGGTTTTTCAAAAGAAAACAAAAGCGGTAAGATTCTAACAAGTTATTTCGTACATACAGTAATTGATCGATTTTCAAGAAGTCAATGTATATGCGATACTAGAAGTACCGCCATTCGGCCTTACCACGTGGGCGAAATAAATTCGTTATTTTATATTTCGAATTCATGTTAAAATAGAACTTGATCATCATCACTTTTACTCATTATATGTATATTAATTAATATTCTGATCCATATATTATTTAATTTCGGGTAATTCATCGTAAAGATACTACGACCTTCACTCATGTTCGTTTATTTCGTTTACAGCCCGCATTGCCAAAGGGCGCACCAACAATTGAGGACGTTTTTAATCATTTTCAAAAAACATCGCAAATAAAGTTAAACATAAAGGCACAAGCTGAAGATACAAGTTCAGATACAAGTTCAGAGAGTGAAGAAGATGCACCAAGGAAGGTGCCACAAGTAAATGGTAAAGCTGCAGTTAATGCTGCAGTGAATAATAAAAAAAAGAAATCTTCTTCAGAAGAAAGCTCTAGCGAAAATGAAAAACCTTTACCAAAAGTACATGCAAAAACTAAGGCTACTGTTAAACCATTATCTAAAACGCCGCCTGTAAAGAAAAAAGAAAGTTCAGATGATAGTTCTTCAGAAGAGGAAGAGGTACCTAAAACACAACCTAAAGCAGTATCAACGCCAAAAGTAACTCAGGTATCTAAAACACAGAAATCTTCGGATGACTCAGATTCAGATAGCGAAGAAGAATCTAAAGCAAATATAAGTGCAAAAGCAAATACAAAATCAGCTGCAACAGCTCAAACAAAATCCACAATAAATAAAAAGGAATCTTCGAGCGAAGATAGTACTGATAGTGAAGAAGAAAGTCCAGTTAAGCCAGTATTAAAGAAACCAACATCTATAATAAAAACACCAGCAAAGAAAGAAGAATCCTCTAGTGATGATTCTGATGATTCTTCGGAAGAAGAAGAAGTTGCCAAACCTCAGCCAGCAGTTAAAGCCAAGCCGGTTGCTAAACCTACTAATGTTGCTAAGCAGGAGGAATCTTCGAGCGATGATTCGGATGATTCTTCAGAGGAGGCAACTATTGCAAAACCACCAGTTGCTAAAGCTATTCCAAATAAGAAAAAACAGGAAAAATCTGTTCAACAAAAGAAAGAAGTAGTGCCTACTCCACAAAAGAAGGAAACAACAAAATTAGGAAAGCAAAACAAAGGTTTACCAACAAAACCAACAGTAACAGTAACGAAAGAATCATCTACTGAAGAAAGTAGCGAGGAAGAAGTATCACAAGTTAAAAAGGCTGTTCCTCCATCAACACCAGTCGTAGCAAAGAAAGCTATAGTTAAAAAAGAAGAATCTTCCTCTAGCGAAGACAGCAGTGAAGATGTAGAACCAGCTAAACAGCCAGCTATTCCACAAACAACCGTAGTTGCAAGGAAAGTACCTGCTAAGAAAAATGAATCTTCTTCCAGCGAAGATAGCAGTGAAGAAGAAGAACCACCAACAAAAAAGCCTGCTTCTGCTAAATTAGTAACACCAGTTGTATCTAAAAAAGCAAAATCTTCTAGTGAAGATTCTGATGATTCAGATGAAAATGTAAAGACAGCTACAAAAGCGACAACAAAACCTGCAAAGAAAGCTGAGTCCAGTTCTGAAGATTCGGATGAATCTGAAAATGAAAAACCAGTCAAAAAACCAGTATCTGCAGTTACAAAAACAATAAAGAAAACTGGAGGTAAAAAGGAATCATCCAGTGAAGATTCTGACTCAGATTCATCAGACAATGAAAAATCAAATACATCTATTGCTAAAACTCCTGTCGCAAAAGAAACAGCAGTTAAAAGAGATTCAAATTCAGAGGAAGGTGATTCTAATGAAAAACAGCAAATAACTCCAACCCCAAAGACACCTAAAGTTGAGAAAAGAAAACACAAAGAAATAGAACAGGAACAAGAAGAGGAAGATGTAGGAAAGCCCCCTGCAAAAGCTCAGAAAAATAATTACAGTAATTTTGTAAAGGCGAATAATAGTTTCAATAATGACAAGGTAATAGTTATTGCATTTGATGCATTTATACAAGAAAAAAGAAACATTTTTATTTACAAAATTCTGTGTTTAGCGACACAAAAATACTCCATTTCGTCGTGTAAAGGATGATGAGCTAGAATTGGATCCCAAATTGGCAAACAATTCTTTTGAGGCAAAGGTAAATGCTTGGAAACATTTGAAAAACACAGGTCACTCGTCGTTTTATAAAAGCTTGAGACCATGTTTCCCTGCATTCACCAATACCTTTCATGTTTTTTTTTTAGCAAAGACAATATAAAAAAATGCTTCTAAAGATGTTTCACGTATAAATGGACTTGAATAGAAAACGGCGATTGACCTGAGTCTTTTGTTTTAGGAGGACAATCAGGAAGAGGGTGGTTTTAAGAAACATGGCGGAAGGGGTGGATTTGGCGGAGGCAGAGGCGGTTTTGGTCGTGGTGGATTCAGGGGAGGTCGTGGCGGTGGAGGTGATAGGGATTGGGGAGGTCGCGGTGGTGGCGATAGAGGAGGAAGAGGTGGCGGCGGAGGTGATAAGGATTGGGGAGGTCGCGGTGGTGGCGATAGAGGAGGAAGAGGTGGTTTTAGGGGAGGTCGAGGAAATTTTAGAGGTGGTTTTGACAATAGAAGATCATGGGGTGGGAATGATAGGGGAAATACTAATGAAGGCGGTAGATCCGACGGATTTAGGAAATCATGGGGTAACGGCGAAAGTGAAAGAGGGGGTGGTCGCGGCGGATTTAGGGGGGGCAGAGGTAGTTTCGATAAACAGAGATCATTCGATAACGCATCGCAACAAAATAAAAAAATTACGTTTGACGATTGACAATAGAAATTACATATAAAGGTGAGGGAAGTTAATTCGGAATAGTCAGGTATCTAAATAAAGTTTATGTAGTAAGTGAATATTATTATATGGAATTTTTGTTAAACAGAAAGGTGCTCGTGGTTCTTGGGGAGAGAAAGCGAATCAGGACCTCAAATTCACAAGAGGAAAGTCATTTCGTCACGAGAAAACGAAGAAAAAGCGCGGTAGCTACCGCGGTGGTCAAATAGATACTAGCGTCAATTCTATTAAATTTGACGACTGAGAAAGCAGTTGTAAAATGTAAATGAGCACGTTATATTATTATTAGCCTATATATTTAATTAAAGTAACAGATATAAGAATTTTAAGTCTCTAAGTTTCATTTAGTGAAGAACTTGGATAGTATTTTTAGAATCATTAACGCTATTGTACTCGATTATTACGAAATTAAGTGAACTATATATTAAGTGAACTTTGCTATTATGTTTAATCTCTTAAGTTGATTTCATGTAGTCTCTTTTTAACAATTAGTATCTATAAGACTGCAATTTGAGTATATCTGACGAAAATTTCTATTACTTATTTTAATACAAAGAAAATGACTTACAGAAGATATTTCGATATTGGACTACTGTATTAAAAAGTAATTGTCATTTATTGCAATATGTAACATATTTCGTATATCTATTGCTCCTAGAATTACTAGGAAATACAACAGATATTTGTCTGTCGTTATCGAAGCCTGAATAATTCCACCTTTCTCGTCAAATCTCTTAAGGATTTTTTGAAGATATATTCTCTATGTAATATAACATTCAGCTTCGTATACGAATGTTGTTTTGACATTGCTTTCTTTCCTAACTAGTAGTAAAATTTTATTGCGACATGACATGTAATTAAAGATTCAAAATATGAAATACGATATGCAAACTAATATTTAAATGAAAAAGGTAAATTTCATAAGTATGCAACAGAGTTTATATATATGGAAATAATTTAATGAATCTGGTTACAATGAATTGGACAAAACAAGATAGAAATAATTTTGGGCACACAAATTTATTATCACTCCATCGCTATTCATTTAAAAATGTGTATACTTTTGTAATACATTGTCATCGAACAGCTATAAAGACAATGTACTTCTACCGATTGCATTATTATATTAACCTCCACATCCATAAATCCTATTTTAATATTCCTAGTCTATAAATGTAATTTATTAACACATTTTTGTATAAAAAGTAGTCCTCAGAAAGTGAGGAATATTTAATAGTTTGGCAAAACGCAAAGGAAAAAAGGGGTGTTCTTATTTACCCTCTTTAGTCTCCTCACAAAGAAAAGAAGAAAGGTTTCAAAGTAGTAGAACAGGAGCCGATATTCCTCGTCTCATCCCCCCTTTTTCCCTGACTCTACCAGAGCACGGAGAGCGGTTACTTACGATTCTACAGTCAACCTCTAGACATCCACCTGTGAGGACGGAGGTGTTCGACCCCACGACATCCGGTGTGGTGACATGAACAGTGTTTAAGGAACTCGTGTGCCCCCATTTTAATTCTATTCCTTCTTAGACCCGAACATTGCGATCGATTCATGTAACGCGTATAACCGATCATATTATCAAACGGACCGAGAAAAGGATTCAAACGCACAGTGTTAAAAACGGTCTTTCTCACGGTGAGTGACATCCTGCAGGTTGTAACAGATAATAATGACAAATTTTCATGACTGAATGTAACATCTGAAAATGGTATGTACAAATTTTAATGACTCGAAAGCTCAAAAATTTTCAATATTCTACGATATTCCGTTTAAATTAAATAACATTTATTCTGATCTCCTGTTTAAGGAGAAAAAAATCTCAAAACAGATTAGCAGCATTCTGAAATCGTGAAATTTCTAAATTTGAATTTCTGCTTCGTGATTTCGCTTTTAATTAGAACTACTGCTACTCGAATTCTAATGCAAAAATATAAGAATAGTCATAAAGTTTGAAGCTTTCAATGTAACACTGACAAATATACAGCGACTGCACGTCAATCTTCGAGCATCGAAAAAATTATGATACACTTTGAAAAACATTCCAAGCAGTTACGAGAGGAGATGCGCAGCATCTTAAAAGTCATTACTGTAATCGAAATCAAATCTTACGGATTGGACTCTACGCCAAAGTTCTTCCAGGCTTTAAAATACAAAGGGACAATGATTAGACACGTCTCCTTAAACTAACATTTCCCTCGTTTATTACTTGTCACAAAATCGCGTTCCTATCTTTTTCATTGCTCCCTTACGTTTTTGATCCACCGTATTACTCCGTTTAGAATTGCAGTTACTTTTAGATCAAGTATATTGCTCTTATTGCGACAAGGAAACGATCGCTAATCGTGCAGATCTGTTACAATAAAATTACAATTGAACATTCGATATTTTACGAGGCGTCTGCGCTCTGTCATGCGAAAGCGATAACGAGCCCCTGACTAGGAAATCTTCGCGCTGTGAACACGGAGACCGAAGAGGCGGAATTTCGAATACGTAACAACTCCGTGACAGTTATAATAATTTATTCGTGAAACTAAATACCGAAATGACTATACCGTTAACAGAGACCAAGGATGAGTAAATGTATATTCGATAAAGAACAGCCGAAGCGAGAGGAAAAAGCGTTTAGGACGATTCATCTTTACCGTTAGAAACAACCGCATGACACGTTCATGGTCCACGAGGAATCCTCTCCTGAGTGCCGGAAGCAGAGTTCTTCCCAAGCTTTTTTCTATGTCATATTTCATCAAGTCTATTTCACCTACCAATTCTCGCATTACATCTAATCGTCCGAACTTCCTTGAAGCTGCTTCGCAGCTCCAGTTAGACGAGCCTCGTTCAAATTCTACCAACTGTTTCCACGATCGGTGGTAGCCTGTTAATTATTCCCGCGACGTGTTAGCATATTAACAGTACCCTCTCAACAATTACTGGGAAAAGAAGCTGCTAGCAACGTGAGAAATTGCGGCTCGAATAATTGTTCTTGTTGATAGTAAATTACCGTGAATCCGTGAACTCGCGGAAAACCTCTATCTTCCAAGTTCAAGTGATTCTCACGTCTCTTCCAGTTGCTCGATTTTGCCTTTTCGCAGGTTCGCCGTTATGTAATCCATCGAGACGCGATAAAGATACCTCAGATATTTATCCGAATGTTCTTACGTGGTAATTATGCTGTGTCATTGACCATTGACGTTGATGCAATGTGACTCGGCTACATACAGCTCGATCGAAGAGGATCTAGAGGAGATTTCCTCCTGCAATGCTTAAAATTAATCAAAATAAGAGAATAAATGTACGTTCTGATTTCTAGAGTCAAGCGATATAGAAATATGTGTCTTATCCGATTCGATCGATATAATATACGATATTGGAATGTTATTTCTGGTATTACAAATTGTACAGATATTTCAGTTATATTTTCTATAAAGTAGGAATAAGGAATGCTAAAAGTAGGCAGCGCTTCCTGAAGAAACAGATACGCGATGTCAGTCACGGCCAATGACCAGCCTTGAGTGCTACCCATTAATGATTTTCTTCCTTTCCTTTTCCCACGCGCAATTTATCACTTGGCCAAACATTAAACCGCAATTTTCTGCCGCATTGATTTTTCTTCTCGACTTGGAATCATCCAAATGATCGACAAATGAAAAAATGGACATCAAACAAATGCACCGATCGAGCAACTTAAAAACTAGATCGAATATTGAGGTTTCTCGCCAATAAAATTTGCACAGTATTCGAAATTGAGCATCGAACGCTATTGGCCGCATGCTATCGTGTTGCTTTCACTCGTGTTCGATTAACGACGAGAAATACATATAGCGGAAGTAATGTGGACCTGACAACCTAGAAACCCCAAACTCTGTATATGCATGGAGTCCTATTGGTTATGCACGCTCGCTAATTGTTATTCTTAATTGCGCACGGTCGTCACTCTCTCGTGTCGTCCGGACGATTTTCATCGTTCGTGAAGCTCGAAAGGGAAAAAGTTTGCTCGCTCGCTCGTTTCTTTGCCGTTCGGACAGTACCCGCTACCAGCCCGTGAAACGGAACCTCTGCGGGCGAGTTCGCAGAAGGAAATGATAATGATAGACCAGCAGTCAATGGTTAAACGTTTACAAAATCGTAGACTAATAATGTCAAAGCGTGCAGCTACGCGAATCCCAATTACACACGCTCATTCGAAGAGATTCGGTGGATTTTTGCGCGACGCGTCACAAACCAGAGCCCCAGTGTCATTTACTTTTGCTCTTGACCTCGTGCGAACTCGAGTTCCAAGACCGTGCGTTCACTCACACCTTCCTTCGTCGCGGTGACAACACGTTCTCTCGTACGAGTTTTGGTAATCCGATTAGTAGCCAGTTCTGATTGTTTTATTCATGAGATGTTGCTCACCGGCGTAATTAATTTTCATTAATACACCTGTCTTTGAAACGACTCTCGATACGTGAAACTATCTGTCCATTTCTACTCTTTCAAGCGTGTTATTCTCATGATTTTTCCTGTAATTTCAGATGTCCACGTACCTGGGTCTGATTCTTGTTATCACCACATGCGCCCACGTCGTGTATGCCAAAAGATGCGAGGGGAACGGATTAGGCTTGAAATACGTGTGGGGAGACGCGCTCACAGATCCAGCTGACTGTATAGGTCCGAATAACATGGTGTATCCCTCGTAAGTGTTCCTATATAAGAGATTTTCGGTTAGGATTTAAAAGATGTCAGCTTTATTCGCGACGTCGTTACCAAAACGAACAACTGCCGTAGAGCCGCGATATCGAGAAGTTACAAGAATATTTGGGCGAGCGGTCGAACAGCGAGGTCCCATCAGCCTCGAACGATCGATCCTGAATTAACCAGACAGGCGCTATTGCACAATTACAAGATTACTCATGGAGATTATTCGATCGCCGAATCCTCGCGAAATGGTAAGTTCGCAAAAGTACTTGTTTCGTTTTTTCCCGTCGAAAGTAGATTAACAGCTTCCAGTTCTGCAGAGAAATTTATGATCGTATTCGAAACGCGTTTTGGGAACGACGACGTTTCCTATTCAACTGCGAAACAATTTAACGGATCACGATCGAGTCGAGGACGTGGCTTGCTTGAAAACACGCGGAAGACGAACTTGTCCCTCTTGTTCGAAGCGCAACAGTAGTCGAGCCGGTTACTTGAATCACGAATATATTTACGAACAGCTATAACCTACATCCTCGTCGAACCTCTGTTTTATTTATTTATCCTGTGATTACCACTTTGTTCAAATATAATCCGATAACGCGATTCTCGTTATATTGTTCGATATTCTATTTACGATTTATTACAGTTGTTTCTTTACTGCACTTTACAAGATTATTGTACCATCGTATACAAACATCGTATTCTTGTCTATCGTCGTTTCTTTGATCAACATTCTCAGAAATTCGACGTAGGCAGAATATACGTTTTAAGTCTACAAGGAGAGCTACTTTTATTGGTTTTGTGATTCTGTTGTCTCTGCGTCGAGCAAGATCCAACGCTCGAAACGTCAGTTTGTTCTAAAGACGGTTTAGCGTTACGAAATATCTGCAACAATTACATAGTGAACGTTTCTAAAGTATTTTTCGAAATCGTTTGCAATGTCAGAAACGTGCTGAAAAATCCAGAAAAATCGGAACAACCGGTTGCGCGATGTATCGACACTTTGCAGCCTTGAATTATGTAGCTGTCCTTATGACACGAAAACCCGATTTCAACCGAGTACAACACCCGCCGTGCGCATATCCTCGATGAATTCCTTTTTAAAATCGTGACTCGTCGTCGATTGTTGGCCGTGCCCGCGAAAAATGCATTAGTCCCTGTTCGGGAGGTTTCATTTACTGGGATCGATTCTCCGTCCTTTAGATAATGGCTGGCTGGTGCAAGAGGACGGTAATAAGGCACCGTGTTATCCGGCCAATACAGTTATCGCTCGTTCTGCTCATAACGGGATACCGGCGACCCACTCGTCGTTTCGAACACACGAACCGACAGAATTCCAAAGAAAGGGCGCCAATCTCGTAAACGAGTTACGACATCTTCTTTTAGATTCTTTTCACCCTTTTTACGTAGCTCCTGAGAATTCTTTTACACGAGGCTGTCTATCGTAATCGTTTGTACGAGTTTTGCGAAAAAGTTGTAGTAGTTTCTAGGTCAACGAAACTCGTAAGACTGGTACAACTTCTGATCTAAATATCAGGAAATACGTCTTTCATATGGAACAACACGTTTATTTCCAGGTAGAGCATTTTCCTCGAAGGAGACATGTGGTTCCCCAGCCAGATTATGCAAAACGAGGTACAACACCACGGCTCCTATGTACGGAGTCAGCTTAACCAGCGGTCAGCCTGTGACTATCGTGCAGAAGTTCCCCGACCTTTTGCAGCAAGTCGTGTTCGAAGTTTGCGAGTGAGTATCGCATCACGACGATGTCGTTGAATATGTCGTTTCAAAACTCGCTCATCCGTTGTAAATCTGTACCTGTAAATCAAGAGGATAGGCTCGATCGTTATCCACTGTTACTTTCTTAGCACGTTCGATCGTGATCTGTAAATACATGCGACGTGATTCCAATTGAATTTCATTGAGACCTACCGGTAAGTCGTATCGATTCAAATGTAGCGCAGTGGGCCGAACAGGTCTAACCAACACGGAGCCTACTTTTGGAACGTTTTTGAACCGGTATGCGTCAGCACGATTATCCAGCCACGAACTGTCGCATACCAAAAGTGAACTGCCAAGAAATTTCAATCTTCCTTCCCTCCTCCTTTCTCTTTATCGATAAAATATTCTCTATCGTCGACTATTAATGCAAATGGCATAAAAACGTGAACGCATTGTTACAGATCGAAGGAGTGCGACGTGGTCCACGGTGAGTGCACGCAGACATACGTGCCGTACCTGTTTCTGGTGATTCCGCTTGGACCGGTGACCTTGACTGGCCAAGATTACGTTCTGGTTGAAAGCGGTTGCGTGTGCAAGCCGAGAAATTCGGCGAGCGCCACGTCGGAGCCTCCGGCAGTTCCAAGCTTTTAAACGTTCGTCGAACTCTAGCGATCAACATTGAGCGCACCAGTACACCTCTGCGCTGGAGGATATAGATCGAGATCCGCGTCGAACGTGACGAATCGGTGGAAGGTGACCCCAAGCTCGAACAACCTCGCCGAAGAACCTAGTAACCTCTTTGACGAAGCTAGCAAAGAATACTGAAACCAGTATTGAAGTCACTAGAGAATTGATTTCTCGAGAGAAATCTGCGACATGAACAATTTTCCCTGGGAATGCAACAGTATATATCTATCTTGCACGATGGGATAGCAACTTTTAACGTGAAACAATCAGCTTTTCTAGTTTGTCCAGGGTATCACGTCACGATTTCCACGAGGAACAGCTTTCTAGCCGAAGCTGAAGGTTCCTCTCGTTGCGGCCAAGAATTTCTCGCGAAATTCTTGGTGGCTTCAGAGGTCAACGTATAGATAATTTATGTTTCGAAATAAAGACTCTCTATCGTAGATGGTTCGCAACAGTCGTACATCGGTAGAGTTATTCGATTATAAAATCTGATGATCCGTGAACTGTTCGCATCAGTTTGTTTGCAAAAGAAGACAGCTTCGAAGAAACATCGATAATTAGGCGTGCTTCACGGTCGAACAGTACCGCGCTGCTCTTTTATCGTCGTTTGTTTTTTTTTTTTTTTTTTAAGTCGTGCGAGAAAAAAAAGAGATAAATGAAGAAGAAGATAATCTAGAAGAACTTATTTTAGCGTGAAAAAACAAATCGGAGCAGCGGCGGTCATTTCGCGGAATCCGGTCTCGGAATCCGATCGAGTTCACTAGACCTGCCCACGAGCCGGTTTCGAGCAGGTGTATAGATCAACTTGTAACAGTGCTCCGCAGGAAGTATAGGCGAGAAATTCTTTCAAAAGGTATCATAAAGTTATATCATTTGCGTCGACCGCATCGTAACAAGGCGGAAACGTTGTTAATGCGTTCCCCAGCTCGCTTCATCCAACGCTTGGAATCGTTATACGTTCATTCTGTTTCGTTTGTTATGAAATAAACTTCTGGAATTAATCTTCTTTGCACCGTGTGTTGGTGCAAAATACCAACGATTAATTAGCTGGAGCGGTCATTAAGCGAGCGAAAGTTCCGGTTTCGACTTTTTCTCCCGTATATTACAACTCCTGGATACGTTCATTAAGAAAAAATCTCTCATCATTGTACGAAGAAAGATGATTCTGTAGCGGTAGAGCGTCGGAAAATGTAGTGCCGTGCGATCTCAATCGCAATACAAAGCGAGATCTTCAAAAGGATCATTCTTATTCCCATATTGGAGTCGGTTGAATCGGTGCTAAGATACGTCACTGGCCCGTTTATGTTTCTCAGAACCGGACTCTGAAAGCTCGCGCTGGAATCGTACCGACAAACAGGATGGACGTGCAGTCGCAGTACGAATGGACCGTACCATGAATTCCGATGAGTATAATGTACCGTTACCCGCTTTGCGGGACCCTTCACCTCGATTTACTTCACTTGGTTATTTCATAGGCGAGATCCATGCAGCGCCCAAAAGTAGCTGACTCGTATCGTTCATTCATGCCGCTCTACTTGATCATCGATAGTTTTATATTTCTTTGGTCGAATATCCATTTTCTACGGTATTTGCGAGTTTCCTATATAATTCCAAATAGAAGAGCGCCCTACTGATTCAAAAGTTGAAATATTTTAATTTAAACGTAGTAGTTGAGCGAAATGATTTTCGGTTTTATATATAAAATTAATCGTCGATCGTTTTTGTTGATATAACACAGAAAGAAATTGAACTGGACAAATAGGAATTCGCACATCGTTCTGTGCCAGTGTCGTATGGGGAAAGTGATAAATAGAGAAATGCCGAAATGTTACGCGTGCAACGAACAATTCTTTCATATCACATGTCATCTTTTGTATTTATAGTTGTAACATGCAAGTATATATTTATAATTTATTACTAGATTTCGATGTATTATGTAAATGAATCTTTCCTTCAATCAATTACCGTAAACCTTTGTGTCCTTTTCTCACCTCTTAAGAGCCGTCGAAAGGGAATTATTCCGATTCGGCATGCGATTGGTTTAAAAGCACCAGGGGAGAAACGGTATAAATACATACTTTGAAATCTATTTTCAGCAGCTAACGGTACTAGAAAGATAAGCACCGTTCACGCTGATAACCGGAAAAAATATGCAGATCAGAAAAATATCCATCTACTTTTTTCAAAGCAACTATTTGACGTTCTCTCTCTACTTGAAGACGCACAGGAGAAGTTGCGTCGATTTTTATTCCAACTTTTTTAATCAAACTATTTTTCATTATATTGCAACAGGCAATAGAGTTGGATTACCTAAATCTTAAAATATGATGACAAAATCTGACAAAATCAAAATTCTTGTCAATAAATAGTACTATGATATGTTGCGTGGCCTTGCTAAGATTTTGGGGAATTTGGCACGGTTGCAGCCTGTGGAGTGCTGAAGCACTACGTAACAACTTCAAACAATTCGAAAAACTAACTCGATGTTTAAACAAAGAAATACATAACAAGAAAGATTAACGTGAACAATGATTTATATTTAAAACTGAATATTTATAATAGATTGACTATTTTAATAAAGACTTATGATTTAATGAGATTTATTTAAACTCTAAGCTCAAAGCGAAGGTTCTAACGATTTAACGATTCTAATGATTCTCACTTTTCGGTCGCAAAGGAACCCATTTATCTGCTCGGATTTACATGACAATCTACAATTTATTTGTTGTCCAATAAGATATATTCCTATTAACTAATGCTAATACACATTAATTTGATTGGAACTTACAATATTAGAAAACGAGCGATTTACACCATGGCAATGTTCTTTCCTATGGTAACCAAAGTAAATACGAAATTTGGAAATGATCATAGTTGTTACTGATAAATAACTTTGACATTTAATCAATAGATTTGTTAAATAACTTTTGCTCGTTGTCTCGGTTACGCTGCTGTACAGTTAAATTCACAGCTTTAGAATTTACTCGATTATCATACGATATATTCACGTTAGTGGAAGGTCTACACCAGTCACAACAGATAAATGGAAATATTGGCAACACTTACGAATTGTGGCAGCACTGCTTATTTCCAAGCAACTTCAACTTCCTGTTTTAACAAGACCGACGCCATGTTGGCAGATTGATCCTGTTGTGCGTCTGTGTTCATGCGTGCTAGCCGCGTTTGATATTTGTATATATAAAAGTGTATGAAATTTTGCAAATAGTAAGAGGTGTAGAATTTAACTACGTCTTCTTCTGACTCACATTCTCCTGTTTTCTGTTCAGAAAACGAATTGAAGAAGGCAGTTAACATCGAACATCGTGCAATTTTTGCTTTCTGTACATTACCAAAATGATGTACACGGTAAATTCGCTAGAACTTTTGTTTAAAAAATAATGTCTTGCGCTGTTAAAATCCTATCAAACTGTTACTTTCTTCGATATTTTCGGATTAATTTGGATTAATTGCTGAATTTCAGGGGACTACCGCGTCGCAAGACACGAGGTTCAGCGATAAGGAGAAGAAACTTCTTAAACAAATGAAATTTGGAGACTCTCTTACACAGAAGGTAAGTATCTGAGTCCAATATCTGGTTACGTTAATTATATATATTTATATATATATATGATATATATGTGGTATATTTGGTTACGTTGATTACGGTTTTAGTTTTCATACTAGTTACAAAATACTTTATTTTTAGGTGGATATGAGTAAAGTTAAGCTGGATGTTATTAAACCATGGATAACCACAAAGATTACCCAGATTTTAGGCATGGAGGATGATGTAGTGGTAGAATTTGTATATAATCAACTGGAAGAAAAGGTAAGAAGTTTGTTACATTACCAATTTGATTACAATTTGGCCTAAGAGATTTTAAATTAATGATACGGAATATAAAATGCGTTCACTTGGCTTTTTCCCCTCATCATAGGAAATCGATAAATACACATTATTTCAGCACAATATTTTGTACCAGTTACAAATGCCATCATCCAAAATCTGCACAATGTGCCGACTTTGGAGATGAAAAGCAAGGAGGCAGAAACCATATTAGTCATACTTGCCTCATTGTTTTTTTTCTTTTTTTTTTAAATTTTGATAATATATCATCGAACCTCTATATCCTGTGTACCCAATTTTTATTGATCTTAAGTATCCACTCCAAGCTATATCCTATATCAACGAAAAACTGATGTAGCTGATCCTGCAACATTGTAACATATAAAATCAATGTTTTATCACGTATGTTTGAATTCCCCGTTAGTATAAGTAGAGACCGTTGGTGGGGCTCAACCCTATTGTCCAAATGGCATTCGGATGTGCTCCTCTCTACATCCGATTGGCCGCCTTTCTATCAGCCGTCAACGCTAGCTGATGCCAGCTGGTATGTCAACGTCATCTTAGAACACTGCTGAAACTTCAACCTCAGCACTTCATCCAGCTCCGACTCATCGTCATCGGAGGAACAGCGTATTCGCAAAAATATCGTCGCATCGTCCTGTTCCTGGTCTTCTCACCTTTATATGGAGCTCTGCCTTGGCATTCTACCATTCTGCAGTTGTCTTCGTTGCTGCAACTACGCCATCTACTAGCTGCACTGAACATCGTCTTCGCCAACCCGTGACTGCCTCGTTCGAGGTGGTTACACTCCAAATTACAACTGCGAAAGCTTTGCTGTGGCTTTCGATCATTGGACGTCTACCAATAATCGGCACTACAAACTGGAGCGGAAGGAAATCATCGCACTCCCTATCCAGTTGCTGTGGTCTCTTCTTACACAAGGACAATCGACACACATGGCGGATTCTCCCGAGATGCAGGTTCCTCCATTCTCCGTGCCTCCCAGCCCCATCCTGAGGGATCGAGGATTGTTACATCGTGCAGGTCTGTTCTCCAGTTAATGATTCTCCAGACATTCCGTCAATCCCAGATGCGATTGCCGATCGTGGATGATGCCGGAGGTATCTCTACTCGGTTTGACACTCTTTGTCAATATCACAGGTTGGTGGAACGGTGTTCCTTCTATTCCAAATTAATCCTTTCATTCTCAGCTAACATTTTTAACATATATTTGCAAATCCTATTTCAGCATCTACTTTAGCAGTGTTGTTAAATTGAGAAGGTATCTATGTATCTGTGCTACGTGTGCGTTTATCGATGAGTATATTTTTTTCTTAGCATATTGCATATAAGTGCAGCCGTGAAACGAGCAGTTTACTGTTGATGGTAAGGTATATTAGAAATATAAGAAATGTATCTGCTTTTTCGAGGGGGAAAAGCAGTTAGTATCGACGTATGGAGATGGACATTATAATGTTTACTCTCGTGCCAAAATTGCATAGAACTGAACTTAAAATTTTCTATTGTGATAATATATAATATATGTACAGAAAAATAAAAAACAATATTGTATAATTTACAGTTTCCTGACCCCCGAAAAATGCAGATCAACCTCACTGGCTTTCTGAATGGAAGAAATGCTCGATCTTTCATGGGTGAACTATGGGACCTCTTGGTCTCTGCTCAAGAAAGTGTAACGGGCATTCCAGAGGCTTTCTTGCAACAAAAGAAAGATCAAATAAAAAAGCGTTTGGTAATTATCAATTTTTATATTCTTAATACTGTGTGAACTAATCTGATAATAGCAAAACAGTTGAGTTACTAAATTTTGACATTCAGGAAAGTTCAATTAAATGAATGCTTCTGATGCATGCAATTCAGTTTATACATTTTTTTTATGTTTATTTATAAATAAGTGATTTATGAAAACAGGAAGAGCAGGAGAAACTCCAAGCTTCTTTGGCGGAGAAAGAAAAGGAAAAGGAAAGGGAGAAAGAAAAAGATGAAGCCGAAAGCAAGATAAAAAAAGAAGAGAAAGAACGTGGTTCTTCGAAGGAACGTCGAAGAGATCGAAGTAGAGATCGTGATAGAGACAGGTATTTCTTTGAATTCATAAAATATTACCGTTATATGTCTTTAAAAATGTTTCAAAAATACATATGTCACTACCTGCAGAAAAAGAAGTCGATCGAGAGATCGACACAGAGATCGTGACAGATCGAGCCGCAAAAGACGATCTTCTTCGAGATCGCCTAGTAAAAATTCTCTTAAAGACAACGGAAAAGATATGACTGAAATTAAAGTCGAACGAGAAGATTCACCTCAACCTGAAAATGCTATACCGCTCATGCCAGTTAAGACAAAACCGTAAGTATTCTTCTTTTGTTGCTTAATATAAACTCCGGAAAGGTTATTTATCAAAATGTTTTAATAGGGAAGCCGCTGTTGCGATATCGCGATTACAAGCTAAATTAATGAGCATTGCTGATGGGAAAAAGAAAAACAATCGTACTCCATCTCCTGAATCATTAGAAAAAGCAAAAAAATCTAGATCTAGATCAAAATCACCTATAAGTCGCTCCAAAAAATCTAGGTCCAAAACGCCCAGCCGAGATTCAAAATCACGTCGTTCTCGATCACCAGCATCTAAGTCGAGGCGATCTCGATCTAAGTCAAGATCAAGACGATCTAGGTCTAGGTCAAAGTCTAGAAGATCCAAATCCAGGTCGCAAGATCGCTCGAAATCTAGACGTACAAAGTCCAAGTCTCCAAGATCGCATTCAAGATCTCGTTCACGATCTAAAAAATCAAGATCGAAAAGCATTGATAGAAGTAAGTCTAGAAAATCGAGATCTGATTCAAGCGATTCAAGATCATCAAAATCTCGTTCGAAGTCACCGGATAAGAGAAAGGATACTCTCGATTCCAACAGGAAACGAGATGCAAGTACAAGCAGTAGCTCCGAATCAGAAGAAGAAAAAGGAGCGAAAGATAAAAATGACTTCGAAATTAGAAAGAAGAAAGATGGAGTACAGGCAAAAAGATCATATAGGAAAACAAATAAGGATGATAGTGGTAGTGACAGTGACTCGAGTCGTGAAAGAAAATCAGTTCCTAAGCGAAGGAGTCCAACGCCACGAAAAGATAGAGGTCGATCAAAGGACAGAGATAGATCGCGAGATAGATCACGCGATAGATCACGGGATAGGTCTCGGGATAGATCTCGAGATAGGAATAGAAGGTAACTATAAATATTATTATATATTACAGATGTTTATTACAATAATCATTATTAAATATGACTTCCGAATTATCTGTGTTCAGGAGATCCATAGACAGAGAACGTGAAAGAAGAAGAGAACGGGAGCGAGAAAGGGAACGGGAGAGATTGGATAGATACAGCGGCAGTCGCAGCATGCGACCTCCATCTGTGCGCAGAGCACCTAGTAGACGCAGGTATAAATCGTATTCGTTACTTATACCTTTACGTAACTAAATGTCATCGACAAATTCGTAATTATTGCAGAAGCCCTCCTCGGAGAAGCCCGGCACGATATCGTCGCAGATCACCAAGTCCCGGAGATAGGCGCCGAAGGAGATCTCTCGATCGAAGACGAAGATCATCGGAAAGAAGAGACAGACGTCGATCTCCGGATCGTCGTGATAGCAGACGTCGTTCGCCAGACGGACGGGACCGATCCCTCAGGTACGATAGATCTTCCTCTCGTGACAGATCGAGTAGGCGAGACCGTTCCAGAGACAGGGACAGAAGGGATAGAGATAGAAGATCTAGATCTAGGGATCGTAGGTCTAGATCAAAAGATCAAAGATCATCGGTGGATCATTCGAGAGATGGAAAACGATCTCCCGATCGCTCAAGAGATGCTAAGGAGAAGACAAAGGACAAGAAAGTGGATGAAAAAATTAAAAGATCAACTGATACGGGATCGCGAAAAGAATTACGAAACGGAAGGTCTAAGTCAAGTAGCTCGGAAAGTAGCGAAAGTAGTTCCTCTAGCAATGAGGATGAAGTGACCAGGTGAGTAAACGAATTATCTCATACATTCACGTTTTGTTACAGACCTTACGATTGTCGGAGCGTAAAGCAGCTACGTTGTGTTTCCTGCTTAGCAGTGAACAAACGTTCTTACTTTCTCTAATAATAATTTTCACTGTCTGTGTGCAGAAAGTCACTAGAGCGGAAATCGTCTCAAGAAAAGCGAGAACGCGAGAGGGATCGTGAACACGCAGATGAGAAACGTAAAGAAAAGGAGAAGCCTATCAAGGAGGAATCCATCAAACGACCCGAAAAGGACATCAAGAAAGCTGAACCTGTGAACATCAAGAAACCAGATCTCAGCGTTTCTCCTAAAAAACTTCAATCTGCTACGCTTCCTGTAACTAGACACAGGGTAAGTTTAAGACAGTCATTTGTATTATATTTGTAATATATAACATATATTTCTAATTTTGTAATTGCGTTTTTTTCATTATTCTAGTTTTCGAAGAGTTTATCTAGAACGCCGTCTCCGTTTAAAAAGACTGAAGACATCATAGCAGCGGTTAAAGTCAAACAACCATCGAAGTAAGTTTGAAGTCCTGTTCTTTAAGTACTGTTTAAGATATGTAAAGAAAATCATTTACTTTAAGCATTTATTGTCGTTTTTAGAGAAGATAACAAAGAGGAATCACCAAAAGAAGAATCGAGCTTTTCATCTGCGGATACGTTCCCGTTAAAAAAGGATGAAAAATCGATCAAATCAATCAAAACTACATCCGAGGACAAGAAGTCAGGTCAAAAATCGGCAGAACCAGTTCTCTTGAAAAAGCCAGCAGAAGTAATAAAAAAATCGAAGAGGGAAAAGCGCGATGGTTCTACAGATTCAAATGATAGTGAAAGCGAAGGTAGGATAAAATTGAACATGCAGGAATTATGTTTCTTTAACATTTCTTACATTGTTTCTCATTGCAGGTAAGAAAAGATCAAAAAAGTTAGAGAAGTCCAAGAAATCCAGGAAAGCTTCCACGGATGAAGAGAAGTCGGACAAATGTGGTTCTAGTTCAGATTCTGAAGAGGAAAGAAAGCACGCAGAGAAAACCAAAAAAATTAGGGATTCGAATCGAGGTGGTAAATTTTACATAACTTAATTTTGCAATTATAATTCCTTTACAATTTTACAAATTTTTAATCCCCGTGGTTTCCATAGATTCATTAGATGAACGTACAAAAGACAGAAAAGATAGTAGAAAACGGGAAATGAACGAGAACGAATCTCGTAAGCGACCGAAAAAAGAGTTAGAAGAGGAAACGAAGAAATCAAAAAGATCTAGGAAAGATTCCTCTTCGGGAGATGAAGAACAGAAGATAAAAAGAAATAAAACTGAAGACGACAGGTCCAGATTACGAAAATCCAAAAAAGATTCGAGTTCGGACGATGAGCCGAAAAAGACACGAAAACGAAGAGACAGTTCTTCGGAAGATGAAAAGTCAAGAACGAGGAAGTCAAGAAAGGATTCTACAAGCGAAGACGAAGGGAAGGTACGTTTGAAAAAATCTAAGCGAGACTCAAGTACAGATGATGAAGAGATTGGAGAAAAAGATGCGAAGAAAAAGAGAAAAGCGGATGACAGTTCAGATGAAGAAAAAGTGAAGAAGAAACGTAAGAAGAAGACTAAAACTAGCACTAGTGAATCAGAGGTAATTGTTTATTTCATCGAGGCTTAATTTGTGCAAAATCTAGATTTTCACTTGATTCATTATTTGTAATTTGCATTTTTAGGAAAGTGAAGTAGAAGAAAAGAAAAAGAAGAAGGATAAAAAGCACAAGAAACATAAGAAGCATAAGAAACATAGAAAGCATAAAAAGAAGAAGGTTGCAGATTCCGACGAATCTGATGTAAGTGAAGGTAATACAGAAGAATTAGAAAAAAAACTTCGCGAGAAAGCATTAAAATCGATGAAGAAAGGACACAGCATAGAAGGAAGTGATTGAGGTGTTGTGTGATTTATCGAGGGTGTGTTACGTGTGTGTATCTCTGTATTACAATGCACTTGCTCTGATTGTATCACGAATACATTTCTGTTTATTATTATCGTTAAGTAGGATTTTATCGTGTCACACTTCTTGTGTAAAACAAGTCTGATGTTACTAAACAGATCCATCGCTTAGATGAAGAAACCTAATTTTTATGACCCTAAATATTAAGATTACGAAGTTGAATACAATAGCTGTTTCTTTTTTCTTATTAACAAATAAAAGTAGTTATTATCATAGGAATAATAATTTTTGTGCCACTTTAATATACGATTTTTACATCTTTTAAAGTTGACACAACTAAGCAAATACATGGTTTTAGTAGTTTATAAGTTTACAAGCTAATTATCATTTTATAGCGTATTGATGAATTTAATTTCTAAATCTGATTTATGTAAAAATAATTTTTCATTGAATTATCTATTATTAAGCCAGAAGCATAAATTGCGTCTTGGAACAAAATATTAATGTATTTTATAAGGAATCACGCCCTCTTGTTGACGTATTCATTCACATAAATTATATAATAAACTTTATTCTACAATTACTTATTTAAATTTATTTAGGTGTATGAATTACTAATGGATTTGTACGTGACATGACTTTCACGTATACTGTAGTACTGAAAATACATGATTTTTGAAAAATTCGCTTTTTGTATCTTAAATAACATTAGCTTTCATTACATTTACAAATATTCCACATAATAAAGAGTATGTAATAAGATCTATTCATATTAAAAATTTATTTATAATTTGGCTAACATTGATTCCCAATCAGGCGAACATATCAGCGTACTGGTTACTGGACCTAAATTAATAAGATCACCGATTAAATTTTCGGTATCCACTTTTGCAGCAATAAGATCCTGCAATATTAATTATTATTATTATAATTATAACTTCATGCAATATTTGCGATCATTTCAGATACATACATGTCGAAAACTAAGATGTGACCCAACATCAACAGTTAAATTATTTTCTCCCAGTAATAAGCGTGCTTTACCCGATTTCAATATCTGTAACTTCCCTAAAATACCAGGTTTTAAACTACTTAAAGTACAAAATTCCGTTTGTTGTTTACTTTCATTCTCCTTTTCGTAATTTGCATTATTTGATCGAGTTGGTCTAGTGTCTTCTGCACCACCTACTAAACCTGGTAAACAATCTGGAAACTGTATTAATTATTTAGTGAATTATATGTGAAAATGAATATTACTTTTATTTCATTTTTAATAGAATTCCTTACCTGCATTAAAATATATGAATTTGGTTTATTTTCAATAATCTTGGGAATGCTTTCTAAAAATTCATCTTTTGTTTCTACATCAGATTTGGGTATCTTAAGTTTATGTTCCTTCTTTGGTGGTAACACTAAAAGTAATGTTATTATCATTATAGATCAAAAGAGAAAAAAGGATTATACTTACCCTCTCCATTTTCCAAAATAATGGGTTTCCTATCTATTTCTTCTTCCTCTTCTTTTTCAATTGATACTTTAGTGTCCTCCTTGTATAACTTTCCTATAATAAGTAAAAATCAATAAAATATGATTTTTTAAAAAATAGTTACTAATACCTAGAAAGTAATAAAAACCTTTGATCATTGGCAAAATAACTGGTCCATTATCAAAGTTTATAGGTTCTCCATCATCGACGAAATCATCTCTTAGCAGTAACTTTACTTTTTCTTCTTCTTCAGCTTTATCAACACTACGGTTCAATTCTAATTTTGGTTTTTCTAGACATACTTGAGCACTTCTATCACTATCCCTACAACCACCGCTATAGCGTTTTCCTGGTGTACTCACTATTCCAGTGGACCAAATACCACTAGACTACAAACATATTTTATATAAAATATCATAATATAAAGTTATATTTACTAGAAAAATATTTTCATTATACTTGAATCAGATTGCTAGATCCCCTTCCACGTCCTCTGTCGCGTCCTCTATCTGTATTACCTCTGCCACGTCCTCTATTATGGTCTCTATCTCTACTTGTCTTTGCAGAATCATTTTGCGTCGAGTCTCTGGAAAATAAGCATCGTTTCATTAAATTCATAAACTCAATCATTAATTCCTCTTATAAAGTTGACTTACTCTTTTTTCTTAGTTCTCTGAGCATTTAAATTTGGTATATATACTTTCTTGGATTTCTCAGTCTTAATGTTACCCCCCAATGTTAAATCTCTTGGCAATCGGAAAGAAGTTAATCTAGTAGTAGTTGATAAACCAGGTTCTGTTTTAATGTTTTGTATAGGTACAGGCAAAGATGTCCCAGGTTCTACCTTTATTTGGATATTTGGTGGAAGTGAATTGCTTGCATCGTCAGACTTGTCAGAAGACATTTTTAATTATTACAAATCAATTAACAGCTAAAATCAAATATTATATATTAGTTATCGATAAAAACAATGTAGTTTTAAAATATATTCTCACCACGAAGAGATATAAAAGGTTTATTACAATGATACTACAATGATATTTAAGCACAGTACATCACACATAACCTCTAATATACATAATAATCACAAATTTTATAAAATGTCTTTTATCAAGACAGATAAGTATCAATAAATAAATACGACATTATAATACAAAATTTCATTGAACGTGTCTTGCGATGTAACTTATAAATCTTTCGGATCCATAATGCATACGTTCGCTATGTCGCATAGGTCGCACGTGTCTTACTATACTCTTCCATTTTGTTTTGCATGTATTGTTCGAAATGCATATTTATTTCTGTATGCATTTTTAGTTATGAGTACAATTTTAATTTGAAAACAGAGATGATACATTAACAGATAAAAATAAAAATAATTTATTTCGACTTGTTCGTATATTGTGACATGTTATGTACACATATCCTATTTCTAATTTAAAAGGCAGTCATTCTTTTACAGAATAAAATCATGTAAGACAGGTAAAGGAATTTTGTATTAAAAAGAACTTCATAATTATATTTTCATTTACATTCAGGAAATATGTTTTTTATAATAATATCTCATGTTTATATCGGATATCCGTGTGTTGCAAGTACAATTAGGGTACAGTGGAAAGGCGGGTATTTTTAAAATTACCATAAGACATCGAAAAGTAAATACGATTTTTTAGTGTACTGGTATCTTGAAGTCCTGGCAGGATATTCCAGATAAGCGATAATGCGAACAGTAACCTCCAGGAGACGGTGGAGGTTAGCGATGTTTTCAGGATGGCTAGTAATAGTGACATGGGCAGGAGAACAGACTTCGTGTGATGAGGTCATCGTATGGTTTTTTAGCCGCGCCGGCAGTCGCGACGCGGAGCGCCCGAACGCCGGCTGCTACGTATAATCCTGCGGCAGGGACATGCTTGCCATGTGCCTACCCACGACGTATCATTTCTCCCATCGCGAGTGCAACGTGTCCTCTTTCTTTTTCGGTGTCACGAAACCGTCGTTCGTACGCGAACACGTTCACCTTCCTTTTAATTCATTCGCTTCGACTTGCTGGTTCTACTTCTGATTACGATTTTCAGTGAGTTTCGAGCCCCAAGAACCTGTGGCTACGAGTGCCTGATTTCGAATCGGCGTAATTTCTACCGGCTAGACAGATGACCGATTTAAAAGGCGACCGGTCAACTACGGTTCTTAAACCTGTTTCTCTCCCCCTTGGACATGGAACACGTCGAGTTTTCGAGTAGCCTGCCTTCGTGATACCTGCGCGTGGTATCTTTCGGTCCAAGTCCTTTCTAGTATTTGATCTGATGAAAATTTATCCGCGAGAGCGGCATTCTCCGCTTCAAGATCGAAACATGTTTATGCACGAACTCCCGCGGCCCGAGACTATTTCGTATTTTCGATCGATTTCGCCGCTAATACATACCACGGGCTGAATACCTTTTACCCTTTGTAAATATTCAAAACTTTTGTGAACACCGCGAGAAATTGGAGGGGGCGGTGCTTCGAAGGATACCACGTGTTTCAGGGTACGCGACGACGAGCAAAATATCGCGGCGCAGGCGCGAACTACGGTGCTCGGTAGGCGAGTTTCAAATCTCTTATCGCAGACTGCAAAGCGTGGTTCTGCATGAAACGGTGCGCGTTTTGTTCATAGAACCGTGAACGTTAATTCTCGCGTGTCGTCCACCGGATGCTGTCAGATATACAGAGTGTCAAATTCGAGATTACTCGCAGGAATCGATAGCCAGTTTGTTAGCAAAACTTCGCTGGCAAAGCTTGCAAAAGCTTGAGATCATTCGCACAGTTGACGTTTGAAATAAAAAATATTAACAGACCGGATAAAACGATTGTTCTTCTTCGTTGATAACCGTTTCATTATTCGGACGATTCGGCCAATGTACACGGATCGTTTTGTGGTCGTTTCGATGCAATCGCGTTTCGACGTTTGCATGGTAAGATTGTAAATAACCAGTTGTTTATAGAGACAACCTGTGTCGCGTTTCGCAAGCCTTACTTCCTTCGTTGGCATAACATTAGCAGAGTCGATTTCGCGATTGACCGTTAATCGCATCGTTGTCCTTTGTCGGTTGAGTCGAGGTGCAAAAACGGTGTGTGAAATCTCGCGTGAATTCGTGTACTCGAAAGACGTTTAAATGTCTTTCAGTTGTCGCGCGCACGTGTACGAGGATGCGTCGAGGCGACTCCTAGTTCCTATGAGTTTAAATTTTTGACTCGCGTTCGCGCGTGTCGGTGTTCCGCGTGGTATACCATTCATCTCACGGCGAGAACTTGTACTCTGTTGAGTGGCGTTTCGAGAGTTCTGGGATATCGAGGATCGTCGAGGATCGTCGACGCTACAAGGAAGTGGCTCGGACCGGAAAAGCGATTGTTTTGCCAAGATGAACGGCGTGCAGCGAATGCCTAGTGACGCCTTCGACACCAAGGTGAGATTACAATTTATTCGTTCAAACGTCTGCGAATTAACATGTCTCGAATATTCTGTACATAGTAGACTTATGCAAATGACCATTTAACACCGTGCAGCATTCCTGGATAATTAAGTATTGCTGTGAATTAATATGAATAACGTTACGACGTCGTAAGCAACGAACGTAGAAACTTTGTTAGCGTGGACAGGCGCGCCACAATCTATGAACGTGTTTTATAAAAAATAAAATATGAAAATTACGACGCGATTTGCTCCAAATGTGTCTCGATTTGCGAGGTTATCACTAGTCGATGAAGTAAACCGAGACGGCGAAGGTTATTTAAAAAGCATCGTTTGACATGTGTACACGTAATCGGGTCGACCTTGGCCCGCGTAACCCAGTACATAAGACGTCCTTGAACGGGGTCGTTACTTCTCGTAGGAACAAACGATCGTACACAGTTTCTGTCGTTGTCTAGGCACTTTGTTCCGCCTATCCGTGGCCCCGATAGGCGCGTTCCCACGTAAAAAACATCTTTTTTCTCTCTTTCCGCAATGCGACTCGTCCTTCGGTAACGTATTTTCGACAAACATCACTATCGATTACATCACCTGTCTTGTATAGGTAGCCAATCGTTTATCGATTTTACTATTGCTCGCTTCACCATTGCGAATCCGTTTTAAGTTTGTTTGTTCACTGCAAGTAGATAAAAAATTGATCGTCGTCAAGTTCTTGGTCCCATTCGAGAAAACGGAATGTCCTCGGAAATGGTTACCAAGAGGACATCGATCGCGGCTAGATTTATACCGTGCAACCTCGCGTGTTACTTTTTTTCTCACGGAATACTCGCGGTAGAAGCGCTATGTTTCTCCACGAACATATTTCATAGCGCTTTAGATTATTTGCACATTAGTAAAAAAAAACCTGATATCGCGTGCGATGCAATAGGAATTCTTCCATCGTTTCACTCACTTGTCCGTTTGCTTGTTGCATTTCGATTTCCGAGCAAGATTCGATATACCTTCTATCGACTAACTTCGTCGTAGCAGAATTAAAATTCTACAGCCTATAACACTCCAGTTAAAGTATCAGAAGAGTATTAGTTAACGGAGATATTTTTTCGAAAAATTGAGGAGAATCCACGTTTAATTGGAAGCTCGTAGCAATCGCTCGTGTCAGGAACAGACTCCGGTTCCCTTCCACGGAGATCCTTCATGGAAAGCTCGACAAGCTGGAGTAAGGAAAAAAAAAAAATACGAGAGTAGAGAGGCGACAAAGGAAACGCGTATACTCTGGTCTCTTCGCCACAAATACGAGCAGAGTTCACCCACTTTCCTGCCTGGCAAGGTGGTCACCGAGAGAGCATTACCATTCGGTAAGGGGCTCGCTGGTGTGCGTACGTGCGCGTCGAACATAACGTGCAATTAGGTGTCTTAACGCCGAGGCTGGTGCACCGAGGTAACGCGATACCTATACCGGTCTATGGCAACGCGACTCCATCGAGCTCGAGCTTGATTCGAGCTGGTCGACACGCTAGCGTCGATTTCAACCCTCCAGGCTTGTCTCGTCGCCGTCGTGTTTAGAAAACTCTTTCGATCGCCTGGTATTTTCTGCCTGCAAAATTGTTAGATTTCAGATCGTTTTATACTTTAGTGGTATAGGCGATTACCAGCGATTGGATTCGTTGTCCTATAGCGATTTGGATTTCGATTGATTTGGGACTGCTGCTCCGCATTTATTTACATTAGGTATTTGCTTCGTCAACAAGCTCGACGATTTTTGTACTATGGACGAGAATACGGATGGAGAATTTAATGTGTACGAAAATAGAAGAAAATAGTATCACGATGGAAGAAACGACATAGTCCGATATCTCTTCGCAACAGAGATCTCCGAAATGCTGTTTACGCAGGCGAGTTGGACGATAACGTTACCCTTAGAGAGGAAGTTGGTGTAACCGATATAAATAGCGTTGACGAATGCCGTGCAATCTCGTAACGCGATCGCCTCGCGATTTCTTGCGCTTTTTGCTCCTTGTTTCGCCAGCCGAATAATACACGCCATTCGAGGCGGTTAATCGATTAGGATGGCTTGGATTGAAGCGATAAATCTATTACATCGCAACGATAGACCTAAGTCAAAGATATTGCCGCTGTTGCGGCGTTTACGCGTTGCGTAAGCGAAGTTTATCAGCAGGGCAGTAATCGGTAAAAAAGTACACGACACTGTTGATTCATTCTTCAAATCCGCGAACACGGTCACGCGTGCTTTCGAGGATCCTCTTACAAGTTAAAGTTAATATTTTGCAAGTCTGGTATCTGTGACGTATTCGCGGACGCTTTGTCTTTCCTCCTAGGACAAATTGAAGACGAAACGACACGCGAAGGTACCGGTATTTTCGTATCCATGTACATCGTTCGCCTGTCGGTTTCGCAACGAGTTGCTCGTTTTCTCGTCACGACATTTCACCGAACCTTCGTCGCTCCGTGATGGCGATCAGGCTGCTAATTAAACGGGTACACCGAACGATCCCGTTTCGATATTTCGCATAGACGTCTTAGCCATGGTTAGCGCAAGGTCTCGTGTTATTAAAATGCAATAAACTAGTCGCGCGTGCTACGGGAACGTTCGAAGGCTGGTCTATCTCGAAGCTCGAGTGAAAGCAACGGGAACCCATTCGCTCGGCCTCTTTTTCTTTTTCCCTGCTCATGGTTTTTTCAATCGAACTTTAGTTTCGCGTTACCCGTAAGACTTTCACGTAGCCACGTTCAGTTGTGCGCTTGCGACTAAGCCAGACTCACGTGACTGAAATCGAAAATCGCCGATCGTATCGCGGGGAGCCGCTCCACGCCGTTCGAATTTCCGCCACGATTCGTCGCGGCCGAGCAAAACCTCGCTTTTGGTACTTGACCGACGTTTAGCCTAACTGCAAGCCGCGGTTCTCGTTAAAAACCGAGGCCTATTGTTACCTTACGAAATTGCCGTGATAAAACGCGCGATCGATCATCGGTTTCCCTCGGACAGGCAGCTATTAATCTTATTTCGCAAAACGGCAGCCGCAAATCGCGAGATATACGGCGTATTTAAGCGAACGGTTCATTTGCCGCAATTAGGTCAATTATTATCATTTGCTGGAACAAGTCGTAAACCGGCGCGAGTTTCTCGCTACGCACGAGACAACGTTAGGAAACAAGGTACAACCGTACCGTTTCTCCTTCTCTCTTTTACGATTTACCACGTCGCCGGCTCAGCGCTCTTCCCTCCGTGATTATCCACGTTAATCCTCCAACGCCGCTCCGTATCGCCACACCGCCGTATCATTGCGCGGTTCGTGACGCGACTGGAAAAGAAATCGCGAGCCGCGGATGATGCATCGCGACCAAGTTCCGCGGTATTGCGACCTCATAACTTCCGCCGCGTTCACCAGCGAAAGTAGGATAACTCACCAACATCGTCGTCACGTATGATATTTTCCTCTCCTTTGTTTCTCCTCCTATAGCTACGTGTTAAACGTTGAAAAAAATGACGAGATAAAGTTGGTTCGCGCGAGCCTTGTCTTGACGATTGTACGATTATCTGCGATCGGAGCGCGCTCCAGCGAAAAGAATATGCGATGTCCTCGTATTCAGACTATCGTGTGGAGTATAGAGTACATATCGGTATCCAGACTATTCTAGATCTCTGACAAACGAGTTGTTTAACGAAAGAACAAGCGGCAACCACAATTTCACGATCTACTACGTTACCATTTTTGGGGGCGAATTTCGATTGAACGCGTAAATCCGATTCAATTTCAAAAGATCCCAACGATAGAAAATGAACGATCGAGGATGGAACGAAGAGGGGAATCGCACGAGCGTCTCGTGGAAACGAGGAGAATTGTGCCAATGTTGCGCGTCGTGTTTTCATTTACGGTTAAACGAGTTCTCGGACGACGAACATGGTTACCGCGTATCGATTAGGGAATCATCGGGTTCGTAGCGATCGTCTCGTCGATCGAGCAATACCGGCGACACGCGATCCCATTGCCTTTCGAAATGGAGGCTTGTCAATTATTTCTCATACCCGACAGGAGTCCACCGGCCAAAGATTCGATATCAATTATCAGTTACACGCATGACGCGCGTAATTGCCAGAGTACGTTTCCACGACTTGTTTTTCTCTTCGGCGATTTATGTCTTCATCTTTTCGCGATCACGTCGCATGATGAATGGTACGAGAAATGGAACGTACACAAAACGTTTGTTTCGTAGGTCGATGTGTACCTTTTCGCATGGCAGTCTGTCGGTATTGGAAATTAGCGCCTCGAAACGCGGCACCTTAGGCCGTTCGGTATCGGTTCTTCCGGACAGCTGGTTAGAATTATCCGTAGAGTTCCTCCGAGAGCGTCACGTTAGTAGAACTTTCCAAGATGTTCCAGCGAGGAGAAATTGCTGATTTATTAGAAGCAGAAACGGTTGAGGCAGAAAACGCGAGGTCAACGTAGGATTTCTGTGGGTGATTACACGTGTACCCTCTGTTGAACAGATTTCAATTAACAGTGACTGACGATCGACGAGGGTACCAAAGTAATTGCCGGTAATCAAGCAACCTCAGTTTCTCTGTCTTCCAGTAGGTAGGATCGATCTTTTTGTTCCGATTGAAACGAGCGTCGTTTCGCGGCAAGCGAAACGATTTCGCTTCTTACTTTTCCTTAATAGTTTGCTAATTGCAAATTTGCAGAATAGATAAAAGAAAAACGAAGCCGTATCGGTGCTAAACGGCAACAGAGGAAAGGGAAAAGTATTTTTAAAGGAGAAACTGAGAAACGTTGCGGAAAATGGAAACCGCTTTGAGCCAACGGTCGCGTGTTTGTCGGCAGTTGTGCTCCTCCGGGAGTCGCGTGACTCCCGTGGGATGCTTACCTAATGCTCGAGGAGGATTCGTAATGTAACGTGGCCAACGTTGGCCAAGTCCTATGGCTACGTAACATAGTGACTTTACAAACGGGGCGCCGGCAATCCCACGAGACGTGTTTATAAGCGAACCAGATAGATGACTGTCATGCTTAAGAAACAGCCGGTTAATTCGTTCGAATATGTCGTAAATATGAGTTCGGCTGATTCACAGAAATCATGCGGGAAGCCTAGCACGTTCCCATTTAGAGTGCTTGTTCGCTGGTTTGTGCGCGGTGAATATTTATTTCTGACGTAGGTACTTAACGCCGACTCACACTTGTTTCGTATATGGAAGGTAAACACGTAGTAATGGTGTAAATGGTACGTGATCGCGCGGACCTGTCGGTAATCGATAATATATTAATAATTACGCGTTGGCAATATGATTTCACGAGTGCTCGTTATCTGATCTTCGGATTAACCGATAATAATTTCTTTTCAATTCTTGACAATTTTTTTTTTGAAGAATAGAACCTTGACTGGTATGTTTAATCGCTTATCCGATAGATCACTCGTAACTATCAGTGATTATCGTATCATAATTCCGGTGAATATCGGTAACGTAAACTCACGTGCGGAACGTTTCACGCTCGCTCGTGGGATTTCTGAACTCGATGACTGGCAATCATTCGATTCATTTATAATTTCATGGTCCAACGAGTCGTTTTATGATCCCGTTTTGCTTTCAGTTTTCTTTTCTTCGTTACGTAGTTTTTATATGCAATATCGGCATTCCTTATCCTCGCCACGATTTACAGAGAGTTAAAACGCATCGCGAGTCAGTGGTTTTCTTCGAATCGTAGATTCTTTATCGGGTTTTTAACTGGCCACGAGATGGTGATTCGAGAGTCCATTTCGAATGGCGAGAGTCTTCGCTCGAAACGCGTCATTTACCATACGAGGACAAAATGTTGCAATTAAAAAAGATAATCGCGAAGAAAGAAACGCGGGAGTAGACAGGAACGTCTCTCGACAGAACACAATGCGCTCTATACGCGAGCCTAAACGTTTCCCAATAAATATCGGGTTTCCGATGCGATTAATTGGATCGAAAGTTTCGAGATAGCGTCAACCCTGAAAAGGTGAACACATCCTTTGCGATATACAGCAACTATAATCAACCACGCCCTTTCGGATCTTATCTAGAGTGCAACCTTCGATCTTTTTCATCCCCTCCCGTGCCAGTTCGTCCCCGAAAGGTTAGCCTAGCTTTGCCTCGTGTAGGAAGTCCCGCGAGATAAATCGGCTCGATGAAACTATGAGGGAGAAATAGGAATAATCGTACGATGTCGAATCCTGTTTCAACGCGTTGGCGGTACGGTTTGCTTTTGAAGTGTAAAGGAGGCGTGGTTTCTCTTTTTACGCGAAACTTCCGTGACTTGCTTATAGGAGCGCTCAAGAGAGTTAAATTCGTTCGTATCTTTTTAATTTCGACGATGAATCTTCGTCGAGAGAAGAAGAGACGTAGGGTCCGAAGAAAGTGGGCGGAAAGTAATCGACGCGTTTGCCCGAAAGATTCTGTCGGGACCGCTGTTCCGAGAAATTGACCGTGTTTGGTTGAAAATATCGGAAATACGAAATATTCCCTCTGAATATTCCGACAGCTACGCAAAGTTTTCGCGATTTAGTGAATTATTCTTCTACTTTAATTTCATTTGCCGCGTCAAAAAACCGTCCTTGCCTCTTCATTGCCGGAACGTTACGAAACGATCCTTTGATTCCTCTGCTTTTATACCGAAGGAAATCTAAGGAATCACGTACCGTTCTGGTCGACGATCGAACAAGAAGCTGCACAAGTGCCGCCCGTTCAAGGAGATTGATAAGCAATAATTTCGAAGAGAAATCACGCCGATGCATACCGTGTACCGCCTACAAGGCACATCGTAAATCGTATCCGTTACCATTCGAATCGCATTCGGGGACATTTGGGGAAACCTGACTTGGACTAAATTTCACGTAACAGTTAATTTATGGGATTGCGCAACGTCGAGGCAGATATTCCAGGGCCAAGTTCAGGATAGGATACCGTGGAACCCCATACGGTTTCCGATCAAGGCTGACCGTGTCGGTCGGGGACGTAAGGAATTCGAGTGTATCGGTGGCAAGCCAAATACGCAGCGTGCGTCCTTCGATGCCGCGATATTTAGCCAGAACACCGATAATAGAGAAATCGGGGTCGGTGTGTTATGTGTGGAACAATACTCGGAGATCTCGGTGCAGCGTGTTTCGTGACCAGATTGGAGCACGTGCCATAGCTAACGGCCATTCGGCCTGATTTACATCCGACTACTAGTTTTCCCTTTTTGGTGATCATCGAGCGGCTGCATCGAGACACAGAAGAACGAGCCTTTAGGTGTCTTTGCGTTACGGACGAATGAACGTGGACCGTGAACGCGAGAGCTCGAAAGAAAAGGAGCCCAAAAGAGGCCGTTGCTAAAAGAACAGAAGCTTTTTCATTCGTAATCGTTTCGCATGTCACTCCTATCTTCCGAATAATGTTTCCACGACGACATGAAAATTGTACACCAACGGCTTCTAAGAATGGCGCGCTAGACTCTACGATAGAAACGGATGTGGCTAACGTTCGACAGGGTATCTCTTACTCTTACAAAGAAACGAGAACAAGCCTAGCTTTTTAGAACTCGAGCGATCAACTCGATGCTGGATATAAAGTTGCGCTTCGTATCTGGTTATCGCGACGCGTCTAAGGAAAACTTCACTTTGTCTTTGCAACGTTTCCCTAACGAGATATTATCGGTTGGCGGAATATACTGCCGCGATTTAGAATTCCCAGTGACGCATTTACAGTGGCCTGCGATAAATTTTGGGTCGCCGTTTCTGTAGTTACACATTCTTTCGCAAGGTGTGACAACTCGATAACTTCGACCCACTCGTTCATTGTTCTTCTCGGTGAAGCAATTTTTATCCGAATCCATTAGAGAAATTTTTCTTATCGTTCCATTGGTTATTGTACAAGTTTAGCCGCTTGCAAGATACAGCTTATCGCTAGGACATCTGGATATTAGTGGCAGTCCATGGGATTTAGGCAGATTTGCCCACCCTTACGGGACAAGGGTTTATTAATCACGAGGAAGTATGTTATTAAATTACATTATGTCGAGTGCATAGAACTGACCGTGGTTCCTGATTGTGTCAGGGTCGTATCACTTTATTTAATAAGGGTTAATTGCCCTCCGGTCAACGATGTTAGTACGCCATTGTATAATTTATGAATTACGAGCGTTCCACTCTCACTCTGCATTACACGCGCGTCATCCTCCTAAATATTCGTGGCCCTAACGTGTTGTCGGCTATATCTTAAAAGTTAATCCCTCTGCTCGTTGTTTCCGTCACAGTAAATCTGCTCGCCAGGATTTACGTTCTGCCGAGTACTCGCTGGTCGCACTTCTCTCTTTTACATAACTCTCGTGGTACGCCGTACGCCATACGCGTATCCTTTGTACCCCCACCGATGACATACGTTCGTTCACTTCTTTCTATCGTGATTTTTTACAATGTAAACAGTTCTCAAGGATTGATATTTTTACATGCACCACGTAATGTCATTCGGTCGGGTTGATCGCGATCTACGAAATCGAAAATTCGTCAACGTCAAATCGCGCCAACATTTCTTTTCCATTCTCCTTCCTCGTCGCATGCTTTATCGCTGAATACGGCCGACTTCGTGTGTTGTAACGCGATCGATTAAATTCCTCGTTACACGCCCGATGCTCGTAATCCATGATCGCCGATCTAATTCCCCGTTATCACACACGCGCGGAACGAATTCTTCTTTGCGACGAGGAACAGCGACTACTAGTCGATGCTCGTTATTTTCGATCTCTGGTTGTCCCGATACTTCGTACACGAACGCTATAGGTTGTCGCGTGCTCAATTAAAACTCGCGTATCTAAATATAGCGGGCAAGTGGTGCGGCATTCCGATCGTGAACATTGGTTAGAAACCGACAGTGCGTACGAGAAGTTCAACGATGCGACTCATCGGTCGAATTTTAAAGAATCTGCCGGAGCGAATGATGGTTTGCTAGTAACGCCGCTAATATCGACCGTAACGCTATAGTTGCGGCGAAGCGCGTGGAATGCAACAGGAGGAATATCACCGAGTTGAATGATGGCGATATCGAGCTTCGGCCGGAAATGCGGACCGAGAGTAGGCAGCTTTTCCTGTGTCAAACGAGTCCAATTAAATCGCATCGAATAATCCCACGCGCGCGACATTCTTCGCGCGATACTTGTTCCCGTTCCAGCCAGGGAAAAGTAAAAAAAAACTGCTCGAACGTTGGGTTAGAGATATCTGGAATAGCGTGTCGGACACGTGAGAGCGAGCACAGGTGACAGTGACCTGACAGAGCACGATCGAGCGCACAGCGTTGGACAAAAATGCATCGGAAGCCTATAAACACGCGTGACACAATCGTTGGGGAATGTCAGTGTCGGAGGGCCATAGGTCCTTTCTCGGTTTACCGTCTTCTTCGCGATCCAGTCGCAACGATGCTATTTCTCGCGTGGCAAGTTAAGTAAACGCGATCGTTAAGTAAAAAGCGCGTACGAAACCGTCTCACGAAAGATCGCTTTCTTTCGATTAATTTTGATCGAGTACGCGACTTTGTAACGATAACCATCGGGGTGTGGCTCCACTTTCCACGGTTCCTGGATATTTGAGAATTTTTCATCGATACGTGCAATATTTATTCGAACCGATCGCGGTCACCACGCAAGGTTTCGCTTTCGTCGTTGGTCGTAGGTCGCTTTTGCGCGTCGCTTTTATGAATAATGTAAGAAAGAAATGCTAATTGAAATACTTTCGAGCGCTTTGTTAACAAATCTCGAGGCGGCTCGCGCTGACGGTTCGATGAATCACGACCGATTGCTCGCGCTGAAAGCGACGCAAGCAAGAAAGGGAAAGCCCTCGTTGCAAAGAGCGGAGGGATGACGTAAAGGAACTGTGTCGATCGGCGGTTTAATCCTTCGTCGATATTTCGAGGCGATCGCCCGCGCACGATCGCGTATGAGTCAAATGTCTAATAGTGAACGGGAGGAGCGAAAGCAAGAGGGAGGGAGGACATGGGAGCAATATCGAGGGAAAGGGAGGCAAGAAACGGTGCGAGAGTCATGTAGATTAAAAGGACGGGCGCAAAAACCGATCGAAGAAAGATGCTGTGTAACGTTGCAGTTGGCACGTCGCCATTCTCCCTTTTCTTCCTTTTTTCCCTTTCCCTTTGGCTCACCCAAAATTTACGACGTGTGCTGAAAAATATCAATCCCGCGAGAATGGAATTCTTATCTCGCGCCGCGATACCGGCCACTATCGGAAAATGGCTCCGCTCCGTGACTTTTTTTTTTACAACGATTTTGTATTTCTCCTTTTTTTCTTTTTTTTTTATCTATATCAGGCTTCGCCGTATTTTCGACTGGATGATCTCGCCGAGACTCGAGCGCTCTCGAGAATCCTGTAAATTTCGCTTTCGATCGTATACGAGGATCGAGATTCTCGATCTTTGCACGAATAGGTCGAAGGAGTGGATTGCCATGCCGTGAGCGTAGAGACGAAATAAAGGTCGTCGTGACCAGACACGAATTATTTATGTCTTAAATTGAACGGCCAAATGACGCCACTTCCGCGCGGGTGACATCATATCGTCGATGCTCAATGTCAGCGTTCATTTACACCGGTTCCTTGATGAAATTACGAACGTGACGGAGTATTCCAGAATCTGGGACGGTTCGTGGCATTTTTTTTTTTTTCTCTCTCGATGACGATATGGCGAGTCCGACGTAGGAAAAAATACAGACGTCGGATATTAGCTAGGATTATCTTTTCGCAATTGTCACTCTTGTTTTGAGCGTAGCGATGCAATTGTAGCCGCAACTATGCAACGAAGACGTCTATCGCTTGTGTTCCTACGCGTTACCGATTGCAAGGAAAGTTATTCGGAGTTAACGTATAGATATTCGATGACGAAGAGAAAAGCTATTTCGCGAAATATCAGCATTGTGGTCGGCTTCACGTCAGGACGCGATACGCAGAAAATAGTTTATCAGAAACAGCTGGAAATGGGTGGTAACTCTCGCAGCTTGACGCTCGTTTCCCGTATTTGTTCCGCAACTTCTCCAAAGCAACAACTTTGTACTCTTCGTCTCTGCATCGAATATACCAACTAACGTGCGTTAGCGTAATTCCAATCGAGATATACGTTATGCGGGATTCAGGCCGTTATCGAATTTCGATAATTCGTAGCATTAGGACGATTTACTTTCAGCGGCTTCTTTAAAGAGCAAGGCTATCGTTGGACACGATGACGTAAGGTGTAATCTGCACGAAAATCGTTCCCGCTTCCTAAATTGGAAATCAATTTTTTTATTCCACAAGTAGAACGAAATTAAATTTTTCCTACGTTAAAATATATTTATCGCGTTCAATGATAATTATATTTTGCATCGTCGAAACAGATCGCAATTTGAATCGGTTTTCAAGTTTCAAACGTTGCAGATCCCTGCAACACCGGCCTGGGATACGGTCGATGTTCATCGCAGCGGTCTTACGATCACCGGACGATGTCGCCGTTGGATTAAGCCACGATGATCGATTGATTTAGAGGCGCGCGCCGACATGGCATACGAAACTGGATTGCCTCGTTCGTTGCTTCGACTGTTACAAACATTTTCTTCGGATATATTTCGTACTGGTAATAGCTCGGCGAAGACTACAAGCAACGCGTTAACAGCATAGATCGCCATCAAGCTTTTTCGCAACGCAAACGAGTAACGGAACCGCAAGCAAAAAGCATGCCAGTTGAATAGCTAGATTCTAAGCGATCTTCGGGTTCTTCCCTGCAACCTAGAACATATTTATCAATCACTGTCTCGTCGGCGAAGCTCTACCGGAGTGAAATAAGACTCGAAGAAGTCTGAGAAAGAAAGCTCGCGAACGATCCTACGCGGTTCCGTAATTAGTCAGCGTTTCAAATAGCGTACGTTCCGTACTGGAATTCGAGATCCTGGAACTTTGCGTTTCGACGGAATGTCCGTGCAACGGTCCAGCGTTCCCCATTGAAACGAGAACGGTACAAGACCGAATGACTCACCACAGTCGTGTGTTACGATCAGACGCTGAACAATTGTGACATGCACCGCTAAATGCTTAACGGTACCCTGGTTAAATCCAATTAGAATATTTCTATCTCCCTTTGTTCGATCGTTACGGACGAATCACTCCCATGGCCGTTTCTCCGACGCTTCTCGAATACTTACGTAGTAAAGGGTTCCCCTTTACAACGAGACATTCTCCAGAGCTAAATCTACTTTTGGCACGTTGTTATTTAAGTCGTGTCAAATTCATGCCGTATTGTTCGATACAGATCGAATCTGGGTTTCGTTTCGTCTATGGTGTATAATGGGGTCTAGGCTAGCCGATCTAGCGATCGACGATTGGCGTAGGTTAGAAGAACGCTGGAATCGGTCGCGTTTACGCGCATCGATAAACACGCGTGCGGGGTCGATTGCAAATCGTATCTATTGTCGGATCGGCCTGGTATTCGCGCATTCATTAGTTGCCAGGGGAATGTGAGAACGACGCCTTAAAATCATCGGTGCTCGAATACGTCGCCCTTGAATCCGACAAGTACGTAGGCATCGCGTGCATTACATCTCAAACGGATGCCCGCATCTATTCCCGGATTAAGCACGTTTTTACGCGCCTACAAGACACAGAGACACGCTCCGACGCGGTTTTACGCTTCGCGTTCGATCTTCCATTCTTTCTCGAATCGTCGTTAAATTCGTAACCGATCGAAGAAACCGAATCTTGGAACGATGAAGATTCTATGGAAGGTGGATGATCCTTCTGCGGTGTTCTCTTAGGAGGCTCACGATCGTTGTTGGATTATTCGTACGGCGGGGAGCGATCGAGTCTCTCCGTGACACAGATAATCGAAGAGTAAGCCGTCGATTCGACGGATATCCTCGGTCTCACCATTTCGGGCGAAAAGGTCGATACGCGCGCGTAAGGCCCCGTTCACCAAGCGGTTAGACCTCTCTGTGCAAAACGGCGGGGGCGTTGTGACAGGACCTTGTCGCGGCCCACACACAGGGCTGTAGCAGCGAGTTCCACGAAAACTCCTTGTTATGAAATTTCCATTCGCGTGAAAAAGTATCCGACATCGATCACCGATGTCGAATACTCGGTGTATTTTTTGATCAATCGCTTTTTTAAAAGCGACTACGTCGCTGTTCTTTACGGGCATCTTCATCGTCGTCGTCGAGTCCTCGATATATTTTAAGTATACGCTCCTGCATGGTCTCGCAAACAGGCAAAGATATTTAATTATCGATCTTCGACCGACTTTTTCAAAGGATCACGTGTAGGAGGAAGCAGAAGAGGAGGCGTGGGTATACAGTCGTTTCCGTCGACCATCAAAGAAGATGCATAAAGCGACGGCCTTGATTTCTCGTTCATGCGTACGGAAAGATCGCTCGTGAAATCGATCGCGTTCATAGCCTTTAGCCTAGATAACCAAGACCGATATGCTCCTTCTTCTCTTAGTGGCGGGCTTCTTTCTCTTCCACTCTCTCTCTCTCTCCCTCCCCCTCTTTTGCTCTCTTTTTTTCTGGCCTCTTAATTCTTAATGCCGCGAGCACTTTTACCTTAGTTCGTCGCGGTGAAACAAAATAATTCATGGAAATCGGCCGAGCACGATTTCTGGTGGCGGCGGAGAAAAAACAAGACGCGTTCATACCTTTGCCGATTCTTCCTTGAACGAGCACGAGCGTCCCGGTTCACAGGTTTTTCGCGGTTAGAAATTCATCGAGCAATTACGGGCGAACGGAGCGCAAAGGCGGCACGTGGACCCGTTCAGCGATCGTCGCATTCTAGTTAAGATCGACGCATAAATCCAGCTCGAGTCCATGGAATCGTAAAAATCGTGGGTAGCGTTTGTTCGAACCGAAACAGGAAACAGGATGCTGGGAATAATCTTCTGTTAGACCATCTGTCCACCACTGTTTGGAAAGGACTTGGAAATATTTCGGAGCCAGACTGATCGGTCAGCTGGTTCCGACCAGCAACTGTCGTTCGTCGAAACACGCGTCGAATTGCCCAATTCCTGTATAATATTTCTACGATCGACAAATTTTTCTTCGTCTATCATTAAGAATAATCCTACGTTGATCTCAACCATCCAGCGAGATCGACCGAGATATCAGCGTGCCGTTGTCGTAAGTCATATTCTAAACGAGAGGAACGCGATACGCGAGCCACGGGCAATTGTTCAGCTGCGTGGCGTAACAGTGACAGCCCACTTAGGGGAGCCGATACGCGATTAACGAGAGATATACGAAAGCTGTTTCAGCCGGCGTGTTAAAACCCGGTCGAAAATTATCTGTCTGTGTCAATTTACAACCGAGTCGCCACCCACGCGCAATAAATCCGACTGCGTTATAAATTATAACGCGGGAACGGTAATCGGCGGAGAATATGCCACGATATTTTACCCCTGCACGTTCGGGGCTGGCATTGTCTCGAACTTAACGTCTCCTCGTTTAAGTAGAATTATCCTGTCTCATTAAACAAGGATCAAGCGTCCCTCGAGCTGGCCGTCGCGTTGCAGTGCGAATCAACGTACCTGTCAGAACGTGATTCGCGATAAATCCGGTAACCACACCCGCGGGATCTCGCGTCCGAGAACTTATTAGACGCGCACGGACGATTTTATCGCGCGACCGAACGTTCCGCTGAGCATTTTCGTGACGCGAAAGGACTTTGCTCGCCCGTACGATCCGATGGTTTCGTTCGGTAACGATTTGCCGAGGGCGGCCGAGAAAAAACGCACACTTTTTTATTGTTTTTCAAGGATACTGTGAATCATCCAACAGGTTTTCGTTCCCCTGGTCCTGACCGAATGACCATAGCGCGTGGAGGAGATTTCCAAGGAAGGCCATGATTGTTTTTCTGCCTCTTTTTCCTGGGATCTGTGTCCTTTTCTCTTTGGTTTTCCCCCTTATTTCGATCACCTGATCATTTTTCTAAGGACTCGATGAGTCAAGCCGAAGTAACTCATTTTGCGAGTCGCTTCGATGATGCGCCCCGCTGACCATTTTCAGCTGTCATCTCTCCCTAACCCCCTTTCGAAAGAGAAAAGAAAAGATAAGAGAAAGACACCGTATCTTGCCCGTTTTTTGCCTAACGCAGCTATTAAACGACGGTGGCGCCTATCTCTGCTCGAGCTCCGAGCCGTTACGCACTCGCTCAAGTGTCGGTTAAACCACGACGCACTGTCATTAGGAGCTGCTGCGGTCGGTGACGACGTTCTTCGACTTTTTGCTAGACTTGTTCGTCGAGCAGGAATCGAGGAGGCAAAACAACGCCGAGAGTCGTTCCGATGAGAGGTCTGTGGCATGGAAAACGAGCCGATTAGGAGCGTCGATCGTCCCAGCGAAATGACTGTAATTAGACAAGCTCCACGAATGGGAGAAGAAGAAGATCCGCTCGATTTACCCGAGCATTCGATGGAACATAATCTAAACGAGCGCGCGTACATTGTACATCCCTGTCGTCGTGGTCGTTTCGCCGTAATGTGTTGCTTCCGATCGTAACACGTGTCGAAAGAAACTGAAGGTCGACGAAGGAAGGACTACGGTAGGAAAGAGAATCGAGATTCGGGTGAAAATTGGTTTGAACAGAGCGGAAAAGCTGGGAGAAGAGTCCCAGAATCCCGGTGAACTCGAGCGAGGTCGAGCTCACGTGGTCGTGTCGCGCCAGATGTGGAGGTGGAGGACGCAGAGAGGAGCCGGATTAACGGGAGAATCGAGTGGTCCGCCTCACCTCGAGGAGGACCGCAGGACGGAGGACAGCTAAGGAGGTGACGGTGCAAAGGAGAGGAGGATGCAGGAGGCAGTGAGTGGGGACGTAGAGAGCGAGGCATCTAAAGCGAAAGAGGGAGAGGAGGAAGGTGGTGGACAGGACGAGAAGGGGGAGAGGAACAACACGCTCTCCTCCGGTGCACACTCTCGTGGTGACTCCGACTGGCAAAGTGCTCGCGTTCGTGAAAGTCCACAGACGACTTTCAGGGTCGTCTGCTCCGTTCGTTCGGCCGAAGCCGGCTTCGCCTCGCGAAAAGAAGCCACCGAAAGGGATCCAAAGATACTGCTGTTTGTTGCGGTTACGAGGTGGCCGAAGCGACGAGAAGAGCTGTCTTCTCTCCACCACGATAGCGATTCGTCGATCCGCGATACCACGTTATCAAAGAATCCGATGAGATACCGAGTCTACGACGCGCGTTTTTCCCTCCCGGTCTCGTCGTCGTTGTCGTCGTCTCTGTGCCGTAACGAACGAAACCATCGCATCGAGTTTCTTTGACCGACTACCGATGTCACTCGTTGCTGAACTCTGCTCGCGATAGTCGCGACTGGATAATTTCGCTGCGTGAACTGCGCCGCTGATATGTGATCGAGCTGTGCGATTTCTCCTCACAGGACTTGTCGACGAGAATATTCGCGATACGGATCGAAAGAAACCCGATTAAGTCATCGGACGCGGTAATACACGTCGCAAACTGGATTCGCGGAGAACCGTAACGGAACCTTGAAAAGTTTCCAACGTGACGCGAATCGATCGGTTCTAGTAGATACACGGTTGATATACGGTGCTGCGCACGACCATGTCGCGTCTTCTTCGTGGTTCCTCGTCGATCAAGGAAGGTTCCAAAGTGACCTCGTATTCCAAGGACCGTTTGCCCGACGAGCAGCAAGATCACGCGTTAAAGTCGTACAAGAACATCTCGAATCGTTACCATTTTGGCATGACGGGGCAACAGAACGACGAGGTGAGCAAGAACGGTCGAGACTATAAGGAGCACGGGAACGTAAACGCGGACTTATTGTATAAAAAGAGTAAGGAACACTTTGGCGCCTGGGACATCAAGGACATTGTGCAGAACGAGAGTCTCAGGTCGAGGAAGCAGACAGATCGATTCGAGGGTTCTCGATTAACCAACGGACGATCGAAGAACGATTCCACGAGGCAGGATCGTTGCGACGATCACGAGGAGACGTTGCAGCGTGACGATGGAACGAGGACGGGATCCATCGATCGCGAACATGCGGCATCGCATAGATCGAAAAAGAAAGAAAGCTGGGAAAACTCGGACGTCTCGAAAGCTACGTCGAAGCTGGCTCGATCGAAATACGACGACAAAGACGACGTGCAGAGAAACGACGAGAGGGATCAGCTTCTGAAGGAGATCGAGAACTTGGCCGTCGATGGAAGATCGCCGGATCGAAGGATCAAGGCGATGATAGAGCGCTTCAAGTCTCGAGAAGAAGACAAATTGAAGTTTAGAGCGGAGCGCGATTCGCACAGTCCGGAAAAGGACGAGTACAGGTCGAAAAGTGGAGGTCGAGGCGAAGTTCAAGCAGATCGTATCAACGATCGAGAAGGTGAGCGCAGATCTGGCAGATCTAAATTGCGAGACCTGGACACGTACGAGCAGGAAGATAATAGAAATCGTTCCGTGGACCGAAGGATAGAGAAATCCAATGACTCGTTTACAGAGAGGAAAGCCGACGCGTATGGTGTGGAAAAAGCACATAGACGACCTAGAGAAATGGAAGACGACGTTTCTCGAAGGAAGAACAGTCCAAAGAGAAGAAGTTACGTTTACGATGGCAATCCGGAGGATTTCGACGTGCGAATACAGAAGTACGAGAGAGCTCTCGTAGAACCCAGAAGAGATCTAGAATCGCCTAGGCGAGTTTCGTTGAAAGATTCGGACGTCGACTTAGGGAGAAAGGACTCGTTTAAGGATCACGATCGACAGGTGACGAGAAAAAGTTCGTTTAAATCTGCTGACACGAAGAAGAGCCACTCTCGGGATAGGGAGCCCAGTTTGAGTAGGAAAACGTCCTTCAAGGACGAAGAAAACGATTTGTACAGAAAAAACTCGTTCAAGAGCCAGGACGTCGAGAAGAAATACTTCGGAAGGGAGCCGGAACACGTCTCGAGGAAGAATTCGTTGAAAGAGCAGGTCTACGACGCAAGAAGAAAAAATTCCTTCAAGGAACAAAATTCGGATTACGGGAGAATTCTGCCTAGGAATCGCGACGACGAAGAGGAGAGGAAGCGTTCGCTGAAAGGACATACCGACGGAGTCAGTAGAATCACTTTCAAAGAACACGACTTTGATTCAGGTAGAATTCACTCGTACAAGGATCAAGAGCCAGACGTCGGCAGAGTTAGCTTCAAAGATCATTCCAGCGGCGACTTAGGTCGCAAAAATTCCTTCAAGGAGAAGACCGTCGAGTTTGGCAGAATTTCCTACAAAGATCGTAACGACGATGCGGATCGAAGACCTGTCCACAAAGGCCAGGATAACGAGCCGAGTAAAGTATCTTTTCGAAACTTGGACGAGCCAAGGAGAAGGCACTCTCCTAATGGACGATACGTCGAATTTGGCAGCGTGTCGTTCCAGACTCAAGACGACGAGACCCGAACGAGCCCCCTAAACGATCAGGATTACGATTTGGAAAGAGACTCCTCGTTGAAGAGGCGAACGTCTTCGAGGAGCAAAAATCACGAGGCCGTCGATAAAAGATCGAACAGACATTCCAGACCGTTGACACCGCCGAAACGGGACGAACCGAAAGTGGAGTGTCGAAAGGATGCCAAGGACCGCGAGGAATTCGATTCCAAGTCGTGGCACGAGAGCAACCGGATTTTCGCCGCCAAGTATTTCCGAGAGAACAGCAGATACCGTGCGAATCCGGAGGGTCGTTCGGAGATCGACCGAGATCCCTCTCCCGAAACGGGAATTCAAGAATTCCATGGGAGAAAACAGTCGAACGAAGGATTCGGCAACGAGATAGAGGACTCGAAACGCAGCTGCACGAAATTGGAAACGTACAGCGGCTTTGGCAACGGGGAACATCCTCGAGATCTACAGAGTAGATACACGTCGACCCACGAGAGAAACGGGGCGACGATCATCAGGATTCGAACGAGTCCGGAGACGAGCCCGGCCGAGAGGAGGCGTCGCCGTCGTCCTGTACAGGACATGTACGCGGAAAGGAGAAGGCGTTACGAGGCGGAGGACGAAGCGGACAGCGACGAAGACGAGGAGGAGAATGATCGTCGACAGAGAGGGTCGACGCGCGGAGACGGCTTTATACCAGGGAGAGGCGTTTCTACACCTTCGAGAAGAGTCTGGAATTACCGCGAAGGGGTATGGCATTTTCATGAGTCAATTGCGTTCGATCAGTCCTTTATGGTTCAGAAGCGAGAAGCTATATTCATAAATCGATGGAGAAGATGAAAGCGAGATGATTCTCGTAACGGTTTCGAAAGCTGAGGCGAATCGGAGTGCTGCACGCTGGTAATCGACCGGCGCAGCGAGGAATTTTGTTTTTCTGATTTTCACCGGGCGACGCGCCGCTGGACGGAATCAGTACGTGCCGAGTGTGTTGGTGGATCGTTGGAAGGTGCGAACGTTTTCTTGCCGTGTTTCACGCGATTTGCTCTTGTTGACGATCGGTCGTTAGTCGTGGTTCGCTCCTGCCACGATTTTGTATCGCGATTTCTTTTTCCTTCACGCCATACGTTAACTATACGGCGGTACCATCCACGTTACTTCCTAGATAGTTGTATGCATGCTTTTATTATATCTACGCACAACTACACGAGAGCTCGTTGAACGTTCAACGGACATGTATGAAATAAGTGAAAGTAATTATGAGAGCAATTACCGACTTATCTTTATGGAATTATTAGATGCGTATATATGAACGAGTACATGTAGAAAGTTTTGATTAAATTTTTAGTTGACCAGTGAAATTTTTTGATTCCAAACCAACCCCAATACGCCTCTGTTCTTTCGAACATCTTCTTGCCGCTTGCAACGCTAATTCTATGCTGTCGACGCGACGTCACCGCTACGATATCGAGGGAATAACGAGCGCTCGAAGACGCAAAAATCTGGGCTGGCTGTTAAGTCAATCAGGGTGAAAGCAAACCCATCCGCTGCTTTATCCGTCAACGCTTGTTAATCCTTTAATTAATCCACTCCGTTACTCGGCTATTTAGTCTTTCTTCGAGCACGGATACCGCTCGCCACGGGCTAAGACGTGAACTTTCTCGAGTCAAAGTTGGTCAGAACGGTCGCGGAGCGCAATTAGTCCGAGCGAAAATTACACCGCTTGGATTTTTTCGCGCGCGAGCGAGTTATCCATCCAGTCGGTCGGAGGGTTAACGGTCTGTCATTCAGTCGGCTTAACGCAAGTTTTCAATGTCCTTACGTAATTCCACCATCTATTGGCTAACACGTCATGGAAATGTCAGCGAACCGCCTACAAGTGGAATGGTCGCGCGGCGTGTAGGACACGTACGCAGCCGTACGGATCACATCTTTCCTCGAGCCGTGTTCGCAACCGCCGCGTTAAAAACGCCAAGCCTTTGTCCATATAATCGACGATCGTCAATCATCGTCGTTAACGATGGAAGTCGATAGAATCGCGACGACCGAAGCGACCTCGCTTACCAAGCTGTTAACCGCGCTATAAACGGACGAGGAGTCAACGACATGCGCTCTGTGCGTGGACGAAATAACGACAACGTACGGACGTTGACGAGGAATTTACATGATCACCGAGGATCTCGTTCTGTACGTTCCTGAAATCGTTTTTTTTCTTCGCTCGAAAAATGATCTAATCGTCTGCCTTTTGGCGTATGATTCAGCGTCGAAAACGAGACGCGAGCCCAGCACACTCGAGGAAAACAACTCGAGCTCGACTCGACTCGAGATTAAAATGTCCGACGGTGCTTGAAAGAACGGCTGCATAAATCAAACGCGGCAAGGTACGCGCGCTCGGTTTTCAGGTGATTTCCAGTTAGTAGTGCGAGCTCCGGAGAAAAAACGAGTACCCGGTCCTTTCACTCGTGAGTCAGGACGAAAAATATGTTAATTAGGCGACGCGCGTTCGCTCAGGGATCATTATTCAAGATTCCTATATATAGACAGCTAGAGACACATCGGCTTACATATTTTCCATGGCGCGTTACTTGTCTACTCGATATTTGGCGATGCCAGTGCCGCGACCTGTTTCACGTGGGCGGACCGACCATATATGCCGGCCGGAAGGTTCTTGAACGCATCCAACGCGCTTCGAGCTTTCCATCGTCGTTGCTTCCCTTTATCTCCGCTTCGTAAACGTTCGCGACGACGCGTTTGGAAGCTGCCGCGCCGCGTCCAAATGTCACCCAACGATTCTTTAAAGCCGACAACGTGGGAGAGCCCGCGTGTAACGTCTTAAAAGGCAAACTCTTCCGATTTGCCGGGAAATCTCAGACGATCGTTCGCTTTTGGAAGTACGGCTACGCGCTGTGGATACGCGTTGTCACGAACAACGACCAGCCGTGCGATTAAAAACTTTTCCCAATTACAAGACTCGCGACTCCGACCTTGTCCCGCTTCGGACGTAATTAACGAACGCGTCACGATCGTGCGAGAGGATGACGCGCTTGTCTTTCATGCTCTTAACTCTTTCCTTTTCCTATTTTTTATTTATTCTTTACGATCGAGGGAGCAACGTATCGCTGTTAGATCGGAGCGTCGATTCGTAGCCGAATAGAGGTATCATTGAACGACGCCGTAGGCGACTGACATTTACAAAGATGATCCAGACCTTTCACCATTTTGCAATTAACGCGACCTTATCGCAACAACTATCATTTTTATCGGATATTGTTAGATTCGCCGTGATTGCGATATGTAAAAAACGAAAATGTATTTTTATTTGTTTGATCGTAGGGTGTCCTGATCACGGACGTCGAAGAGGGGCAACCTTGTCTACAATGCGGAGATACGTGTTCAGGATTCTCGCCGCACACGTGGAGGTAAGTGTCGAAACGTTTTTGATACCGTTGCGTTCAGTAGTTCACCGCGATATCCTTTATCGTCCGTTAAAAAAAAACCTTAGTTCACCTTGCTTTCTGCGAAGATGAGGAGAAGAAGGAAACGAGCTTCCGTAAACCTTGATGGCATTTAAGCGAATCGGTGTTCCCTCTCCAACGGCGTATTCGTAACGCTGACACACTTTGGTGTCAAAGTCTTCGAGTTTCTCACGTCTGTTGACACTTGCGCGCGATCCGCTCGAACGATCGATGAATCCCATCGCCTTTCAATTAGCCGTACATTGTCTAATGCGTTTCATCGATCGACGAGTTTCTCTAATCGGGATATCGGGTTGCTTATCCGGAAATAATTATCTCGTTCCATTAGTTGAAGCGACAGGGAATCGCGTCATTCTCGCGTCATTATCAAGCGAGAGGAGATCGCTTTGATCGGTAAGAAGGAGAATTGAATTCACAAAATCAACGTGATCAACGAGTCGAATAGAATATTCTCGATGAATAGGTCGAGTGGAACGGCACGAAAAAGGAAGGAAAAAAGGCGACGAAACGGGACAAAGGATCGGCACAAGATCGAATCATGGCGAAATTGTTCACCGAAACGCTTCACAACCTATCCATTATCCCAAGCGTAACTGAACAGCGATGGAATTACCAGCTAGTAATTATCCTCCGTGATTTACGGACCAGCAATGCGGTAATAGCGAATTAATTGGTCAGAGTAGCGGGGAAGGGAACCGATCTTCCTTCCAGCATCGCGGCGCTTGCAAGAGAAAGGTATGGGACACTACCTCGTGCTCGGCTGCATTTATAACCACCGAGATGGATTTACAATTATGCCACCTATAGCCACCCGAATCCGCGCGGCCTTCGATCGTCGCTAGGCTTCTCGATTCAATTTCATTCCCCTTAGCGTGGGACGATCGTTGCGTCCCTCAGGTGCCGTGCTTCTCGGAAAAATTTTACCGATCCATTTTCGTCGAGAGCTCGTGCGTAGGAAATCCGACTGACCGTTGCTTTTCTGGACACGTTAAACGCGTGGGCGTCGTTTCTCTTTTCCTACCGCCTGCTGCCACGAATTAAGCTTGTTAGCTTGGAAAAACAAGGTCGAACGTCAGCTAGAAACGCTTGTTACAATTATTTCGACCTGGTAGCGGGTCGTAGCTCGTTTCAAAAATAAATCCTTGACATGTGGGAACGAAGAAGCGCGTCGTCATGCTCGATTCATACGCGGTAAATTTAGATAATTAAATTACGTCCCTAGATCGGTATCGCTAATGGATTCCGAGCTAGGCTTCGCCTGTGATTTCTTCTAGCCAGCAAAAGCGTTACGAAATAGATTTTTGTGCCTGACGATTGCGGATTTTGTCTACGTTCTCTCCTCGATAATCCGTTCCAGTTTCTGCGAACGAAAGACAAAGACGACGTAATTCACGTGATCGTCGTGAAAGTCTCGTAACGACTGTTATCGGAGCGATACTTTCCCCGTTTTTAGACTACAAACACGAACGAACAAAGGTGTGACTTATCGATTACCGACCTTCGTAAGCGTCGTCTTCGCCGCGACTTCCGTCCAGCAAACTTTTACTTGTTGCATGTTCCCTGATTTATTAATCATCGGCTCGGAGGCGCTGTATCGACGTCTCTGAACTTACGAAACAACGGAGACTTTGTCGTTGTCCCGCTTTCACTTAAATCCAATAAAACGCGGCGGTAGTCGGCTCTCTGGCGGCATAGTTCTAACAGAGGTCGTGCCTTTAATTTTACACGCTGCATGCGAATCGTTACCAATTCGTTTCTATCAAAGTTTACGCGCTCGACCGCACCTCCGTTTATCGAAGCGCCTACGCCTATGAACGTCGATAATTTACGCGATAAAAGCGAACGGATACGCGTCGACGAGTCGTTTGACACGCGTATTTTCGACTGTTGTTCGCCCAACGAAATCGCATAGGCGTCGACCATGTGTAAGCAAGCGTTTAACTTTTATCGATTTACGAGAGCGCGCGCGTCACTCGATGCGAAATATCGTTTGACTGATTTACCAGCCCGAGCGGATCCGAATAATCTAGCAAGCAGCTGTTTATCCAAGACAGTCGTCTCTCTTGCACTCCTTCGTGAAACGTGGAGCACGTGCTCGTATTTATAGGTTTATCAGTTGCCAAATAGCGGCTGCAGCTCGCGGAAAGCTCTCTGAATTAGGCGGATTCGCTATTCGTCGCCGATTTAATTCGCGGCTGCGTTTTAGAGACCGATAAGCGGCGCAGCCTGTATTACGCTGACTTATACAGATTTTACGAGCGTATCGCGCTTCAAACGATCCATGCCACGACAGAAGCACGTGGCCCTACTTGTGGATCGACTATTTTCCAAACATCGCCAGCGATATAATATCATAGCGGAATTAGATTGGCGTTCCTCTCCTACATATTCGGTTAGACCTGGACCAGATCTTCGACACTCTAGATCCACCACGATTCCGGGTTACGAATACGCGATTTAAGGCTAACACGCAGTTACGCTCGTTACGGTCTAAACAAGTCTCCGATTGTGAGCGTAGCAAATCCACCGAGTCATAGAACCAACAGATTAACATAGATTCCAGCGACGCGATGATGGATCGCGTTAACTCGTTACCGCGGGTCCAAATTCGAGGCGTTCTAAAGAACAAGGTTCTCTCGTCGCTGGATTTTTCTCCCGCTGTTCTTTGTCCACGCGGATTTATCTCGCGCCGTATCTCTATTTTCGTTTACTGATCGCGTCAAACGAGCCCGCTGAAAATTCTCGGTTTATTTCGAACTCTGGTTGTGATTGCTCTGACAATGTCAGCCACAGCCAACCTCGGTACATCGCTGTTTGATCGATTCTCACGAAAATCAGGTATCGCGTACGAATCACCGCAAATTCGTCGAATAGATGACTAGATAGAGACTCGAACAACTGTCTCGCTGCGAGTAGAACCGGTAAGCCTTGGCTAGTCGGTTTGATCGAACAGCAATTGCTCGAAACTCGAGTCACGCAGGCTCCCGACACACAGACGTCGATCCGCGTGTGCGTCCTCACGCACCAGAAGCCGTGAGTCATTGGCGAGCAAGCGAGTGAGTTAGCTAGCTCGCTTGCATCGCGCCTCGTCTCGCCTCGCCTCTTTCTGGCAACTCCAATACGCCACGCGTGCACGTGCTTCGGCAATATGCGCCAGTATAGGGTCGGCGAGCAGCGCACGAGTTCGTTTTCGCCTTTTGACCGTGATCGTCGTGTTTTCTCGGCACCTGTCCAGTCGAGATCAACGTTTGACCGACGCGACGTTTATCTTCTCTTCTCGACGAGGCGTGACATCTCGATTTTACGTTGACCGCTCGGAATTCTCCATCGATGTCGTCTTGACATCGCGGTATCGCGATTACGCAACTGATCAGACCGAGTGTGAGTGCGTGGGCCGATTAGAAGCTGGTCGAGTCCGGGTTCGCTGCGTGTACCTGTTGCACGACTCGTTCGTTGCTGAAACTGTGCTTCGTGAACAATCGAGAGTAGTGTATCACACGTTCCCAGTAGTGATTCGAGTCGATTTGATTTAGCGCCCTGTGTAGTCTGCTAGCTGCATACTGGCTCCGGGGAGACTGGTCTCGATGTCTCGAGATTGTTACGCGAGCGCGTGGGAGCTGGGTTTCGGTACCTGCTTTGGCGACTGCTCGACGGGCACATAGGTAAAATAGAATTGTATTTAGTAACAGCTGTGCAGCAGTCGCGTGTCGTATTAATTTCGTCCGTGGACTAGTTTACGCGGCCAGTGGCTCTGATCGATTCTAGTCAGACCAACGGGGGCACCTGTTGCTCCGCTTTACCGCGAGTCTCTTGCCTTTCGTACCGGAAATTTGAATTAAAAATTTACTTCGGGCAACGTAGAAACTCGAACCGTGCCGAATCTTTCTTTAGAAATCTACCCCTCGTAGAAAATAAGCCGAACGTTTTAGAAGGAAAGACGTTTTTATGTCGACGTTGTAGTCATAAAGGCCTGTAGAATAAGTAGCCTGTGAAATATAGGCACGGTGTTCTTAGGAGTCTATGATTCATTGAAATTACAGCACCGACGATGAGCGCGTCGCAAAAGTAGCGGTACAAAAAGCAGGCGATATCTCTCAACGTTTGCGTCGCTGTAACACCATACAAGAGCCGAGAGTAACGCGCCATTATTCGCGTATAACTCGCTCGCGTACCGTTAACGTCCATTCGTGTTTCTTTTATTGCAGAGATCGGGGAACGTTGGTCCACACCACTTACGACACATCGTTTCGTCGTTGAGCCTGGTTTTAATGGTTCATTTTAGGCGGATTTCAGGATACATGATCGTTGCTTCTGGCATCGGATCGTTAATGGTTACTGGCTCTTTAGGGTCGACGACAGACCTTCATCTTGCCTCTGGTGTTGCAAGTAGCATAGTTTCAACGTGTCTATTTTTATGTAATATTTTGAATTATCTCAGCACAGAGGAAGGAATGTAGAAGTCTGCCGGCCTACTCAGCTATGCAGGCCTAGTTATTTCAAGCGGAGAACACGATGACCTATTAAAATTCGCATATCAATTTCGTCCAGTGTCCAAATTTATTCTTCTCATGACCGTCCGTCGGGCAGAACGAATAAAAATCCGCGGTTTAACGAAAAGTATCACGAGGACAGAAGCGATCGGCGAACAGGTAATGTCGAAACATGGAATGGAAAAAACGATCGTTTAACAAGGCGATTCTCCCGCGACAGAGCAGCGGCATCGTGGCGGCCGCGTTTGCTCGCGGAGCAGCGAAGCGTCCGGAATTGGCGCAACCGCGGCTTCTCGATTTGCATGCTGGAATATCGAATGACGAAATGCAGAAAGTCGCCCGTACTCGTTTCTTTTTGTTTCGCGAGATTTAACACTGCCTATTGCGCTCCGGCGTGCGGCTACTCGCGCGTTCCACCGTCTATTTTAAATCGGCCCACCTATCGCGTTTTTAAACGCTTTAAACGCTGATTTACAAGCGGCACCCACCTCCCGCAGCCGTTGCCGCTTCCGAAAACACGATAAAAGACTATTTTCAGTGCGGCCAATGCCGACGTCGTCCCTGGCCTTTTCAAAGAACTTGTCGGTTAAGTACCTTCAAAGCCGGTATGGTGCTTTTCCCGGTTAAAGTTATTTATTTTAAATTATTTTCAGAGTTTCGCTTGTCAAAACCGCGTTTCGACGCCAGATTCGAGACAGCCCCGATTAAGTTTCAAGAGAATGTTATCGACAGTTATTTAGTTGATTCCTCGCGGCAAATAAATGTTTGGTTTGCGCGTGGCGCGACATAACTGGCGCTTTGAAGTCGCGCGTCTTTCCAGCGCGCCAGTATTTTTGCTTTGATCGCTACGAATCCTCGAGGCTCGTCGAAAGACCGGCGGAAGGTGTTGATCGAGCCACGCGGTATTCCCCTTAGCGAAAATCCGAGGAAGAGGCGCATAGTTTCCTCGAACGTTCCGCGTCTTGGTATTCAGCCAATCGGATACTCTTTGCGGCCGCGTCACGTCGGTAGCATCTTTGCGCTTCCATCGGAAAACCTTGAGGACTCGCTCGATTTCTCGCGCGACTATTATTACGAACGTCCGTCCCGTCGAGTGATTCTCGCCGATAATTGCTCGGACGATTACTACGCGCGATGACACGCAGGTGCTCCGTCGCGTGTAGGACTGACGAGATGTCGGTCACCCACGCGTACCGCGCAGTGAGATCACCTTTATACTTTAACTTTCTTAGTCACGGCTGCCTCGAGAGTGTCGTCCGTTCGACCGAAAACCAGCGGCTTTTGTCGGCTCGAATACCGGAACGTCAAAACGGTTCCCGGCCAAAAACGATCGTTAACAACCAGCCACGTATTCCTCTTTCTCTGACATCATCGCTCGAAGTTCCTGGAGTTGCAGCTGTGATCAGGATGCGTTTTACTTTTCCGGATACGCGATAAACCGTTTATTGAATCGTCCTTGCGGCAATGTCGCACGCGCACCGCGACTCCATCTCTCGTCGCTTAGTCCCCGCTCGTTTTTCCGCTAATTTACGCTACTTTCTTTGTCCGTCGTAGGCGCCAGCAAATGCTGCGCACTTATCGACATGTCCTGTCTTCAAGTTGCCTTAGCTTCCTTTTGCATCGAGTATCCGAACGAGCAACCAACTTACGATTTTGTGGAGACTAAATCCGCCCGCGACAGGCGACTCCACGTGGTTGCGCGCAACGCGCCAACTTGACAAATCGCACGAGCCGTTCTCGGCTTCTCTGGATCGATCTTTCCTACCGTGGGACGCTTCAATTCGCAGACACGCGAGAAGATAGAGACGCAGGCGGATCGGTGACAATGCGAAGAGCGTAATAACGGGATCGCGTCGGCCGAACGACCACGGTGATTTTAATGCCCGAATTGATTTATCGCGTTACCTAGCCAAGCCGCCGCTCATCGTCGGGAAAGTAGGATCACAGTGATCTCGTGGTCGTTCTCGAACGATGGATCTAGGAAATGGTATAGGAACCACGATCTTTTTTTATGATTACAGTAGGGCTGGATATAGCTTCGCTTACATGATCCACCATTGCGGAGTCCAGCTCGTTAGAAACTGCTTCTGTCGGGTAACACGAGAATTCTAAAGGAAGGTAGTCAGTGACATTTCTAACAAATACAACGCACACCCTAACGTAGGGTTTTTACACCAGCTCGTGTCGAATCACTTAGCGGGATGGTCATAAGCCGCTTGGCAAATAGATCTCGGCACGAAACACTTTTTTCAAGGATCTCTTCGAGGGACGCGCTCGTCGAAGCTTTTTAGATTGACCCGCCATCGGCGCGCGAGCACCGTAGTTCGATCGGAGCACTGAATCACGAGGGAGGTTCCAGGGAGTTGGCACGAATCCGTTGTCAAAGCAAAGAAACGCGGTTTCCATGCGACACATTCCCGGATATTTATTTACGAGAACATGGACCGAGGCAAAACACGAGTGAATTCGCGATCTCTTCGCGTGGAACGATCACGCGACATTCTATGTGTGTCAAAGCTCTATATTTAATATTCCGCGAGCCACCACAGGTCGGAGATGCGGCACGCGGCACGGCTATTTATTTGACTTAACCGCCTGTAAAATACCGAGAAATTTATCCGCTATAAACCGGCAATAACTCCAGCGCTGGTAAACACTTCGATAATTCACTGGACTATCTCCAGTTGCTTAAAACAAACTACTAAATTTTGAAGATCGATCGAACGGTCGTCGCATATCAAGTATAAACAAGTGCTGCTATAATCGTTAACCTGTCTTCAAAATGTTACACGACGGTAATCGTTTCTGACCGTTCTTCGAGAACTCCACTCGAACCGCGACAATCATATCCGAATCATCACGTTCGGTATTTTTATGCTTGCTCTAACGATGTAAACCTTCGTTTGCCAATCACTTCGTTAAGTCTCCTGTCTGTCGATTTTATCCGTTTCGTTGATCAAATCGAACGAAATTACTGTTCCCATCGTTCCGGATTATATCTAAGGATAGTATAAAACCTTTGACTTTTTTCAAGACCTCTACTTCAGTTAAGCCGACAAGATGTCTCGTAAGATGTTTGATGGACGTTACATCTTGTCCGCGGTCGTACAACAAACGCGATATTATCGTCAGCGAATAAAGAGCGTTTACTCTCGCGCTGGAATCATATCGGCGCGATTGATCGCGTCGGTACTCGCGTGCGGTCGCTCGCTCGCTCGCTCGCATTCTGCTGGCATCTATAATATGTAAGTACGTAAGCGTAATCACGCCGCGTCGTTGTCGTCGTCGTCGTATGGGAATGCGACGCGTGGGTGAAGAAAGCACGCGAGGGATTAGAATTCCTGGCAAAAGCGTGTTCTCCTCGGTTTACATGGCTTTCTAGCGCTCAAGCCTCTCTTTGCACGGACAAATAGTGTCGAGAATTTCACTTTTTGTTCTGCGCGTTTGGGTCCACTGAACTCGTCAATGTTACATTCGTATTAGTAGCTTTAACAGTCCTTCGACTATTTCGCACAAGTTCTTCCGAGTGCATACTGAAAATTGAAAGTATCTGCTGCTACGGTTATTACGTTAAACTTATTGGAGTGATAATGGCGAACAGCAAAGAACCGTGCGATTATATAATGTATAAGATATCGGTAGCGAGCCTGGAACGATTTGAAGGATGCACGCATGGACTGCACGATGTCACGTGGAGATTTGGCTACGCGTGGCAAGAGTATGTGTCGTGCGTGTGATATCTTTAAGAGTTTCCGATCTATTATCATTATTATTTTAGTATTATTTATTTTATCTGACTTCAACGTACGAAGATTTGCCTGCCATCCGATATTCCTACAATACCATGAAATACACGAAATACATGAATAACATTTACAAATCCTAGAACAATCCGAGATTTTCATTAACTCCGCGATTGCGACACGAGTATGCGTTAAGTAATACGTCGGCAGACGCGGATAAATTTATTCTGATTAAATAAATTGAAAGACACACGGCCGACATGCCACGCGCGCGTAGGCGTTCATTCACTCGCCGATAATATTTTCTACATACCGATTGCGACATTCGTCAGAGTCGATTGCTTTGCTCGCGACAGCTACTGCCGCGACGTTTCTTTAAATCGATCCTCGTTATCGGCTGTTGAATCAACGGCACGTTGAAACAACGCGTATCTTTTCCCCCGAAGAAAGACGAAGACCGGGCGAATGCAACGTCACGGTAGCTCTGAAAGCGAAAGGGGACCCCTTGACTTTGAGAAGCCCTTTCTGAAAGTGGCGTTTCAGCTCCGAGGAAGCGATGAACGGGAGCATTATATTCCGGGACAGCGATAAATCATCGAGCGCGTAAAGCCGAGCTGCGTGCTGCTCTATCCGATCAGCTGGCATTGACAGCGCACGAGCACGAACACAAGTAACGATGGTTTGGTCGGAGAGGCAGAAGAAGAAGCTCGACGATTTCGATCCAAGTTAACAGTTACAGCGGTTAGCGAACAGTGCGTATATTCCTGCCTTCTCCGGCGGACGTGCGTGCCTTCGTGCGTGAGTGCGCGTAATATCGTCCGTTTCTCTCAACTTGTCTCGCTCGCTCTTCAACCGATCGAGCTGCGCTAAATTTAGAGTATGATCGACCGGTTGTTCGCGCTATCGGGACAAATAACCCGGCGATAAAGTCATTCGCGCGACTGGAGAACAGGCTGAAAGCCGACGCAAAGTATCGTCGTCAAAATTGCTCGCGGCCTCCACCTTCCTTCGTTAGAGCCGCTTCGCGAGTCTCCACCGTGTCGGTGATCCTGTCGTTCGTTCGTCGAGTTTCTTTCGTTTGATCGTCTCGCGCGTAGTCTACCGGAGGTTCGCTGGTGAATCGTGTCGCATTTCCACGTGGCGAGCACGTGCATACACGCGAGATGGGCGCCAAGTGGGAGAGTTCGAGCTATACCGCTCGTGTCATTGGAAAAGAGGACTCCTCCCTTTATCACGGCAATCGGTGAGTCGACAGTCGGTTAGAGACAACGACGACACAGAGACTTTGCTAAACGCTGATAGGTTTACACGCGGCGGAATTAAGTTTGCAGAAGGATCAAGCGAAGGCTGGTCGAAAGTCGAAGGCTTGTTGCGTGGATGGGATACGTGTTTGCGTTGTGTCACGTTCTGACTTGTAAATGTACTGGCTGTCAGCCATCTCAGTAATGGAGTAAGTTTCTTTGTGATTACAACAAATAAACAGATCGCGGCTATCGTGACAGCACGCGTTCACGTTTCATCTCTGAATGTATGTTCGTTTCTCCGTGTGATCGTTTTACCGCTTCCTCGATTTTCGTCGACCCCTTCGCCTGTGCAAACCTTTTAAACGATCCAGCTCTAGAGGAGGAAAAACGACTGCCACGGAAATTCTCGTATCGCCCAATGTTACGAAGCTCGATAATTCAATTACAAGTCTTAGCTGTAAGGATTCTTCGTATCTGAGAAACCCGACAGGTATTGCTCTTCCCGGTACTTAAACGTGACTTCCCAATTAAAGAGTTGGCGTTGTTCACCCAGACGACTGTTTGTTAAGCTGCACACGAAGCAAAGCGTCGTTATCGAGGCGTACGTTGTAACGCCGTAACGTGTTGAATTCGACGCTAAAAAACCAGAAACAAACGAAAACCTGGATACGCGACAACCAGAAAAATCGTTTATGCCACTGCAGACAGGAATGAAGGCGAATGATGGAGTGCTTTCGAGAATCTGATTGTATGCAAATGCGCGTTAAACGTCCTTTTAAACGCAACTCGTTTCAAGGGACGCACGCTGGCAACGCCTCACCAAAGCCAGAGATAACGAGGTTACTTGCTCGTGATAATCTTTATCGACGAGGACACCACTGGCATTGTAGTCTCAGTCGTATTCAGCGTTCTCGTGAATACACCACGATATACATACGTCTCACGTGGCTGAAAGCGTCTTGCGTCAAGTTCGTTTCGCGAGAATCGTTCCGTCTTCTCCTCCCATAGTCGACGCGTCGTCTCCAACGATTAATTAACCGCACAGCAACGGTGTGGTTCGCGCACGAAATTCCGGCTGCGGAAAAACGCGGCTTGCGCGTTACATTCAACATCAATGACTGTAAATAACTGGCGATAAGATCTTTGAACTGCGGATTGAATTTACGACGAATGGAGGGGACGATTAGAGGCGAGGCTGGCGCGATTGCAGCTGCCAGACGCGCAGCATAGAGTCAAAGTCCGACTCAATGTCGAGCAACAAGGTTCTCTCGTCAATTGCCCAATAGCAGCCATCGTCGGTCGTTTCAGTTCGCGTATGTGCTGCGTGCAAGTTCCGATTAGAGTATTAGAGAGGCTTTCAAACGCTTTACGATATCATTAAGGCCGCCGTGTAATCGCGGCTCGATGATTCACGCGGCAAAATACAGATACTTACATCTTGTTACGAACCGAATATGCTTGAACCCAGGTATTAACCTTCCCAATGCTGTAGGTACTCGAACGATTTAGGACCTAAAGTCGAGAAGCATCTCGAAGCGTACCAATAGGATTGCGTGAAATAGAACGAGCCACTCAGACGCGTACGTGATTGAGAACACGGATCTACCGTATTGATCGGTTAGAAGGAAAAGCAGACTTTTATCTTTGAACGTAGAAACGATTGGTAGCGATGACACAGACCGCGTACGATTCCGAACAACGGTGTTCGTAATGCAAACCATCGAGCGAAGGTCACTGCGGCTTCTGTTCTCAAGCGAAACGCGATGTGCCGCGACTGGAAGACGACCAGCCAGTCGAAAGTCGCGCGTGGATCGACATGGAAGCTGGCTTAACGCGATCAGGGATTTTCAGCTGATCTTTCATACGTTCGAATCGTCGGTGTCCTTTGTTAATTCATCGTCGGCAATCGACGAGTAACACTTGTGACGTTATCGGACAAAATCGTAGGCTACGCGTTGATGATTTCTCGAGTGTGTCGTGGCTCGTTTCACGCGGAACGATCGTTACATGCATGACGCGGTGACCGAGATCGAGTCGCGATCGGGACAACGAAAAGGCTCGTAGATTCCATAACCGCATTAAGTTAATTCGATTTGCCTGCCAGGGGGATCCAATGAGACGTCGTTCAACCAACTGGCCTCGTTCAGTCGCGTTTGGTTTCAGTGTTGACGCGGCCGAAGGTCGAGCCACCTCGTGATTCTCTGAAAGCTTCTCACGAATTATTTTGTTATCTCGATACGCGGCCGTGTTTGCTTTCGAACGATAAGCCTACTGCTCTACGAGGATCAGGGACCGCTTTATTACCGTGCGATACACTCAGTTTCTGATCGATCGTCGATTCGTCGATTCGTGTTCCGCGAGTGTTTCGGCCATGGTTTGGGACGATGGCCTCTCCGTCAAGGAGCTCACTGAGATGAGGAAGAAAACGCCGCGATTCCCCTCGCGAGAACGGAATTTCGCTATGAGAAGACGGGGAGTACGGAGAACTTTTTCTCTGAGCCTGGGCAGTGCATCTCCGCTCTCAGGCCCGCCACCCGATATTCACGAGGAGGAACGCACTGACTGCACGCACGATCAATCCTGCAACAATGACGTTTGTACACTGTAAGGACACGTGTTTTCCTGATTCCGAGTACTTGAATTATCGATGTTCTCGAAGAGAGAATAGCCACGTTAGGTGACGCAACCTTAGCGATTTCTTATTCGTGCATCCGTTGGATCATCGTTTTCCGAAGAAAAGAGCAACTGGAATAGTAAAGTGTCGGAAAACATTTCGGAAGGCTAACTCGGAAATCGATGACGCGATAGATTCAAAGATAGAAAATAATTCGAGATGACACGTGACAGCTCGTACTGGCTGTTTCTTTTTCATTTAATGGGATCATTAAGAAGACGTTCTGGTCGCTGCTGGGTACAGAGTTGATAAGATTTTCCTCGAATTATCGATAATCACACGTGCATTTCTTCGCAAGGAAACTCCCCTCTTATGAATCTAAATCAGGATGATGCTCATGGATATGACTCGTACGGTCCGCTCGTTCGTTCGTCAATGTCGCTTAATTTTGGCGCATGGCAATTTACGTTTCATCCGAAAACAGATGAGACGGAATTTAGCAATTTCCGTTTAAATTTACCGCAACTGCTATTCGAGATTCTAGTTACAAATTCAACGAACGTTACCTTATCGGTCTGCCTAGCGAACGCAAAATTTTGCAACGTATATTCCGCGTATTTCAACTCTCGTGTTTCTGCGAACCTGCGGGTGACCGCGAATGGCTTACGCAATGCGAATTATTCAGAGACGACATTTTACGAAATCCTCCTTGTACCTGTCCAATCTCGACGCGAGCGTACGTCTCGCGTCTTTGACGATTACGTAGCTTTTCGTTTGCGAGATTAATGACATCGCTGATCGATAATACGACTAATTCCTCGTGCTCGTAACGTTTCGGACGGAATCGTGCTGCATTTAATATAGCTAATCGAGTTTGTTGCGACATATGGCTGGAAGTTTTACGTTTGGAAATTTCCCTCAACTATCGTAGTAGATAGATAAGTCGAATGAAAACTATAGAAGCTGGTCTGCGCAGTATCAGGATGTCACGATCAAAACCGCAAATGATCGTTTATTGTTTCAAAGTCATTCGATGTTAGTTATTCACGGCGAACGTCCTAGAAATTCGTGGTTAGTTAAAATATATGGGTACGTCAAATAAATCTCACTCACGTCCGTACCAGAATAAATCAGCGACTCATTGCCAAGGTGATTCGTATGAAACTTATTCCGGCTATTCTTCGGTTTTCGATAGCGCCAGATCCCTTCGCGTCCGTAATTTCCGCATCGTAACTTCTTGGCAGAATAAAATTGCCTGTTCATCGATCGACCGTTTCTCCTTTATTTCGCTTCGTCGAAACGTAAATCCATAAAAACTTGCGCAAACTCGAGAACATTTACAAGTAATTCTCGCGGTGTAATTTGCATACCGTGTAAGTGAAATACTTGCCCGTAGAAAGACAGGTGTAGTAACGGGCGATAATCCAGAAACGAACGCGTGTGTTTACGACAGGCTGTCTTGCGCATCCCAGCGTCAGTCGTTGTCGGTAGACTATGCCAAAATCTTGTCGGCTTATGTCATATTTTCGTGGCGATCTGCGCAGCTTTCGAGGGAGGCTCGACCGCTTACCGAAATCGCTCTCTATTAGCGCTTCCTCTTACGTAAGCGCGAAGAACGAGATATCTACCGACCGCGACAGATCTTCCAGTCGACGCGGCAAATGTAGCATGAATCTCGGCGCGTTCACCTTGTGTTTAACGCGAGGAAACACGCGAGACGTCAAATTTACCTCTTGAAGAGAAGGAAATTACTTCCAACCATTTAGCTCTTCGAGATAAACGCACCGCGCTTAATTGGTCGTTGTGCAATTTGCAATTGCGATTGACATAGCTCCGCGCGGACAATGAGAACGAAAAAAAAAAAATAAAAAAGAAGAAGAAGAAGAAGAAATAGACGATAATGCGTTTAAAAATCCTTTCACCGGTAGATACGACTGCTTCGAGGCACGGTGAATCTTTTACCGTATTTGGATTCTCGCAAAAAGACGAAGGTAATTTCTCTTCCGCATCGTGGAGAAATTACGCTGCATAAATAAATAATGATAATAATTAAAGTCGAGCAGCGAGGAAGGTCTCGCGAGAAACAGCGAGCCGGGTAATTTTCCTTTCTCCGCTGACTGCGTTCGAGCGAAAAAGTGCTCGAAATGGCAAGCGTTAAACGATTCGTAAAAGCATCGTCCATCTTATTGCACACGTTCGAGCAAAACGACAACTTCCGTGCAACGCGACAGTGCCAATATTTCAGAACGGTCGGTCCGAACGCGTTTCCCTGTGCCGTTCAAACACGCCTCGAGCAGCATAATCGAAAATGCTGACTTCACATCCAACAAACGCGTTAACGATCCACGACGAAATGCCACGGCGTCGTCTTGCACCGTGATTTACACGTTGTACACCTTTTATCGAATCGCCGTAACGAGACATTTGCCAGGCGTTTGTTACCTGATGCGGTCATAGAGCGTGTCGAATCGAGCAGCTTCCGAAGTTATCGATCGTCCAGCAAATTACCTATTTTCACCGGCATTCGTTACAGTCTCGCGTCAGTTTGCGAATTAGAACCCTAAGGAAACGTCGCTTCGTCGTTATGTACGTTCGCTCTTTACCGGTTTATCCAGTCGCTCTCGAGGGATTTGTCGTCGGTTTATCGACGCGATCGACGAAAAGGGTAGCCTCGTTAGAAGAGCATCGGATCGCCCTCGAAGTTTGCTCGACGTTTCGTGATCCCGAAGATCGTCAGCCCTCTCGAAGGTTTTTAAAACCAGAGATTTGCCGGGGGTTAAGTCGAGAAGACTGGTAGCGCGCGTAAATGGTAGATCAGCAAGCTGCGCGGGCCGCGCTTCTAATTCGACTCGTGTTCGGTTGCAATTCACGACAAGGTGGGAGCTTGGTCCGTGTCGGAGCTTTCGACGACATTCGAGGGATCCGCGTCGCCCGCGCCTGCGCCACCGAGCCGCACTGTTTCACGGGCCACCCGGTATTAACTATAGGTACACACCTACCTACGTTCTCGTCGAATCTCATGGCGCCAGTTTGAAGTACGCTCCTTCTGCGAATGCACTCTGTTACGTGGCACGCGTCGCGCCGTGCCGTTTCATTTCGAATCTCCCGCGTTCCCGCGGCTGCCTACCGCGCGCGTTTGTATCTTCACTTTTATCGCGCTAATCTTCCTCTCGCCCCGATCGCAGATTCGCAATAATCTACGGTGCTATCTAGAAGACAGTGCGGTGATTTCGCCCTGTTGGCCAAGATTACGAGTGGTGGTGTGCAGTTCGCGAATAATAACAGTGCAAGCGCGTTCCTCGCTTCTGTGTACACACGTGCAAGTTGTTACGGTAGGCGATATACATACGTTTTGCAGAGACGCGGCGGAGGTCGAACGGTCTGCACGATGCGAGTTGTCTAGAGTCGCGCAGATAAACGGAAACGACGGAGAATTCACCGAGGCGAGATTACCTACTTATATTTTTATCGTGGTGCTCGTTTGGCCGAGATACCGATCGTGAACGACGATGGCTACGTCGGCATCGAGCCGCTCCCCCCTAGTTCGTTTCACTTTCGTCGGGACGCGAAACGCGCGAGTCACGATGCAAGCATCGAAAAACACCAGCGGGGCTGGCTCGCGATCGCCGATGATAGGCAATAGACGAAACACGCCATCGGGAAGACAAAAACAAGGCGAAATTGCGTGTTATTCCGCGACCGAGTTATTTCCATTCGGCCTGCATCGCCGCCGCTTAATATAGCCAACATTTATCTAATTAATAGCCATTAGCCGTCCGCCTTCCTATCTCGATAATATGCCGTCAAGATGCGTTGCCTTGACGCGAAAGCTGCCTGTCTAGCTTCTTTGTTTCACATCCTGACACCTGTCACTACGCTTGTCCAACGTTTTCATGCCTGTTGCCGAGCGCTCTGCGATTTCTAAGTCGCTGTAAACAGAAAGTACGAAGCATGATCGCGGGAACGCAGCGTGAAAAATTTCGCGAACGGCCATTCTGTCGCGAAAAATTATCGTATCGTAGGAAACGACATAAATTTCTTATCGTCGTAAGAATTTCTTATCGCAGTCTTTTGTAAGCGTTTCGAACGATTGCATACGATTGCATACGTTCACACAACGATGTACGTATGCACGTAGTCACCGATATTTCAATCGCGAAACGCATTTTTCTTTCCGAACGACCGGTACGCGATCACCGAACGAACGACGAAAATACTTTGCTCTTATTAGCGGATTCTCTTCTTGGCAAACGAATTCGCCTGGATGCAATTTGACGACTGACTAACTAACCGACCCCTGTCCCTTCCCCTTCTCCCTATCGGTGATTCTCGCGCTAGATTTGCGCTCGCGATGATTCACCTGTGACGGAATAATCGGATTCCAGGTAAAACCATTTCAGAAATGGAAGAAAGATCGTAGTCGGTCGTCACCGGGCTTTGATTATATCAAGCCATTAACGTCCGATATACATACATACATACATCGTACGCGAGCGTCGAACGTTATTAGCTCCTACCTTCTTGCTTACGTCAACCTTGTTCGCGTACGCTGCAAGCGGCATACGCGGTTGCTCGCTATCTGCTGTCTAACGTGTTATTTATACGACGGAGGTACAAAATGGGCGGTTAGCGATCGAATTCATATCGATACGTTATTAGAACCGAGTCTTCCTCGCGGCGGTTCTGCGAGATCCGGGATAATTGATTTTAATCGCTCTTCCGATAGATCCGCAACTATCTGGAATGGAACGGTGGATGTTGCTTCGAAGCTGAAAAGCGTGTAGGATTAATGCCAGGTCTCTGTACGGAAATTCCTATTCGTTTTCATCGGAACGCGAGTGGGTCGATAGAAGCACGCTGGTGTAAGGAAAAGGCAACTTCTTGCTTCCATCCTGTTATCTTCGATGTTAGATTTATAGAGATTATCTCATCGCGACAACGTACAGCACTCCGATTCTATTAGCTCAGCACGGCCGCGAAAAACCGTATCGAACGTCGAACGCGTTCCGAAAATTTTGTTCGCGTTCAGATTGCCGGTTGTTTGAGTTGTATCGCCGCGCACCAACGCTTGGCCAGGTTGTCGATCGAAAGCAGGCGGAAATGAAAATTCGGGGCAAATGTGACTTCATCGACCTTGTAGATAAGTTAGCGATCGGTCGGCTCGAGAAACGTGATAATCTTTGAGAACAACGAGTTGGCGAAATTCACGAACAAAGCGGTTCTCGGCTTCGATCTCTCGGTTCTTGATTCGATCGAGCGTTTTCACGCGCAACCTTCGGTCCTTCTTTACACCAATGACACGCACAGATATCCCGGAGGATCGTCCTTCCTATAAATAACCGCGTGTCTCGGTGAACCATGGCGATTTCCGCAATGAAAATAAATTCAAGCGGCCGCGCGTACAAAGCTCTCGCGCGCGTCTAGATGTAATAATTTTTCTGGCGACAGCCGTCCGTTCGTCGGCGATAAAACAGACCATCGACCTGCATTCGAGCCGAATTATAAACCGACCGTGCCGTTTTTCTACGAGCACTGGCAGTTTCGCGATCTAGTTGCGAAACGAACGTTCAGCTTGTATCGCGTTATTTCTCGGTCGCTCGTCGCTCCTTCGATCGTTTCTCTTTCTTACGTTTTCGTTCGATGGATGGGACTTTTTACGAGGGGTAGAAAACAGAAAGAACGGGCTAATATGGATCGGGAGCGTTTCTTGCACGCGAGAAGAACGTTCGATCATCCGCGCCCCGCTTTCCGTTACTCTTCGATTAGCTTTTTGTCCGGTGAAAGTATCTTCGCGCGTGATTTTCCAGAAACTCCACGTCTTGAAAGATCATCGCGCGTGGCGACGTGCCGTTTGCCAATCTTCGCTCTGTGCAACGGCAATCATCGCGAAGTTTCGATGACTCACACTCGGGACGAAAGTCCGGTACACCTGTGACTCGGCCAGCGATCACGAGGATCAACGAGAAAGCAGAAATCTTCTCCTAGCCTTGAAATTAATCATTCTAGACACCTGGCAAGAACATTGAGGAAGATTCGCGAAGCTCGGAGAACCCTTGAAATCTCGAGAAGCGGACGCGAAGATGAAGATCAAAGGTAGAGAGTCGAGCGGCTCATCCTGAACGACAAACTGCAAAGGCGTCATACGACGCCAACGCTGCTCTCGGGTTTGGGCCCCAGGATGAGTCCCAAGGGACCGAGTCAGGAGGGCCCAAAGATGGAGGTGAGGGTGTCCTGCGTATCGTCGCCGGGCGCAGAACCTCAAGGGATCAGAGTGAAGATACCGGAGCCGAAAAAACGACCCATGAGTCCACCTTTTCACGAAGCGACGCGCGCCAGATGTCCTACCGTGTCCGAGAAGGATTTTTACAAGAAAGCGGTATCGTTGGATCGTCGGGACAGGTACCCAACGTTGTCCGGTGCCGAGATCAAAAGGGGATTAATTCCCGGTGGCGTGGATGCACCACGGACCAGGAGGAATCCCATGCTCGATCGAAAAAATCGGTTTCCAACGATCTCCGGCGCGGAGCTGAAACGAGGCCTCGCCATCGGCAAGTGTCCCCTGGAGGACGGGCTGGATCTCAGCCTGGCACCCTGGCCCGGTATGAAGTGGGCCTGCGTCAGGGTGTTGCACCTGTACTGTAAGGTGTTCGACCAGTTCGAGCTGTTCGAGCTGATAGTTAGGTAATTGAAGAAAGCGGCAAAGTTAGTTTCTGCAAACGAGTTTGCTGCGAGTGGATTATGTGGCAAACCTGTTCTATCGGATTTGGATTTAGCTGGGGTTAAAACGTAGGGAATTCAGGTTTTACCATGGCGATATTTGAATTCAGGTTTTATCGAGCTCTCGGTGGTTCTTATCGAGTTCTAGCTGGCGCCCTAAGGTACATACGCTTTCGATTCCGGCCGACGTGTTTAACGATAGTACACGGTTAATATTTGCTCCTCCCAGACACGTGCCATCACAGTTGATATATCGTTTACGGGCAGACCGTAACACCTTTCACGGACGTCTAACAATCTCAAGGCAACGCGTTTACTCGATAACATCGCGACCAATTAAAATTCTAGAGGTCCATTAGCGCCGGTGAGAGGACTGGCGGGGAAGGGCAGCAAAAATATAATTAAACGGCATTAGCAGGCAGACGGAGTTGCCGTCGATGGCTCGTTGGTTGCCCGTTTCACGACAGAAAGCAGCTTAGAAAGTCGGATCGAAGTTAGTCACGTCGACGACTACTTCTCACGACACAGTCTTTCGCTTTTCCAGATTTCACGCGCGCACCTTTCTTGGCGCGCGAGGCGCCGTGCCGTAGAAACGTAGCCGGTCGATCGACCGCGTGACACGCGCGCGATTCCTTCAATCGCACCGCGTGCAAATCGAATTAGCGTCGTTTAACGAGTCGTGTTACGCGTGTTCCTTCGAACCACGACGGCGCGTTATCTTCCACCGCTGGCAATTAATAAACTCGATGATCTGGCGACGATTCCAGGGCAATTTTCCTCCGGCGCGGCTTCTTTTCTCGCGGTAGAAGCGCATTAATATAAGTCCACTCTGGCTCCGGCCTCTTCAGTTTTACGTTTTTTCGGATTCCGCACCAACAGCGCCGCTTACACGCGTTACGCTTGTATCACCCATCGTGGAATGTCGGGACAAATCGCTCGGTTTATATATCTCCCGAGGAATTAATCGCGCGGTATGGTCTCGCTGCTCGAACCGAAGGACGCAAATAGTCGTGCGTGACGCGCGTGGGACCTCGTAAATTATTCTGCTAAATTTTTTACGATGGCATCTCCGTGATTCTCGTCGCTCTTTACGAGATGCCATTTCAGACCAGGCCACGGTGCTTCCTAACCATTGTCGATTATACTCGAGCTTCGTAGCAAACCACTCCGACTAGTTCGCAACGAGATTTAAAGAGGCGCGCAGTTGGTTAAACTCGTGCGCGTTGTTTTTCACGAGTTCGATGCGAGGCACGACCGAGCCAAATTTAAAAACCTTCGTTCGTACAAATCGGTTGCTCGAAAACGCGGTGTTTCTCGTGGAAAATTTGCTTTTTTACGCGCACGACGAGCGGAATCGTATTCGCGATCGAATCGGTGTCAGCGGATATTCACGTGGGCAAAGGAAAACGAGCGTGTCGCTAGCGAACCAGTTGAAACGGCTCTAGGACAGCGTGCCATGAATGCGAATGAATTATGGTCCACCATGCGAGTATTACGTTTCACGTTCGCAGAGTTAACGAGGCGTCAACGTTAATTTGCATCCACCCTGCAATGCCAGGACACATGCACGGCGCTCGTATAATATCGAGAGAACGTAACACGACGCGCGGGTGGATGTTCAACGTTATCGTCCCCTTGTCAACGAAAAAGGCGCGAGAAACGAGCCGTTCCGTAGCAGCCGCGAGAGCCCTTTATCGCTCATGACCTCTTTGCCAACGGCCGGATTATGGTTCGTTGGCAAACAAAGTGTCTATTTCTCTGACATTATGAACGCGACATTATGAAAAGTGTTGCGCTGTGCCCCACGGGGATAATTCCTCAAAGGTTGCCGAGCTAAAAATCGTTGTTCCTCTGATTATCAAGGGGAAAAAATAAGTTTCAGTATAGCTGGATATCGCGGTCACGTAAGAACAGAGCGATGCTTCGCCTTTTACGAACTGTCGGTCGCACTTTGATCGACCCGCGAAAGGAGCTCTCGATGGACTAGTTTAGCTTCGAGAATTTACGAACGGGATACGAAGAATCTTTTTCGTTCTCGGTTGCTCGATCGACGAAAATAAGGTGTCAAGTTGCGTGGAGCGCGAATGTCTTCTCAGTCTCGAAATCGCGCTTCTATGAAACCCGATTTTACGGCGGCCCATTAATGCGTCCGCTGGCACTGTTAAATTTAACGAGCTCTCCTCTGCGTCGATCTTCGCCTATGTTTCGCCCGTTTCCACCATTCGTCTGCTCCTACAAATCGAAATTCGTAGATTTGCGAGTAAATCGCCGCACCACTCGTCGCTTCCTCGTCTTATTTTTCCCCGTTTTTTTTCCTGAATATAGCGCCGGATAAAGCTTCCTTTTGTTAGATTTATCTGAGAGCCCTTGTAGTCGTATTATCGAGGTCAAATGCACGAAAGAAGAAAAGAGAGTTTCGTGTTAGAGTCGACGCGACCTTGTCGCTGCTATATCCGGAAGGGTGCGGTAGAACGGCGATGAATGCCGGCAACAAGGCAAATGCATCCCCTTGATTATACGATTGACGTTCGATCCGACCATTAGCGTGTGATACGTGGGCGGCAGGAATTAGAGTCGCGACTTTTGCGCAATCAGCCTTTCCTCTGTTATTCCCGAATCGAGTCGCAGATTGCTGCAGGCAAAGTTTTTCCAAACTTTCTGGTGGAATTAATATCGTAGTTTTGGACGCGCTAAGAAAAATCAGGTCGCGGCATCGAGAGTTGTTAACGTTGACGAAACGAGCGTATCCCAGTTGGAACAGTAGATGAATTGAAAAAAATAGGAAACGAGGACATCGTTGGAAAAAAATAACGCAGATGTTTGCATTGATTTAGAGCATCGGCAGGAAGCGTTAAAGCGCAATAAAACTGGATTCGATTAAAGGTTCTATCAGGACATGGAGACGTATCCGGAGTTAATGAAAGACTGGAGACAAATATTTAGCCTGCGTGGTATCCTCTCGGTTTAATAGATACGTGCAGCTAAGGTATTGGTGTCCGCCCTACATACAGCCACGGGGAAACTAAGGCAGTTTCCTAAACGGGAGAGAGACATTAATCTTCTTGCTCGATACCACGAGAAATTCCGAGTATATCATGAATGATGCATGACTTTGCAAAGTAACGAATCACTGAGAGATTCTTTCTCCTTTTCAGAAAGAACTGCACCAGTTGCAAGTGTCCCCGAGAGGCGCACGATGTATGCCACGAAGAATGGGTGTCGGTCAGGTCTCGTTTGGGCCTCAAAGGCGAAGAATCTTCGTGCCCGGTTGCTTTCGACCCCAGGGAGAAGGGCCTCGCCTGGGCTCCTCCTGGTCTACCAGCTCACAAGGTGGGTAATCGCGATCGTTTCTTCCGTGCTCGTTCCGTGCAACGTGATAATCGTTTCCTGCTCGATCCCGTTTAACCGCGCGCGTACCGTCTCGATTTGACGCAACCGCCGAGATTCAACAAACAATCGTAACACATGAAATTCTACAATTGTCGGGAGTTATCTGGTCGATTACGTCGAGAGGATACCATCCGCAGATGGAACCAACTCTCTAATAACGAGATACAGTAGTAATACGATCGTGAAAAACGTTGCGTTACGCGTTCACGGTCGAGTAGCTCGTTTACACGCGCTTGCAGTTTACAATATTTTCCAAAGCCCTCGGCGTAAATTACCAGGAGCTGGTCTTTATCATCGGCGGATGCTCTATCTTTCGCTCCTTCCGCTACTCAATCGCGTTTACCGTATCTTACTGGACATTGGATAGACACGCGAGTTTTTGCAGCGATCCGTCCTTGTTTCGTTAGAAATTACATCGGCGCTACATCACGCACGTTTCCCTTTTGTTACAGGTGGAAGAATACTTCTCCATGCTGCCGGAGATATCCGTACCCAGGCTAGGCACGCCTGGGGAACGATACAGGGACCGACAATTGGCGATTCAGCTACCTAAGCAGGACTTAGCCAGAGCTTATTGTCGCCATTTGAATCCGAAACATGCCAGTAGCGCGGACGATTTTATGGCGGCGAGGAACGAGATCGCGTTGGATATCGGAAGCGTACAAGAAGTACTCGAGAGAGATCTCGTAAGTATCAACGCGAATATTATTATTCTATGCGATTCTATGGAAACTAAGAGTGTTTGATTCGTTTGTAGGATTGCGGCGCGTGTCACGCACCCCTGAAATACGGTAGCCTCGCCGTATCAGCGAGCAAGTTGGGTCTTTTGTATCATCCTGCTTGTTTCCGATGCACAGAGTGTAAGGAGCTTCTCGTTGATCTCGCTTACTGCGTACACGACGACACTCTGTTCTGCGAGAGGCATTACGCCGAACAGCTGAAACCCAGGTGCGCAGCTTGCGACGAGGTGAGTACGTTTATTTGCCGTTTGCTCGCAAATTTCGGTAATCGAAACCTCTGCGACGATTTATGGCAACGTTTAAGTCGACGAAAGTTAAAACAAGCTACGAATTGCTTAATGAGACGTCCTTAAACGTTTTAAATTTCCCGCTCGAAAGAGGAAATAATACCGGCCGTACCCGATCAGATAAACTTACCGTGCGGCGCTAGTAAGATAGCCGTAGCTCATTCCGTGACGAAACGTTCTTATCTACTGAAATCTCCTTTATCGACGGTAGAGGTTTGCTAACCTCGATCGTTGCCATCGATACATAGAAACGAATCTCGATGCACGTTTCGAATTCTAACGCGGGAAATACTGAATCGTTCGCGCGGAATAAACGATAATTCATATTTTTTTAATTAATTTTCACGAAGCCAACAATTTTTATTGTTACTCTTTCAAGCAAATCTGATTCGTCGTCCCACATGCGATTGATTTTTCCATTTACGGTTAAGATCCGGCGAAAAAACGAAAGATCGCGCGCGACTGTTTTGCGAAGGTACTTTGCATCGTTCCGCCGAGCGTTTTTATTGCATCGGTGGCATTGCTTTCGCATTAAGAAAACCTGAAATCTCACCGGTGACCCAAATGCGCACAGTCAGCTGTCAAGGTGCGCGTAAATCGCGATTCGTGCCAAGCTCGGGCCTGTTTACCGCTCTTAAGTGTACGAGAACATCGTTTCCGAGCTTACGAACGATTTAACGTCGACATTGCCGCGATCACCGGCGCAAATAAATTCTCATTGAGTAATATACAAGTTACCGTGCAATTTTATGCAATCGTCAAACGATTTATTCGGTTGTTCCAGAATCTTTCTCTCCCTTGTCTGGATACTTTCGCTGTTCTCGCTGACAGATATCGAGCTCTCGTGACAGTTTAAACGTCGATCTTGGCTAATCGTAAACAGTCTGACTGTTGTTAAAATATCTGCGGCATGGTGATACGAAGTGCAGCGCAATCGCGAGGCGTTGTCTCGCGCGTTGCGCCGGAACTGGGCCGCTTTCGGCTTTATTTAGATGGACGGAAATAGGAATCGTGTAGGATTGAAGCCGAACATCGTACAAGCATGTTCGTCACCGTGGCCACTGCGCAATGCGAATTATGTTGTAGAAACGCGAATTGGCCAAACCTACGATCTTTTTATCTCGATTCGTCGCTGACTAATAACTTTACTCACTCGTTTCGATGTCTGTATTAAACGTTACTCAAATATACGATCAATCGAGTACAGCGCGTTTCCATGTTTCATCTTCTCCAAGAAATGACTGGGATAATCAAACAACTTGTCGATGTTTCATCTTTTTCTTTTTTATTAACTCAAACTGTGACAGTACTAAACCGAAGTTTTTCAGAATCGAGAAAAACTTCGATGCGACCGAAAGATGGTTCCTCTGGAACGCGGCTAACTCGAGAAGCTACAAAGCTTCAGCTGTTACAATTTGTTACCACCTTTCTCGTTCGTCTAACACGTCCGAATTGGTTTTCTTCCAACCGGAAACCCTATTAATCGTACCTGCGGCCGGTCGGTAATCTATTTTGATTTCTTGTCGAAGCTCCCACCACGATCGCGTAGTGTCCAGACACCGAGAACCGTTCCCGTCTTTTATTAGAGTCAGTCAATTGGAGGCGAACGAAAGGCCTAGCAAACCGCGAGAATAATCGACCAACCCGTTCTTCCCTCTTCGATCGAATCTAGTCGCGTTTCCCGTCCTCCTGATTCGCGCGAGTCACGTCGAGTCCGGCGTTCTCGCATCTTCGCGATCGTCTTTGATTTTTTCTGCGGCAGTAAAAGCAGTGGTCTCTGGTTTCGGTAAGTGAAACGAGTCACACTCAGCCACACACGAGCCACTACCCGCTGAGGGCAACGTTCGATCCTCGAAAGACTAGTTTGATCGACGATCAACAGCCTTTTGTCGATCGACGATCAATACTCTTTCGCTCTGTCTGACAATAAAATACAGAAACACGCAACGAACGTTCGCATTGTTCCCTGCCAGTTCGTATTCGGGCGTACGGCCAACGTAATCGTAACCGGATCTCGATAGAATCTCGTAAGGAATTTCGACGAGAGCGTCGGCAAGCTTGTGAATATTTCTGATAAAAAACACGCGACAGGTTTAGACGCGCGAGACTCGAGCATCATCGACGATCATTTCGGAAGACGGTCTGAGCCTCTGACGGGAAACAAACGGCCTTTATAGAAAAGCGTGGCGTAACAGTGACGCAACAAGCCGTTATAGCGTCGCCGTCGTAAAATTCTACCGCGTTGTCTATTTCGGGAGCGTCGTGGTTCACGTACTACGCGTCTGCTGCGCAAAAATTGTCTCTCGCGCCTCCATTTGACCCGCGAGCGTGCACCCTCGAACGCTCGATCGTTCTAGCTCGCGCTAGGAACGCTACGGCGGTGAGCTTCTGATCGATCGGATATCCTGCTCGATCGTCGCAGCTAGAAAACGAAAGAACGTTCCGAATGGAAAAGCGAATAGCAAGACGCTTTGCATTTTACGTCGTCTCGCAATTTGGCTGTCAAGCGCATCTGTCGATGACAAAATATACAGGGTGGCTGGTAAATGGTGATACAAGCAAAAAGGGGGTGATTCTACGCGAAAAAAGAAGTCGAAAATATAGAATAAAAATTTTTTTGAATTTTTCCATCGAGACAACGATCTACAATGAGATCCGTTATAACGTACCGTACGCGTACCGAGCGAAAATTCAAAGTCGATTTTCTCGAAAACAAAGTCTGAAACGAAAAATTTTTATTCTATATTTTCGACTTCTTTTTTCGCGTAGAATCACCCCCTTTCCGCTTGTACCACCAGTTACCAACCACCCCGTATATAAGCCACGCGTTACTACTTTTCGATCCAAGTTTCGCTTCGGAGCAATTAATGTTTCTTTAAAATTTCATCGAGCGAGCGCTTCGGAGTATTATAGCAGACGGGATCGATCGTTCGGACTAGAAGCCGCGTACGAGAGCAATTTCGAAAATAGCGCATTGCTGTTGCAACGCGAAAATGAATGACGCGAATTCAGGTCACCGGAGCCGCGTTCATTCGTCAAAAATACTTAAACGAAAACCTAGCAGCTTGGGCGATAAGTCGTGGAAACAGAGAGCTGCACGACTAGCATTCTGTTTAGGTCTTTGCACTTGACCGCTTCCCTGCTGCTACAGCGTTCTTCGCGTATCGACCGGTTCGAAAATGAGCCGCGGCCATCGATTTCGAGCATCGGAGACAGTTAGAAGCAAAGTTTCCACGCAAGGAATCGTGGAAGATAAACACGATGGTCGATGCAGCGTCGAAGGTTGGCTATTCTCGGAGCGATTATCGAAAAAAGTGTATGCATCAACCTATTTCGCGTAAACACGCGGGCGCCTGCGCGACGGACATTCGATATAATACGATAGCAAGCTAAGATCGCAGCTTTTGTATTTAGCATTTTGTTTGCCCGCTGACGATACTCTGTTCTTTGCCCCACTCGTCCAAGTTTCACGTAAGATCAGCGTTAATTTCGATCCGAGCAACGATACAAAAGGTAGAAAAATAGCTGTGTGCGTTGGCATATTAATCTTTGATCCAAAGACTATTCGAGAGGGTCAGAAAAGCGTGGACGAGCCGCTAACGCTTAAGACGCAAGGTGGAAGCGTGCTCGTTGAGCAAAAGATTCCATGCACCTGACACAAGGTGGAACGAAGGGTCGTCCTAGGAACAGTGGGAACGGCTGCAAAGTTTTCAGCGGTCTAATTCGGTCGGCTCGCGAAATGACTTCGTAGAGATCCGGTGGCACGCTTTTCTCCGACCATGGCACACACGTTCGATCATCGACCGAAATAACATTGGCATTGTTCCGTTTCCCTCCAGAAGAACCGGCTTTCGTGGCAATCGGGTCGACTAATTTCGACCCTTCGCCACGACCGTGGAATGTCGCGCCTTCTACGGCCGCATTTTCAGATCGATTCACGTTCTTCCATTTCGAACGAACGTCGATTCGATTCGTTTCGCTGTTCCGCGGAACCAACCGTGTACGATTTCTAGTCGATCCATGAGCGGAAGGGGTCAAGGTCCAACCACGACTGTTTGCCAAACCAACGATTCATAAACGAGAAATTAATTCCATGGTTCGTGACTAGAAAACCGTAACCTTGCAAATTCAACCGGGGAAGGAAGTTTGGAACTATGTCGTGAAAACAACGCGACGAGCGCAGTTTCGCTGGCAGAAACGTTTCGTGAATCAGAATATTAATCGTCGCGACCCACGATTGTCGCTACGTTGTTTCGAGTCGTTTCTCGATGTAAATACACAAGGAAACGAGATAGGACGAGGAGGACGGAATTTTATTTTCGTCGATGATTTATTTACTCGTTCAAGTGCCAGGTGTGGACGAAGTGATTCGACCATCGATCACACGGCCAGCTTTTCCTTCGACAGCAACAGGAACCTCGTGAGACGTCGAGGTCTTCTTTCCGGCAGGGAGCGATAACCTTGCGCCTGCTTATCGTATCTTCGACGCTTTTCATTCAGAAGTCGTTCCACTCGATTAACTATACAAATTACACGAAAAATCCTGTCTAACGTTAGAAATAGATTCGATGGATAAGTATCGAGGGAGGCAGAGGGCAAAGCTCTCGTTCGTTCCTTGGATCCTCTTTTAGCTCCGGAAATAAAGATACTCATAATCCAAACAGCGCTGCTCCGATCATTGCGAAAGAAAAGCACACGGAATCGCTCCGTCCACTTCTTCGTATTTACACGACAGATCAAACGAACGTGACGCAGTCGTTTTGCATAACCAGCGGTGTTCTCTGTGCAGGAAACGTAATCGTAAATCAATTTACTCCAGCGGATCGTGTTCGATAAATCGTGCCATGGTAACTGACGCCAGCGTGACGCGCGTGTTTACGCGTCATACGCTATCGTGATACGCAATTCGAAACTTTATCGCGTTTTTTCTCCTACCCTATCGATTTCTATCGTCTTATTCTATACGTCGGTACGGTCGGACGAAAAGCATACAAACAAAGGTAAACGATTTTTAAGGAACAATCGGACAGTGTTGCGGTACGGCGCAAATATAGATCATCGAGAGTTCGATAAGCTGGACGTTGGGTGTTTCGATATCTGTTTGGACGTGCGCCAGAGAGACGTACCGCGCGCAAAACGTGTATCAAAGATCGGCTCGACTCGTTGATTCGTAACCGATGAGGTAACCGAAATAAAGTGGTGCGAGTAACGCGAGAAATTCGGCCGCGCATCTCGGCCACGTAAACAAGCCGGAATTTCCACGCCAGAACTCCGTCGAGTTCGAGCGAACATAGAGAAAGAGAGAGCGCAACGATGAATGGGATTAGGTTAATTGATCGACGTAACGGATCAAAGGTCAGGCCGCAACTGAACTTGAATCCTGGAAACTTTCTCTCGCTCGAAAGTTTCGCGACGAAAGATGGGACGACGTAAACGAAAATAACGGCGACCAGAGTTCGCACTGACCGTGCTAGTTGCTGTATGATCGATTTTAAAGATGCGCTTGGACGCGAATCAAGTTGCAAGCGACGAATCGTTCGTTTTTGCGAAACGATCGCGACCAAAGGTGCCAAACTCTTGTTCTCTCGTCGCGACGTCGTACAGATATCGAAACGACGCCTCCGCGCCAACGTTTCCGAACACGACGAGGAACGATGGTTAACGGATTGGCTCATTAGAGCTCGGCATCGATCGCAATTAATCGCGCGGCCGATGATCGGACGTCGCACGCGGCGACTGCCAAATCGGGCTCCGTTAATTATCTCGAGCGAGTGATCGATCGCGACGCGTACGCTGCATTAAGGACAGAGATTCGCGTCCAGGGACATTCGAGCTAACTTTAGCCTTAGCCACGGTTCGCTCCTCAAGTCGAACGTTACGTCGACATAACGAGCCGAACGGCCACTAGTTTACCCCGGGTCCGAACGGTTTGCCCACGGAAAATAAAACAGTTCTCTGGCCGCCATCCGGCCGCATGGATAAGCCGATAATCGCGTGATCACCGCCTCCTCGAGTACGTGCCGCTCGGTCAGGGCCCGCGACGCCTTTCAGCCTGCTAAACGGGCTACGCCACCGTTGTGGACCAGTGGGTGCGCGTGGGTGGTGGGTGCCCCCCCTAGGAAGTCGTTTTAACTTCTCGTCTCGTCTCGTCTCTTTCCTCTCTTTCGTCTCCCGGGTGTGTGACGTCAGCCTAGAGGATTACCCGAGTGACACCAAGAGTTTGGTCGAGATCCCGAGGATATCTTATGGATGTAGCACGCACGTCACCGAGATTCCCTTCGCTCTCCGAGATCGAGGAATTCCGGTATACGTTTCCGAGAGGACTTCTCTCGTAGATCATCCTGGAGCGGTCTCTTCTATGCTCCCGAAGAGCGACGAGCTCGAGAAAAAGAACGATAGGATGAAGCACCGCCAACTGTATGGGTATTTGACGTGTCGAGTTCGTGACGTAACATAGTCTCTATCTGTAAAGTGATTCGCGTAGAAAAATATCGTTTATTCATGATAATACGATAGAAGACCGCTCTTACCGTTTCTCATCGGAAAATCCAAGAACGCTTTTCGAGATGGGCTTAATGATGTCGATACTGATCGGATGCGTCGGCATGTTGGAGCTGCTCGCCTGCCTCCGTCACGTCACCGACGGCGTCGTGATCAGGATCAATCAACCAGCCACACCGTGTCTCTCGTATCACGAGCAGAACGATACTATGAGCACTCATGACTCCATCTGCAGTTTCAGTCACTCGACCGACGTGAATTTGCCTCGTGGCGCCAAGCACAAATTGGAGAATCTGCACGAGTATAGTTTACGAATCAGAACCGAACTGCGATCCTTGGACAAGAACTTCGACTACAGCGCGTTGTCGGAATGCAGCGCCAGAGATTTCCTGTTACCCTCCAGGGTAAGCCCGGACTCCAGGCTCAGTCCAGATTTCGAGTATCTGGTACAAGCGAGCGATTCTCGAGAGGATCAAGCGGAAGCGGAAAGCGATCACAGGGATCTATACGAACGAGATATTTACGAAGATGCGACTGAAAACTGGCGAATGGAAAGTAGTTCGAGAGACCGACCATTATCCGTGATAACCGCAGAACCGGAGAAATACGTCAGAGTACCGACGCCGATTCCTTTCAACGTGGACGATCCGTTGTCCAGTTCCGGAGCTTCGAGCGACGTGGGTACGTCGTTCGACAACGATTCCGGAAACGAAGCGCCCACAATGAGATCCTTCGAATCGATTCCAATGATCAAACGATACAAGAGTCCTTCGGAAGGCGGATCCTCGATAGACGAGTCCGATTGCCACGAGCAAAGGAAATATCCTAGGAAACCGATCAGAAAGTCTCGCTCCAAGTCTCCCGAACCTTCGAAGAGTCTCGAAAATCTCCGAGAAAGCGAAATATCGATTCCTTCCGAGAAACCGAACACGGCCGAACATCAAGTTGAATCGGCAAGAGTACCGAGTCAGAGGAAGAAGATCAAGTCCTCCGGCACGATCACGAGGAAGCCCACGAGGTTGAAATCGAAGGACGCACAGGTGAGCAGAAGCGCCGAGAATTTAACGGCGAGAAAGTCGAAGAGGCACCGAGATCCGGAGAGACGAAAGTCGGATATCTCCGTTCAGACCATCGGCAGCTACCAGAGAGACGAATGGACCAACACGTCGCCTCCAGACAGTCCCACGATGTCCAGGTCAGAGAGTCGGAGGAGCGTGTCCGTCCAGGTGCAGACCAGTTTCGAGAAGGAACTACCGAGCTTGGAAGCTTCGACGGAACTGGAGGGCTCGGTTCTGGGTCTGTCCGAGAGCAGAAGAGATCTCACGTCTCGGGATCATTTTGGCAGAAGGACCTTTAAGAATAGAAGATTCGGATCCGGTTCCAGGGACAAGGCCGACGACGGCGACGGCGCTCGAGATAACTTCTCGATGACTAATGCAACTTCATCCGTTGAGAGATCCAAGGATGAGGCGCGTCTGCTGAAAATATCCAGCTTCGAGGAGGCGGACGACGAGGATTATCAGAGAATCCGGAACATCCTAACAGACTCCGACTCGAAAGAGTTCAACGAGAAGAAGAGGAGAAAGGGATCTAGGTCCGTGTCCTCGTTCGAGGACGAAGATTATTGGGACGCGGAGGATGTGAGTGCAGCAACTGGACGGATACAGTACTCGATACCGGATCCCGATCGAAACAAAGCTTTCTGGGTAATGACGCAATCAATGAAGCTCCTCTCGTCTCTCTCCGATTACACTCGTTAGTTACACCCAATTCATTCGACACACTTTAGACAGTGAAATACAATTGAAAACCACTATACACACTTTCCCCGCTGTTTGTATGATTTTACTCGACTCAATGTCGCTGTCACCCACTCAATTATCGAGAAATTTGGAATACTTGAGATTTCGGAAAATCCAAAAGATCGATAGAAGCACTCATCGTCCGATAACGGTCGATGTTGATCCTAGGAATATTTATTTTCGAAGAAATTACTAATTGCTGACTGTTAGAAATCTAACATACCAAAAGGTGCAAAGAAAAGACAGAGAAATTAATTTCCAACCCCACTAGGGGCGATTTGAATTCAGGACAATTTGATAGGAGTCGCGTTATCGAATATTCTTCTTCACTAACACTGACCATCTAATCACCGTCATCGTACTTGCTTCGTGTAACACTCGGCAATCGGAATATTTTTTAAACTCTGCGTATTAACCACGATTACGGTTATAAAATAGATTTTAACTTTCGACCAGGTCGTCAAATAGTTAGGAAGGTGCGTGTACAAACGAGACCGCGCGTAACAACGACGGTATACTCACAAATCACGGTGACTCGTGTTTTCACTGATGGCACCGAATTCTTGGTCGTTATTTGTCAAATAACCGACCTGGAATAGCGGCGACGAAGTCGTAAAACTAATGGCGAATCGCTTTTGGCCGCGAGACAACGGCGGTGTGCGAAATTACTCGCCGACTGGTATCAGATTCATTCTACGTGAAATAAAAAAACAGATGCCACCTGGTTCTAACATGAAACGATAGAAAATTTGCCACCGACGCGACGCGACGATTGCATAATATCCCTCAGCCTCGACTCTGGCCGAGGCCACTGGCGATCTTGGACCCGCTATTGTTATCCCCAAGATCTTGGAATCTTACGTTGTAGAGGGAAAAAAGAGTTGCAAGGAGACGGGGTGAGAAAACGCGATCCCAATTTCGTACGAAATACTCACAGTTCTCTGGCACGTTCATTGGTGCCGTGTGCCTCGCGTGGGGTCTCCCAAAATATCAATCTCGTACTCGCTTGCAAATAATATACGTATACATCGCACTCCTGTCTCGTCGTTTACCTCAGACGCGACACTTTCTCAGGGCTTCCCTTTACGAACGTTTATGGGATTACGGGCACACTAAGTTTTACCTGGTCGTCTTCGAAGCTCGCTGGTTGGTGCTTTGACAGAGTTAAGGTTCAAAATGTACATCATGTATCAATGTATTAAACGGATATCAGCGATCTATCGCTGATCATCGAACGTCTACGATCACCATAGACGTTTTCAAGGCAATAGCTGGTACACCAGAAGCTCATCGCCAGAAGAATCCTCGTGATATTCCACTATTTTGGTCGACCCGATTTTTCAGCGGCGTTATATTTTTAATCGTCCCTCTTCCGGACCCCTCATGGCCGATATTATGTTACCGCCCGCCACGATTCTCAATCCGCGTAGGCGATCACATCCTCCTGTGACGGGCGATTTTCATTTTCCTGCTATTTATAAAACGGCCGGCGTTCCTGAAATATCTGTATGATGGAATGGCGATTTACCGTGAAACCGTGAAATCGAGACCACCGCCTAAATCTACCATGGCCGTGTTCCCGTAATTCTCTCTCGCCGGCCATGGTTACGATTTTCAAACCGGACCAGAATACGCGAATGGTCGTTGGTCGTGTTTGATAATCACGGCTGAAAGAGGTATCAGTGACGATGAGAATGCGGAACGTGGGTGGGCCACACGAATTGGTGATGTGCGGAACATTCCGATCCAATTACACCGCGGACTTCTTCTTTATTTTTCCGGCCAGTTCTATTTTTCGCGTAGTTTCACCCCGCGTCAACCAGGAACCACCTGTTTGGCACGTGATCAACTTGTCGATGTTTCAAGAAACGATCGTGAATGATCGATGACGCTTTCGTATCTTTCCTACGAATCTCTATAGATCGCAATAGTTTACAAATGGCTTTATCGATAAGAGATTTTTCGCGTCGATCCTATCTGACCTAGATCGGAAAGCTTTTGGAAAAATCTTTACTCCAATTCCATCGATCGTGAAGCAACGATCCGATTCGTTGATCGTCGATTACCTAGTTGCGTTTCATCGACGAAATTATCTACCACTCTACCACTGCTCCCAATTCCCAGTCTTATCGAACCAATTCGATCGCAAACAGAAAGCAACATACAATTTTATTTCATTTGATCTATCGAATGGGCTAATATATAGGGGGATACTCAACGATCGTCCTTCTGATCATTCAGAAATCGAATCGTCTGGTCGAGAGCGGGCAGATAGAGGAGACGCCGTTAAAGTGTGCAGAAATATCGCTATCGAGAAAAGATAAATAAAAATGAAGAAAAAGGGAAAGATTTCAAGGAATCGGAGCGACGTTGCCGCGAACCTGTAACCTGTCGCGGTCGATCGCTAACGAGTCGAATGGCAACGACTAAAGAGGGGGACAACGGAGTCAAAGAGAGAAAGAGGGGTGTCGTGGAGAAGTTGCACCCGGCACACTGCATCGAGAATCTCGACGAGGAGGAGGCAACGGAGGAAAAGAAGGAGTAGAAGGTTAGGGAAGATGAAGAGGGAAGAGAAGAGAGCGAAAAGGAGGATGGGGGAAGAGGGTGGCGGACGCGCGCGGCGAGTTTCTGGAGTCGTCGGGACGCCGAAAATAGCGTCCCGATATGATGATGCCCGGAGCGCGACGATCCTAGATTTCAGTCAGTTCGCAAGCTCGAAAGCTGCTGGCTACACACGGAACACTCCGACCACGCTCCGGTTTTACATTTTCATAGAGGCGCCAATCAGCCTTTTTCGTTTCCGAAGCTCCAAGCGTTCGTCTTTCTTTTCGTCTCTTCTCCTGGACTACACGTCCGGTTCCCGGTTCTTCTTCTCGTTTCCTCGTGAGACGACATTCGAGAGTATTCTCGCGACCGAGATCGTTAAACGCGCGGAACAAGCTTCGACGAGTAGCACACGATGGCGGAAGTAGACGGTGTAGTGTTCACGACCACCGAGCGCAAGATTCGCAAAGTGAAGAAGACGACGAAGCGCAGGGAGAGCCACGATCAGAACGCCGAGGTCACGATCACCGAGGTCGACAGCACGCAGAATCACCACGCCATCGAAGAGTATGTGCTGGCTGCAGATCTAACTCGGATCGGCCCGAACACGTTTTCGACGATCCCCTTTTTCTCAGCCACGAGCTTTCCGTTTGCGATCGCAATCCTCGCGAAACGAGATCTTGGCCGTCACCCGTGAACCCGCGCGATTTTCCAACTCGATCGTTGTCACGTGAAATTTTCGCCTTTTTCGTCGTTGATCCGAGTTTCAGCATGGAGCATGGTGGAAGACAAACGCGAATCTCGATATTCGCGGCAAACGAGAAAAATCGATGATTCATTTCGGCAACGGACGAAAGCAAGCTCTTTGATCGCGAGCTGTATTTGCTTTCCGACTCGACCTACTTTACTTCGATAGCGAAATTTCATGGTTACGTTTGCCGCGGTCGGTTCGTCGTCCCCCCTCCCCTTCCACTGGTTGTTTCCTCCTTACCGTTCCAAAGTAACGAGGTACTAAAACAACGAACCACACAGGAACGAGCTGCGATAGTAACGACAGCTCGAAAGATTTGCTAATGTTTTCAAAACACGTTCGTTTTGCGAAATTTCCGGGTAACCGGCCAACTTCTCGTGCCGAGGGGCGCTCTTCTCTCATGGGAGTAGAGGTTCGCGACGCGAGATCCTCTCGATCGACGATCGAGAGTGCCGCGTAATTCGTACGATACATATTATGCATTTTTCTTTACGCCACGATTATATGTTCCCGTACAAAAAATACTCAGCCAGCACATACAACAGCACTCAACCAAGGTACATATAACCAGCAAATCTATCGCAACACCGTCGCAGATACGCTAGACACTGCAGCACCGAGCAATGAAAGAGAGAGATTGCGAGGAACTTTTGCGGTTCGGTCGGTGGGAAATTTCGTCGGACGAAAAAGCGAGAGAAAACGATGCTGTGAGAAGAGCGTATCTGGAACTTACGTCGTCGTACATGCCACGAGATTTATCGTGAAAAGAGAAACAGAGTTTTCGCGTTTAAATTAGACAGAGTCGATGCTATCTCTCGAATATTTCGCGTTGCCAAAAATTGTCGTGGAGAAGTACGTCGCTTTAAAAGCGACGTTTTCCTTGTTCCATGGAATCGTTCGATTGCCTTAACGTATTAAGGGGATCGGGTCTAACGAGCGTTCCGAGAGAAACCTGGCAGGAACGATCGTCTCTAAACAGGTCGCGTTTTTCGTTTCCAGTTGATTTTCAGTGGCGAGTACACGAAGGCGATGAACAAGGACTGGCACAGCGGCCATTTCTGTTGCTGGCAGTGTGACGAATCTTTGACCGGGCAGCGTTACGTGCTCAGGGACGAGCACCCTTACTGCATCAAATGCTACGAGAGCGTTTTCGCTAATGGCTGCGAGGAGTGCAACAAAATCATCGGTATCGACTCCAAGGTACGTATATCGCGGTTCCATTCCCGATATCTCGCGATCCTATTTTCCCAGCGATAAACGCGTTGACTCACCGACCTCGATCGCCCAAACGCTCGATTTTTCTCTCGATACTTGGTGTCGCGAACACGCGCCCGATAGAAACCGAGATATTTCACGAAACGACGACGATACGTGGGTTTGGATACGATCCAACCGGGCGGAAAACCAAAGTTTTCCCCTAAATTTAGATTCGCGGCACACGGCACTCGTTCCACCCTTTCCACGCGTGAAAAAAATCGAAAGACCTTCGCCGTATCGAAGAATTCCGTGGTCCGAAGCAAAGCCGATCGGACAAAAATCGGTAATTATCGGTTCGCGTATGATCACAAGACGAGGTGGCGATATACGAACGAGCATGGGCGTTGATTTACTCATTCCTAGAAATAGAAACGATGATGCAGGTGCCTGCTTATTTCCGTTTCTCGCTGGTTCGTCGTTGTTATTCCTCCTACTTGGCCAGCCAAATCAGAGGAAGCGTACCACGAACAGCGTTATTTCGCCGGCCGGTTTTCGTGACAAATCGATATCACGCGAGAAGACGTTTGCCAACTCGACGGAACAAACATAGCGAAACAAACACCCAAGGATCCGCGTACCTTTTCCTCGCCGGAATGACACACTGCTCTAGTAGCATTGCTTAAAGGTCGACGAGTTAGCGATTGTAATCGATCCCGGAATGGAAACCCGCGTTTCGTTTCGATACAAACGCGTTTCTCTCTCTAAATTCGATGATTTGTATCCGCATGTTGGTCGTCGGAACGTGGTCGAACGTTGCAACGTCCGTCGTAGCGTTCTATCGTTTTGCATAAGATCGGTCACACGAGCTACGTCCGTCAGATTTGTCGTTGTATTTTTTGTTTTCCTTTAAAACTGGACACACGAACGGATGAATATTCGTAATGTGTAAACACGACCTATAAGAATTTGTTTTGTCTTCTCAGTTCCTTTAATTCGTCAAACGACGACCGCGACATGCGAAGATAATCGAAAAATTTCTTTTCGTCGGTTCGAAATGCATCAGAGATCGTGTAAGATGCATCTTTCAGTAATCTCGAATTCATCGCGAGTTTTGGCCACGTATGGATACTAGAAACGCGTACTGATAGGGGAAAATTACGGAGATCAAAACCAACGCTCGCGTGACTGTAGCCACAACTTCCGTCACAACGGACGTCATCGTCACAACGCTTGTGTAACTCGAGCCTAAAAGGTAAGACGACTGACTGACAACGAATCTATTTGCTTAAGGCAACGCTGGATCTAAAGCGAGTTCCTTATAGTCGCAAAGGCCGTCGCGTCAAACATAATCGATGTTTTCCTCTGCTCGTTCAGCGTGTAATTCGCGAGATCCTGTTTTTCGTTACCCATTCGCGTATTTTCATTTCGCAAGCTGTCCGTCGCTTGTCCGTTACACGAAACGAAAACGATTATCACCTCCGTAAGGCGAGAGCGAGCAAACGATAATTGGCGACGAATCGTTTGCAGGATTTGTCGTACAAGGATAAGCACTGGCACGAGGCCTGCTTCCTCTGCAACAGGTGCAGAGTGTCCTTGGTGGACAAACAGTTCGGTAGCAAGGTGGACAAGATCTACTGCGGCAACTGTTACGACGCCCAATTCGCCAGCCGTTGCGATGGATGCGGCGAAATCTTCCGTGCTGGTACGTAATTCGAAACCAATTTCTTCGATCGCAGAAATAGCAGAACGCCTCTTTCACGCGTATCCTGTCGAGTGCTTGAATTCGAAGGAACGCTGTTCGAACAGCGATAAAAATACGACCGCCGTTGTAACCCGAAATAACCAATTCGTTCACCACCGGCCGACTATAGGAGGTCCGGTCTAGACGATCGATCGAACCACCTGTTTTCCAGCAGCGATGACCCCCGAGGAATGACTCACGGTCCCGAGTGCGACACACGGGCAGTATAGATCTCGCATTCGGCGTTTCTTATTAAGGCAATCGAGTCAAGGTTCGAACCAATTATCGCGATCCTTTTCAAAGGGAAAGGAAATGCTTAAACTTCTGTGACCTCTGATTCTTCAGCGCGTGTCCAGATTGTTCGTGGGATTTTCCCCAAAATTTCGCTTCCTATCGAAACGTATTTTAAACGACAAACCTGGACCGTATTTCTGGACCCGGCAGACATCGATGTTTGATCGCATTTTAGAAGAAACTTTGCGAACGAAATTCGCGCTGTACGGTTTCTCTGGCGGGTTTCGAGCCGAGCGAATCGAGAAGCGGGAAAGTGGGTCGAAAAAGGTTGTCGAGCAATTATGCGCGCGACCTTTTTCGACAAGCGCGGAACGCAATCTCCGAACGACTTATCGCTTTGTCGCCTCGCAACCTTCGGCGATCGCAGACGGCGTGGTGGAGCGCACCGCGACCTATATATCGCGTGATTCACGCGTGCCTCGACGACCATGCTTCAGGCCACTACACAGGTAATTGGGACGACAACGTGAGAGCCTGTGTTAACGAGCCGCTGATTCCTCGAGAATCGTAGACCTCGGAAGAGCCCCGACGATTAAACGTTAGTTCCCCTTGTTTCTTTTGGGAAAAGGTAGCTCTTCGCTCGAGGGCAGCTACTTCCGCTGAAAGATTACGGGTTGGTAATTCGGTCAAGTACGCTACAAGATGAACGAGACATCGTGCAAGTAAAACCGTATGGCAACGAAATTCGGAGAATACGAATTAAGCTTCGAATACGTTTAAACGAAACTGTCGAGGAGAAAGCCAAGTGCTTAGGATGGATGATCGATTTGGCGAACGAGGTTCGTGCCTCTGATGGACTGGTTCCGACTTACGTGACGCGCGTGGGAGTCTCGTTAAATCTTAAGAGAGGCACAGATAGTTACGGGATCGGCGAGGAATCGTTTGCGAAAATGACTCGGTACCAACGCGTGTCCGTATACGGCTCGACCTTTCGAACGATATCTAGCGTGGTGCATGGCGAATGAACTTCGTGAAAAAGAAATGCGCCGTATTCGAGCGATCTGGTTTCCCGCGGAAAAGTTCGCTGTTTGCAAATTTTTGACATGGAGTATCTTTAACGAGTTTTAATTGAGTTTTACGACGCAGTCTCGAGATATCGACGATAAAGATACCGCTATTTATTCAACCATTAAAAGAAACGAGAGATTACAGGACAGAAGAATCAATAACTTGATCGAACGAGTACGACTAACTAAAGGTTAAACTAGCGCGACGATCGTGAATTGAGCGCATTCTGTTGGCGTTTGACGTCGCTTATCAGGGAACGTGTTAATCGACTCAATTCTTTCGATGAATCACGGCCGATTAGTTCATTCTTCAAGCAAAATACTTTGTCATTCGTTTCTTTGGCTATTGCGCTGCAGGAATAATAATCTGGTCGTCGGAAAAAGAAGAAGTTTAAGAGTTCCGTGCCACTAATTGCCAGCGCGCTAATCACCACGGTACTCGATGGCGTAATCGTGCAGAGAAAATCGTTCGTCTACGGCAAGAAATCCTTCCCCTTTGTGAACGTCGTGACAAACGAGATGTAAAACCGATGACTACCGCAGCTAAAGCGATCGGCGCGCCTGTTAACTTCGAGGTTAATGCATATCATTTAAGCCGAAAGAAGCAGACTGCATTTATAGAAGCAACCATCAATGTCACGACGTCTGAACGATCGAAATAAACGTGCCCGTCGTTCGATCGATTAATGCACGCGTCAATTACAATTCCTCGCTTCTGCATCTGCGACGATGCTAGACGTACTCGACAGAGGAGATGATCGGATGAATCTCGAAAGAGACGAAAAGGAGCCGGTTCGACGAACGAGGCCGGGCCTGGGCTGGAGCGAACGCGCCGCGTAAATATATAAATATTCGCGGACGCGCTCCAGGATGGCGGAGAGTGGGTCTGGTGGAGCGGAAAGGCGAACTTATCAGCGGAGTAGAAGACACGTTGCGCGTGCTCGCGGTGTGCACGGTGAGTCCAGCGAGGGGGCTCGCTTCGGTTGCTTCAGTGGCTCGCAAGACTCCGGGCCAATCGCACGATCGGCCGATTTCTTCTCCTTAGCTTCTACTCTCCGTAGACGTTGTATTTGCGTCGTGTTTGAATCGTGTTCGCGCGTCAATCCGGCTCTCTTCCGATTCCCGTAGGTTAGCTCTTGATCTTCTCACTTCTCGATCGGTCCTCGACACGCGTTGCTTGGGAAAATTCATAGTAGACGCATCGTATTTTATTCCTTGGACGCTTTTACTTTGGTTAACGACGGTGTAAACACGTCTCGCAACACGTCTGGTCTCGGACAAACGTCAGATATCTCGCTCGAATGCTTTTACTTCGAACGACATCGCTATAAAAATACTTGCCACTTGCGACCGTCACGTTGACTTTTACAACTTTCTCGATAGTAGAAGCAACGATTCTTTTATTCTTTACGACAACGATATGCGCTCTATGTCTGACAGTTTTACAGCTTGTTTAGTGCAAACTCTTTTAGTATTGCGCGATCGAGGGTGAGAAATCTAAGGGTCGGTATTTTATATGCCATCGCGATATCGAAATTTCAGTGAACGTTTTGTCGTGGAAGTTAAGAGACTCGTGAGAAAAAAAAGAAACGAAGAGAAAGATGGCCACAGACACGTTGAGCGAACGGCTATCCACTAAGCTTCACCTGCAAACGAAGAAGGTGGGCGAGGACAGGATAAGAAGGGCAAAAGAAAAGGACGAGGATATTGCGATATTCAGCATGTTTTCATTGGAGGGTGACCCTAAGTTCAGATGCTGTCTGGGCAAAGACTGTCTGCTGGGAGATCCGAAAAAGGCAGATCCAGGTGACGAAAATGATAAACGACCTTCTTTCTTATTTTTCAATGATCTTTTGTTTAAAAACTCGAATGAAAACAAAACGTTCTGGGAAGTATCGTGTTCGACATTCTCGGTCGATCTTGGAGGACGTTGCAAAACCACGCGATGCACGCGGGGGCGACGAATAAGGTTCCGTTCTCAAGTTTTCCTAAGGTCGACATCGGCACGCCGATCGTGGGTCGATGTCGCGCAACCGGCCCGCGATAAACTATCCGATCGAACGGACAGTCGGCGAATCGTGCAACAGAGAAAGGAAAAAGGAATGAGAGAGAGAGAAAGAAAAATAGGCTCCGAGGAAAAGTGGGAATTCGAAGGGAACCGTGACCTTATGTGGAAACACGAGCACGGCCGCACAGTTCGATTGTCCGTGGCTACATTTGCTTAGTGAATCAGGTTAATTGTCCGTGACTCGATCAACCATACAGTTCTTAATAAGAAATCGTAAATAACGTGGAGAGTATATAACGAAACGTCTAACGAAATCTAGCGGGAAAGACGGAAACGTGTTTGCGAAGCGCGTGTTTAGAGAAGAGATAATCACCCAGAGACGCGGTAGGGAACCAAACAGACGGGTTTCTATGCTAATCGTACACTCAAGCTTTATGATTAATATAGCTATACGATCGTGATCGACTGTGTCGTAGGATTAATAAAGCGTTCGATACTTCCGGCTGCGATCACGACGCGTGTGTCACTTAATGAACGTTTCAACATTTCCTGGAAAATTCGTTTTTCCCTTCTAGTTACTTTTGACTTTAACGTTCGACAGAAGCTGTTTTATTTGAAGGACGCGACTGGTGTTTGGTTTGTTTGCGGATAATTCACAATGCAAATCCGTCTAACGAAGCCCGGCATCGTCGCGTAATGCACGCGGCAAAATTTGTCGTTGGTCAATTGCAAAACAGCTTGGAGTTTGCTACGGTGCGATTAAATAATGATGTCATCCGTCGTTTATTCGAATGTTCGCGAACTCTGGCAAAAGAAAAAGATCCTCGTGAAACGCGACTTTTCCTCGGTTCGCTCCTCGTGCGTGGATCGATCGAAACGGTGACAAGAAGTAGATCGGGCGGACAACCGCGATCGATAGATCCTGGCAGAATGAGCCAATCGATTAAAAAATTGTGCATGCAGATAAGAAGTCCTATTAATACGACTGATGTAATTCATTTCCAGACTGTCATTCACGCTTGTTGTTAGATGCATCAATATCTATCGAGGCAAATTTCTTGCTTTCTTATCACGGCGCAATCTGCCTCGGCCGTTATCAACTACGTATTTGGCGCCTCGTAAATCCCCGATAGAGTAAGGAAAAGAACGATTTCGAGTTTGCTCGCGAGAAAGGAGACGTGGGGAAAACAATCGCGGCAAGATTGATCGTTCGAGGCTTGTCGTAGGCACGACACGGCGAAGAGTAAAGTTTTATGTAACGTTTCAAGTCCGTTGTGCAACGGCGAATGATTTAAAAACGGGCCGGATGCGGCCACCGTGTTCTATATTTTCCTCTTGCACAATAACTAATAACGCTTTATGAAGGGACGCGTCGTGAAGCCTGAGCCGCGTCGAATTTCACGTGTTCACTTCACCAAATTCTCGTCGCTGTTAGTCGCGCAGCGCTCGCGTAGATCTGGAAAGTCCGAGGCCCGGTGTTCTCCTCGTCGGTGAATTTATATTTAGACTTGACGTGGCCGAGAATCGCCGCTTTCAACGGATTACCAGAACCTCGTCGATTCGAGATCTCGTAAAATGCGGAACGATCGCGTTAACGATCTTCGATTTCAAGACTCTGTAATCTTCGACCTGCGGTTAGCGGATCGACGCTTAGCTGTTTCCAGAAATACTCGAATCACACGAGGTTTTCGCGAATCTATTTCGATCCTTCGGATAAAAGAGCCGGTTCCGCACACGATCTCGATGAAAGTTTGAGGAAAACATGGGAAACAGCGAGTTAACGGCACCGCTCCTCCGAACTATTCTAATACGTAAATCGAATGAACGCGCAATTTTTCACAGTCGATCAGACCGATGAAACGCAGTGGTAACGAGCGAGCTAAAGCGACATGTATAATGCGATATTACCACATCGCCGGCCTTGGACCATCAGACTTTATACATATACGGAGGTATTGCTTGGACCAAGTGACGTCACAAGCCTTCTCCTGACTCACGGTGGACCAAAGGAATAGCGCACGGAAAGCTGTTGCTTTTTTCATTTTCGAGGACCACTGGAATCTAGGCTATCTATATTGGGAGGCAAACGGCCAAAAAATACACGGGCTACAGTTCCTGCTACTCGTTTCTTCCCCAGAACTTTTTGCACGACTCGTAATTAGGACCTTTTGCCGGTCTCTCAACCTATATTTTCGTCGGTTCCCATACACGAGCTCCGTTTGAATACAATAGCGTCTGCCTCGGATGATTAGCTATCTCTTCTACGTCTCGAACGCTATTGTATTCTACGATATCGAAAAAAAGAAGAGGAAGACTGTTACCAAAACTTGTTCTGCTATTACAGCGTGATTCGACGCTGTACTTCCTTCTGCGCGCAAATTAGGCATGCGATCGTCCACGTGTAGATCCAAGATCTCGATAAATGGAAATAAACTTGATTCGAACGGGCATTACAAAGGACAGGCTAATTCGCAGTGACTGATCGATCGGAAACTATGGGACCGGTAACGGCGCGCTGTTCATTTATCAACGACCACGCGGTGGATGATAATGCGTTGATTATATTGACGTTGCTGGCAACAGATGGTCGAATGGAGCTGGGTATGCCACGTCGATTCTTTCTACGATTCGTCCGCCTTTCCGTAAGCGCAAGAACTGCGAAAAAGTTTCCTAAAATGTGGGCAAATGGATAAGATTTAAACGAATTAAAGCTGGTAAAGAAAGAAGGAAACATAGTAGGTGTCGAAAGACGTTGAAACCGATGATTCATGAAACTTTGAGGACCACAAATGGTATTATTTAACTGATCACTCGGACCTCTTCTAAGTTCTATTAGATCACCTTTCGGAATAGCGAGTCATCGTTAACTCGGGTTGCCCTTGGTGCGGCGCAAAGAAAGAGGAAGGAGCTAAGGAGCGAGAGAAATGTCGGAACGCCTACGGGGGAAGATTCCGCGGCGCTCGAAAAAACTCAACGCAGACTCGTGCAAGTGTCACGATTGTCACGATTAGTAAACAACGCTTGATTCTCTGATATCATAGCGGAGGAAGGCGATTGAAAAGTGGACGCGTAACCACTCGTAAGATTGTGACGGATCGTGGTCATAAACTTCGGTTCTGTGTTCGTCGCGACTACGAGAAAGGAAGCGACTCGAAGCTCGCGCGACTTCTCACGTAAACGGAAAGCGAAAGATTGTAAGCGTGGGACTCGATGATCTGCCCAATTATAGAGGACCAGTGACGAGCTCGCTCGCAACCCGGTAATTTCGTCGATCGTGGAATTACACGTTACGATCGGTATACCAAAGCGAAATTTATTTTCTCCTTTTCCGCGCGTGCCGAAGAAAACAACCACTTCGAATAAATTTGGTCGTCGAGTATGCGAGTCAAGTTCTTAGCAAAGTTGTAGGTAAATCGCAGAAAAGGTAGCTATCAGTTGTAAGTTTCTATTAGTCGATAGAAATGACTACGATCGAGTTGAATGAGCACAGCGAGCCATCTTATGTAGATTATTAACAGCCGTGACTAGAAAGTTCCGTGCATGAAACTTTAAAACCGCATTGCGGGAGATGACACCTATCTACGCCGGCGATCTTCCGGTTTTGCGCGACTTTTTACACCTGTCTCGTTGAACTTTCTAACCTACTTCTTGTACAAACACGACCAATCGTCACGAAAGTCGGTCGAAATAACTTCTCGCCAACAAAATCAAATTCCTCTAGGAATGGAAGATGAAATTCGAAACTACCCTCGGTTCGAATCGCGTTTCTCTAGCAGATTGCCTTCCCTCTAAGAACGATTCCTTATCGGTGAGTTGTCGGAAAGTCATCTCCCTAGAATTGCACGAGCGAAACGGACATGCGAGCTCGTCGGGTGCCGCACGCGATCGTTCAAACGCAAAATGCACCCTACGCTGCAAACTTTCACCCTTGCAGACCGATCGTCTAGACATTGCCACAATATTCCACCTCTTTTGACGTTGCTTTGTAATTATTTCGCGAAAACGTGATATTACGCGAGGGTATTGTTCGTTCGGGGGAAAGTTTCGATGTCTGAAGGGTGTCTTTCGCATCCTAGGTACCAAGAAGATGGAGTACAAGACCAGGCAGTGGCACGAGAAGTGTTTCTGCTGCGTGGTCTGCAAGAACCCGATCGGTACGAAGAGCTTCATTCCGCGCGAGCAAGAGATCTATTGCGCTGCGTGCTACGAGGACAAGTTCGCCACCCGATGCGTTAAGTGCAACAAGGTAAATCGATGAACTCTGGCGCATTATAAGCAAGAAAATTATTCGCGTGTTTTAACGAATATCTTTAGTTCAGCAAACGATTATCTCTTCGAAGAATTCTCCTGCTGTTTAACCGTTTGGCAAAGAAAGTCCGTTTGCCGGAGGAGAATGTGTTCTCGTATAGAGAATGGATAGATAAAGGGGATCTTATCGTTCCAGATTATCACCAGTGGCGGCGTAACGTATAAGAACGAACCGTGGCACAGAGACTGCTTCACCTGCAGCAACTGCAACAATTCACTGGCTGGCCAGCGATTTACGTCCCGCGACGACAAGCCCTACTGCGCCGATTGCTTTGGAGAACTGTTCGCCAAGAGATGCACCGCCTGCTCCAAACCGATTACTGGTATTTATCTCTGTTTCTTCTTGCGAATGCGATAAACTTTATCCCTTGCGATGTTCATTTAACTCTTAGAAGATTTTCTTGCTGAAGAGGATAAATTTCTGATTCGTTGCCCGTGTATTTCAGGCATTGGCGGAACTCGCTTCATCTCTTTCGAGGACAGGCATTGGCATAACGATTGTTTCATCTGCGCGGGTTGCAAGACCTCGCTGGTCGGTCGTGGATTCATCACCGACGGCGAAGACATTATCTGCCCTGATTGCGCCAAGATGAAGTTCATGTAGAGGGGTAGTGAAACATCGAGCGAAGAAGAACGAACGAGAAGTAGGGGAGAGGGAAAAGGAGTAAGAAAACGAGAATTATCAAGGGTCTACGGTGTCCAGTCTATATACGGGAATAATATCCTCGCTAAGAAACCTTCCCTTGGAAACAACTGGAAGAGTCCGCTTCGAGAAACAGAAAGAAAGAAGAAGGAAGTCGACCAACTTTAACATAATTGCAGAAGGATAATTGAATAGTTTAGTCACCATCTCTCGAACGCGATGAAAATTACCGTGTTTTCTCCCATACGTAGAATAATATATATATATATATATATATATATATATATATATATATATATATATATCGTTATACGTATGTATACGTGCTCATAGTTGAGAAACGCGGTACTTTTTATTGAAAAAGCAGACACCATCCCGCGACGATTTTTTTCGTATTGGTCGGAAAGCTCTCTGTTCTTCTCGATCGGCTCGGTAATAATGCCGAGCTTTTGTGCATATTATCTCGAAGCAGAGAACGCGAGCAGAAACGAGGGTACTTCCTAGCTTCGTAGTATTTAGAGGTCATTTTAGTCACTCGCGATTCCGATTTCTCCGTCGCGCCGTAACAGCCGAAGAGACAAAGGAAAGTAAAATCGAACAAACGTAAAAATTATCGCAGAGAAGCGCGTTGGAGAAACCGAAGGAATATGCCTTGAAAAGTACGAGAATCAAACCGCCTTAATCAGTATAGTTACTGTTATCGAGCTGTGTGTTTAGAAGTGGAACGAAGTTACGTACTGTCGTGGTGTTATTAACGTTACTGTTTCTTTCTTTTCGCTTTATACAATAGATAGAGAAACGCACGACAAAGATTAACGCGAGGAGTAAAAGTTAAACGACAGGGACAAGAAAGGAAGAACAGATGGATCCTATATATTCTTACGGAATTAAATTTGATATACCTATGATAATATTATTTTTATTTAACTTAAACTCACACGTACACACACGAACACGATCGCGAACAATCACACACGTACACACTAACGCGAATCCCAACACGCGCGAAAACTGCACCCTTTTTTCTCTCTCTCTCTCTCTCTCTATCTCTATCTATCGCTCCGCGATATTGTACAGTAAGACTCGTGCAAAATTCGAGTATAACGAACGACTAATTAAAACGACGGGGCTCGGGTGCACAGTTGTTAGAAAAATTCAAAATTTTTCAAATTCAAGGGTTTTTCGATGTATGAGATTTTTAATGTACAAATTTTACTTTTGTATTACTCCAACGATCGTAACTAAATTTCTATCTTTCCTATGTTAGCCTCGGAACGATTTTAACTCTCACACGAGCCCACAAGTGCACATATTCGCGAATGCGTGAAAACGCGAATTTTAAATGCAATCGACCTTCATGTTCGATCGTTGTACTTTTTCTCGAACAAGAAAGTCAGTAAGGATCGAAATGATCTTGTTATCTCGCGTATCCGCGATATACGTTCGCGAGCATTTTTTGCATTAACCACATCAAAGTGGAGAAAATGATAAAAAATTGAAAAAAAAAATAAATAAAAGGAAGAGAAAGAAAAAGAATCACACGCATCCACACACGCATGTCGGACGAGTGTGCGACACGCACACGCGGAAAATCACTAATTGTGGCCTTATCCGCACGAGTACATAAAAATAAAAAAAAAAACTAACGTCTTACGAAAAATAATTAGTTGTTGATACGGTACTTGGTAGAGATGTGTTACCGTCGAGAAGAGAAAGGACAAACGTGCAAGAGAATAGGCTAACAAACGGTAGCGTACCTCTATAACGAAATAAAAGGAAAGCGAAAGAAGAAGAAGCGACAAAAAAAATATCGTGACGACCAATAAAAAGTACACGTGCTATATAATATATGTTCTTACCGATCACTCACATACTAATCGCCTTAATTAGTAAACGATAAAGAGCAGAGATTATTCTATATTCAGCGTATCGTATACACTGTTATACTGTGAAATTGATAAATAAATAAATGTAATTATTTACAAGAGCTCTTTCATTTACCATTCACTTAATTACATAGAAATTCCAAGATGGAAATAATAGGGAAAGTTCAAAATTCTCTTTTTGCTTCTAACTACTAACTATAAATCGAATTCAAATGCAGGCTACATAACTGTAAATTTATACGAGTATAACAAAGGCAAGGGAAGACGCGTGTGGGATGAATATACCTTCTAAAACCTTGGATATCTTTTTACATATTTTTAAATACGATTTGGATCTCGCTTTACTGATTCCATAAAGATTCCTGTAAGACATTTAAAACTTTATCCTACGTCCTACCTATTACAAATCTAGAGGCTCATAAATCCTACCTATTGCAAATGTAAATGTTTATAAGTTCTATCTACCGGAGATCTAAGGATTTTGTATAGCAATTATTTGCGCAACAGTAATAATTATCAACCTATACATTCAGATTTATATATTTGCAGCACTAATAACATTCTAGGAAGCTACTGGTGAAACTGGATAAAATGACTCAGGAGCAGGAACATGCTGTCACAGGTACGATGTAAAATAAAAACATAAATCGAAGAAGCTAATTCAAATGCACATGAACGTCGCACAGTGATAGCTGTCCGTTCGCATGTGTATGCTCCAACAATACATAAACGTTTGTTTGAAAATCTACGAAATTTGAAAAATCGACAGGCAAAGTCAGAGATAAATGGCATGCTCCGTCATCGTGATTCACCGTCGGTTTCCCAAATCAAATTTCCCGAAACACATGAATATGCGCCTAACTCTAACCCGATCAGGGATTGTACCAACGTGTCTGGCCCTACCTACAATTAATGCTCATACCGGAAAGTATCCTATTTATCTCACTTAACTGTATATTTAAAAAATGGCAAAATAGACACACGAACACACTGGTTCTACGGTTCTCACAATTTTTACACTTTAATGTGCGTAGCACCTTTCTAAAATTGTTTGACGAAGGCATTATCGGCGTGCATTGAACACGATAAAAACGCGTATAAATTTCAATTTTAATTACAATAATACGTACGAACATCTTTAAACAGTTAGCACTACTGGTATAAATGATATGGAGGATATCATTGTAATTTGACAGTGATATTTTTATATGACTCATATATCTCATTTATCAGCCATAATCATATTTTTTTGTTGCTTATAATTCTTTGTAGGTATTTAATCGTAGATCTAGCTGTGAATTCTAATTACGTCACTAGTTGTGAACTCTTTAATTATTTTTGATTATAGTGAATGTAATAAGGACTGAGAAACAACGCAATTCCACGGCCTAGCCGCACGCACACAGACACACACGCAGAGTATAAAATACGTCATACAGGATATACACGCAACATCAGTTACTGAGAAATTATTAATCTTATGAACTAGTCATCGTACCCATTGTCTTTCTTCTATCCGGCAGTACCTGAGTCGGTGAGTGAAGCGCTGGCAATGAACATGGAAGGTGCTAAACCTGAAAATTCTAGGCTAAATATATAATTGACATATCTTTTACAATTTTCATGTAAAGAGATAATAGTCCTATTTCATTCAAATTTTACTGACTCTGTACTTTACCTTACTTTATTAATTTTCAAATAATATTTATATGAATAATTCTAACTGAAATACTGCCAACAGAAACATCCTGGAGTTATTTCGTCGTTAAAACACATCTTCGAAGCACAAAGAATGACTCAAAACTTGTTTTGATTCTGAAATCTTCTGGTCGCGAAGTGTCTGCTTACACGTGAAATTTGATACACCTTAACAAGTGAACAAAATTAGACATAATGCCTTCATATTTCATATTCCAAATTGCACTAAAATTATGTTGAAAATACAACTTAAATAATAATGTTGTTCCACGCTATCGTAAAATAGAAGATAAGATTGAATATAATCATCATTAGCATTATAATAATTTCGATCATAATTAAAATCTTCGTGCTAACGAAGTTTGAGTGTATCAGACTTCTCCACTACAAAATACTTGAACAAAGCCATTTCGCTATTTATTTCAATATTCATACAATATATGCTGTATGGACATTTAATCTTTGTAAATAATCATATTAAATATAATTTGATTTTATAAATAATTATAATGAATATATTCTGTCATTTTCAATCGTTTAAACATACATTAATTATTTACATTATGCTATTCATACAGATTGTTTATATTGTAGTATGTAAATATTACACTGACATACATGCATTGATCAACAACACTTAAAAACGCGATTCGTAAGGAAACCTGCCCTCAACTAAAAAATAAAATACAAATAAAAAAAGTTACTACTCATGGATATAATAAATACCTGCGGTCACCATGCTAGTTAAAAATTCTACGTAATACGATCGGTCACCCGTGTCGATTCGGACCTTTCATCCTACGACACGATTGAGTGACCAGAAAAACAAAGATGCATGCGACTCATGATTAAATGCGAAGAACGTTGTCATCGATATCGTTGTGGCCCAAGGGAAGCCATGACCAAGGCGTCATCAGACAGAACCGCCGAATTCGACGGAAGAAGCGAAGGCCAAAAGAAACTTGTAACAAAGCATAAAGTATTATAATTTATTCTCAATGATAATGCTAATTAATTTGAAGGTTTAAAGTAATAATATCGTAAAATACAAGGAATATAATGAAACGAAGTACAAAATAAAATGTTACATTGTTACGGAAAAATAGGGGAATAAAGTTAATTGGGATACAGTGTAAAAATCCTTACATGCTTAAAGCTGAGACACCGCTACATCCTTCCTGGCGAAAGGGGAAATGTTATGAAGAATCTGTAACAAAATATACAAAATATTACATTTCGTCCTTAAAAACATACTTTTACTGTAATAACATAGAAAAATATAAGACTGATAACGCGTCCGTTTTAAATAATATTCGGCAAACACATTAGCTATACTCGGGTAATTTCACTACAACAATATCTAACAAAGTATTAAATAAGAACATATTAGTTAAACGAACCTAATAATCGTATAGATCTTCATTTTTTCTCACTTTTTCGCTGTATAACGTCATCTAGCGCCAAATCTTCGCCTGACTGACTCCTGATTGGTTGGGATCATTTACAAATCTTGCACACAAGTTCGAAAACTTTCTTTCTAGTAAATTATGTATTATGTTATTCAAATCGCTACTATGTATATATGTATATCGAATCGATAACATCGCATGTGACACGAAAATGGTAAGAGAATCAGGAAATCCTCAAAACGTGAGGCAAAAGTGTTACATGTCGCATCTGTTTTGTACCTTGTCTGTATCTGCAGCATAACAGAATCTCTAATTTTTTAATGACTAAGACATGTGACACGAACTTATATGTCATTACAGACGAGATGTACTCGCGTAGTAGCATATTATAAGTGACATTTTAGTTCAGCTTTCTCACCGCCAGATGACCATACCGTTTAGTCGCGTGCGAACAAACCCCGCTAAATGTAAAAGATCGAAACAATTAATATATGTCACAGCAAAGTACTAAACAAAAAACGAACAAAGTTAACAAAGACAAAGCGAAAAAAAGTATGTAACTGTATCTATTTATCGTCTAAAGTGTAGAAACGATAATACCAAACACGATATTTCCGTTTTATTCGTCCAGTAGGAGAAAACTTACTTGCCTATGAATCTTTTCACCGTACCGCTACACTTACCAAGGCAAGGTCATTCGAGAAGTTCGTTGACCTATCAATGTCACCGATCTCACACAGGGAACCATAATCCGACTATAAAAAGATCTAGTGTCCATTTATTCGAAGGAACCTCAACGATCACGGGAAACGATTTTTACGTCAGGCAAAAGATGAGAAGAGCAAACGAGAGAGCGTAGTAATCGTCGAAAATATGCTGGTGAATTAAAGAGGTCATTATGAGAATGATAGCCCTCGCGGTGTAACATTAAAAAAGCGAATTTACGATCTTGAAGATTTGTATCTGCCCAGCCCCTCTTTCATACCTCGGCAGGGCAAGGCGTGCAAAACACATAACAATTACTTCAAAAATTCCACGTGGCCCCGGTAGGTATCGTTCGCTGTGAGACGAGCAAACGCAGTCGCTTAATTAAAACTCATGTAAATCGAGTAACCGCGCGGCGCTACGCCAATTAACTTTACATCGCGATGGCGAGCAAAAAGGATGGAAGGGGAAAGAATAAAACGGACCAGCGCGGCGAATGAGTGTTTCGTAAAAACCGTGGACGTAACAAATTGGTCCACGAAGCAAGACGCGTCTTCCGCCGATGCGAATCGCTTTACATAATACGGAACCGCGTGCTAAAATGACGCCAGTTCGATTACCGCCGATTCGTTCGATGCACTTTATTCTCGACGAAGTTTCGTTTACTTTGATCCCTCTCCGCGCAGATACCAACAAAGAATGTTTTCGGGCGGTTAATTTTCGTTAACGGTGAATCAAGAGCAAATAGAATGCCGTTTGCAAAGAATTGTGAAAGAGTAATGGGAACGACGAGAAAAAGGCAGGGCAAATTTTCGAGAGGCATCTTTGCTTTAAAGAGAAGGAAGTAAATAGACCAAAGTACAAATTTCGCTATCTAATTAAAAACGTCTCTGGCCCGAGAGAAAAGAAAAAACGGGAAGTTTAATAAATCTTTTTCGCACCGCAGCATTTTTCCGGACAATGTGTGCAAGGGCTACAGAATAGGTCGGCATAATTTTCAGCTTCCTTTTCTCCGGGCGTGTCAGAGAAAAAGTGACACAGTTCCTTTTATTTCGGAGATAAAATACAGTATCTTCTATTTTCGATTTTCCGACATCAAACTCGACTAGTTTTATTTTCCGAAGCATTCGTTTAAAAGATCGATCTAAAATATCTTCGAGTACTTTGTTTAACTAATCGTAAAAAGTTATCGTTCGATGCCTTTCGATTTTTTAAAAGAAGCATATCCTTTCCCTGAAATCCGAGATCCCTGTCGATCGATTTCACGAAGTTCCGAATTCAGTCCATAAAGAAAATCACGAGCTTCCGTTGCACGTACACTGTACACATGTGCCGTCGGTGTATGCCGAGCTGAGGTGAAGCGAGGTCGATGGAAAGTGGCATAATCGCGGATGTGGATCGGCTCAAGGAGAGCAGAAGAGGAGATCCTTTACCTTACTTATGTAACGAGCGGTCGCCGTGTGTCTCGTGTCTTCGACCGCGTCCCGAACACATAGAAACCCTCTCTCGACCGTGTTCCTTCCTCCCTACTCTTTCCATCATCTTTCCCCTTTCCTCTTCTGACTTCTATGAGCTATCGTGATGTTTCTGTAACCGGTGTCCCTGAAAATCCCCTCGGCCTTATTGGGTCGACGCAGCTAGTCACCCCCTTTCTCCTTCGGATCCGTTTTCAGAATTGTCTATAGCTGCGAGTTTCCTAGAATTACAGATAATGGATCTATTAACTTTAACAGAACAGGATGAATGCATAGAACATTTTTGAAAGAGAGAAGATATCATAGCTCTTGCCCTTTGCATTTTGTTTAAACTTTATTTCATTACTACATTGTTAAGCTTGATTATGCCGGAAATTCCATCTTGAGCATAAATTTCTCAAGCTTTTGTTACAGCCATTCTTAGTGACTAAGCGGATGGCTCGTGTATTTGTCCATGACTCCTTAAGAAGAAACATCCTTTCCAACGAAATCTCACGAGACAATTAGACATGGAAAAAATTCCGGAGACAGAGATCGGTGTTTTCTCTGTAACCGATGAACAAGCTCGGAAGCTCAAGTATGGAGGAGGAGTTTCGTTTAACGATCAGTCGTAAAAGTCGAAAGCACGAAGCCGTAAAGGCATTATTCTGGCGCGACGGTGATTTCGACACCGAAAACGGAGGCCGTTGTTGTCGGAGGTCATTCGTCGGTTCAACGTTCGGGCCATTTACCTGGCCTCTGCTCGCTGAATCCTTCGTTATCGACGTTCCGCCATTGCATTATCATTTCCTTCACGATCATGTATTTTCAATCACACGAAATTTGTCTGATGATTCACAGGTGGAAATAATTTCAAAGGATCCGTCAGCGTCGATAGAAAACGAGATTGAGGACTGAGATCACCGATCAGGATGAGCTCATCGATCACCAGTCGCGTCGATCGAGTTGATCGAAGAATAGATGCAAGTGTGCTGCCTCTTCCTCCGAGTCTTTTTCTTTTTCAGAATCGCGAGAAGCGATTGCTTTAACCCTGTGAGCAACAAAGTGCGAAGGGAACCGATAACTCGAGCGTAATCCAGGTCGCGCTACCTTGTCCGTCGACCTTCCGCGGTATTCCTGCACAAGTCGGGATGATGTTCGTTGCCGACAGCAGGAACGACGTTACTGATGTTAACACGCGCAACAGCGACAAACTCATTCGATGCCAGCAAACGTAGCATCGAATTAAAAGTATTTCTAAGGATGTCATTGCCTTTTTCACTTTCAAAACAGCGTAACTCCCAAATCTATCGTCATCCTCCTATACTAAATCTCTATCCCTACTCCCAGTCTAGTGACAACTCATTCTCTCTCAAGAGTCAGAGTTAGCATAATTTTGACCGATTCACCGTACGATGTCTCATCGTGGAATAAAGATCCCAGTTACGGTGATATTTAATCGGTACAGCATTGAAGACAGTTCTGGCAATATCTGTAAGCACATTTAACCGAAAGTGTTCTTCTCAAACTTACTTTCTTCGTATCAAACTTATCTACAGATCTTTTTCTTCTAACTTATCGATCGCAAGCGACTACGTTCTTCTATCGTAATCGCAGCTCTTCGATCTTTACGTCACCGATAGGAACAGGGATGATCGCGTGGTCTCATCGATCCCTTGATCTCCGTTAACCGAGCTACCTTAAACGAAGGGCAGCCCGAGTTCTCCGTCGATCGGCATTCGGAATCCGAATCGCGAGTAACTCACGCCACTGGAATCGACCTCTCGCAGGAAGGGGATGAGAATACCGAAGAAGGAGAAAAGCCGAAGCTGCTGGAGGGGGTCAGGTCCGAGTGGAGGTGGCGAGGACGAGCAACACGCAACACGACACAGCCAGAAGCGAACGGAGACAAGACGAGGGAGGACGAGGATGGTGACGATGGTGTGTGACGATGGTGGCGGGGACGCGGTGGAGGTGGCAGGAAGAAGGACGAAGGAGAAGCGAAGGGAGACGATCGGAGGCAAGTCGAACGAAGACACAAGTTCATATCCAAGAAGATGTGGGACGATGGCCCGGAGTAACCTCCATCAAGGATGGACTTCCATCCACCGACCGCTGGGACGTACTATACATCCATACCTTTCCTCGCCAGTTATGCGAGGCTGGATAATCATCGTGTAGCGGGCGGCCCCGATCCTCATCTCCCAAACATCGAGTTCACGCGAAACGCTATTTGGATTTTCTACTTCCGAGTTTTCCTTTGTTCCTTCCGTTTGAACCCACGAACGAGCAATCGCGGCTCGTTCAACTAGTTTCCATCGATCACGGAATCGACTACGAAGAATAATGGAGTTAAATGCTTTAACCGAGAACGCTTGTTCGTGGAAGGATTTTGGAGAACGATGTATACCGATCGCAGTAGCGTGTAACGTGTATCCGTGATGGGAATATAGAGCGGAACAGGGCAGAAATATTCGTATCCCGGTGTGGGATTAATTTCTATTTTCAAGACAGTTTGGTAAGGAGCCCAAGATTATTGGACCTGAAAATGGTCGTTGATTGTCGCGCGAGCAGATCCTCGTACACGGTCGATGTACCGGTATCTTGATGGTTCACATGTCGATTGTAATTTGTTTATCGGCTGAAGGAGTTCGGGTGTCGGGGTGAACGGCCGTCGAGAAAGAAGTATCGTTGTTTTCTTTCAACGGCCGCCCGGAGCGGATAATGACGTCGACGAGCGGTCGGCCGTTTAGTCGAAATGTAGAACAGGAATCGTAGAAAACGAGGGAAATTCTTGTTTAATCTTTAGACCACCGATCCGTGCTGACTCGCTCCAAATTTGTAAGACGCGACTGAAAGTACGACGTTTCTCGTTAGCAATAGGGAACTCCGCTTCTGAAATTTCGTAGAATATTCGAAAGTGTATTGGTATCGCGTGACGTCGAACTCGCCGATGAACGATCGAAAGGAAAATGCTTCGACACGCCACAAACGGTAAGCAATGAATCATAAAGGTTCGAGGATGACGCGCGATCGAACTCGGATCTCGAACTTTCGCTAATTACACAACAAGAATGCTCCGAAACGCTTAGAATCTGCCTACGATCTATCGTTCGATCGTTCAAACACGTCTTTGTCCGTTATAAAACTCGTTCGTCATAAGAACGAGAATCACGTGTGACGGCGAAAAATCAAAAGTCAGGGACGCGATGACAAATGATTTCCTGACCAAAATCCGCCATCGTCGTAGAGCAGCGAAGAAAATGAAAAAAAAAATGATAAATAGCGAGCGTCCTAGTAACGGTGAGTCGTAGAATGTTGCGTAGAAAAGAACGTGTCGAAACAATTCCGTGGCATTCCGCGAGATGGTCAGGCCGACGAACCCCAGCGTGCGCGTCCATGCGAGCAGAAACGAACGCATACGCGTGAAAGTAATGGCGTTGCGCCAGTGTGCGTGCGATGTGCACGACTTATGTGCCTGCACCACGTCACATGACTTCGCCTTAACCCAGTGCCAGTGGCAGTTGCCCATGGAACGAGCGCTTTTTGGGTCTAGGTCTATCGAGGGCGTTCACCCCGCTTACGTTGTTAACACACTTACCATACCGCTCGACGAGGCCTCGCTACCACCGCCGCCGTCGTCGCCGCCGCCACCGCCGCCGCCACTGCCAGCCTCGCGGCTCGCTTCCACCGCGCGGCGGCCACCAACCCGCCAACCAGACGAAGAGAGTAACGTCTGCCTACGCCACTTTGACCTCCGGCCACGTGGTCAAGAGGCTTCACTTTTAATCGCGCTCCGCTCGGATCGACTCTGCTCCGGCCGGTTCGCTCCTGCCGCTTTGCACAGCGTCTGGAAATTAACAACCACGAGATTAATTCTCCCCTATGACTAAACATCGCAGGCAAATTTTTTTCTTTCTTTTAGGGGAACTGATGGATCGGATAACGGAGCTCGAGTTTTTGTTCCTTTCTCTCGCGTCAAACAGGTACTGGAAACGACCAAAGTCTGATCGGTGAATAGCGAGGGACGTTCGCGAAATTTTGTCGACGATTTTACGAGAGGTCATTGTCCGAGGACAGTGACGAGATCAGGACGTTCATCCCGTTCGCATTGTCACCGTAATAACACCGCGTCCATCTTCTCCAAGCAGACGAGAAAAATCCGACTACCTACGTCTCTTGGAAATCCGTCGCCTCCAGTGTTCGCTAAACAATAGAGTGACATTGTCACTCCGAAAATTATACTACTACGCTATCTTTGAACACCCGCCATCTATTCGAATCGAGCGTCGATCACAGTCGACGACTCGACGAACCTCTGCAAGCTCTTCGTTCATCCACCTCGAACGCTAATTGCAGCTGGTTCGATACGAATTCCGGTGTCGGAGAAGCGAGGTCGTTTTTCATCGGTCGAAACGAGCCTCGCTGGCGTCGATAACAGCAATCGAATCGATGCTCGGTTTTATCGGTTCCATTGAACCCAACGGTCCGCTCGGTCGTTTCACCTTCGCTTCGAACGGTCGCTTAACAGTACATCTTTCGGATGTAGATTTCCTCGTCGATGGCTGGAATGACGAAATTCACTCTCTCGCATGCGGGTCCCTATACGCTCGCCAGGCCACGCCACGGTACTTTCGTTACCGTCGAATGGAAAAGTTCCCTAAACGCAATCGGGACAAAACGACTCGGCGTTACCGTTAGTCCTCGCGGTGATCGTGCCTCTTACTCGTCGTTCGTTCGAAGGCGGCCGCACCTTGGCACGAAGATAGAGGGTGAAAGCCCTACGAAACCATTCGACATGAATGAACGTGTTTGTTTCGAAAACCGTGATCGTTATCGCGTTCGATGACCGGAAGAGCTCTATGCGTTCAAACCAATAAAGATTGCTCTCGCTGGGACAAATTTCTCAGATACTCGAAAAGTCTGTCATCGATGAAAGTTGTATCTTGTTCGAAGAAGGTTATTGGTCTTTGCATACATTTAAAAATATATACCTAGCGTTGAAAAAAACGTTGACCTTCGAATATTTATCTTGAAGTTTCATATCTAAAAATAATTTCAAGCGAACGACCTCACTCCTACGACCATTTTTCTCAACTTACCTCATCCTCTAACGCGCGATCGTTGAAAAACGGCCGACAAACGACAATAGAGTCTGGAACGTTCGAAATTTCGTTGTGGTGATTGTCGTGACTAGAAGGTCCTCTCGTCTCTTCTAGCACGGCGACTATCGTCGGACTCTCTCGTCGCGTATGCGTGCCGCGTACCGGGTGCTCGATGCACATGCACATGTACACACAAGCCCGTGTACACATAGACAAACGCTCGCGCCGTTCAGGAACTGCGATGCGTGACCTAGTGCCGTTGCGCCGTTCTACCTTCGAACTAGGTCTTCCTCGTTCCCAACTAAGTCCGTGCGGCCAACGACGTCGAGAATGCACCGGCGCATCGGGCCCGTCATCTTTCTAATCTTTTGCGATACACCTGCACCGCTATTCGTTCATCTTTCTGTTTAATTCGTAAATGTTCCTTCGAACATTTTTGGTTCGAACGGTTAGGTCTCTGTTTAATCAGCCATTGCGAGAAAGCTTGGAATTCGTGGAACTTTCGGTGGACCTAAGATGGTCGTAGAATGCGAGAACGTTGCGCAACCTAAGAGATTAAACCACCTCTATTCGTAGTTTCCGGAGAAATTAATCTTCTCGAGTGAACAAGGTAATATGCTTTGGGTTTCGTCGAGCGATGATTCGCTGAAAGACGTAATAGCTTGTAACGTCGTCGGTTAGTGCTTCGTTAGTATGACAATTTGTTATCTTCCTCTGCAATAATAAGTTAGCAACAATTTTTACGCTAAGTCCTGCCAATCGTCCGTTCTAATTAATCGAGCATTCTAAACTCTGCAGGAACGATCCGGACAAAACCGTACGCCGAGACTTTCTCACCGAAGAGGGAGTTTCGTTTCAGTCGCAAGAATTCGACCGTACCGCAAGCGGGCCCGGTCGAAATCGACGATTACGTAAGGCGATACGTTGTCCTGTATTCCCCTATGGGGAACGTAATCGTTTCGGGGCCCCGTTAGAAGCGGATTTGTTTACGTACGGGGACAAACACCTGCGAGAATGGCGGAGGGAACAGTAAGCGAGTCATTCCATAGGAGCTTGGCCAGGTATAAGAACGAAATGCGGTGACGTCGGGTCAATGCCTCGTATACGGAGCAGCATACGACTCGCCGACTTTCCGTATATGCCCAGAAACCACGGCTGAGATTCGTGCTCGAGCCAGATAGCGATAAAAACGAATGTGTCACGGGAGAATTCCCTTTTCAAAGCGGAATCGCGCGATCACCTTGCGCGCCCCCATTCTCACCCCGAAACGGATAGCGCTTCGACAACCTACGATCGATCCGATCGCCAATGTCTCGTCAGCTTGTTCGTCGCATTGCTCGGTGCTTCGATTCGATCATTCGCGATAACGTCTTACAGCAGCGTTTCATCCGCGAATATTCAAAATCGTTGCACGATAGGAATTGAATCGAACTAGGAGCTGATGATCGATGTCGTTGCTCTTTTTCCTAGAACACGTACGTTCTTAGGTTGTCGAATATTTCTGTGGGTCACGTTGTTGCCGTTATAATAGCGTGGTCAAACGATCATATACAAAAATGTTAAAAGACGTATTTTTTTTGCGCGGCATCAACGCCAATTTAGATCTTGCGTCACGTAGCACGCGTTTCCTGTGCGCGATCGAACGAGCAACGCGGAGGAGGATCGTTGTGTATTCGTATACGTATGTTGCTTAGTTAGTTACGAAATAGCACGACAATAACGCGATCGTCGATATGAGATAAATGGGAAGCTTAGTCACCGGCGGCTACGAATTCGACAGGTTAAAAGTTTCAGGGTCGGGCTTTTAACCTCGAGCATTGAACTCCGTGCAAAAAATGACTTGCCGACTAGAATAGACCACTGATTCTTTTCGTTTTTTTTACCAAGGATCTGTGGTTTCCTGGGCTTCGCGCAGGATCGCTCGATGAAAATCGGTATCATACAGGATGGTGATTTTTGTAACCCTTGGAAATTTTTCGCGATGCAAAAACTTCCGCGTTGCGTGCGCTTTGCATACAATCGGTAACGCGATTCCAACGGTCGGTCGAGAGGAACCGGTTGTTAAAAATGTGATAAACCGGTCGCCAAAGCGGCGAAAAAAATCGTTGAACCGTAACCCCGCGCTTTTTTTCAACGGGCGCGAATGTTTCTCATCGGAGTTTCTCGAATCCATGTTGAGAAAACGAAAGATCGCAAGAGGCAGATCTTCGCCCGGTTAATTAAATGCTCGAATGTTGCGCTTAGAACGAATTATGACGTATAGTTTTTCAGGGAAACGTTAGGTCTATTCCATTGACGCAATATTATTTAAGATTAAAAATTTAGTCGTATTTCGGGCCAACCAAGAAGCTACAACTTTTAAAAGAAGCGAGTCAAATAGAGGAAGAAGAAAAAATAACGGGACAGATGACCGTGAGGGAAAGCAAAAGGGTTTTGATAACGACAGACCCGATTCAATTTCATAGTGCCGATCCGATTGATATTCGATAATTGCTCATAAGTTCGCTATTATCGAATACGAATTTGCGATTAACTGATACATAGGTATACACGATTGAATTTAATGGTAAAAGTTATCTCTGCCAGACACAGAACGATGAAAGGCTTGTCAAGTGCGAGGCGTCGATACCGTTCGATTCGCGGTCAAAGCCATCGCTAGGGACAGCCTCGAGGAAGCAGAGCGGTCGTCGACCCCTGAAAATACTCTTACGCATTGTGTGCCACTTCACTTCTGAGCGGTCTCGAGGCGAGCGAGGACGAAGAACGAGCGAGCGAGCGGCGGCGTCCCTCGCTCGAGGCAAGCGAGGACGAACCTCGATGTTTCCGACTTGGTGTTACATTATGGCTCACCCTAGGATTCCACGCAGCTCTCTACCCACTCCCCGATCCCCTCCCTCTACCACCAACGCCTCCTCCCTTTCGACTTTTTCCTCCTCTTCCATCTCGCGCTTCTCTTCTTCTACTTCTACTTCTTCATCTTCTTCTTCTTCTTCTTCTTCTTCTTCTTCCTCTTCTTTCGTTTCTCCTTTCAATTCGATTCGCGACTCAGACCCAAAGCTAACAGTACTCCCGTGCCTAGCCTAGCCAGACGTTGAGACCGTCAGGGACGTACCGCTCGAATTTCTGGGCCCAAACGAAAACGAGTCAGCCAGCCTCGAGTAACGTTAACACAATTTTCTCCCCTCACCTCCAGGCTCGTTCCCTTTCGAGCGTCGACATTTCGATGACTTTCCCAGACCAAGTCTTGTTTCTCTCATTTGATAGCTCTGAGATTTGTACAAGGGATTATAGAGTTTCGTTAGAAAACCGAAAAAGAGGAGGACAGCGGTGTCAAGTGCCATTGTGCATTAGTTTACGCGTGGGTATTTCGGTAGCGAAGGCCACGATAGAGAGACATTTCTCAGAATACGCGGTTGTTAAATTAAGCAGCTGGCGCGAGGACGTTTCAAGGATAGAGCTGTCCATCGAGTATTCAAGGTTCTCGTGGGTTATTGGACCTTCGCTCCATGGAAACGGATTAAAATTTCTAAATCGAGGATCCCGTTGCGGATCGAACAGTCGTCGGCAGGAAGCGTTACCGTACAAGCAGGGAAAGTGTCGAATAACTCGAGGAAAAAGTCTGGAAGAAATCCGTTTGTCGAAATTTATAACGCTGTAATTCTACAGAGCGTTTAGACGTAATATTCGATGATTGTTGGCTCTTCTTATCTTGAAACGGACACGCGGCTTGATTGCAAATCTTGGAGCTGTCATCCGCACTAATCGTTGAACGTTCTTATCGCGTTCGAAAACAGTGGCAATTTCGAGCGCGTAATTACACTTTGCGCGGAGACGACATTAGTCTTGCAATGTAGGTGAAATAGATTTTCCAGCTAACGGAATCAATTGGGAATACTTTCTTTAGTCGATTTCATCGTTCATCCTGATACACATAATCCACGGAGGAACGTGAAAAGGAAAAAGCATCGTTCCTTGGTGCTGTATAACGTTAACCGTGCAAATCTCTAACATCGATGTTGGAAAGTTTTCATTGAATCTAGAGCTGCTAGAGCTAGCAAAGTTTATACACTTTCCTGGTTTCACAGTGGATCGTTGAATCGTTCGAGTTAATTACTGTTCGAAGCAGCAGTGGCGGCGGTAATGCCGTGCAGAATTCGAGGCAAGAAGAGAGGCATCTGGCCGATGTAGGTGAAGTTTCTAATGCGGAGTCCCGGTGAGGAGAAGCGCCGCGGCGCGATGCAACGTACACGTATACACAGTCAAGACAAGACCACCTCCACCTCTATGGAAAGAAGTAAACTAGTGCATCCCGGTGCGCGGTGCACGCAACCACGATGTAAGAGAGTATTTTCAGGGGTTAACGAACTCGCAACGGACATCTCTCGCCGGCCGTGTCATACTTTGCGCTTCTGAACCACGTTTAGCGCGATATCAGGGGAAAATCGTCGATTTTTCTTCCGATTCCGCGAACGTGATTTCAATTTGAGCTCAGTTCGAAAGTCGATCCGCGGCCGGCACGCTTTTTCGCGCGTTTTAACCTTTTACTTTTCAACGTTATCGATTTTTCCGACGATTCCTTTTTTTTTTACGGAAAAGGAAACGTTAAGAAGCACTTTGCAAAATTAGACAAAGACGACGATATATGTAAACGAAAAACCTAGAGAAAAGTAAATTCCTTGCACGAAGATTCTATGTATATAGGAAGAGTCTATGACATAGATCGGAGAATGCGCTTCCGGTAGAAGAGTGGTGAAACGCGTTATTGGCCTTCCGGCGTCTCGGCGAGCGGAAGCGACGGTGGCGGGAAGCGCAAGGTGAAGGTAAAGGTAACGCCGCAACGTCGAAGGTACGCCGAGAAAAGTGGCGATTTAACGTGATCACGGCGGCTCGGTACGCAGCTCGGTAACGACGAGCTAGCTAAGTAGTGCAAGCGTAAGAGTGCTCGATGCTAGAGGTCAGTAACCACTTGCGAACGCTCCACTCCGTTCCGTTCCGTTCCGGTTACCCGCTCCGCGCGGTACGACCGATCGCTCTTTTCCTCCAGAGATTATCCAGAGATAGAATTTTTTGTTCTGCTCGCTTCCAAGAAATAAATCTTAACGTTTTGAAATAATACAAACTCTTAATAAGCTGCTAATCCTTCTAAAATTACACAGTATTCGTAAAACGTCGAGTAATTTTTCCACGCCGGTGCTGCGATGGGAAATCAATTTCGTTGTCTTTAGTATTACGCGTCTAACGGGCAAAGGACATAACATAAAAACAGTGCCCGTGAAGTTTACGACAAGCGCGACGGAGGAAACCCGATAGCAGATTTTCATGGAGCGCTGTTCGATGCGACGATCGAGTATCTTGATCGACGATCTTGGAGCATAATCCTAACGACGCGGTATATTTACCTCGAAGACAATTCACCTTCGTCGCTTCTATCGTGCGTTAGCTCGTTCCTTCTGTCCACCGCAGCATCGTGCATTTTAATCGGACGTTGCTTAGAAAGACGCTCCCATCATAGACATTCTAAGCTCGATAGAAATCCTTCGCGACGACGAACGAAAAAAATGAACGCGACTAACCAATGGGAGTAATTCGACAGGACACGGTCGATCGATCTCGGCATCGTTTCGCGGCGTGGTTGTTTCCAAGCACACGCGGTATTATGTAAAAGTGGCCGCATCCTATCGTTCTTCGTTATCACCGCCATTTCCTCTTCTCGTCGTATCCGTCTTTCTCGATTTCACGTTTCTCTTGCGTTTCGAATCCTCGAGAGGAGGACGATCAACATGGAAAATAATTCATTCACGGTCATTCTCTGGTGATCGCGCGCTTGCCCTCGTCGTTACTTTCAATCGACTTTCAAATTTACGATTACACAGACGGAAACACCGATGCAACGCATCAAACGTATTATTCGATCGGCGAGGCCCTCTTACGCAACGCGTTAAAGGTTGATAAATCGACATGGTTGTCGAGGGTCTCGTATTTCTCGACGGAGCCGCGCCATCACGTGGCATTGGAGCTCGGAGACTTTAACGCCCGGAAAGACGATTCACAGTGAACGCACGCGGCATAGCGCGCGGGCCATTCGCGCTACCATCTTTTTTCCTACTTTTCCGCTCGTTGATCCGCTCGCAGAAGCGCGGTTATCGAAGTGGACGATAATCGAACGGGCAATGCAACGATTAAAGGTACGATGACAGAAGAGTAGAGCTTGCAACGGTAGCGAGGTTGCGCGATAATTATCACGGTGGCGAAGAAAGGAAGTGGCGAAATCGATCCGCGACTTTTTCCACGATCATCAACACCAGATTCCCCGTCGTCGCTCCTCGGCCGTTAAGAACGAAGCCGAAGAAACGCGAAAAGAAAACGAGTGGCGGCTGATAGCTCGGATTTCCGAAGGTCAGTAACCAGGAGCAAGAAACACGGAAGAGACAACCCAGCGTAAAAACGGCACGTCGATTGAAATTATATAATTAACCGATCGCCGATTCCAGCCGCCTTTAAGAGACGTTTCTTTTTGCGTGACTCCATACCTTCCACGGCTGTCGTTCCATTTAACGCTATCTTCGACTTGTGGACTCAAACCCCTTTCGAAGGAAAATAAAAAAGGGAAAAGAAGAAACAGTGGGAACGACGTTCCTCGCTTTCGAGGCGGCTAACTCGAGTTTCCCAAAAGTTGTGAGAATATTCGAGAGCGTGACAATGGAGAATCAAACCCCCCTTTCGACCTACTGATTTGGCTCCACCAGATTACCCTTGACCGTCTTCCTGATCGCGGTGAAAAGATGGATTAGAGTGGAAAGCTCGGAGGTTGAAAAGACGTGTATACGCCTGGGTCCTCCGGCTCGTATTTTCGGAGGTCAGTAACCAGAAGAGAAAGAAGACACGGTTGCGCGCTCGTTCGCGAAGGGAGACGGAAGAAGCGAGACCTACGCGCGTGTACGGCCACGTCTTGGGGAGGGAAGGCGCGTCGAGAAAAACAGAGAGAAAGAGAGCGAGCAAATGAAAAAAGAGGCGAAGAGAGCGGGGCTACTCGATGGCCGAGGCGATGAACAGAGAAGAGGAGCACAGAATAGAAAGAGAGAAGAAGCAGAGAGAAGGCTACCGCCTTCTCGCTGAGGAGAACTCGGAGCGAAGCCGAGCTGTGCCGAGCCGAACGAAGGGGGTGGGGAAGAGTACCGTTGGTTCTGTCGATGGGGAATACTGAACCGAACGAACGAAACGTACCGGCTGCACCGCGTCCTCTGCACTGTCGAGGAACGAGCCGAGAATCCAAGGAAAGAAAGGAAGGAGAGAACGAGGAAAGAGTCAGGCAGAAGAAAGAACGAATCGAAGGAAGGAGGTTCGCCGGTGCCGCCGCTTGCTGCTCGCGCTTCTCGAACTCGCGCGGTCGAGAAAGACGAAGAGGGTTCGAGGGGCCGGTTAGAGTGTAGGAACGGGAAGAGAATCGAAGAGAAGGGAACAGAGAGAAAAGAAGCGAAGTGAGACTACTCGTCGAGTCGAGGCGAGCGGAGCCGGCCTCCTCTTCCTTCCTCGCTACCCGTCCTCCGTCAGTCCTCCCGGCGACGCACACGAACGCGCCACGGTAACGTGGTTACGTTAGTGCGTACACGCGCACACCGCGATTCGTACACAAGGAGACACCTAGACTCACCTTACCCACCGTACTCGTCAGTTCGTACCACGCGGCTTCGCACGGTGTACACGACCGTACGTCAAGGACGAGGCAGTCCTCTTCGCCAAGGAGCGAGGAGAGGTCCTCCGCGCGTGATTCCGATCGCTTCTTCAACGCGCTTAGTTCTTCCGCGCTACCGCCTGTCTTCCTCTGTTTAACGCGCGCTCGGACCTTCGCGAGAAATCCTGCGAGGTTAGTGACGAAGCCACGAACAGGTCGGACCACGAAGATCGAGCGTATCGTCGATAAGGGAGAGAACACGGCAGCGACGTTCTGTCGTTATTTTCGAGTTGTTCCACTCACAGGGAACTTCCTCTTCTGGGACGTCAAAAAGATCGGGAGGAAGTTGAGACTACGTCGAGAGCAGTGCCGGCAAAAGCAGTTGAAAAACTCGGTTCAAGTTTGTTTGTTCGTCGGGAACGAGAATCGAGTCGATGAGATCGATTCGGTTCGCCAAAGTTTCGCGCGTAGACGCTAGTGACCGCTGACGGACCACATTACGACCTGAAGATATGTCAGTGACTTTGACTTGTGAACTTTGACAGTTTACCGTGGTTGTGTCAGGATTCGCCGGCTTCCAGGGAAACGTCTAAGGTGAGTGACGAGTCCTCCTATTCAGCTGGTATACGATGTCTTAAATTTCAAAGCAACCCCCTGGTCCGAGTAATGTTTCACGCGTAACAATCCTTACAACAAACACGTTCGCGCTTGTTTACTATAAAAGTAGGCGCGCGCCCCCTCCTAATCATTCTAAAAGAAGCGGTCAATTTTCTGGAGAGTTCCGGAGAACACGCGGTGACCTGACATAGTTTTACCGCTAAACGGAGCAAAATTGTTACGAGGAAAGTTGCGAATCCGATACCGTACAACCACACTCCGCTAGTAAAAATTAATCGAAGAATGGAATAAATGGTATCGAGCAATTCTAAACGACGTGTAAGATTCCTTTTCTAATCGTTGCCAGCAAATTCCACGTGTAATCGATGGCTTAACTACGATGGAGCAATAAAATAGCATGGAGTATGTTACTTCAAACGGTTGAGACCCTTTAGTGCGCGAGTTACGTCATAGAAGGAGCTCTTCGAATACAGAAAGTGTTTCTTCACGCTCGGTTCTTTGAGAGCCTTGGCCCTAACGGTACCAGGACCAAAGTTAAAGCCTGGAAAAAAAGAGAACGGTAATAACGCAATCCGTGCTTCGTTCCCGAGTGCATTGTTCGCGATTCACCTTGTCTTACAGATTCGCATCGTATAAGCTTCGTCGATCCAGAATAATCGTGTTATTTTTGTTGATCTGTCGTTACTGTTTTATTTTTCCTACTTTTCCATTGAAAAAATCCATCGAGTTTCAACGACAAATAGAAAAGCAAATATTTGCTTTAAATTAAAAGCGATCACCATGTCTGTAATTTAGACTCCATCCATGTGCGCCGATCGACATTCGAAGATTAACGTAAATTTACACCGAACATGAACAAATCGAGTTATCGTTCTTTGTAATCGGAAGACGTTTGTTCATTATCGAACAGTTGGTAAACGATTCGGCTACCTCGAAAGTATCAAACAGCGAAACGAGTATAAAGAAACACCGTTAAACGCGCGTATTTCCTAATATGACATAACGGTGCACTGTTGGTCTCTTCTTCCTCCACTCGTCTGCTCGAAAATCTGTCGATCCTTGAGGAATCGCGCGTTTCCGTTCTTCACTTGTACTCCACTATACTTCGTGGAAACAGGAATGACGAGCGATAAGATTCGTTAAAAGTGTGAAAGGAAAACCAAAGATATCGAAATGAACGTAACGTCCAATCAAGCAACAGCTTGAATCAACTGGAACTAAGTTCCGCTAAACTAGGGCTCCATCGGGTGAACGTCGGGATATTTAAACGAGACATAAACGGTGCGAAAGGAATCGATTTCTGCCACGTTACAAGATAAGTGGTTTTCGATTTTGAGAATGGCACGCCGTAGGAGAGGATAATGACGCTCGCAGGTGCCTACTAATGTGACATAACGGTATCCGCAGACCGCGGTTCGTAGCCGCGGTCATTGCAAACTCGCGTGTATGTAATCATTTTGGGGTGGGGGACGGGGGCGGTCGATTTATTGGAACGGTCGTTGCACCTTTCAAACGGGCCACTCGACGAAGGGGTCCTTTTCCAATGATTACAGCGTATCTGACACTCGTGGCAGAGAATAAAGGGAAAAATCTGTTTAATCCGACAGAAGAAACGCAAACATTTGTAAAAATTCGAAAAAGATAGAAATTCAAAGATTCAAATGAAAAAATTTGAATTTACGTACAAAATAACGAAATAATGTAACTGAATTTGAAGATCAGATTAATATTATAAGGTTCTTTTTTAAGATACTTCGATCTTGTCATAATCTAATTAGTACAAGGCAGAAGCAGTGTCGCTTTCTCCGTCTTTAAAAAAAAAAATCAAGGGTGGTCGATGACCGTGTCGTTCGTAGGCCTAGCCTAGATTCGTTCGCCGCGGGCGAGCGGCGAGGCTGAAAGTACCGTAGCGCCATTTTCCATGCAAAAATTGCGCTTGTCCTGCGATTCCGCGATAATACATACGCCGAACCGTAAAGTATTACGCGCTACCGTAACGATGACCGTCCGGTATATACACGGTGTCCCGTTCCACGCATTTCACGGTTCTGTTATTAATTATCGCGCATTCGCACATTTGTCTACACGCCCCTCGATCCTTTCGTAAAATCTTTTCAAGTGATCTTTCTGCCGTTTTCCTTGCAATCCTTACAAGATCGTCTATTAGATTACAAGAAGTTCATAGAAACATTTAAACAAAAATGACTGCGTTCACAATTTGTATTTTTGCTCCAAAATGTACTTAGAGATATTTTCTCCGCCGTTTCTTACACCGATTCTGCAACGATAATTTAACGTGCACCTCCGATTCCTCAAATTTCACGCCCCATCGTCGCAATTAATCGACCTCGTGTCGTTATCAAACAGCGAATTTATCGCGATTATCAAAGTCATTATTTTTATCGCTGTTGCGGTTATTATTATCGAGAAGGTGCGTAGGACCGGTTAAAAGCGAGGTGCGCGAGTCTGCGTGAATGCGCCCCGCTATAAAGGCCATTATACTCACTTCCTCATTCTCACTTACCCTGTTCTTCGTAAGAATTTACCGCGATAAAGTTCGCGGTGGCAGCGGCGCGTAAATCTTCCATAAAAATATCGTAAAATTCCTTCGTTGCCGCCGGATTCCAAGGTCAACCGGGAAAAAATAAACACATTCGTATTCCGAGGGAAACACCATTAGCACGAACCGCGGTACTTCACATCCTGCGTACACCGAAGTACGTATTCATTCTGAAACGTTTTATCGTTCGAAGGAAGATTGTCCCGGAGCAACGAGATATCGAGGGAGAGAAAGAGAAAAATTATCGTAACTTTCTGGCCGTGCTCGGTGCACCGAAAAAGCCTAAAGTATCACGGATCCTGCAGAGGCACGTATCATATACCGGGTGACTCGTTTCGAGACAACGTCGAACGTAAATGTGAATGGCGTGTGTACACGAGCAGGGGGTCTCGAGTGAGTCTAGCGCAAAAAGCCAATAACCGCCCTACATCGATCCTGTATTATCGAAAAAACAACTACTACTACTACTACTACTACTGCTACTACTACTACTACTACTACCACCACCACTACCACTACTACTACCACTACCACTACTACTACCACTACCACTACTACTACTATTACTACTACTACTACTACTACTGCTACTACTGCTACTACTGCTACTACTACTGCTACTACTACTACACTACTATATCGCGAAATACACGTTAAATTGGATCCGATAAAAATGCAAAAAATAGCAAAAGACACGGAGGCTGAAAAATTTCGGAAAATCGAAGATAAAGAGAAATCAATTAAAACTCGTTGTGATTAGCAAGAACGAGCGATAGGAAGTATAGCAGAACATTCAACGGAGCGCATTAAGTTCGATCGATCGAATGATCACAATTGGATGGTAAATAAAGGTAGCAAAAATGAGTCGGTTCGATGATCGAGTAGTGAAGAAGGCCGAAGTATCACGAGGAACGGTGAGCCACGTAAAGCTACGTACCGGGTGTTCACATCGCGCAGAAGCGCGACTGGTTAAAGAGAAGGAGGAAGGTTCGAGCTTGCACGTATATAGGAGGCTCGCGAGCCGAGCACCAGGAGTCAATGACCGTTCTACATTGACGCGTTGCGCCGGCCCGAGTGCCGGCTGAGTTGAGTAAAGTCACGGCCAGCCATCAGCCGTGAGATTCCCTCCCTTCGCTTCGCTTTGCTTCGCTATAGCCTTGCTCTACCTGTCGACAGCCCCGAGCTACTCTCGAGTACGATCAAAACATACTTTTCCTAAGCAGAGTCACTTCCGTTCCGACTACTTTTCTATTTATTTCCTTTCGCACACTCAAATTTTTATATTACACGCGCACGATATCGACTAAGAGTCGTTTACACGCTATAGAATTTTAAAACACCGTTGGGTTCAGCTCCGTTTAGGTCGTTGATCGATTATCGATTGATCGAGTTAAATTTAGATACTCGATTTCAAAAGTATTCATCTAAAATACGATTTGGTATTTGAGATAAATTTTTGTTACTTCACCAGGCTTTATCGTCCTTCCAATTGAATTTAAATTGTTCGAGTCGAGCACGATGAAGATTATAGTTTACATCGAAAAAGGAAAAAGACAAATCGGTTGCGTGGTCAGAACGCGGCAGCTGATGGGCTATCTGGAAAGAGCGTAAAACAGGAAGTTGTTCGATAGGAAGATGTACGAACAGAATTCGATCGCGAACAAGTTTAACGCGATTCTGACACGATTTTATATCATTTTCCGGGTGTCACCTCCAGATGGTAATTACGTATGCAGGCTAAATTTAGTGTCGAAGGCTGAGCTATCCTTGACTCTCTCACCGGTAATAAACGCGCTTTACTATCGCCAAGCTACTAGAGAAGGTACACTTACCTAGAAAAGATACCACGTAAAATTTCCATTTTCTCAAGTACCCGCGAACGACTTTGAATAAGCAGCGAAGTAACGATCGCCGCGGAGCAAGTATGCCAATTTGCAATTCAAAACGACCATGCGGTTAACTTCTAATTTCTTCTTGATACCGTGGACGATTCATCAGAACGATTTTCAGCGTTGTTACAATGCTTCTCGTTTCCTTTGACATTCACCTGCCGTTAGATTCTCTTATTTTCTTTCCTTTTTTTCCCCTCGAAAAGAAACTCGGAGAAACTTTACCGAACGATGTTGATAATTCCATCTTAATTAACTTTGATCCTTGAATGAACGTACGAATGGAAATTATTTCGTTTCATTCGGGCCACTCGAAACGCATTAAACCGGTAATATGCAGCAGGCAAGAGCGAGCGAGCGGACGAGCGGGTGAGCGCACTCGTTGGTTATATAAGGTGAAAGGGCGACTGACATTGACATTGAAGTTCGTGCTATTCAATGCGGAAACGGACAAACTCCGTTATTTAATCTCTTTCACAACGATTACGAGGGAACGTTTTATCGGCCGGAGGTATCGACCGGAAGCGCAAATGCGTGTTACGTGTTTCGTCGAACGAGCTCGGCTAGAATTCTCGCGGTGCGTAGCAAAATATCAATTTCTCCTGTCTTACAAGCTACTACTACAGGTACTTCCGGTAATTATATATATCTTCTCTCTTCTGTAGTTTTTACGTGTCATTCTTAACGTTGCCATGACAACGATTTGGTCAAAATTCGAAAAATATCAAACGAACGTACTCTCCGATCGACGTTAACGCTGCTTCTATCTTTCGTACGTTTCATTAGAACGCGATGTTTCCGTTGATCCTCGAGGAGTAGCTCGAACGAGATATAGGAGTACCTGACCTGCCTTACACCACGCAGTCGAGCACAATACCCGAATAACCGACGCTCTTATCTGGCTACGACAATTTCTCCAACGGTGTACCGCAGGTCCGTACTTGGTGACGTGCCACCCGCTTATCAGGATCGTCTCGCAAATTCCGATGCTGATAATCCTGCGTATTCCCCTCTTAACGAAACTTATTTCATAACATTTTGGCGTAAATTGTCAACGATTACCAGAGAGATCACCATCCTTCATTTTCACTTTTTATCGTTGAACGCGGCGCGTGCAAAGGTCCATCCCGAAACACATACGAGTTTTCGTTCGACTCTTCGTGTTCTGAGCTGGTCAATGCAGGCGATAAAGCGGCAAACAAGCACTCAGACCGCGTATGCCGAACAAGAATTAATTTTATCAGAACGCAAATGTCCCTCCATCGTGATTGCTTCCACGAAATGGGTTACATGGGCAAAAGAGAGACAGAAATGGCAGGAATGCGGAGGGAAATTTTCGAAACGGTACAAACGTTCTTCCTTGGTTTGCAATGCGCAAGCTGATTGCCCATTCGTTTGCTTTTTGCCGTAGCAACACGGATCGTGGATGAGAACGAACGTTTCTTCGAGCGCTCACTTTTCTCCTCTAGCCCCCTTTTATATACGTTCGTTCTATGAATCCGATTTTTAGCCCGAGCGAATCATCTAGAAATTAGAATGCGGGCAAAGAACGATAGTTTCCAACAAGGACACCGTTACGTAGTCCATTTTGTAATAGGATGTGCGGGTCCCGGTGCGATTTGTGGTGTTACAAAATGGGTTATGCCGCGCGGCGAGTGCCAAGTTCATCGACCGTGCAGGAAAATGAAAATCCGCCTTTCATTCGGTGAAAATCGGGCACACGGCAAAAGGGAATCGAAGACGCGGAGACGCCATGATTTCGAGCGAATGTTCTGTTTCATTTACAGACAAATATTCGTTTCGACAGGTATCCAGCGGTTCATCGAGTTCTTTCGATGCGAAAGAATGGAAACCAAGCGTAAATTGTCTTTGAGACGGTCGAGCCGACAGCTCGAAGTGTGCTATTACAAAATGGGTTATGCAGCGCGTGAAGAGAGTCAAGTTCAATAACCGACGAGAATAGAAACCTGCGACCTAGTACAAATTCATTTCACTCGTGCTAGTAAAAATCTCGACGATTTCATTCTCCGCTCTAACAATTCTTCAAGGATTCGCTGACTATGCCAAACTATCGAACAGTTTCGTTAAGAAAAGAAAATAATATCAGAGTTCTGCTAAATTTTCCTGACGAGTTTTCTTCTTTCTCGCGTATCGTCAAATTTTCCACACTTTTCTCGAGAGAAGACCCTTGTCTACGTATCGAAAACATATTGAAGCGAATGGCTAGAAATACGAAGAATCGACGCGTGGATCGTCGATTTTCGAGAAGGATACCGGTGTGCCTGTTCGAAGTGTGCTATTACAAAATGGGTTATGCAGCGCGCAAAGAGAGTCGGGTTCAACAACCGACGAGAACGGTGAACCGAGGCGCGCAGGCCGGTAGCGAAAATGATATAGCGGTCGTCCGTGACTCCACGGCGTACCGGCGTACGTAGAGGAGGTCCTCGGCCGAGAACAGAAAGAACAGAAAGAGAGGACACACCGGCGAACCAGCCGGTCGACCTCCACCACTGCCGTAGTCTGCCGATCACGTGTCCCCATTGAAAGCGGCTGGCCACGTACGGCCTGACGTCGATCACAACTACTCGAGAGCGGCGTTCTACCTTCGCGCGCCACGTTGCTTCTATCACGGCCGACCAGACATTGTACGTTTCCACTTGTACTTTTGCGGAGCGATACGATACTCTTCCAACGCAATACGCTTCGACGCTATTCGACAATATCGGACGGTTCGGTTAGCGGAAGAATTTCTCTTCGCGATTCCACCAAACGAAATCAATTTTTCGTCACTCGTAATTGGAGAGTTCGAGCATAGAAGTATCGAAAAGATAATAATAATGCCTCGACTGACAGACGAAGACAAAATTGGTCACGGTTCGTTCGTGACTTCATCGAGGATGAAGAACGAGTCCAGCCGCCGCGCCGCTACGACTATCATTGTCCTGTCGAGATCGATGAAAAGATACTTGGAATTCAGGGCCGTCCAGTTCGATCACGACTAATCACGAAGATCGGCACAACGTGACGCTCGGCTCTACTCGATACGATGAACTCTCAAGGTTCAACGAATTCCCTTCGGTTCGAGGTCCTGAACTCGAGAACAGAGCCAGGAAACGATGTCTCTGACCTGGCACAGCTCGATTCATCTCTCGCCTTTGGGTTACATAAGAAGCAGAGGATGCCGGCGATACCTTTTACGGAGCGTGTGCGCGGACCTTGCGACATTAACGCATGCGATTAACCAAATCATCGATCGTTCATCCTATTATCGCGGAGAGTTCAATAGTCTTCGGTAGTTTCCCGACTTTCGCACAGCTCTTGAAGAAAATCTCATTCGTTTTATTAGAAACGAAGGAAAAGTCGCCACGAAGATACGGAATAGTACGTCGTACGACAAATAGCAACGTCGAGGGAATGACAATGTTGTTGGAAGGAAAAGTGAAGAAGGAGAGATAAAGCGCGGAAGATAAGGAGAAACACGACTGACCGAAGTCCTACCGAAAACGAATTCGGTTTTACTTTTGACCGCACCTTCGTCGGCTGTACAACGGTGCTTTTACGCACCTGTACACGCATAGACGCGTGCATAGTGGCCCACGTGTAAACGTCTTCACGTATTCATGGTTTTACGACCGTTTGGTAGTCGTACCTGTACGGTACCTTGGTATACACAAGCCTATGTACAGTTAGGCGAGTGACGCGGTTTGGTTTCGATGCCAGTACGTGGCGATATGCAGGGGCGGATCATAAGCCTCGTAGTATCGTAACTCGTGTGTCTCGAACTAATTTTGCCACGTCGACTTATCGCCAATCATTCGATACGTTTTTGCCCGTGCCGATTAATTAGATGGAACACGAGACAAGACTGTGAACGACAGGCGTCATCGATAGCGTGTAATTAATTCATCTTGATGTAAATACACAAAAATTGCGACTCATCGTCTCGAATATCAGCGATATTACGATACGAAATGTAATCACGATTGAACGTTGCAAGCAGTTTTAGAATCGCATACGAGAAAGGATCGTAACAGTTGGATGTGCAAAGAAAACTACGATTCTTGAGAAACAGAAGGAAACGCGGCGCGCTCGTTTAGGAAGATTTTCGCGCATGGCTAGGAACACGATGCGTTAAAGTTCGTTCACCGCTTGAACACTGTCTCCGTCCGTCCCTGTCTGTGAACGTACACGTACGTGTTGCGTATAGAATATAGGCGCAAAAGGGGGTCCCCTATGGGGGTATCGGAACCTCGTTACTCAGCGCACCATGCTTATAGCGTGGTCCAAGTCCAAGTCCAAGTAGACTTGCAAGTGGGACAATGACCGGCAAAGACCTTCTTTCAGATCCGTGGCGAGAGAGAATGGAAGGTGCCAGGTGAACGAGGAGAAAGAAGGACGAAGCGAGCAGGCGTAGAAGGGGAGGCAATCGCGAACTCACTTCGCTAATTCACTTGCTCGTTGCTTTTCCGGTTTACATTTTGCTACCAGCCGAGAGTACGTCGGCCTTTAAAGACGCGCCGCCGACTAGTCCGAGAAACGCGCCGGAAACGGGACTTTGATTTTCGCTAAGAATCGACCGTCGATAACGCCGATCCAAAGGAAGACGCGTTCTTCGGTTCTATCGAGAAATATTGAGAATTATTTCTCGTTAAAATCGTTTCTCGTTGCACAATTTGAAACTAATCGAACGAGAAATTTTGCAGCTGCTCAATCGAAATTGATTTTTGAAATTATCGAAATGTCTGGACAATGAATTATTTGTAAACAAGGTGGCACAGGATAGTCGTGGAAATTCAAATCGACTAACGGAACGTAGGCGAAGTTCTTTAGAGACGCCAACAGCTACACGCGGAAAATAGTAGATGCTTTTTATCGCGCGTAAAGAAGTAAAGTTCTCTGCAAGATCAGTGGAATAACAGCACTTTCTACAAAAAGCTTAAACGCAACATGTCCCGGTTCAAAGCCTTAAGGGTCATTGACACCGCGGTGACTCGGCAAAGCATCGACCTTCTTACAGATGTCCAGACCTTTCTTAACCGTCAAGAACACCGAATGAATATTTGATCCTGTAAGCTTCTAAACCTTCGGAATCCTCAACTTATCCGCTAATTGGTCAGTCGATCCAAGTTACCTCGTTACGCGATATCTTCGCCATAATCGACGTCCAGGCGTCCATCAGTAAAACTTTCAATGTTCAACTTTACGCGGTAAAAGAATTTCGAGAGGCTCTCCGGAAAAAATTGACGAATCTTCCAGGAATTCCCTCGCACGAGTCGTATACGCTAACCGAAAGAGAAATAAAATCTGTAAAGAGCCCGGAAACATTTCGGTGAGTCAACAATATTTCATTCTAGGCGAATTTCTGTCCGTTATTCTCGGAAAGCCGCGTGTGTATACGCAATCGCCGCGATAAACACGCATACGCCCGTATGGCCCGTTATTCTCTAAAGTAACAGTTACGAGTGTTGTACGAGAGTTAAAGTATCCTACTACACCACGGAATAGTTCGAATGGGTTCCATGGAAACGGCATTTCCGGTTCACATTCGGTTTTCTATTCGCGGCCGCTATTACGCGTCTGATTAGAAACTTGCCAGCCACGAGACAACACGTTGCGCTTCCGTCATTCATTTTACGAGGACAAAGGATCGGGAACCTTTGATTTCCCTTTCGATCGTAACTCGAAGGTATCTAATGTCGTTAACCGATAATAAAGGTATCCATGGAATATCGTTCGATCGATATCGATTTTACGTTCAGAAAATATGGATATTCGAGATCAAAGTATCGAATGAAAATTGTTTCTACGAAATTCTGTGATTCGATCGACACCGATGAAAAGTTGGTTAATCAGAAGATATCTAAGGATGAACAGGATGACCGACGTCTAAACCGACGATCTAACGAAGCGAACGACACTGTTTCTCGGTGTCGCCATAGCGTCTAAAAAAGGTGAGCTATTCCGAAATCGTGTGATCCTATCTGACGGTGATTCTCGCAAGAAGCGGTCGAACCGAAGGAAATTAATATATCTGGTACAGCCGTTCCTCCGAGGAGGGAAAAGATCGACGACCCGGGAACGTATCTGGGTTAGTAGTCGTCGGCGATTCACGCGGAAACTTCTTTCGCTAGGCGCCGCGTGGAAATTCGCAAGGTAGATCTGCAGCTCGTCGATTCTCCTCGAAAAGTGAAATTTCGAATAAGCCGTGCTCCGCTGACAAAATTTCGTCGCACGAATTCACGCAGAGATCAACGACCTCGCCCACATACCGGCACGAGTCACTCTCAGACTCGTGTCGCGAAACTGCACCGAGATCGAGTCTCGATGACAAAGAAATCAGCCCGATCGGATACGCGTTCAAGATCCGATACCGAAATAACAATCTATTGTTCTTTTCTCTGATAAAAGTGCAATCGTGAATATCGTTTAGAACTTTCGCTGCGAATAATCGAAACATTTGTCTGTCTGGCCCGGGGACACCGCGTGTTTACGGAGCGAACAAATTTAATTATTTTCAAATTTCCGCCGAAAGTAGTCGGTGCAGTGTACGCGCGACCGGGTTAAAAGCAGCCTGCCGTTAAATTTCGCACGCATGGTAGGATTAAAGCGGAATTATTTTATTCCTGTAAAAGAAGAGGAAGATGGAATCGCGACGAGACGGATTCAGGTGCGACAGAGACAATGCACGCGAGGACCGATAAAGCGCTATTACTGCCATAAATTTAATTCCACCGGTAGAGGCATTTCCACAGAATTACGAATAAATCACAGCTGGCACGATATTCTATTAATTTCAGGAACAGTGCCAAGTGAATTATTGCTAGTCGATACACTGCAATGCCTCATCGTCGGCGCAGTAAATATTTTTCCCAGGTCATTGAGTACGTTGTAGAAAATTTCCATACACCCACTCGTGGTCTGTCCTCGGACAGACTATTTTTTCCTCCCTATACTCTTTATTACACCGTATTCGGTCTTCCGTCTGTATGGTTATAATCCTAGCTACGCATTTAGGCAACATCGTCTTTTATTTACTTCTCGTACGTATGTTTTCGTTGAGAATATGCAAAGATATTCATGGCGAACGGCAGCGACCGTGGCTGAAACAACGACGGTATTATCTCACGATGAAAATCGGGCTTTTGTGTGCGTGGCAGATTTCGTACACGTAACCCGGTAGATGGAATCGAGACCGGTCTTCGGGATTAGAATCCGAGAAAGTTCGACGACCCGTGTGTATGTTCCTCTGTTACGAGGTGCCGATAGTTCCAAGCTAGGTACTCACGATGACGCGCAGACGAAAAAACGAGCCATGTACGAGCGATGCTCGTTTAACCAAAGTGAACGGGGTTACCGATCTCGAGTGGCCGTGACTCTGGGCCAGGGTCTGGGCCAGTTGGATTCCACGTACTTGGTGTTGCGAAAGGAAGATATCGACATCGATACAAAAAGAAGAAAACAACGTGAAAATAAGCGATCGAAGAGAGAAGATCGTTAGCTCTTTAGATTGCAGACTGGTCTGGATCGATTTGGGCCGATTTACATTCATCTGGCTCGAACGTGATCGGTCTATGCAACGAACCGTGAATGGAAAAGGAGGGTGGGAGTGTAGGTAAAGGGTGGCGCTGGGGTTAAATGCACGTCCCCGTAAAGGGGTTGCCTGAGGACAACGGACGAGGAGAAACCGTGTGAGAGGGACGCACCGTGGAAAAAGCACATACTCAAAGGAGGTGTAAACAAGGACGGGAGAAAAACACCGCAGGATTTTTGTAGACGGCTGTCTGGCTTGTAAATTTACCAGACCAGAAAAAATTGTCCTTCGATAATAACGACGATAATCGTTTCCAGCTTATACACCGCATCATGGACGATAATATGAAAATTTAAATCGCGAATGTTGTTAGCTCGTCGCATTTTAGTTGGAAACCTGTCGGAACGAGGTCAATTTCATCGTCTTGTGTATAGACTTCGTTTAAATTCAAATTTTCGCCACTCCATCAAACTATTTTTCCTTCGCGTGTCCTTAAGTTACATCGACTCGTATTCGAACGAGTTCCCTCCAATATTTTCCGCGTAGAATTGCGCACAAGAGAAGTTGAACGCTTCTGTATTCTTAGATCATTCGCCAACTCTCTCGCCTTATCGATTTTACGCGTTACATAAACCACCTCCGCCAAAACTAAGCTCCCTTACGAAATCCATTCGAATTTTCAACCGAATCGAAATGTGGACAGCGGTGCTCTCGTTCGTATCGAGAATATGCGCCGCGATGAACGCGGAATAGGCCTCGGTCAGCGCGATGCACGCGCGGCTCGCGCCTTATTTTTTTCCATTACGTGGTATGGTAAAACGTCTTACGATCGCGAGAAGTTACCGAAGAATTAAACTTAGAAGCGATCAGCGCATGCACCCTGTCGACATCGACGAACAGAGACAGAGCCGACGGCATGGAAAATCCGAGGACGGAAGAAAGAGAAATAGGAGGTAGAGGAGAGAAAGAGGGAAAGGGGAGGCATCGGTGAGAGGAAAGAAGAAAGGGAAGGGGACACGGTTGCACGCGCTGGAGTAGCTGGAGGGGTTGAAAGGGGTAACGAGAACGCGCTCGACGAAGAGAAGAAGAAACGCGAAGCGGAGCGACAAGGATGAAAGGGGGAAATGCACGAGAGGTACCGGGGCGGAGGAGAGCGAGGAAGGGAAGCGGAGAGAGAAGGATGGGAAAGAGGACGAAACGGCGAAGGGTGAAGTAGAGAGAGAACGGGGCAAGAGGGGGAGGGAGAGAACCTCTGGCAACGGGTCGATCGAAAGCGCAGCGCAGAGAAATGCACCACCTCTGCTCTGGTCTGGCAGCTTTGCTGGCACACACCACCGCGTCCGTGTTCGCCAGAAAGAGAGAGAAAGGGAGAAGGATGGAGAGAGAGGGATAGCGAGCGACCAATACCGACGCAGGGGGAGGACGAGCCAAGCCGACTCGCGTTGGGCTAGGTCAGGTCTACCCGAGTTCCACACACTGCTCTGCGTGTGCCATCCAAAGAGACCCGAAGGCGGAGACCAACCACCCTCGAAAAAGGGTTGAAACGCGAAATTACGCGAAACGCGTTCATCATCGCGGAAGAGTGTTGCCTTTTTCGACGACATTTTTTTTTTTTTGTTAAATATAAAACCAAACCAATCGATCGCGTTCCAACACCACCGGTTTGTTTGTCAAACGATCGGCATCATAACGCGGCGTGCTCGCTCGCGTTCGCCGTTTAACCGCGAGACCACTCTGTCATTGACAGAGAGGGTAGAAAGATCCCCGATCGTCGTTAGTGCGTCATTTTTTCCCTCGTGATAAAATCGTTCGTTGGTTTCGAGTTCTCGAGCCGTCGATCCGTCTTCGTAGTTGTTCAACCTGGAAAAGTAACGAGGGGTGGAGAGGGTGTGAGACAGAAAGAGGTGAAGTGCGTGGAAGTGGTTCGCGTGTGCCTTCGAGAAGAGAAAAAGAAAACGGTGCTTTCCGGTTTAATTTTTCCTTCGTATTCGACGGGAAACAGCGTCGACGATCGCGCGAATAAACACGCAAGGAGAGATCAAGGAGAAAACGGAAGGGCAGTGGTGTCGCGTCGAGATCCTCCAAAGGATAGTTGTTGTTGATAAACAAGCAGAAGAGAGAGTGTCAGTGATTGATTAATCGGGTGCAACGACAGCGCCGATCCAAATTTCCTTTTCTCGATGTCCTGATAATCGATAAGCGTCGTATAGGTGGTAGAGAACCGCCTAGGCCGGCAGCGATCGGCCTTATCGACGTCGAAATTTCGCCTTGCCGAGGGACATTCTCAAATAAATGTTGAGAAAAGCCAACGTGTTTCATCCCTCAACGCGAGGCCAGCCGAGGCTCCCGAGTGTCCCAAGAGTCGTCGGGATGCCGATCTCCCTGAGAAATCACAGGATCACGTAAAACCGGCCCCGCCAATTCTTTTCGAAAATCATCCCCTCCGAGGGACTTAATCAGTCGCATCAGCACAATATAGACGAAAAAGCAGCGGAGGAAATCATCGCGAGGCGGTATTAAATTCGTTTCGTCGACTCGCAGCTCGCGACCGATGCACCAAAAGGCGTGAGTACTGCACGTTAACGCTGCACGATATCAACTGACATGATTTTATTTAGAACGAACGACCAAAAACAATAAATTAATGGTACGACGAACAAAAACTCGAAACGTTTAAACAACACGTATGGCGAGTGGTGTACCCCATCGGAAGTTATAAGATATTTAAATGCCTCAAAATTCAACAGAGTCGATGCACGTATACTGTTGTTTTATGTTTCCTTTTTTAAGTCAGTTTCATAGAAGTACGTGTTAACATGATGCATTATGAACGTGATCGTTCACCGGAAATTGCAACGTTTGTCTCAAACGCTTTAAACCATGTCTGAACGATTCATCGTTCAAAAAGCGGGATCGAATTTCAATCAACGGAAAATTTTCAACGTTCAATCGTTACTTATAAAAAAGATCCAACAAATACTTTAAGGTATTTCTGAAGAACAGGTTTCATCCATACAAAAATACCATGCGATAAACGGTGAAAAAGGAAGGCGACTTTAATATAATAACAAATATCGTTTAGCAGTCGATTAACGAAAATACGATTCGAAAGAGCATCGAAAATTGGGAGCAAAGACAAATCCTCTTCGTCGAAGGGGATCGAGAGACGAGGAACGAAAATCAAAAAGTTACGCAGAAAGTTAACGAATAGTGAACGGGTTGGTAGCGTGCTATTTCCACGGAAATGGAAATTCAACGAGTAGCGAAAACCCCCGATGGCGAGGTGGGCGGGGGTGAGAGGTCGGAGGGGCGGACTTCAGAGTTTATGCCCCGTCCCCCTCCCACTCACCCCTGCAGTCGATCAATGCGTGGACGGGTTTCACTTTCGCGGTGTTAAAGTGTTGCACCATCGCCGATTGAGGGACAAGGAAAAGCACAATTTTTGTCTATCACGTGGCTAATTTTTTTTTTTTTTTTTTTCGTCCGTAAACCAAAAACGATCGATCGTTAAATTCACCGATTCTTATCGAGAAACGGATGATGAGCGAAAATAAATTTCTCGTTGGTTGCAAGCGTCGACACGCGGACGAACGCGTTGCTTTTCTTTTACAAGCGTTTCGAAGTTAATGGCTGGAGTTATTGATCGTATCGATTTACCGGAATCTCAACTATTTATAACCCTCTGCGTTGTCGGTCGTCATTATACATAGACACTTCTAAGTCAATTCTAATAATATCGCGATTTTCACGTTTCGTTTTCACCCGCGATGATCTACGCTCGAACTGTAAAACCGCTTCCGCACACATTCCCGGTCAATGCTCGGGGAAAGGTTTAGATCGAAATATCAAAGTTGAAAAGTATAGTGGCAGTTATTCGATGACTAAATGTTAGGAATCGAGTGATTAAATAATTCATCGAATCAAACACGAAACCTGATCGAACCTGGCTGTAGAAGCTCGTAGATAACGGCGCATCGCTATGTGCTAAGTTTTTAAATAAACGATTCGGCTATAACGGTATCGAAACACGTACCGAGTCTTTGCGTTTCTGCGCACCAAAGTTACACGCGTGTAACGAAATCAAATTAACAACTATGATCGAATACTACTCGAATACTGAGATACTTCTTCATTCTTTCCTTGCCCGTTATCTAACATTTAAATCGAACATCGAAATTTAACGTTACGTTTTTGAATTTCTGTACAGTGAAGGATGGAGGCCAGCGAGTGGGATCACGCGACCTTGAGAGAAGAGGAATTCGAGCAGCATGCCGTATATTTGGTACCGGATGTGGCGGCATCGCCAGGCGATACCAATCGTGCGGAGGCATCCCTGCCAAGAAATTTGGTCCTCAAACCTTCTCAGGCCCTCAACGATGTACGTTCCTCCGCCAAAGAATCCTTTCTCGAGACCTCCTCGGTGAGAGTCGCGAGAATAATCGCAATTTCTCGTTAGTTAATTCCCTAGACTCGCTAATGATACCAACTCAGACTTACGAAAACCTATGGGAACTTGATTTCGTTCAATTCGGTCGGACCGGGCGATTGTTGCGATTTAAGGGATACCAGCGGCGAATCAAACTTGACCGAGTAACGAAGCTAATTAACTTACCGAGTACGACCTAGAGCTCAAGTAAATCGTTACACTTTCCTCGGTGACAGGAATCGAGACCAGTAGTCTCGGTCATTGCACGACGCGTTTCAAGTTCGAACAGTACAAAGTATTATTCGGTTGATTAGAATCGACGTACGAAAAAAGAGGAAAAAGTACAAGCCATAAAATCAAAGTTTAAAATCATCGGAGAGACGAAGGATATCCAGATATACCCGATCTAAGTATGGATAACATTTCTCCACACGAAAATAGAGCAGCCTACCGAAACGTTCGTAAATATCACGCGGATAAAACAGTTTAACGTGACGTACGTTCCCCGTCGAATTGACGTGCATGTTGTTCGGTATTCTCGTTCTACGAACCTCGCGTCAACGCTGAACATTAAAGATTTCAAGTATCGAATGCCGTACCAATTCTCCTCGCGTGGATATAGCAAAGCAAACGAACGAATTCTAGCGAAACGATGCTTAAGTCGGAGTCGGCAGACGATAAAAAAATATGCTACGTATTCGCAGGTTTTGGGAGTGTGGAGCACAAGTTACATTCCCAAGGGAACACGGTTCGGTCCTCTCGTGGGACAAGTGTACACCAAGGACTCGGTGCCGGCCGACGCGAACCGGAAGTACTTCTGGAGGGTAAGAATCATTTAAGTGCCTATTCAAAATCCTCGTAGCAGTTATTTCGCGAGCTTCGACTATCATCATCGGCTAGTCTCTCGGATGATGAGAAAAAAAAAAACAAGAAGAAGGCGAAAAGGGAAAGAAGAAGATAGAGAGGGAAGCCTGCAAAGACCAGAAACTGGTTTCAGCCGATCTAGCGAGCCTTAAAGCGAAACCCGCGAAGCCATTGATGCCTCGTAACGAATTGATGAGTTACGATAGAGAACTTGGTTCTCTCTCGATTCTTACTATTAAATCGCCAATATTTCCTCGTTGGTCGACGCCTTAACCGCGTCGAACATCGAAGATTTAGTCTCTACCTTGAACACGAGCTAGGGTTCTCGCGATATCTTACATTTCTTGCAGCTACCATTCTACGCAATAGCATATATCGAGCGTGTTCATTGTCACGATTAAATCATACATTTTTCTCGATAGGTGTACAAAAACAACGAGCTGTTCTACTACATCGACGGTTATGACGTCCAGAAATCAAATTGGATGCGTTACGTAAACCCGGCTTATTCGTCCGAATCGCAGAATTTAATAGCATGCCAGTATAAGGTGAGCCGAATTGATGGAACGCCACGCGTTCGAATCAGCTCGAGGCACTCTAACAGAATCATTCTGGTACAGTAACTCATCTCGATCGTGGTTGTTTTGCAGATGAACATTTATTTTTACACAATCAAACCGATACTACCGAACCAAGAGCTTCTGGTGTGGTATTGTCGAGAGTTCGCAGAAAGGCTCAATTACCCACTAACGGGTGAATTAATGCTTCAAAGAATACGTAAGCACATGTTTCGTTTGTCGCTTCGGCAGTGCTTCGTGGCTGACGACGTTTCACACGGAAGTTTCGTTGTTACAGGACAACAAGTACAACAATCAACGTTACCAACGGAAATTCCACCTACGGTGGACGTGGTGTCACCGTTAAAGGATTCATCGATTTACGAGAGACGCTCGCAAATGACCCCAACGGACGGTTCCGTTAGATCGGACGAAGGCTATCATTCCAATGGTTATCACGACGAGATCCTCACGCCCCCGGAAGAGAGCAGCGAGTCGGACTCGGAGAACAATTACGTGCTAGATTTCAGCAAGAACGCGAAAACGTCGGTATGCAACAACGAGGTGCTCAAACAAGACAATGCAGTTGCGAAGAACGAGTACAGGAAGGTTAAGATCAAGATCACCAAGACCTACGGGAACTTCCAGGCGTCGAAGAACCTAGACGCTAACGGAAAGGACAAAGATCAAGAATTGCCGAGCAGAGCTGTGACCCCGGAACTACAGAAACCGGTGTCACCCATAATTCTTCAGAAGAACGCCGTCCTGACGACGGTAACCGAAGATGAAATTCCAGAGAAAAACCCGAAGCCCTTTTACGAGTCCGAGGTCAAGGGTGCTTTACCCGTTTCCGGGAGACCAGCCTATCTGACCAGCCCGAGTAGCTCTATCCTCGAAAATATCCTTCTTCGTAGCAGTACCGATAACAATAACAACAGCCACAACCATCATCACAATGGAACGCAGCAACACCATCAGATTCACCATCAAACGCATGCCGATTCGGTCACGCCACCGCCATCCAGTCCAACGGAAATGGCGTACTCTTACAAAAAATCTCATCGCTACGGAAACATTCTACCTTGCAGTCCCGATTCCAGTTCGAATCTGCCTATGCAAGCGGACACGTGCGTCAATTCCACTACCAGTGGTAACAGCACGCTACCGATGCAAAGTCCGACGAGTAACTTGCATTCCAGCACGGGAAACCTTCACTCGAGTACAGGCAATCTACACTCCAGTACCGGACCCAACAACGTTCTACAGTCTCATCCAGGGAACATCCATTCGTCCAGCAATTCCAACAATCACCATTCTAGCGCGAACGTTCTGTCGTCTAGCACGATACTGACATCCACGAGTAACCTTCACTCTTCGACGACATCCAGTAGCTGCCCGCCTAAGAGAAAGACCAAGAGTCCGTCACCGTCTACGAATCCCACGGGTGCGTCCACCCCGACGATCTTGTACTCCAGTTCCGGCGGATGTCAAATAGAATCCAGCCCGGTGTACCCGACCTCCGCGGCGAACAGCAATCAAAGTGTTTCGCCCATTTCACCTATTCAATCGCCTTCGTCCTATCCCTACGGCATTTATCATCAGAATGGCTCGCTGCATCACAACGTGGCGCCGTTGTCTATCAATTGCACCGCCTATTCGCCAACCCCTAGCGGAAACGTGGTTTACGAGAGAGCCGATGGAAGAAGGCTGGAGGCTGCCACGAGCAGTCACCAATTGCCGACCTCGTCGACCATGCAAATCGACAGTAACCAAACGTTAATAGCTGGCACGCACAATCTTCACCTGGGTCATCACCCCGGCCTCACCATTCATGCCAACTCTTCGTCATTGAACCGATACTCGCCCGCGAGTTCTTTATCCCCGGACGACCACGGTTGTTCGCAGAGTGGTTCGCTGAGTCCGAACTCCCAAGGATCCAGGGGCTACAGGTCGTTACCATACCCATTAAAGAAGAAGGACGGAAAAATGCACTACGAATGCAACGTCTGCTGCAAGACGTTCGGCCAACTGTCGAATCTCAAGGTGCACCTGAGGACTCATTCCGGCGAGAGACCATTCAAGTGTAACGTTTGCACCAAGAGTTTCACCCAGCTAGCTCATCTACAGAAACATCATCTCGTGCATACAGGTAAGTTAACTATATTTTCCCATATAATTTGAAAGGATATGAAACTTGAGAGAGAGAGAGAGAGAGAGAGAGAACACTAAGACTGTATCAACGATATAGGTGAAAAACCACATCAATGCGAAATCTGCAAGAAGAGGTTCAGCTCGACCTCAAATCTGAAGACTCACCTGAGACTGCATTCCGGCCAAAAGCCCTATGCTTGTGACCTGTGCCCCGCTAAGTTTACTCAGTTCGTTCACCTCAAGTTACATAAGAGGTTACACACGAACGAAAGGCCCTACACCTGTCAAGGTTGCGACAAGAAGTACATTAGCGCGAGCGGTCTTAGGACCCATTGGAAGACAACCAGTTGCAGACCAAATAATATCGAGGATGAACTTGCCCTAGCCGCGGCCGTGGGTTCGCCGACGTATTACGAATACGGCCCGGACATGAACGTCGGTAAGTAGAATTGAGAAGAAATCGATCGACCATTAGACAACTTGGAAGAAATTCTGAAGGAGAATATTGTTTCGATCGCAGGAAATATGCCGAAGGAATGCGAACTGGAGCACATCGATAATTACGAGAGGCACGGATCCACGCATGGCCCACACTCGACGTCTCTCCACAACCTGGAGAATTCCGTAGGCCGGCCAAGCGTCATAGAGACCTCCCAGCCTCACATAATCGAGTGCACCTAAAAATGGGGGTATGAGCCCTTTCGCTCAAACGCAAAATCCAGCCGTGGAATAGTAAACGAGTTGCTCACGACAGACGAAAACGACGTTGCCCTCGTGAGATGGTAGTGACAACGATACTCGTTCGTGCTTCCCTTCGCAGTGGGTCGCAAGAACGGAGAAATTTTCGAATTGTACTTTTCTTCATTTCGTTCGTCGTAAACAGCGTGTAAGAAGAACGTATAAAGAGGCAGAGACGATCGGAGACAGGAAAATCGTCGAACGCGATCGAAAACGTGAGTGAGATTACGTGAACAAGTAATTTGAGATTGTTAAATATTGTTGCTTGGTTATTGTTAACGCGAAGGAATTCAAAGCTTTTAGTAGATACACTTCTTGGAAGCTGGTTACTTTACGTACGTTAATCGTAACGCGAACTAGTTCGATTTCTCTGACGAGGGTGGACGAATCGACGAGATTCCAGCTACGAGCATACAAAGTTCCTTCCTTGTAAATACTCGTTTCTATATTTTTTCTATGGTAGCGCCACCAACGAAAACAAATCTAAAACGTCAAACAAATGAACATGAGGGACGAATTGAACGATAGGATTAATATGTCTCGAGTCGTCACACGCTGCCATTTCCGGATAGAATCGGATAGAAACCGAGAAAAAGCGAGTACCAAAGTCGTCCGAGCTTCTCGATTATCCTTCCACGGTCTATCCTAAAGCGATGCTTAGAAAAGGTACCGTATTAACGCGGTACACCGAGCCGTTGCTTTTTCTATCTACATACAAAGTCCATAAAAAATACTTCCGCAAATACTTCCAACGTTCGTCTGAACGACAAACTCTATCAACCGTACATAATTTTTACTCCTGAAACGTAACGCGTATTTGCGCGCTACGAACATAGTTTATACTATTTTTATTACGAAACATACGCATCGTCGAATAATTATTATATTTCCTTCTTTCTCGCGATATCACGGTACCATTTTCTATGCGTTCGAACTTAGGCGGTTGAAAGTGAAAGATGACGGATTTTGTCGGCATCCGTCAGCATATTCGCGTATAAACGCGCGAGAAACAAAGGCGAGAGAACGCGATAATCGAACAACCAGTGACGACACGACTGCAACTATACGAGACCTGTACCTGTATATACTAACATTACTATTAATTATTCGATAATTTAAAAAGGTAATAATATAAGGAGCTCTAATTTATGAATACCTTTATATATGTATATTTAAAATCGTCGTCGATTGGCGAGAAGCACGGTAGGCTGCGCTCTACGATAATCCTTTTGATAGGAATAAACCTTTTCAGAAATTAGGTAATTTATTACACCGCGTACTGTAGTAACGTTAAAACACGAGAAAAAAGCTTTCGGTGATCGAGTATCTATATCTATATTTATACACGTTCATATAAATAACATATACATATATATAAAAATATATATATATATATATTTTTTAGGCGTCCTTTTGTCGTGGAATTTTCGAAACGGAAAGCATAGTCTCTCGGTCCACGCGAACGAATCTTTTTATTTCCCTTCTCCACCCTTCTTTTCGTTCTCTTCCCCTTTTCAATTTTCTCCTTTCGCGACACTATTCTTCTCGTTTCGATCGATCGATTTTCGAACGTACGGTTTTTTTTCTCTGTCGTCGATTGTAAACGCCGATGCGGTAAGACGATAATAAAGAAATCGAGAACGATTTTCATCGTCACACGGTTGATCGTTCGACGGAAAAACGTCTTATCTTTCCCGTTTTATCGCGATCGCGCACAAAACTCGTTTACTCGTCGCGACGTAACGCGATTAAGAAAGCTGATTAATTTTCGTGTCGTTAAAAGAATACGAAGAATTGAAGAAATATGCGCGCTGGAAACGCAGTATTCAGATGAAAAGGCATTAATTCGTTAATCTTCGAGGAAAGCCGTTGACTCGCGATGTCCGGTGTACAAAATAACCTATTCGTCGTCGGGGCGAAGACTCGGGCGTGATTTTCATTGGGAACAAGTCGAAAGCGCACATTAACACGGGAACATCGGGTAGAGAAATTCGCAGAAATCATAATCACGCGAAAAAGGAAAATCTAGTCAAAAAAACTAACACACGGCTGCGTCTCGTGGGTAACTTTTCGTGTATAATTATAAGATCCGCCTGAGCCTTTCCTCCAACTTTCGGTTCGCGCTTCGATTTAACGTAAACGTTTAGCACATAAAGAATTGTATCTTTCTAGATGTACGTAAAGTTATTCGGATTACGATGAAATTTGTAAGATCGTTTTAGAACGCTGCTCGTAATTGGCAAAAATACGATAAGTCTTTTTTTATCAACAACAAGAAAGCAAATAATATTAATAATAATCAATAATCCATAATAATAATAATAATAGTAATAATAATAATAATAATAATAATATTAATAATAATAGTAATAACAATACTGATCACCAGTCGATCGTTCGAAGGATTCGTCATCGAACGATCGATCAAAAAAAAAAAAAAAAATTTGCCGAAGAAACTCGAACGTATTAATCAGGCTCGCATCAATGGCCACGCACCATTGATTCTTTTTCCCTTTCTTTCTTTTTTTCGTATCTTCCATTCGGTTGCATACAAAATTTCGTCACTCGTACTTCCACTAATTTTTAAGTGCCGAATCGTCGACAGTCGAAATCAGTGAGAAAGCGCAGCCTACCATTAGATACGAAACGATAAAAGTCGCGATCGGTTAATGATTCATGCGCCTCCTGAATCCCCGAGTTTTGAGAGGCGAGTAAAAACGAGGTGACGCTGGAATCGCTAATCGATAACGATAGCACATTACAATGTATCGCAGACTGATATACGCACGGTTATCAATCGTTTATAAAAACATTCTAAAGGTACGTGCATCGCGATACGACTCCAAGGGCGAGAAATCAGATTAAACAGGAAGATAGGAAAAGAACGAAGAAACAAATGGCATGAAGCACAGACCGCGTTCAAGGACAATTAATATTCCAAACTTCCTTTCTTAATGTCTCAGTTTCGAGAGAAAAAAAGTCGTCGCGCAACTCGCGTAAACAATTAACCTACAGAAATCCAAAGGTTCCGCGTCCAATAATCGCAATCTATCCATCATCTATCCGTTTTAGCTTGGAACGTGACAAGTTCTATGGTTCCTGCAAATATCATGGTGCTCGTCGTAAGATTTTTGGAACTGATCGTTTAGTTCGTTTCTTCCGTTTCGCTGACCCCTTTTGTGTAAAGGCTCCTTTATCATAGAATCTCTATCGGGAAACGATATTTCGATACGTCATAAATTTAAGGCAGCTTTAAAGTTTACTTTATTTCGGCGAATCTCCGTTCATACGTATCCCGGAGGAGAAGGTAAACGAGAAAAAAAAAAAGAGAAAAAAAGAAAAAGAAGGAGAACGATAGAAAAGACGGTACGATTCGCAAGGCCTTTATGCTGATTTTTGCAAACAAGTTAACAGGCAATGTAGAAGACTCGGGCATTCTACCGAATGCCTAGGCCAAATGAAAATTTTCTTACACGATGTGTACGCTATACTAGCGATTTATCGGCTAATCGAGACACGCGCAGGACGCTGAGGACTACCTTGATCGCATCAAAATCGTAGGAGAAACACGGACTGAACGATTCTACGATGTTGACTTTCGGTAGTAAGTTTAGGCCTGCATGTATTCTATGCCGTGAAAACGACATTGGAAACGACAATCTATAGAACATTCTACGTTCGTTCGATACGACACCATTCATTTCGCACTCATCAAACATAACAGATGTACATTCCAATCATTAATTTTAATACTTTTGCGACCGTGCTACTATAAACTAGTTAAGTATAGTACCTTGGAAATTCGGGATTGCTAACATGACAGGTATATATATAGAGCTGCTCAGTGATCATGCTGGTTACGACTATACGACATTTAATGAATCCTAAAACACATCTGACACAATTCGAATCCATCGATCGCAAAAGTGTTGATTACCGAATTCAACCACATCAGGTATATTTTTTTACATACTCATATGTATCTCATATTATACAAGGATAATATGAAAGTTCGGGAGATAGTTTCCAGTGACGTTTTGACGATTGTCATTCCGTATATTGCCTCGATTTCCTACCTTGCCTGCATTAAACGCACTATTATAAATAACGAGATGAAGAAATGAAAGAGAAAGAAAGAATGCTGGAATGAAAGAAAACAGATGAATGAACGAACGAACGAACGAACGGGAGGGCGAAAGTAAGGGAGAGAATGAAATAGCGAAAGTGGAAGAGAAATAAACCTAAAGTATAAGATTTAAATTGCGAAAAAACAAAAACAGGAAACGAAAAAACGGTGTAGAGAATGGAAAATTAAGAAGATCGTGTAAATACGCTGAAAGTAGATAAACGAAGGAATCAAGCGACTAACCGCCTCGACAACAGACAAGCAATATTTAGTTCTTACCATCTCGTAATAATTAAACGATAACTCCAACTGTACTGTACACACGTGTACACACTCGTACGTATTTAAACGACTATAAATTAAATGTTAATTATCCTTACACTTCGTATATAGTAAATTGTTACGCATTTATTATCATTACAATTATTGAATAGGTAATGCTCAATTAGCATTTGTTTCTTAAAATAAAGAATAAATATATGGCTGTTGGATATTTATATGCACATATCACTACCTATCATTCACACCTCTCTCTCTCTCTAGTTGTAAGGTCTAATTTCAATCATTCACTTTACCTCTCCATAAAATGAAAAATCGTTCGTTGTTTTCCGTCGATATAAGCTATCGTGTAAAACGACGATCGAATAGAAAGACGGATCCTTCTAACAGGAAGGAAGTCCAAGGATATGTTTCAACTTATAAGGCGAGGTATATCGTTTTTAACCTTTTATTGTAAATTGATCTACAATCACCATATCCTGGTTCATCGTCGTTACATCGTCATCGTTATAGATAGGAAAATGTTACAGCAGCACTATTGCTCAATTATAGTGTGTGTATGTGTGTATGTGTCTGCATATAACTCTGTTCATTTTACGCAAGTATCAACTTCGATCATAGAGTTTAAAAATCACTTTTCTCGGACCGGATACCTTTCCGATTTATTAATGTACAATTCGATAAAGTGCAATTTCATTGTCATATAAACAAATTTATCGCGAAATGGAAATTGCAAAAATTTGCGTCCGCGAAATGGTAAAAATGGAACAAAAGGGGGAAAGCTACCTAACTTACGAATAACACCTTTTCTTTACACTTACATCATCGTCATCATCCCCCATTAGAAGAACGTGTAAAACTTTCCGTATACACGTCGAAGATAATATATATTCCTATATTAATTAGAAAAATAATACAGATTTTGCCTTGTTAATGGAAACAATTAGCTATATGTAATATACTACATGATTTATGCGGGTATGGACATTTGAGTATGTTGTCACGGCTAACCAAGTCCCTGAAAACAATTTTAAGATTTCTTTCATCTCGCAGAAAAATTACACGTTCTTTGTCTAGAACAAATACTCTTTAAAATACGCGCCAAAAAATAGATTTACTTCGTACTATCTTACATAACCGCAAAGAGCATAAGCACAAAATCGTTGACGGTGCTATAAATTTCATATCTAAAATATTTAAGCAACGATAACGCATAAAGAAAAAAGAATGATAAAGAAGACTCGTAGTAACAGTAACTATTGCAATCACAATA